>NC_141694.1:1924802232-1925402232 GCF_964263255.1 Lissotriton vulgaris
TCTTATATTTTAGTATGTTTTGGGGGAACACCAAAGCAGCATACCTGAATCCTCTGCCAACGGGCAGTGCCGTGAGGGGAACGGCGGCAGGAAAACACACCGGGAGGCTGCAGGAGGCGTCCACAGGCAACGGACCACACTCCCCAGCAGCCTCTGGGGCGGCAGCGCGCCCGTGATGCGCTAACAGCGCCCGGAGGCGCCAGTAAAAGCCTGACCCCCCGGGAGCCCAGAGGGGGAACACCAAAGCAGCATACCTGAATCCTCTGCCAACGGGCAGTGCCGTGAGGGGAACGGCGGCAGGAAAACACACCGGGAGGCTGCAGGAGGCGTCCACAGGCAACGGACCACACTCCCCAGCAGCCTCTGGGGTGGCAGCGCGCCCGTGACGCGCTAAGAGCGCCGGGAGGCGCCAGTAAAAGCCTGACCCCCCGGGAGCCCAGAGGGGGAACACCAAAGCAGCATACCTGAATCCTCTGCCAACGGGCAGTGCCGTGAGGGGAACGGCGGCAGGAAAACACACCGGGAGGCTGCAGGAGGCGTCCAGAGGCAATGGACCACACTCCCCAGCAGCCTCTGGGGCGGCAGCGCGCCCGTGATGAGCTAAGAGCGCCCGGAGGCACCAGTAAAAGCCTGACCCCCCGGGAGCCCAGAGGGGGAACACCAAAGCAGCATACCTGAATCCTCTGCCAACGGGCAGTGCCGTGAGGGGAACGGCGAAAATTACAAAAAACAATTTGATGGACAGAATGTAGATCAATGTCTTACATTCACCCCAGTACAAGGATCTGGGCCTAAATCCATCGTTTTTTGCACTCCACACCACCCTGGGTCAGATAATGGCTTTATGCAAATCAGCTCTGACCCTGTGCCCCATGGGAACAGTCCAGTCCGAACTACAACAGCCATATCTTTCCCAGACCGGAATCAAGCATCCGAGGACCGGACCGGTTTCGAGGTAACACCTCTCATCAGCCCGGCTAGCTTGACTCCGGTGGTGTGGAGGCTCTGGGACCCACGTCTGAGCTACCCCAGTACACTCAGGGAGAAAATTACAAAAAACAATTTGATGGACAGAATGTAGATCAATGTCTTACATTCACCCCAGTACAAGGATCTGGGCCTAAATCCATCGTTTTTTGCACTCCACACCACCCTGGGTCAGATAATGGCTTTATGCAAATCAGCTCTGACCCTGTGCCCCATGGGAACAGTCCAGTCCGAACTACAACAGCCATATCTTTCCCAGACCGGAATCAAGCATCCGATGACCGGACCGGTTTCGAGGTAACACCTCTCATCAGCCCGGCTAGCTTGACTCCAGTGGTGTGGAGGCTCTGGGACCCACGTCTGAGCTACCCCAGTACACTCAGGGAGAAAATTACAAAATACAATTTGATGGACAGAATGTAGATCAATGTCTTACATTCACCCCAGTACAAGGATCTGGGCCTAAATCCATCGTTTTTTGCACTCCACACCACCCTGGGTCAGATAATGGCTTTATGCAAATCAGCTCTGACCCTGTGCCCCATGGGAACAGTCCAGTCCGAACTACAACAGCCATATCTTTCCCAGACCGGAATCAAGCATCCGAGGACCGGACCGGTTTCGAGGTAACACCTCTCATCAGCCCGGCTAGCTTGACTCCAGTGGTGTGGAGGCTCTGGGACCCACGTCTGAGCTACCCCAGTACACTCAGGGAGAAAATTACAAAAAACAATTTGATGGACAGAATGTAGATCAATGTCTTACATTCACCCCAGTACAAGGATCTGGGCCTAAATCCATTGTTTTTTGCACTCCACACCACCCTGGGTCAGATAATGGCTTTATGCAAATCAGCTCTGACCCTGTGCCCCATGGGAACAGTCCAGTCCGAACTACAACAGCCATATCTTTCCCAGACCGTAATCAAGTATCCGAGGACCGGACCGGTTTCGAGGTAACACCTCTCATCAGCCCGGCTAGCTTGACTCCAGTGGTGTGGAGGCTCTGGGACCCACGTCTGAGCTACCCCAGTACACTCAGGGAGAAAATTACAAAAAACAATTTGATGGACAGAATGTAGATCAATGTCTTACATTCACCCCAGTACAAGGATCTGGGCCTAAATCCATCGTTTTTTGCACTCCACACCACCCTGGGTCAGATAATGGCTTTATGCAAATCAGCTCTGACCCTGTGCCCCATGGGAACAGTCCAGTCCAAACTACAACAGCCATATCTTTCCCAGACCGTAATCAAGCATCCGAGGACCGGACCGGTTTCGAGGTAACACCTCTCATCAGCCCGGCTAGCTTGACTCCAGTGGTGTGGAGGCTCTGGGACCCACGTCTGAGCTACCCCAGTACACTCAGGGAGAAAATTACAAAAAACAATTTGATGGACAGAATGTAGATCAATGTCTTACATTCACCCCAGTACAAGGATCTGGGCCTAAATCCATCGTTTTTTGCACTCCACACCACCCTGGGTCAGATAATGGCTTTATGCAAATCAGCTCTCACCCTGTGCCCCATGGGAACAGTCCAGTCCGAACTACAACAGCCATATCTTTCCCAGACCGGAATCAAGCATCCGAGGACCGGACCGGTTTCGAGGTAACACCTCTCATCAGCCCAGCTAGCCTGACTCCAGTGGTGTGGAGGCTCTGGGACCCACGTCTGAGCTACCCCAGTACACTCAGGGAGAAAATTACAAAAAACAATTTGATGGACAGAATGTAGATCAATGTCTTACATTCACCCCAGTACAAGGATCTGGGCCTAAATCCATCGTTTTTTGCACTCCACACCACCCTGGGTCAGATAATGGCTTTATGCAAATCAGCTCTGACCCTGTGCCCCATGGGAACAGTCCAGTCCGAACTACAACAGCCATATCTTTCCCAGACCGGAATCATGCATCCAAGGACCGGACCGGTTTCGAGGTAACACCTCTCATCAGCCCGGCTAGCTTGACTCCAGTGGTGTGGAGGCTCTGGGACCCACGTCTGAGCTACCCCAGTACACTCAGGGAGAAAATTACAAAAAACAATTTGATGGACAGAATGTAGATCAATGTCTTACATTCACCCCAGTACAAGGATCTGGGCCTAAATCCATCGTTTTTTGCACTCCACACCACCCTGGGTCAGATAATGGCTTTATGCAAATCAGCTCTGACCCTGTGCCCCATGGGAACAGTCCAGTTCGAACTACAACAGCCATATCTTTCCCAGACCGGAATCAAGCATCCGAGGACCTGACCGGTTTCGAGGTAACACCTCTCATCAGCCCGGCTAGCTTGACTCCAGTGGTGTGGAGGCTCTGGGAGCCACGTCTGAGCTACCCCAGTACACTCAGGGAGAAAATTACAAAAAACTATTTGATGGACAGAATGTAGATCAATGTCTTACATTCACCCCAGTACAAGGATCTGGGCCTAAATCCATCGTTTTTTGCACTCCACACCACCCTGGGTCAGATAATGGCTTTATGCATATCAGCTCTGACCATGTGCCCCATCGGAACAGTCCAGTCCGAACTACAACAGCCATATCTTTCCCAGAAAAACGATGGATTTGGGCCCAGATCTTTTGACTGGGGGAATGTGTGACATTGATCCACATTCGGTCCATCACTTGTTGTTTTTGCAATTGCCGCCCTAAGTGCGCTGGGGATGCCCAGACGTGGGTCCCAGGCACTCCACACCACTTGGAGTCAAGCTAGCCGGGCTGATGAGAGGTGTTACCTCGAAACCGGTCCGGTCCTCGGATGCTTGATTCCGTTCTGGGAAGGACATGGCTTTTGTAGTTCGGACTGGACTGTTCCCATGGGGCAACAGGGTCAGAGCTGATTTGCATATCGCCATTGTCTAACCCAGGGTGGTGTGGAGTGCAAAAAAACGATGGATTTGGGCCCAGATCTTTTGACTGGGGGAATGTGTGACATTGATCCACATTCGGTCCATCACTTGTTGTTTTTGCAATTGCCGCCCTAAGTGCGCTGGGGATGCCCAGACGTGGGTCCCAGGCACTCCACACCACTTGGAGTCAAGCTAGCCGGGCTGATGAGAGGTGTTACCTCGAAACCGGTCCGGTCCTCGGATGGTTGATTCCGTTCTGGGAAGGACATGGCTTTTGTAGTTCGGACTGGACTGTTCCCATGGGGCAACAGGGTCAGAGCTGATTTGCATATCGCCATTGTCTAACCCAGGGTGGTGTGGAGTGCAAAAAAACGATGGTTTTTGGCCCAGATCTTTTGACTGGGGGAATGTGTGACATTGATCCACATTCGGTCCATCACTTGTTGTTTTTGCAATTGCCGCCCTAAGTGCGCTGGGGATGCCCAGACGTGGGTCCCAGGCACTCCACACCACTTGGAGTCAAGCTAGCCGGGCTGATGAGAGGTGTTACCTCGAAACCGGTCCGGTCCTCGGATGCTTGATTCCGTTCTGGGAAGGACATGGCTTTTGTAGTTCGGACTGGACTGTTCCCATGGGGCAACAGGGTCAGAGCTGATTTGCATATCGCCATTGTCTAACCCAGGGTGGTGTGGAGTGCAAAAAAACGATGGATTTGGGCCCAGATCTTTTGACTGGGGGAATGTGTGACATTGATCCACATTCGGTCCATCACTGGTTGTTTTTGTGAGGGGAACGGCGGCAGGAAAACACACCGGGAGGCTGCAGGAGGCGTCCACAGGCAACGGACCACACTCCCCAGCAGCCTCTGGGGCGGCAGCGCGCCCGTGACGCGCTAAGAGCGCCCGGAGGCGCCAGTAAAAGCCTGACACCCCCTCTCGCCCCGCGAGTCGCGACCGGGAGCGACCGGGAGAAGCCCGGGACAAGGGCGGGGCCGTCTGTGGCCGTCCAGGGACGACGAGGGACGGGACGGTCCACCCCACTTGGCCCCAACGATCCTCTGACAATACACCCAGGTACTGCATCGTGTGTACAGGGAATTTGCAAATGGTATTGATGCCCTCTTAAAGTAATCAGGCAATCCCTACGGCATTACACAAGAGGATTGGTAGAAACCTACGTAGCGCAGAGCTGTTGTGATAAGGTAGGAGACTACAAGGGAATAATGTCCACCCATCCCAACACACGCTCGGCGGGGAACAAATTAAACAAAAGAGCGACCCCTAAACAAACACGTGTGGAAACAAAGCAGGGCGCCCTCGTAAAGGGGAACAAACCCACAGCAATTGACTTAATGCTAAAGAAAGTCACAGGGGAAATTGAACGTATGGAACGGAGTTTATCCTCCTCGCCCAACCTTATTGCTATGACCCAAACACCCTCTAGAGACCTATTAATAGCAGATAGCCCAAATACCCAGGGCAGTGTATCCCAACAAAACAATGAGATAGAGGATGTCCCCTGTGCACAAACCTCAGGCCCAGAAACCTCTGAGCTTAATGAAACGACCCATCAGAAAAAAAGGAAGCGACTGGGGAGGAACAAGGGGTCCCAGAGACAGAGGAAAGCGCTAGTAAGAGACAATCCTCCAACACGCATACAAGAGTATATAACAGTTGAAAATAACTCCCAAGTAGAATCCATTCCACCAGGGTGGATCAAGACATTAGTTACAGATCTCAAAAAACAGTTAGAATCCTTCATTGCGGCACAATTAAAGCCTATAATAAGTAAGGTGGATAAAATAATGTGTGAGCTCTCGAAACAATCCAAGGCACTAGAGCACACACTGGCAAAAACCTCCACTGGCCCATCCCAATCATCTGAGGAAGCCACAAATGACAAGGCAAATACTAAGAGAGTGCAAAATAACAACTGTGTCAGCCACACTCAACAGGCTATTGTCCAGATACATGAGGTCCCTAAAACCGCCCAAAATCCTAAAGGGGGCACTAACGACAACTCTAGAGGGAGACAAAATCAAGGTGCGAATAACACACAGAGGGAGAAACCCCGACTACAACCACTAATGCATTGGAGACAGGAAGACCGTCCTCAGAGGGAAGGGAATTATAATCACTGTTATACAGACTCCGACCCCTTTTATAACACCAATAGTCACGCTCCGCACATAGATTTACCCCCCGAGGCAAGTCCTTTTGTAATAATTTTTGCAGGGGTTCCAGAAATTAGGCCCAACGAGAGAGAATCACACTACCAATTACTTTCCAAAATCTCCAAGTGGCTGAACATTCACAGACCCTTACATAATGGGAAAAGAGGAGAGATAGCACACCTAAGAAGGGTAAACTGGATCGGGGGGAGAAATAAAGACATAAGAGGAGACTGTATAGTTGCAAACTTTACGGACACCAGTCTGGTTGAGTATATCCTGAAGAATCCTAACAGGAGTCAAACCAGTACTATCTGTGCACTCCCACTTGGGTATTTTTACCCAAGGAGCAGGAATAATAATCGTGTGGGTGATGAGGGAGGGTGGACGCTTGGTAGACCACAGCGTACATATAGACCCAGACTAGTAAGCCACCCCGAACAGCCCTTCTCCCCCCGAGATTATGCACAATGGAGAAACAGATTTGCCCCAATCCAATCACTAGAGGATATTGATTGACTTATACCCACAGAAAATAACTCTGTAGCAAGTTTGGCGACTTGTAGATGTCCGGGCCCAGAAATAGGGGGCGAACGTGAGAGTGAGGAGAACACACGAACTGGGAGATTAGACTCACTTTGGAGTCAGGGGGAAAACAAAAGAAACATCATAGACACACCAAAAGTTGGGGAGGATAGATTAAATGAAATTCATACAGTAAGAGGCAGAGAGAAGAGGGAGGGTTTGACCATCCTATCTTGGAATATCGCAGGGCTGGAAGCCAAATTAAAAAGCAAGGAGTGGCTAGAATTTATAAGGCGCTTTCATGTTATAGCGCTCCAAGAAACTTGGGCACGGGATTCGGACCCATGTCAATTGGAGGGCTATAAGTGTTTCTTTAGACCTGCCCAAGGGACAAATTCGGGAAGAGCAAAAGGAGGCCTAGTACTATATGTAGACTTAGACCTGAAAGGCACTTGGTCATACCCAGACTGTTTGTCAGATAACATACAAGCAGTCAGACTTCTACATCAGGGGGAGAGCCTACTGTTTGTAAACTTCTATAACTCCGGGCCGGCGGAGGGGAACTTCCCAATTTTAGCAGAGCTGGAGAGCAGACTAAATGAGGAACTGGATCAAAGAACGAAGGGGCCAGAACCAACTGTCCTGTTGATGGGGGATTTTAATTGTCATCTATGCCCCCAAACTACTTCCCCTAACTCCCGATTGGTCAGCTTGTCCACTGGAAAAGGGCCCCCATTTTACTCACAGTAAAGAGGGCACAACTCTGATGAAGCTACTAGACAATTTTGCCCTCACTCATGTTATGGATCTAACCTCACTCAAGGTAGGGGAACTCCCAACACCGACATTTAAGGGAAAAGGTGGTGGGTCCATAATAGATTATATAATGATTTCCGCCTGTGCTAGAGAACAGATTTTACATACCAGAACAGAGTGGAGTCCCTTTAGTGATCACAATCCCATTATAATAGAAATTAAAGGGAAGGATTTAATTAGAAAAGACCCAGGGGTGATCCATCAAACAGAAATCCAACCAATAGATCAAGGGAGACGCTTAAGGTGGTCATTGATTAATCCCCAAGAATTTTATGTTAAACTAGTGGATGAAGGGAAAGCCCACATAGAGACTTGTTTAGATCACACAACAGAGGGTAGAGGAGTAGTAGAGGCGTTCGAATCATTAACCAAAATTGTAGAGAGGCTACTGAAAACTAAGAAGCTCGTAAAACAGTTATCCTCGCCAAGATGGTTTGACTCTAACTGTTCCAAAGCGCTAAGAGACCTAAAACAGAGTTTGAAAAAGACCCCAAGGGACAAGATTGAAATCAATCGCTGCAGATGGAACTACAAAACCCAGGTAAAGATAAGAAAAAGGACTCTTCAAAAAGAAGTCTGGGCCGATTTAAGGGGGGCTGGGGAAAATAAGGACTATGCACAGTTCTGGAAAATCATAAATAGACCATGTTTCCATGACTCAAGCTCCCCAGTCATCAGCTCTAATATTCTACCGGAACAATGGATTGCTCATTTTAAATCCTTGTACAACCAACAGGAGGTAGATACTGGTGATGGAATATGGAGGGGCCCAAGGGCAGAAAAATTGGAATTATCCTTGGATGAAGTACTTAAAGCAATCCTAGGGCTGACACGAAACAAAGCCCCTGGTCCGGACGGGACCCCCCCAGATTTATTTCTCAGCAATACTGAGCTATGGGCCCCAATGGTAACGAGAGTACTGAATGCAGCAATCAAATCAGGTCTGCCGAGATCATGGTCCACTGCGGTGATTGTCCCGATTTACAAGAAAGGCTGTAGGGACAGCCCGCAGTGCTACAGACCAATCTCGCTTATTGATGTCTCCGCCAAAGTACTTGGGAGGGCGCTTCTCAACCGCCTAATAGAATGGACTGACACCCACAACATCTTGGTGGACACCCAGTATGGGTTCAGAACAGGCAGGTCAACTAGTGACCAATGCCTTAACCTATACCTTCTTACCGCTAAGTATACCAAGACGACTGATGGCACCATATACATGGGGTTCATGGACTTAGCAGCGGCTTTCGATAATGTCAACAGAGCCAAACTATGGTCACTCATGTCTAACCTGGGAATTGATCCGGATCTTATTAACATCTTGAGGGAGCTACATTGGAACACCACTGCCAAGGTCCGCTATAGTGCGGGGGGGGGTGAGTACTGATCCCTTCCCGTGCTCGGGCGGGGTGAGGCAGGGGTGTATCTTGGCACCATTCCTGTTCTCCCTTTATATAAATGGCCTGGAGAGTGCCCTGATAGCACTGGGAAGTGACTGCCCAAAGGTGGGCTCGCGTAATCTGCCGGTACTTTTGTACCCCGATGACGCGGTCCTCCTAGCACGAACGGCTGTTGGCCTGCAGCTCTTAATCAAGGGTTTCTCTGATTTCATGAGGAATCTGGACCTCTCCGTCAATATGACAAAATCTTTCATCATGGTAGCGGGGAAGAAACCACAGAAGAAATTTGTTTTTAAACTGGGGGATCATGTCTTGGACACTGTCAAAACATTTCCGTATTTGGGCCTTTTATTCGATGAAAAGTTTAAGTTCGCCCCTCTGATAGAGGAGAGGGCGAGGAGACTAGTCTCAGCTAATGGAGCTATACTAAACTTCGCCCGTCAAATGGGACGCTGGTCCCCAGAGCAGGTGATGACATTGTATAGATCAGTCAGCATCTCAAAGACCATCTATGGAGCTGAAGTGTGGGGCTTCAGGGATGCACAACCAATACAAAGAGAGGAAGATAAATTCCTAAAAAAATTGCTAAAGCTTCCGCCGAGCATCCCCGCAGCAATAACACACGAAGAGCTGGGAACCACATATATAGCCGACCTGATCAGACTGAGACCTATACTGGCCTGGCTCAAAATTTGGTCAAATCCCAATGCGGAATTATCCAGACAGATCATCCAGGATTGCCTGATGAAAGAGAAATGGCTTCAAATCCCCTGGCTGAAATATGTCAAAGATACCTTGGGGGATATTGACGAACAAAGGCTATTTCTGGACCCCTCCATGGTGGACATATACTCCAGACACTCTGTACAAAGGCAATTGTTGGAAAAATTTGATGGTAGGAGGAGGGAGCTTGACTCTACTAAACCCTCGGCAGTTGCTCATTCGCTTGTCTCTAATAAAGCAGGCATGGAACCGTACCTCTTTTTAATGTACAGTCAGCACGAGAGGTTTTTAATGACTCGTTTTAGGCTCAATTTGTTGCACCATATTTTAGCTTATCCATCTGGGTTCACTCAAACAATTGAGCAGAAGGGTGCCTGCGGCTGGGACAATAGGTCTCCGCAGGACACCCTTCATTTTGTATTATTATGTTCTTTTTATAAAACACTGCGTCAAAGATTCTTAGTGGGTGTTTTAAAGGACTCAAATATTATCCATGCTAAATCTGCTTTACTGTTTTTGCAAAGAGCCACTGAAATGCGAACTCTATCTGCTGTTATAAGTTTTCTTAAAATTGCTTTTAAATTAAGAAACACAAGGGGCTGATGAAATAGGTGGGATTGGGAGGCATCCAAAAGTCATATGGGGTCTTGTATCAAATTTGTACTCGGGTTCTACTATTCACAAAAACCCTTTTTTAACTTGATGCTCTTTTTAAAAATGTCATGATGTTCAGAATGTTTTTTTTATGAGATTATGTATTTTCATGATGGTTTTTAACCTTCGAAACAAATAAAAGAACTGAACTAGTATGTTTATTTATTTTATTTTTTTTGGTTAAGTTTTCTTTTGTAAAAAAGGAGATGTGTTATATCTCTTTTATTGTTGTACCTCTTTAAGAAATGTATGTAATGGTCGCATGCCATTGCATGCGACATGTTTTCCTTCAAGTGAGTTCTATGTTCCATTGTTAAGGGTTTGGTCTAAGGGGACTGTTATTATGCTGGACTACATGATGACAAGCTGGATTTCCTGCTGCTAATAAAGGAATATTAAAATATTGAATTTGAAGAATTATTCAACAGCTCCCTTTTCCCAGGATACCAATCCCCAGGGCTCCATGTCCAAAGAACGAAAGACTAGTAGCCAAAGGAGAAAAGAGAAAAGACAATATGTCACGGTCTGCCCAGTCAGGACAGAAGAACACCCCGGGGAACTGGACCGTGAATTCAGAGCATCCCAGAGAGAAGATCCCGTATTGCGAGAAGCATGGGGGAAAGCCCTAGACAACGAAGATCCCTTACAAGTAGGTCCCTATTTTTTTAAGAAACATGGCTTGCTATACCGAAAAGACGGCCCCAACCAACTGTCCCAATTATTGATTTCTGGTCCCTTCCGTGATAAGATCTTGTTTATAGCTTACAGCCACCTATTAGGAGGACACTTTAGGAATGAAAAAACAGAACAGGCCGTATTGGATACGTTTTATTGTCCTGGGGTTTACCAACAGGTACGGACCTATTGCCGTGAATGCCCTGTCTGCCAGCGAAACCCCTGAAGGTTTCCCTCCAGCCCCTGCCTGTCATCGATGTTCCCTTCAGCAGGGTGGAAATGCATATCATCGGCCCCCTTCTGCCTTCCCGTAGTGGGTGTCGATATGCTTTAGTATTAGTCGATTATGCCACCCGCTTTCCGGAGGCTGTAGCCCTACGCCACCCCACCACTCAAAACATAGCCAAAGCAATGATCTCGATATTTGCATGAGTGGGGTTTCCCAGGGAGATCTTAACAGATCAGGGGACTCCCTTCCTTTCAGCCCTCATGCGATAAGTATGTTCTCAACTGGGGATCAAACAGATCCGTACGTCCGCCTACCACCCGCAAACGGACGGGTTGGTAGAGCGCTATAACGCTACTCTAAAAACAACCCTGAAAAAGTTGCTGGCCCTGTAGTCCAAGAGGTGGGAGGAGATGTTACCCCTAGCCCTCTTTGCTACACAATGTAAGGTACAGAGTAGCACAGGTTACTCTCCATTTGAACTCCTGTATTGTCTCCCCCCCCGAACCCTACTAGGCATGGCCAAAGAATCATGGGAGGCAGAGCCGGACCGGACTCGAACACTCCCTGAGTACGCCGATAACATCAAAACTCATTTCGGTCAAATAAGGGATATTGTGCGGCAGAACATGGAGACACTATGACTGGGGCACCAAACCAAGGAGTTTCATAGTAGGAGATCTGGTGCTCTTGATGATGCCCTCCTCTGACCAAAAGCTTTGGGTCAATGGCAAGGGCCATATACCATACTCCAGAAAATAACTCTGGTTACTTATAAACTAGAACTGGCTCGTAACCGAGGAACGACCCAAATATACCACATAAACCACCTAAAAAAGTGGGAAGGACCATGTCCAGTATACCTGGGGGAGTCCCTACCTCCTGCCCCGCATTTTGACACAGAACTGACTGAATCACAAAAGCAGGTCCTCCGAGACGTCCTCCTTCCCCTACGACATGTCTTTTCCGACCCGCCAGGACATACCGCCATAATAGAACATACTATCCATACCGACCCTGGGAAGACAGTGCAGCCCTACCGGATAACGGAAGCCCGTAGACCAGTCATAAAAAGGGAGTTAGAGCAGATGTTAAACCTGGGGATTATAGAGCCATCCACTAGTGATTGGAATTCTCCTATTGTGCTGGTTCCAAAACTAAATGGCTCAATACGCTTCTGCATTGATTTTCGCGAAGTGAATAAGATCTCGAACTTTGATACGTATCCTCTTTCCCGAGTTGACGAGATGATAGAACGCATAGGAAAAGCCAAGTATATCACTACCCTCGACCTGTGTAAGGGCTACTGGCAAATCCCTTTAAGAGAACAGGATAAAAAGAAGACAGCCTTTTCCACCCCAGAGGGTCTATTCCAGTTTAAGGTACTACCCTTCGGACTCCATGGGGCTCCAGCAACTTTCCAAAGGGCTATGAACTTTGTCCTACGGCCCCACGCTCAATACGCTGGGGCCTACCTAGATGACATCGTCATATACAGCGACACATGGGAACAGCATTTATCTCATTTATATCAAGTTGTACAGTCCTTGGGGTCCGACCACTTCACTATCAATCCTGCCAAAAGTACCCTAGCCGCCCAAACTGTGAAATATCTGGGCTTCCTCCTGGGTGAAGGCGTTATCCGCCCTCAGGACAACAAAATCATCGCCATAAAAGCACTTTCCTTCCCGCAATCCCGAAAAGACCTCTGCGCCTTCTTGGGGCTTTTGGGGTATCATCGCAGATGCATCCCCAACTTCTCCTAAAGGGCTGCCCCTCTCACAGATCTCCTACGGAAAACAGTAAAAACAGAGAAAGTCTTAAAAAAAACACTCCCCAAATGTGGCAGGCCTTTGAGGGACTCAAATTATCTCTTACCACCAAACCCATTTTGGCTAGTCCCGATTATTCACGTCCCTTTGTACTCCAGACAGATGCCTCAGACCAGGGCTTGGGAGCGGTTCTCTCACAAACTGAAGCCAACGGTGATGAACAACCAATATTGTACCTCAGCAGGAAGCTGTATCCTTGAGAAAAAAATGTATGCAGTTATAGAAAAGGAAGCTCTAGCCATCAAGTGGGCTATAGAAAGCCTTCGTTAATATTTAGAGGGCTGTGACTTTACTCTCTTTACGGACCATGCACCCCTGGAATGGATGGCTCGCAACAAAGGACATAATGATAGAGTCCTCCGCTGGTTCTTGGCATTGCAGCCGTATAGGTTTCGGACTCTCCACCGAAAAGGGACTGAACAAGGGAATGTGGATTTTCTGTCCCGTTATCCCTCCTCACCAGCCCGTACTAGAAGGACAGCTAGGGGAAAGGGATGTGATCTGACCCCCTCACCTGCCCCGTGTTATCGGCATGACCCTGGTCCTGGTCATTCCCCAAGTACGGACTCTGCAGCGTCCGTAGTAACCAGAACCCCGCTCCCTGTCCTCTGTCTTTCCAGGAGCCAATCCCCTTTGGAGAAACCCCGGAAGTGTCCCAGATCGACCCTGGAAGTCCATCTCTCCAGGAGCTGAATGCAGGAAGTCACAAGCACAAAGGTGGAAGGACTGCAGGAGGAGCCAAGGAGTGGCTGGAGATCCAGAGCAAAAGGAGCGGTGGAACGAGAGACAGAGACGGACGAGGGAGAGGAAGAGTGGAGCGAGGAGTGGTGGTGTCCAAAGGAGGTGGCTGGGGAGCGGCCACAGCTCAGGAGATCTGCGTCGGAGTCGGTGAGTACCCACTACCCCGAGCAGGCACTGAACCATGGTAAAAAGGAGGTGAGCGCGGCACTGTATATAATAGATCCCACAGAGAGAGTTCCACGTTGCACTATACTCGTTGTACAGCACCTCCTCTAAGTCTCACTACTCTTCCCTTTACCCAACCTTCACGCTCTGTAACGAAAGTCCCGAGGACTGTTACCCACACACGAATAGTCAGACCCTTCTCCTCTTCCTTCCCTTTGCTATCGTTCCCCCCACCCTATCTCACCGTCTCTTTTGTAAATCCGGCACCACCCTGGTTTTCGGTGAACGGTACTCCGTTTGTATAGTCGGGACCGGACTAACGACTCCTTTCTTTGTTTTGTTTCCCACACGCCCTCCGCGGACTACCCGGCGAAAGTAGCCAGAAGGAGATGGGGATGAACCAAGCGTGGCCAGAACGTACCCCGGGAAGAAGATCCGGAATTTCGTCCCTTCAGAAGCCCCGATTTCTTTCTTCATTTCCCCCTTTTTCTTTACTGCCTTAATAAACACCGACAACATTGCACATCTAATACGGTCTCCACACCTGTTTTTCCAGCCCGCACTCCCCCTACGATCACAAGGAAGTTAAAGAAGGAGGCGGTGCAAGAGAACTGCATATCAGCACAAGAGAAAAGAACAGAGTTAAAGAAGGAGGCGGGGTGGAAGAGAGCAGCAGATCAGCACAGGTGAAGAGAACATGGAGTTAAAGAAGGAGGTGGGGTGGAAGATGTAGGAAGGTGGATACCTGACTATGGTTACCCCATATTTTTTGCCTTGTGTTTAGCTGGTTTTCGACTTAGTTGGCCTGGAATCCTGCTAATCAGTACCCCAGGCTATCTTCTCTCTCTGTAAAATGGACTCCATGTACTTTAGGTACACACCTAATTGGATGTTGGGTCACCCTTATGAGTCCCTGTACAGTGCACCATAGGTACACAGGGCATAGGTGCACCCAAGGCCTACCAGGGGCTGCAGCTTATCTTTTGCCACCCCTGGCTGGCCATCCAAACTGACACAACTGGCTGATCACTCAGCTGGGGCAAGGTTGTGTAATCACCCCTTGCTTAGGTATAGTATTCCTATATCTAACCTTATATCT
Source organism: Lissotriton vulgaris (assembly GCF_964263255.1). Lineage (NCBI taxonomy): Eukaryota > Metazoa > Chordata > Amphibia > Caudata > Salamandridae > Lissotriton > Lissotriton vulgaris. The sequence continues at coordinate 1,924,817,105 of NC_141694.1, forward strand.
AGACACATATACACCTGTAAGTCACTCCTATGGCAGGCCTTAACAATCCCTGAGGCAGAGTGCTTGGTTTTATGTGAGATGAGGCTCTAGCATGAGCTGAGCCTGTCTGCAGCTTTCGGAACCATGTCCTTATAGCTGTTCTAGGATATAGCCATACCATATACTCTTAAGTGCATTATGAACCTCGCGGTTAAATGCTAACTTTGGTTTGGCTTTTTCAAAACATGTCGTGTAAGGTGTCATACGCTTTGGAATACTACCCCCTCGCCAGTTCTGGCGACGGGGGTAGCATTCCACCCTTCTAGAGGGAAAAGATATGTTGTTCCAACTAATCCCGGTTAAAGTTAACCAGAGCCTCAGCATCACAAAATGGATGCTGCTGCCACAGACACAAGTCTGACCTCTTGCTGCTGGGAGTCCTTCCAGCGAGGGAGGCTTGGACAATAGGTTTCCTGTCTTGGGAGGTGCTAGCACCACCCCAGACAGGCCATAGTGTATTGGAGCAGGGAGGGCTGAATGAAATGAGACACTGCCTGGGGCACACAAGGTGTCCCATTCATAGTCCAGTTCAAACCTTGCTGGGGCACTCCAGCCCCAGCTCTGGCGCAAAACTGGAAAAAAGGGAAAGGGGTGTAACTACCCCCTTCCTGGGTCCCACCCATAGGAGGGACCTAGCAGGTAATCCAGCCCCTAAGTTTGGTATATAGGTAGGAGCTGAGTCTCAAGACTTTAGATTGTATCCTGACTGAAACTTGAAACGAAACTCTGGACCTTCGACATTCTACTCGACATAGAAGACTGAAGAATCTCCCTTGTGGCCAAGGAGTGACCACCCTGCACAAGCAGGCACCATCAAGCGATCAATGGTTAGCTTTGTCGACGCTCCCTCCAGAGCCCGAGCACAGAGCCTGACAAGACCCGGACTTCCGGACTTCCAACAGCCCGATCCACAGTCACAGCAGAGCTGAGACCCATGGAGGCGACAAGAGACGTGGGACCGGCCATCTTGGAAAGCCAGCTAATTGCTTTCCGTGCAACTTCAGAGGCACCCTTGAAGTTGTGCATTGGGGATTGAGAAGCCCCAGCCCGAGCACCAACTGCACCGAAGATCAGCCCTCCACACTCCACGAATTCTGCGTGGGGCCCTTCTGCATTTTCCTGCTCGACGCGTCTGTCCGGTCACTTGCCCGTTGGCTAGTGGCCTCTGTGACGACGAAACCTTGAATCTACACTGCTGGTCTGGTTGCTCCAGACTGGCCCTTGCTTCCCTGAAAAGGAGAAGCCCATCAGACCTTGCTGGTCTGATCAAGAAGCCATCTTCGATTCCTGCGTGGGTTGCCTTTGCCAAGGTTTGTTGACTCCAATCCGGAAGCCGACACCGACCACAACGAGAACCTTTGTGGGACAGTCCGTATCCAGCGCCTGGTCGTCGTCGACACCTCCTGGTCCACGTTGTGGTACTGAAAATTCTGGACCCGTGTTATAAACATCGTCGTATCATGACGATTTTGGTATCAGCAGACCGAGAATGATTAGAATACTATGCACAAGCATTTTCGTCATAGTCGGGTGACGAAATCACCCTGAAATCAGAGTCTCCGTCCTGAACCCTCAGGGTCCATTTTGTGAACGGCAGCCATTTTGTGATTGCCCTCACATAGGCCCAATAACTAAGGCCAAAAATGAGTCTGAAGGACACGTACACCTTTGCTGACTCCTCTGTGACCTGGGCAAGCTGACTCCACTGCCTGAAGCCAAGCCTGTTCGGCCAGTTCCTTTCCCAGTGGCCGAATAAAATTAGTATCAAGGCACAACACATCATAAACCTTTCATCGCACACAAACCCTGCCTAATCTTACACACACCTGTCCCTGTTTCTTTCTTTATGACTTACTTTACGAGGACGAGGTGCCCGTTTTTATTGGGGGTCCGGCGATATCTGATGAAAATACTGGGCCTTGCCGGGTAATTGATTGTGGGTTGGACAAACTGAAATATGGGCTTGTCATCATGACTCTGCTTTTTCTTTGTAGTGAAAATATGTGAATGGTCAACTGTAAAATAAGGAATGTTTGCCTAAAGCATAATATTTTTTATAAAAAGAGAAGGCTGGCTTTGTAAGATCGAGCAGTCTCCTGAGAATATACACTGTGTTGTACTTCTAGGATACCTGTTACTGGCTGCAGCCAATAAATACGATCTTTGACTTCACCAAGAAGACTCTGTGTTTCTGTAGTCTGAAACAGGAAGGACTCGAAGTCTTAGGGTGTGTTCCCTGGCACCGCTGGGTTCTTAAAAACCCAGTACTTCAGTTGGCGCCCAACGTAGGGTGATTTCAGCGGTACCGGTCCAAGCCAGAGGTTCGTGAGGAGCTTCGTGTGAAAATTCTGGAGGAAGGCCGCCACTTCATCGACCCCTGTGTGTCAACGTGGTCCGAAAGTCTTTGCTGCGAGGTTCCCCGCTTCCCGACGGCTACGAAGGACTGCTGCCCTGACTATCGCCCTGTTTTGGACCCTTGATGATTGGTAGAGCGAAACAATAGACGAGTCTTCTGGTGACGTCATCGATACCTCAGTTAAGTATCAGTGGAGCGTCTCCCAGTCCTTAGTTTGGTTCTTAGTTTTTGGGTATCCCCTTGGGATCGCTTTAATTTGGAACTTGCAAGTACCAAAGCTGAGGGACTCGTGTATTCACGAGACTATCGTACTCGATAAGCCTTTGAAGTTTGAAGCTAGACTAGAGAGCGAAGATGCCTGGTCTTAGCAGACTTGGAAATTTGTTTTGTCTTGGTTGTAATAGGGATTCCCGATTGGAGGACTCGTGTCCGGTTCCTCCGATTGGAACTCCAACCTATGAACTTTATGTGAAACATGGCGTAGGCCCCATCGCATATAATGAAGTATGGATCCGATACACCAGGAAAGATGGTGTTTTACAATGGCCCCAATATGGTAGTTTTGACACGGAGATTTTGGATAATCTGGAGGTTAAACTTTTTAAGAAGAAAGCCCGGCCGGCAATGTTTGACTCTTTTCGCATGTGGCGCAAAGAAGCCAAACAGAGAGAAATTAAATTAGCGAACAAAAATAAACGAGAACGAGGTATGTCAATGGTACAAGCCGCTGTTGCGTTTAGGGATAATGAGGAAGAGCAAGAAAGCGAACAGATGCTTAGGGTGAAGAAGTTGGGGGTAGATAGATTCTACCCAGTTTTGCCGCGTAAAGAACAGGAAGCAAAGAAAGATCTTGAGAAAGATCCTTTAATGTCACATCTCTTGAGTTCGCCACCCCCTTATGCACAGAATGCTACGGCACCACCGCCACCAGCTGTGGTTGCACAACACCCAGTTGTTGTGCCACCTGTGATTCCACCACAGCCAGCTCCTTTTCCGTTGCCTACTATTCCTTTGGCGCATGAATGAATGAATGAATTGAGTTTTATAGAGCGCACATAGCTGCCCTGAGGTGTCCAAGCGCTAAGAATACAAACTGAGGCTTAGGTAGCTTAAGGGAGGAATGTCTTACCCAACTACTAGTTGATGAACAGAAGCGTTTTCAGCTGTTTGCGGAAAGAAGTGAGGTCGGGGTTAGATCTTAGATGCTGGGGAAGGGCATTCCACAGCTTGGCCACATTATAGGAAAAGGAGCGGCCCCCCGATCTAGATTTCTTTATTTTCAGTACAATGGCCAGATTGGCAGAGGTTGAGCGCAGCTGTCTGGCAGGATGATAAGGTGTGATAAGGGGAAGATTAATTGCTGGGCCTAAAGACCAGAAGGCCTGATGTACAATACAAAGTGATTTGAAATTAATTCTTTCCCTAACGGGAAGCCAGTGCAGTATCCTTAGGCCGGACTTTACTGAAGATCAACGCGGGATTTGTAAGAGAGTCCGTGCGGCGCAATTCTGTATCAACTGCAGTTTGCGCAGAGTGAAGTCAGGAGCTCCCAGATATAAGGCATTCCCGAAATCCAACCGTGATTGGATCAGGCCCAAGACCACGGTCTTTCTTGCTTCAAAGGGGAGTAGAGGGAGGATCTTTCTGATGACTCTAAGGATGCCAAAACAGATGGCAGATAGTCTTATTGCCTGCTGGTCAAATGACAGGGACCTATCCAGCCAGACACCAAGGCTCTTAATGGTATCTTTAGGTGCAGGGGCAGGTCCTAAGCTGGGTGGCCAAAGAGTGTCGATAGAAGATGGTGCAAGACGACCTAGGAGCATAAGCTCAGTCTTGTCTCCGTTAAGTTTGAGACAAGACTTGGTCATCCAGCTCTTAACCATCTCCAGGCAGCCAGCAAGATCCACAAGTGCTGAGGATCCCCCTTCCTGTGCCAGAGAGACCACTAGCTGAGTATCGTCCGTGTAGGTAATGATCTTAATACCATACGGACGGACGATCTCAGCCAGTGGCCTCATGTAGACGTTAAATAACGTCGGGCTCAACGATGATCCCTGCGGAACTCCACATCCCAGATGCTTACTGGAGGAGGTGACATTGCCCTCGTATACCTGGAAAGATCTATCATTCAGGTAGGACCTGAGCCACTCCAGGGCCCTGTCAGATATTCCGGTGTCCAGGAGACGCTGCAAGAGGATATCGTGGTTAACGGTATCAAATGCAGCGCACAGATCGAGGAGGATGACTGCCACCGATCCTCCCCGATCTAAGATCCTCCTGGACTCCTCTGTGACAGCCAGTAGTGCAGTCTCGGTCCCATGCTTGGGGCGAAAGCCTGTCTGGGAGGGATCGAGCAGCTGGTTTTGTTCGAGAAAGGTTGTTAATAGGCCGTTTATGTATTTCTCCAAGATTTTAGCTGCCCAAGGCAGCAAGGAGATTGGGCGGAAGTTGTTAAGATTCTTGGTGTCCAAGTTGGGTTTTTTAACAAGGGCCCTCACCATGGCCTGTTTCCAAGCCACTGGAACTGTGTTGGTGGAGATCGAGATGTTAAGTACTGCTAGCAGTGTAGGGAGGATGGTCTGTGTAGCAGAGACTAGGATGTGTGGGGGTGCTGGGTCCCAAGGGGAGCCTGATTTCACCTGATGCATGAGGGAGGTGAGATGGTCCGCATCCATCTGGGGAAATTCCGCCAACACTGGAGGGTAGTTGGATGTGTTTCCTAGTGGGAGACTGTTGGACCGGCCTCGTGGCGTGGTCCGACCCCTCCCACATGGCGGGTCCCGGACTACTGCTACCCCTGTTCCCCAGACGAGAACCACACCTGCAGCCCTCCGGGTCACCCCCCAGCTCTTCCCCGACGGAACCCAGACTCGTAACCACAACCTTCTCGGCTGGCCCGGGCCCTTTGCCGAACCACCGTCCCCGGCCCAGCCGCCATTTTGGACCCTCCACGGCCAGGCCTCGTGGCCTCGGGTCGACCTCCGCCTCAGGCCCAGCCGGGCCCCGACATCGAGGCACCACCATCCACCCTGGGGGTAAAGAGACCACTTGGCGAGTCAATGGGAGAAGGAGTGTCGATGGCTCCCCTCCGCCTGGTTTCGATTGCCCCCAGCCTCCCTGGGCGCTGGCTCCACCCCCCTGCTGGGTGTCTGGACTCCCTCATCCCGGACCCCCCGACCTCCAAGTGCGAGGGTCCGGACATCAAAGGGCGCCAGACCTATAACTGGGGTAGCTCCAGAACAGGAAGGCAGTTGTATCCTGGAGTCGAGAGACACCTAGACGAACTCATCCTTGGAGGCCTGCTGGCGCTGCCGCGGCTCCTCTTCGTGAACCATCCTTAAAAGCCTGCTGGCGCTGCCGTGGCTCATCCTCGTGAACTATCCTTGAAGGCCTGCTGGCGCGTCCGCGGCTCATCTTCGTGAACCATCCTTGAAGGCCTGCTGGCACTGCCGTGGCTCATCCTCGTGAACTATCCTTGAAAGGCCTGCTGGCGCTGCCGCGGCTCATCTTCGTGAACCATCCTTGAAGGCCTGCTGGCGCTGCCGCGGCCCCTACTTGAGAACCCTCCAGCTCGAGGATTAAGAGCTATACGCCAGATATCCCTGTACCGGACCGGTACCGAGACTGTCCCGCTACCCCTTTTCAACGCATAATCGTACGGAGAGTAACTCGCCCCACGACACACAGCATCAATGTCGACAAAAGAGACCGGAACAACCGCAAAATTCCAGATGGAACGGCTGGAAGAATACAGCCACAAGGAATTGAAACAATTCTGCATAGACTTAGGCATCGCTACCACGGGACTGAGCACCAAAGACAACCTCAAGCACGCCTTGGAGTCTTGGGTGGAGACGGGAGCGTCCCCACCCCAAAACGAAAGCATCGAGAACACAGAAACAATTGCAACCCCCGAAGAAGAAAGAACAGCGGGCCTCTCTTCCGGGGAGGCCCGAGAACGGGAGAGGAGCCGGCTCCACGAGTTGGAACTGGCTCGACTCCGCTTAGATGGGGAACTGAAACTAGCGGAAAAAAAGATAGCCCTCGAACACTTACGGCTACAAGAAGAACGAGAAGAAAAAAAAAGCCAGAGGGAGCTGAAAAGAGAAGAAGCTAGCGTACGAACACGAGCGCAGTTTAAAAGAACTAGAGATTCGAAGACAAAACAAGGACCTCGGAGTCCCCGAGAACCAGAGCTCCGCTCCCCCTACGGACACCAAGGTCCACATTCCCAAAGACGTCGTCCGAGAATACTACCGGAACGACGACATCCAGCAATGGTTCAAGGCCTACGAGGTAGCCATGATCTCCCACCGTATTCCGCTGAAAGACTGGGGAGCCGGGTTGTGGGGGAGATTCGTCAACGAAGGAAGAGATGCCCTGCTACAACTCCCCGATGCAGAGATGACCTCCTACAAGCACATGAAAGCCGCCCTTCTTACTCGCTATGGGCTCACCCCCGAGATGTACCGGCAGCGATTCCGAGACTGTAAAAGAATCCCCGGTACCACCTGGGTGGAATATGTGAACTTTTTTAGCCGAGCCTTAGACGGGTGGATCAAAGGCAGCCAGGTCACCACCTACGAACAATTGGTCGATCTCATCGTGTGGGAGCACCTCTCCAATAATTGTTTCGTTGAACTAAGGCAGCATCTCCTCGACAGCAAGCTGACCGAACCCCGGAAACTCGCCATCGAAGCGGATCGATGGGAGAGCACCCGGGTCCCCCGGAATTGGCCAGGCGAACAAAACAGAGCCTCCCAGGGGTCCCACCGTCCGCGAGAAGGAGGAGGAGGCCAGGGTCGGGGCAGGGACACCGCCACGGTGCCCCCCACCAGCAACCCCCCGTCTCCGGCCGGAAGAAGAAGTCCTCCGACGCGACCGGGGTTCCGCTCCAACGTTGTCTGCCACAAATGCCAGCGGCCCGGCCATTACGCCAATGACCCCAACTGTCCGAGAAGCCAATCCAACAACACCCCGGGTCCAATGAACCGCCAGATCACCGCCGTCGCCCTCGGAGACGAGCAAGGCGAAGAAGAAGCCGAAGATTGCGAACAATACCAGACAGAGTGGGAACCTGCAGCCATGTCCCTGGTATGTCTAGGAGAAAGGGACATGGTCCCGCGGGCCCCCATCTCAGCCAACATGCAGAAGTACAGCCAGTGGGTCAACATTAATGGACACCGGGCCGAAGCCCTCCGCAACACGGGGGCCAGCGTGACCGCAGTCCGTTGCCATCTGGTGACCCCGATCAAATCTTGCCCAACGTACTTTGTCCAGTACGGTCTGCGGACAACTCCGAAAGCCTGTGCCAGATGGCCCGCGTCCCCTTCGAGTGGGGGGGAGTGTCGGGCATGCTGAAAGTGACCGTCCGAGACGATGCCCCCGTGGACTGCCTCCTGGGGAACGATCTCGAGAGCTCCCCCTGGGCAGCCGTTGAACGAAGAGAGCACCTGGGGATGCTTGGTCTCCCTGAATGGGTCTGTGCGACGACCCGATCCATGGCCGCCGGCGCCATCCCATCCACTGAAGAACCCGAGTGGCCCGAACCTCCACCGCCTGTCGTCACTGAAGAGACCACCCCTGAACCCGGTCCACCGGGGTCCGACAACGAAGAGCCTGACCCACTCCGAGACCTTCCGGAGCTGGCCCAGTGGCGCCAAGAAGGTGGCCCCACTCAGGAACAGTTCCGCCAGGAACAAAGAACGTGTCCCTCCCTCGAGGGGCTCCGACAGCAAGCCGTAGCCCAGAGCGCAGGGGATGCCTCGGGGGCCCACTGGATCTATTGGGACAATGAGCTCCTCTACAGTGAGCAGAAGATTGCCGAACTGGGGGCCAGCCAGGTGCTGTGGTCCCCCTCCGATTCAGAGACTTCCTCTTGAACCTGGCACACGATGTGCCTCTCGCCGGGCACCTGGGGCAGGACAAGACTTACAGCCGCCTGGTGACCCATTTCTACTGGCCTAAGATGCGGAACAATGTGATCAACCACTGCCGGGCCTGCCCCACCTGCCAGGCCAGCGGGAAGAGCGGCCGTAAACTAAAAGTCCCCCTGCAACCCTTTCCAATCGTCACCACTCCCTTTGAGCGGGTGGGGATCGACATTGTGGGGCCCCTGGAGCCCCGGACAGCGCAAGGTCACCGGTTCATTCTCGTCCTGGTGGACCATGCCACCCGCTATCCCGAGGCCATACCTCTCCGGACCGTGACAGCGCCCGTAGTGGGCCGAGCCATGATGGGGATCTTCTCGCGGGTGGGCTTCCCCCGAGAGGTCGTCAGTGATCGGGACACGAACTTCATCTCCAGATACATGAAGTCCCTATGGCAACAGTGTGGGGTTACCTACAAATTTACGACCCCCTACCACCGCAAGGAAATGGAATAGTGGAACGTTTCAATCGCACCCTCAAGGGTATGATCATGGGCCTGGCAGAGCCCCTACGCCACCAATGGGACGTGCTGCTACCCTGCCTCCTGTTTGCCTACCGGGAGGTCCCACAGAAGTCCCTGGGATTCAGCCCCTTCGAGCTCCTGTATGGGCACCCCGTCCGGGGTCCCCTCAGCCTGGTCAAGGAAGGGTGGGAGGTGACCCCCCAAAAGGCTCCCCCCGATGTATACCGGTACCTCTTGACCCTCCGGAATCAGACTCAGAGGTTCCGAGAACTCGCCAAGACCAACCTCGAGGCCAGCCAAGAGGACATGAAACGCTGGTATGATCAAAACGCCTCGTCTATTGAATTCGAGCCGGGACAACAGGTCTGGGTCATGTCCCCGGTCGAACCTTGCGCCCTCCAGGACAAATGGACCGGACCATTCAAGGTGGTGGAGCGCAAGGGCCCTGTCACCTACCTGGTGGACCTGGAGTCCCCCAGGAACCCCCTCCGGGTTCTCCATGCCAACAGACTTAAGCCGCACTTTGTGCGATCAGAGCTTAGCCTCCTGATGGCTACCGACAGTGGGGCTGAAGAGGACTCCGAGCCCCTCCCCGACCTCCTGAAGACTCTAGCACAAGACGGCTCCGTGGAAGGAGTCAACCTCTCTTCCACCCTGACCCCAGCACAACACCACAGCTGCCAAGACTTGTTGCAACAATTCGCCAATCTATTCTCCCTCACACACGGGGTCACCCCCTGGTGCCTCCACGATGTCGACACCGGGGATAGCCCCCCTATCCGGCACAGGGCCTACAGAGTTCCCGATCGGGTACGCGCCTGCATCCAATCGAAGGTTTCCAAGATGCTGGCTCTAGGAGTAATCGAGCCCTCCGACAGTCCCTGGGCCAGCCCGGTCGTGCTGGTCCCCAAGGCCGCTGCCCCTGGCGTCGCCCCAGAAGTCAGATTTTGTGTGGACTACCGGGGCCTGAACGCCGTCAACCGAACAGACGCTCACCCCATCCCCCGAGCTGATGAGTTGATCGACCGTCTGGGGCCCCCCCGCTACCTGAGCATCTTTGACCTGACCGCGGGCTATTGGCAGATCGGCCTCACCCCAGGCGCCCAGGAGCGATCCGCCTTCTCCACCCCGGATGGCCACTACCACTTCAAAGTGATGCCCTTCGGAATGAAAAACGCCCCGCCACCTTCCAGAGGCTCGTGAACAAAGTATTGGCGGGGCTGGAGGAGTTCAGCGCCGCCTATCTGGACGATGTTGCCGTGTACAGTCTCCACTGGGCGGAACACCTCCAACACCTCCGGGAGGTCTTGACCGCCCTCCGGCGGGCAGGACTGACAATCAAGGCCAGCAAGTGCCAAATCGGCCATGGGTCCGTGACCTACCTGGGGCACCGGGTAGGAAGTGGCCAGGTGGCCCCTCTCCAACTCAAGATCGCAGCCATCCGGGCCTGGGCGCCCCCGGTCACCCAATCAGAGGTCCGAGCCTTCCTGAAGCTAACCGGATACTACCGGCTCTTCGTGAAGGACTATGGCAGCATTGTGGGGCCCCTCACAGAACTCACGTCCAAGAAGAACCCCCCGAAAGTACACTGGACCCCTGAGTGTCAGGCCGCCTTTGAGAACCTCAAGTCCGCAATGTGCACCGCCCCAGTGCTCCAAGCCCCCGACTACAGCTGGGAATTTATAGTACAGACCGATGCCTCCGATCACGGCGTTGGGGCCGTTCTCTCCCAAATCAACACAGAAGGAGTTGACCAGCCAGTGGCCTTCATCAGCCGACGCCTGCTGGCCCGAGAACAACGCTGGAGCACCATAGAGCGAGAGGCCTTCGCCGTGGTGTGGGCCCTCAAGAAGCTCCGGCCCTATCTCTTCGGTACCCACTTCCGGGTGCAAACAGACCACCGTCCTCTGCAATGGCTGATGCAGATGCGAGGAGAGAATCTGAAGCTGTTGCGTTGGTCCATCTCCCTGCAAGGGATGGACTTCACTGTGGAGCATCGCCCAGGCCAAGACCACGCCAATGCAGATGGCCTGTCCCGCTTCTTCCGCCTCGGCGAGGAGATTACCCAAGAGGATGGGTGACTCTCCCTGCCTTCAGCTGGGGGGGACGCATGTTGGACCGGCCTCGTGGCGCGGTCCGACCCCTCCCGCATGGCGGGTCCCGGACTACTGCTTCCCCTGTTCCCCGGACGAGAACCACACCTGCAGCCCTCCGGGTCACCCCCCAGCTCTTCCCCGACGGAACCCAGACTCGTAACCACAACCTTCTCGGCTGGCCCGGGCCCTTTGCCAAACCACCGTCCCCGGCCCAGCCGCCATTTTGGACCCTCCACGGCCAGGCCTCGTGGCCTCGGGTCGACCTCCGCCTCAGGCCCAGCCAGGCCCCGACATCGAGGCACCACCATCCACCCAGGGGGTAAAGAGACCACTTGGCGAGTCAATGGGAGAAGGAGTGTCGATGGCTCCCCTCCGCCTGGTTTCGATCGCCCCCAGCCTCCCTGGGCGCTGGCTCCACCCCCCTGCTGGGTGTCTGGACTCCCTCATCCCGGACCCCCCGACCTCCAAGTGCGAGGGTCCGGACATCAAAGGGCGCCAGACCTATAACTGGGGTAGCTCCAGAATAGGAAGGCAGTTGTATCCTGGAGTCGAGAAACACCTAGACGAACTCATCCTTGGAGGCCTGCTGGCGCTGCCGCGGCTCCTCTTCGTGAACCATCCTTAAAATCCTGCTGGCGCTGCCGCGGCTCATCCTCATGAACGATCCTTGAAGGCCTGCTGGTGCTGCCGCGGCTCATCTTCGTGAACCATCCTTGAAGGCCTGCTGGCGCTGCCGCGGCTCATCCTCGTGAACTATCCTTGAAGGCCTGCTGGCGCTGCCGCAGCTCATCTTCGTGAACCATCCTTGAAGGTCTGCTGGCGCTGCTGCGGCTCATCTTCGTGAACCATCCTTGAAGGCCTGCTGGCGCTGCCGCGGCCCCTACTTGAGAACCCTCCAGCTCGAGGATTGAGAGCTATACGCCAGATATCCCTGTACCGGACCGGTACCGAGACTGTCCCGCTACCCCTTTTCCCCCAGAGACTAGAATTGAAGGAATCACCGTATCCTGGTCCTACTGTATCGTCCAGTATAACCTGCTTAAGAATACTGATAAAAGTGTGCAGAACCTATCTTTGTGTGGCGTCTATCTGTGGGGGAGTAGTTGCTCGTCCGTACGATCTAAGGAGAGGGCCCTCGCCAGGAGGCCTCTCCCCCTTGCTCGGCCGACCCTCAGGGTCCCCGTCTAACAGGGACATAAAGGTGTCTCCTTCAAACTAGTCTGTTCTGAGGATGGAAAGGAGGAGTAGATGAGATTGATTTTCTGAAAGAAGAAATTGGCCAGATCTTCACAACGGAGCAGAGGATTTTCATCAATAAGTGGAGGCGTTGGGAGGTTGATAAGACTTTTTACAATTTTGTAAATCTCCTTGGAGCTGGAGATGGCCTCTGCAATTTTGTGTGAGTAATATAAGGATTGCGCGCTCTTTATGTCTTTTTTATATGACCTAATAGCCTCTCTATAAATAATTTTATCTGCTCCAGCATATCCTAGTCACCATTTGCGTTCTAATCTCTTACAGTGGCACTTTTTCTCCCGTAGTTCATTCGAGTACCAGGGAGCTGAGATCCTAGATCTTTTTAAGACAGTTTTCTTCATAGGGAGCGTGGCATTTAGAGAGTTGTTTATCCATTCAAGGCGCAGCCTCCTCAGGGGCCGCCACCTTTGCCTCCTTCTTCGTCTGCTACTTCTACGCCTATTTATAATTCTCTCTCCATTCCAATTTCGGATTCTTCTGCTATTGTTCCGTCTTCTCTTATTCTTTCACCTTCTCCTTCTGCTAGACAACGAATGACTACTGCAGTTACTGGTTTCTTTTCTCCTTTGTTGGGACAATTGGGTATGTCCCCTGTTACTGAGCGTAGACAGTCACGCAGTCAGTTGCCGAATATGGATGAGCGTACGATTTTGGACCACATCGCGCGTAAATGGATTATGTACGATACACAGTATGATCTTGAGGGTGTTATGCATGTTTTCCTTCAATGGGAAGCACCGAAGCAACGGTACGTTTTCGATACGATGTGTGCTTTTCTTGTTGAAAAATGGGATGAGGAAGTGGGGCAAGCTCCTGACGAGCTGTACAGCATACGTCCCGAATTTGCGAAAGGAACTATTGTAAGTCCATCTGATGTTGGGAAAGCGGTCGCGATGTTGTTGTCATTTAGGAGTGAGTCTCCTTCTCGACAATTGTTCGGGCCTGATTCTTCAGTTGGGAGAAAGGCACGACAATATCCAATGAGAGAGGTTCCTCCGGTGTGGAAAGAAGCAGTGGTTGCTGGTGCAGGTAATAATCCGCCAGCTGTACCGGCTCATTTTCAGCGTGTCTGGGTGCATTTTCCCTGGAAACGTGCTGAAGTTTTAGCTATTAAGCAGTCTTTGCCTGATCCACGCAAAAATCCAGCAGGGTACTATAAAGAGTTGACTCAGACTGTGGGTTCGTGTATTATGAATTTGGCGGACATCGACATGTTGTTTGGCAATGTTGTTCCACAACCTATTTGGAGTAAGATTCGTCATACGGATCATGAGGTTGAATTGGGTGAACAGAACCAAATTCAAGCCGGCAAGCGGTTTTTTAATTAATCCGAGACTCGTGAGAGCGGGATCAATTCCCGCTCTCACGAGTCTCGGATTAGCGAGAGCGGGATCAATTCCCGCTCTCACGAGTCTCGGATTAATTAAAAAACCGCTTGCCGGCTTGAATTTGGTTCTGTGATCAGGCGCCTTTCCTCGTCAGTTGTGAATTCAGCTTTTAACACATGCGCCACAAAATGTGAGCTGTCCTTAATCCTGTGTGTGTACCGCTTGGCGGGCATTACATCTCCAGTTTACCACCGTGTGAACTACAGAACTGACTGTCCATTGAGATTTACCGACACTACGGCTAACCTTGCCCTTGTGCAGACTCACTGTTCCCAGTCCCTGTCCTGAAGAGAACCTATAACACCCTGGTTCGAAACGCGTCGACACTTCCACCCTGTGGCAATCTCAAAGGGTGCCTCTAGGATATAATTCATCCTATTACTTTGGATCCTAGTTGTGCAATACAAATATTCAACCACAGGTTTTGGTAGACAGGCAGGCACTTCATTCCATCTACCGCGCCTGTCCCTTGGTTTCATAGTCCTACGGACTAGTTGCTCATTTGCTTCATGCACTAATTTTGCACTGTACATAATTGCAATTTATTTTGATCACTGAATTTTCTCATTGTTTTTGGTGTGTCATTCTTATTTGTTTTTGCTTGATTCGTTGTTGTAAGTATTGTATATATGTAAACTTGTATATTTGTAGATATTGTACACATGAATTCACTGCCGTGACAGTTTTTTGTTTGTGCTTGTGTTTTTGAAATTTTGATAACTTTAGTCAAAAAGAAAATAAATTTGGTTTGGGATACAAACCCTGTGGTCACGTGGTACAGATTGACTGCGTGTCTGTAAACTGTTTTGTTAATTTTCCTGTCCAGCCACCTTGCTCTGTTTTCCCTGCTGTTGAGATCCGGGCTGGGCAGATGTAGGATCCATAACCTTTACTGTTTCACAGACAATAGGCAAGTAGGCGGTGCTAAGCCTGAGGATTTGATTACTGAACTTCCTGATAAGATTATTACGTATATTAAGACTTTGATGCCCAAATTGCGTGTAAATTGGGACAAGTTGTCTGTGTGAGAAGTTGGCCTGATATATAATGTTCACTATTCTAGTGAGCACTTTGTATCAGTCCAAACGACCCTTATTGATGATTGGTTGTAAGTCGACCGTAGACCAGCTATCCTAGTAGCATGGACAAGAGCAGTCTTTAGGCTAAACTCTAGAGGGCGTGTTAAGCCAGCTGTTATACCATCACATATACCCCTTGAACACCAAGTGAAAGGACACCACACAAGTTGTTATGAAAATAAAAGGATATTTATTTAGAACACAACAACCCTGGACTCTTTATGAGGACAGGGTGCTAAGCACAATACAAAGCTCTTAAGAAAATACTCAATGTTGCACAATTTACACAAATGCCCGAGGGGCACGAAAAACCATATACTCTAAAAGTGGAATGCGAAATTACTAGCAGGTAAGTACTACTCTAATAGACTTTAGGATCGCTAGGACTTGACTACTGAACCTTCAGATTACTAGCAGGAGGCCTAGGGGGGATCGGGTGCAGAGTGTGCACTCTCACGCGGGATGCGGGACAAAGTCTATGGTTGCTAGAAATTACAAAGTTAGTGTTATCGGACAAATCCGACTAGGTAGAGCTGAAACGAAAAAGGATCTGGACCCTTGAATAGTGAGGCTATACTGGAGCACCGAAATGCTGAGGTTACCTAGCCCAGGGGCTGCGGATGCATAGGTCTGGAAAGACGTCGGGAATCCTCGTTGCAGTCTATGGAGCCTGAAAGAAGAAGTTGCTGGCAGGCGACCAGTGAAGAGATTCGGAGTGATCCAAGCCTGGATCGAAGATGGAAGACACCTGTAAGCAGAGGGGACCAAGTCCTGAATCACTAGCCAGTGATCAGATGGGCACCAGGATGGTACCGGATGGAGTCACCTCGACCAGGTGAGTGGGCGACGCTGGGCTCTGCAGTCTCACGGACCAGGAGGCGTTGTCGGCGACCATGATGGAGGTGCGAGCTGTCCCACAATGGTATCTGCTGTCGACGTCGCTGGACCCAGGATTGGGGCAACAAGTCTTGGCAAATGCAAGCCCACGCGGTGGACTCAAAATGGCATCTGGAGTGGACCAGGAGGGTCTGGGGTGCTCCTCTTTTGGAGGGGAGCAAGGGCCAGTCTGCAGCAACCAGACCAGCGGTGTTGTCGTTGTGGAGCGTCGTCAAGAGGGCCACAAGCCAGCAGGCAAGTAGCCGGACAACGCGGTGAGCAGCAAAGAGCAGAAGGGCCCCACGCAGATCTGGTGGATGCTGGGGGGCTGGACTTCGGTGCTGGAGTTGCTCAGGGTTAGGGCTTCTCGAACCCCAAAGCACTCACTCGAGGATCCCTCGGCGGTCGTGCTGGATAAGCGTCGTGCAGTTCTGAAGATGGCCGGTCCCTCGAGGTCTCGTCACACCCACGGATCTCAGCTGGGCTGATGATGTAGGTAGAGGTCAGAGGTGCCAGGGAAGCCGGGTCTCGTCGTGCTGGTCGGTCGGATTCCGGAGGAAGGACGTGCAGCAAACCGCAGTGTTCTTAGATGGTGCCTGCGGGTGCAGGGTGACTACTCCTTAGTCACAAGGGAGAAATCTTGAGAAGAAGTCTTGAGTTCCTTTCGTAGAAAGTAGTTTCAGGATTCAAAGATGATCTAATTTGGAAGGGGGCCCGCTCCTATCTTTATACTAGGAAAAGGGTCTGGCACGCGACTAGGTCCTGCCCATGGGTGGGACCAGGAAGGGGGTGGTTGCACCCCTCTCCCATGCTGGACTTTCCCCAGGTCAGGGGCTGGTGTGCCCCTGGAACTGGTTCTAGCCGGCCTATGCAAAGTGAGCACCGTGGTGCCACTTGCAGTCACCTTCCTCTAAAGCCCTGCCTACCCAGGATACACAAAACCCTGTCTGGGATGGTGCTAGCACCGCCCCTGACAGGAAACCCTTTGTCCAAGCCTCCCTCGCTGGAAGGACTCCCAGCAGCAGGAGGTCAGACTTGTGTCTATGGTGGCAGCATCCATTTTGTGATGCTGAGGCTTGAGTTAACTTTAACCGGGGTTCACAGTTACATACATGTCGTGTCCCTTTAGAAGGGTGGAATGCTTACCCCGTCGCCAGAATTGGCGAGGGGTTAGTATTCCAATTCGTATGACACCTTCCTCGACATGTTTTGATAAAGCGATACCAGAGTTAGCATATAACCGCGAGGATTATAATGCTCTTAAGAGTATATGGTACGCGTTATCATGGAACAGCTATTAGGACTTGGTTCCGCAAGCTGCAAACGGGCTCAGCTCATGCCGGAGCACCATCTCACATAATTCCAAGCACTCTGCCTTCAGGATTGTCAAGGCCTGCCATAGGAGTGACTGATAGTAATCTATGTGTCCATTTTAGGGTTATATATAGGTATACTATATCTAAAGCAAAGGGTGATTACACCACCTTGCCCCAGCTGTCGTGCAGCCAGTTGTGTCAGATTTAGATGGCCAGCCAGGGGTGGCATAATACATGCTGCAGCCCCTGGTAGGCCCTGGGTACACCCAGGCCCTGAGTTACAGGGTCTGATAAGGTGGCCCAGTACCAATTGGATATGTACCTAAGGTACATGGAATCCATTTTAGAGAGAGAGCAGTAGGCCTGGGGTCCTGATTGGCAGGGTCCCAGGCCAACTATGTCAAAAACCAGCTAAAACACAGGGCAAAAAGTTGGGGGCAACCATAGTCAGGATCTACCTTCCTACAGTCTGCATGTAAGCAGAAGAAAGACGAAACGGTGTCTGACTTTTTCACGAGGTTCGAAGAGACCTTCGTCGACCATAGTGGTCAGGATATGGCTACAGAGGGCGGTCAGAGATTATTTATTGATAAATTTGTACATAATTTGCTTCCTGAATTGTGCAATAAGTTGAAGGATTCTGAAAGTGCTTGGGCTGTTTCCACATCAGCACAAATTTTGGCTACTGCCCAGTACTATGAAAATAGGCACAAAGATGAGGTAGAAAAAGCGGATAAGAAGACTAAGGAATTAAAAACTAAAGTTCTTCTACAGCAAGCTTATCCACCCCGTAGTAATAATCAGCGTGACTATCAGCAACCTGAGCAGTATTCGAGAAACTCGCAAAGGAACGAGTCTTCTCAACAGCGTTTCCCGTATGGTCCTAATCAGTGTGCGTATTGCAAAGAAGAGGGTCATTTTAAGAGTAGTTGCCCGGTTTTGTTGCAGCGCACGAATGGTGCTTCTGGTGTGAGAGGTCGTGGTGTTCAACAAACTCCTAGAGGTAGGGGACGCGGTGCGTTCCCGCAAAACACACGTTCTTTGCCCCCACAGAACTCAATGAATAGTTTTGATCAGCAACAGGGTTCATCTGGTAGGACCGCTCAGTACTATACGGACGATTACTATAATGAAGGTGAGGAAGTGAATAGTAATGATTGTTAGGACAGCCATGGACAAAGAGAGGGAGTTGTTTCAGTTCCAGTAGATCAGAGTGGACCTTAAGTTGAGGTGATTACATCAGGTGTGTCAGAGCCTTTTCTGTTGGATACTGGTGCTACAAAGAGTTCTATTATGCACTCTAAACTCCCTGGCGCACCTTTGTCTGGCGAAATGAATGTTTCAGTAGGTTTTTCTGGCGCCCCGGTTAGGAACCCGATTTCTAGTCCTATGTCTCTTTCTGTTGGACCTTATGAATTTGAAGCACCCCTTATTCTGACGACAGGTTGTGGGGAGAACCTTTTAGGATTGGATCTGTTGAAAAGACTGTATGCAACGTTGTATTGTTCTCCTTCGGGAGTACAACTTACACTGGGCAAGAGAGTGGTCTCCCCGATGTATTTGTCGAAGGATACACTTCCGACAGAATTTTCTTCTCTTCCGGATGTTCTTTGGGCTACTGGTCCTAACAACGTGGGTCTTTTGGAAATACCGCCATATATTGTAACATTGAAAGCCAATTTTAGAATGCCGCGCATTCCCCAATACAAGATCTCTAGCGAAGGTGAAAAGGCGTTGTTAGCGATCATTTATGATCTGATCGAAAAAGATGTAATTGAAGAGACAAGAGGCAACGTTTGTAGTAGTCCTGTTCTGCCTGTTTTGAAGCGTTGTTTTGAAGCATACTGACCCTTCCCAGCCACCTGTTTACAGGTTTGTGATTGATTTTAGAGAGGTAAACAAAGTAGTTGTGCCACAGTTTCCCGTTGTCCCTGATATCACTGACCTATTGACTATGATTCCAGCTTCAGCCACTTGGTTCTCGGTGATTGACTTGAAGAATGCTTTCTTCAGCATCCCGATTGCCGAGGAGTGCAGGGATATTTTTGGCTTCAGTTTAGGAGGCCGAAGCTTCCGCTTCAAACGCGCTCCTCAAGGCTACTGTGAAAGTCCATCACTATACAGTCAGGCTTTAAAAACACAGCTTGATACGATTGTTTTTCCTGATGGCGCTACCCTTATTCAGTACGTCGACGATTTACTAGTCGCTGCAGATACTGAGGAGATTTGTAAACAAGCCACCTTGTCATTGTTGCGTCATTTGTCTGATTTGCATCACAAAGTGTCTCTTTCAAAATTGCAATATTGTCGACAAGAAGTAACCTACTTAGGTCACCTTTTATCGAAGGAGGGAAGGAAACTGACCCCAGAAAGAATTCAGGCAATTGCAAAATTGAGTGTGCCAAGGACACAGGGAGAAGTACGTGCTTTCTTGGGCATTACATCATATTGCAGACAATGGATACCGAATTTTTCTTTGTTGGCCAAACCTTTGGTGGCATTAACTTGTAAAGATACACGAATCCCATTCCGTGGTCTGAAGATTGTCAGAAAAGTTTTTCCGAATTGCGTGATGCATTGTGTTCGGCTCCTGTGTTGGGTACCCCCGACTACAGTAAGCCCTTTACACTGTATGTCCATGAGAAAGAAGGTTGTGCAGTGTCAGTACTGACACAGTCTTTCGGAGACAAACAGCGTCCATGCACGTATTTTTCGTAGACTTTGGATCCGGTAGCTAAGGCGTTGCCAAGTTGCTTGAGAGCCACAGCGGCAGCAGCTGTTTCTATTCGACAGTCTGCTGGGTTAGTGAGGAATAATATGTTGATTGTGATGGTTCTACATGCAGTGGACACTTTGTTAAACAGGACCAAGACACAGCACTTAACTAGTGCTCGATTGTCAGGTTATGAGTTGACACTGTTAGCGAGTCATGTGCACATAAAGAGGTGCAATACGTTGAATCCAGCCACGTTATTGCCGATTTCAGTAGAGACAGATGATGTCGAACAGCATAATTGTTTTCTCAGGACAGAAGAATAAACGAAAGGGAGAGTAGATCTAAAAGATACTCCTCTTGTGAAGTGTGATGGTACCTTATGGGTGGATGGTTCATGCTTCAAGCTTCCGAATGGTGATACGACTGCGGCATATGCTGTCACGACTTTGCATACGATTGTTGAAACTGCACGTATACCACATAATTCAGCTCAAGCAGCAGAGTTGATTGCACTTACGAGAGCATGTGTGTTGTCGAAAGGAATGAGAGTGACCATATATACCGATAGCCAGAATGCGTTTGGTGTGGCTCATAGTTTTGGACGATTGTGGAAAGAACGTGGGTTCCTGACTTCGCATGGAGCTAGGATTCAGCATGGTCAGTTGGTGAATGGGCTTCTTGAGTCACTGACCTTGCCGTTACAAGTTGCGATTGTGAAATGCAGTGCACACAAAAAGGTTACTGATGATGTTGGTCGTGGAAATGCATTTGCTGACGAAATCGCAAAAGAAACAGCAAAAGATGTAATGAATCGAATGTATGTTGCAGGCCCTGCAAGATGGGTTGGTGACGTTGGAATGTGTGAAGATACGATAGAGAGTGTGAAGTCCATTCAAGCTGAAGCTTCAGAGAAAGAGTTGAGTGTGTGGGAAGAGAGCACAGGTAAATTGGATGCAAATGGTTGTTGGGTTGAATTGTCAGAACATCAGCGATGGTTGTTACCCGATGCGTATGTGCTTGCATTGGTGGCAATGGCCCATGGAATGGCTCATATCAGTGTGAAAGGGATTTGTAAGTTGTTGGCTCCAGTATGGCAAAATGCTGGAATTCCTAAGTGTGCAGAGAATGTGGTCAAGAATTGCATGGTGTGTCTGAAATACAATCCTGGTAGGGGAACCCCAACTCCAGCTGGTCATTTTGCGCCTCCAACGTATCCGTTTGAGGTTTTGCAGCTAGATTTCATTCACATGGAAAGGTGCAACAATTTGAAATACGTACTCATTGTTGTTTATGCCTTTTCGAGATGGGTAGAAGCATATCCCCTGAAAGACAACACTGCCTTATCCACAGCTAAAGCCCTTGTCAAAGATTTTTTCCCTAGGTTTGGAATGTCGAGAATGGTCTGGAGTGATAATGGGAGTGAATTTGTGGGTCGATTGATGAAAAAAGTATGTGAGGGCTAGGTATCCAACAAAAGTTCCATGCTGCAAATCACCCCCAATCAGCTGGACTAGTAGAGTGCTATAATGGCACATTAAAACTGAAATTGGCCAAGATCCAAGCGAGTTCTGGTCTTAAATGGCCTGACGCTCTGCCTTTAGCACTCCTATCAACAAGAATGACTGTGCATTCACGAGTGGGACTTAGTCCTTATGAAATTGTGTTCGGCCGCCTGGCCAACATATGGGGAGTGCCAAGGCCGACAAAATTCAGTGAGATCGAACACCCTGTACTGCTTGATTATTTGTATGAATTGACGGCTAAATTGTGTGTTTTACACCAACAGGTTCACAATACTCTGCCTCAGGTCTCTGAAGCTCCAGGACATCCTATCGATCCTGGATCATGGGTGCTGGTCAAGAACTTCCAGCGGACAAAGAATCACCAGCCCCGTTGGACCGGCCCCCACCTCGTCCTTCTCTCAACAAGATCAGCTGTTCGAGTGGAAGGGGAAAAGAATTGGATTCCCGGCGTACACTGCAAGAGGGTCCCTTTGCCTCTACCGTACGACCGGTGGGTCCAGGAGGGGATCGCTGACTCTGAGACTGAGACTGTGCCTCGTTTTCTGCCTTTTAGCGATGCACGTGTAAAAGGAACAATTTCTGAACGAGAAAGTGACAATCTTTTGCAAGAAGCCGTGCCACTGTCAAATCGATTGAACACTACTGAGCCTGAACTTTTATTCAAAGATCAAGAATTGCCTGGAAGAAGCTGCTATAATTTGAGACCGAGAGTCATGGACAAATAAACTATGCAAGTAAAGTTTTTATGATTTTTCTGTTTGTAGGTTAACTCTCCACCGAGGATCTACTCATTTTTGTTTTTCGAACCGCCATCCGGGTTCAGCTGTAGGGTCGCGGTTGCCGAAAGTCTTTGGAGTGCAAGCCTGAGACAATAGGTCGAAGGTTCTGGTTGGCCTAAGGGAGTTGCCCTGGGTTGACAGAGGCATTCCTTAGCGGAAACAACCTACCATCGCGAGCAGCATATTTAGTTTAGGATGGATTTCTTCGAGTTGGAGAGACCTGCAAAGACAATGATTTTTAGAAAGAAGATATGTAACTTAATCTCAAAGAAATGTTTTCTAATACCGTGTGTATTTTTGCTATTGAGTTCGATGATATTTATAATTGGTTATGTTTTATTCTCTTTTCAAGTGACCTTTGCACCCACTACACAGCCCATACCTCCTTCTACTGTTTCCTCTCACTCTTTTCACCCTCTGCCTGAGCATGAGTCCTCTAGAAGATTAGAGTTTATCAATAACTCCTTCATTCAGCTTTTACACCAACACCAATTAGTAGTGAACACAACTAATTGTTGGGTGTGTGGTCTTATGCCACATATGACAGATAAGGGTATCCCATACTTGGTCTTACCATTTAGTTACAATGGTTCTTTGTGGGCGTTTCAGACGATGTTCATATATGCCATCGAACAATATCCCCCACGTTCCACGAGAAGTAACTCGAGCAACAAGGCATTGGTAGTGGGAATCACAAATATGAGCAGAAACATTGACTCGTATAGAACGATTCCCAGAGATGAGTTACAAGCATATATTGGATGGAATGTAACAGGATATGGAGTTACTCTGAGTGAGAACCAGAGAGCAAAGAGATCCTCCCCGATTTGGAATGTACCCCATCAGGGTCACCTATGTCTGCAAGGTAATGGCAAGAATCCCAGAGCTCAGTTAGGGAAAAGTATCTGCACTGAAACATATGTTTTCGCATCTCGGACGTCCCCTTCGTTCCTAGCAGCTAAGGGTACCTATTTCATCTGCCATGATAGAGCCTATACATGGTTGCCCCCTGACTTCTCGGGCACATGTTTTGTTTTGTTCCTGTTGCCTCCCAACTACACGGCCGCGGCAGATTACCATAAGACAAGGATAGTTAGAGGTGTCATCAGAAAAGAAGACACTGCAGGACAAGAATTTGGAGATTTCGTAAAGGGTTTTCTGCCGTTTTGGGGGCCTATGGTTAACAGCAGGAACATAAGGCAATTGACAAGGGTGGTTGAATCCACTGTAGTTGAAACCGCTGGTGCCCTTAGTAATTTGACTGCTGAGCTCCAGTCGGATCGTCTTATGACTCTTCAGAACAGGGTCGCATTAGACGTCATACTTGCAGACCGGGGTGGGGTATGTAAAGTGATCCAATCAAGTTGCTGTGTTTTCATCCCAGATAACGCTCCGACAGTCTACCAGGCCATTTCCAAACTGCATAAGATCTCTGAATATATTCACGTGGATAAAGGAGATTGGTCATTGATAGGGTGGTTCTGGGAACTGATATCCGCCTGGGGATGGAAGATTCTGATAGTCATTGGGATGATCTTAGCCATTCTTTTCCTGTTCTGTCTGTGTGTACAGTGTGCTCCTGCAATATGTGGCCTCTATGCTACATCGTGTGTAAGGGAACTTGTATCAAGAAACGAGCTAAGTAATAGGATGATGCTACAACAACATCTCAATGACTTTATGAATATAGACCTGGACTCAGAATAGCGTGAGTATAGGTTATTGCCTATGTAAGGGCAAAAGGAGGGTCTGTGGTACTGAAAATTCTGGACCCGTGTTATAAACATCGTCGTATCATGACGATTTTGGTATCAGCAGACCGAGAATGATTAGAATACTATGCACAAGCATTTTCGTCATAGTCGGGTGACGAAATCACCCTGAAATCAGAGTTTCCGTCCTGAACCCTCAGGTTCCATTTTGTGAACGGCAGCCATTTTGTGATTGCCCTCACATAGGCCCAATAACTAAAGCCAAAAATGAGTCTGAAGGACACGTACACCTTTGCTGACTCCTCTGTGACCTGGACAAGCTGACTCCACTGCCTGAAGCCAAACCTGTTCGGCCAGTTCCTTTTCCAGTGGCCGAATGAGATTAGTATCAAGGCACAACACATCATAAACCTTTCATCGCACACAAACCCTGCCTAATCTTACACACACCTGTCCCTGTTTCTTTCTTTATGACTTACTTTACGAGGAGGAGGTGCCCGTTTTTATTGGGGGTCCGGCGATATCTGATGAAATTACTGGGCCTTGCCGGGTAATAGATTGTGGGTTGAACAAACTGAAATATGGGCTTGTCATCATGACTCTGCTTTTTCTTTGTAGTGAAAATATGTGAATGGTCAACTGTAAAATAAGGAATGTTTGCCTGAAGCATAATATTTTGTATAAAAAGAGAAGGCTGGCTTTGTAAGATCGAGCAGTCTCCTGAGAATATACACCGTGTTGCACTTCTAGGATACCTGTTACTGGCTGCAGCCAATAAATACGATCTTTGACTTCACCAAGAAGACTCTGTGTTTCTGTAGTCTGAAACAGGAAGGACTCGAAGTCTTAGGGTGTGTTCCCTGGCACCGCTGGGTTCTTAAAAACCCAGTACTTCAACGTGGCTGTAGAGACAAGCTTCACAACATCACCTGATTGCTTCGCGACATCGCCTGGTTCCTTCCTGGTTCCATCCTGGTCACTAGCTAGTGACCAAGACTCTGTCCCCTCTGCTTTCAGGTACTCTTCATCCTCGATCCGCCCTTGGATCCAACCGGACACTTCCCTCCTGGTCGCCTGCAGCATCTTTCTCCAAGGCTCCATAGGAATCAGCGACGAACCCGACACACTTTGACACCTATGCACCCGCTTCCTGTGGGTGAGGTAACGCGAGCACTTCGGTGCTCCTGTGGGTATTTACTATCCTAGAGTCTAACTTTCAAGAAGCTTTCTCCTTGTCCATCCGGAAGTGACCTAAAAGAACTAGTTTCCATTTCTTTCGTTTCCATTCTAACTCTATGGTAACTTGCGTGCGTGTAAAGACACTGCATGCGAAACCCGTGGGCCTCCTGCTCCCTATCCTTTGGTAGTACAGCATAGCCCCAGCGATTCTCCAGGCCCTAGGCTTATCCTTTGTTTGTGACGTGGTTCTTATACCACTATTTTAGTATATGGTTCGAAGTGCCCATAGGGCATTACTGTATTTTGTCCAACTTATTGTATGTTGATTAAGTCTCTTGTTATGTGCTTGTGCCTCTGACCTCATAAAGAGTTAAGAGGATTAATTTAGTAATAAATACATATATATTTTATATATATCCTGCGTGGTGTCCTTTCATTTGGTATTGAAGGGATTGCATATGGTAATACAGCCGGCTTCTCATGCCCTCTTGAGTTTAGCCTAAGACTGCTTTGTCCATGCTACCACTAGGATAGCTGGTCTATAAGGTTGACTTTACAACCATCACCATAAGGGTTGTTTGGACTGATAAAGGGTGCACACTAGAATAGTGAACATCACATATCAGGCCAATTTCTCAATGAAGAGAGCAGCAGATAAGCACAGGAGAAGAGAACAGGGAGTTAGAGAAGGAGGCGGGTGGAAGAGAGCAGCAGATCAGCACAGGAGAAGAGAACAGGGAGTTAGAGAAGGAGGCAGATGGAAGATAGCAGAAAGATCATGACAGGAGAAGAGAACAGGGAGTTAGAGAAGGAGGCAGATGGAAGATAGCAGAAAGATCATGACAGGAGAAGAGAACAGGGAGTTAGAGAATGAGGCGGGAGGAAGAGAACAGCAGATCAGCATGTGAGAAGAGAACAGGGAGTTAGAGAAGGAGGTGGTGGAAGGGAACAGCAGATCAGCAGAGGAGAAAAAAACAGTTAAAGAAGGAGGCGAGGTGGAAGAGAGCAGCAGATCAGCACATGAGAAGAGAACAGGGAGTTAGAGAAAGAGGCAGGTGGAAGAGAACAGCAGGTTAGCACAGGAGAAGAAAACAGGGAGTTAAAGAAGGAGGCATGTAGAAGAGAGCAGAAGATCAGCACGGGAGAAGAGAAGAGAACAGGGAGTTAGAGAAGGAGGTGGGTAGAAGAGAGGAGCAGATCAGCACAGCAGAAGAGAACAGGGAGTTAAAGAAGGAGATGGGGTGGAAGAGAGCAGCAGATCAGCACAGCAGAAGAGAACATGGAGTTAAAGAAGGAGGTAGGTGGAAGAGAGCAGCTTATCAGCACAGGTGAAGAGAACAGGGAGTTAAGGAAGGAGGTGGGGTGGAAGAGAGCAGCAGATCAGCACAGGAGAAGAGAACAGGGAGTTAGAGAAGGAGGCGGGGTGAAAGGGAACAGCAGGTCAGCACAGGAGAAGAGAAGCGAACATGGAGTTAAAGAAGGAGTTGGGGTGGACGACAGTAGCAGATCAGCACAGGAGAAGATAACAGGGAGTTAAAAGAAGGAGGCGGGTGGAAGAGAACAGCAGTTCAGCACAGGAGAAGAGAACAGGGAGTTAAAGAAGGAGGCGGCGTGGAAGAGAGCAGCAAATCAGCACAGCAAAAGAGAACAGGGAGTTAAAAAAGGAGGCGGGAGGAAGAGAGCAGCAGATCAGCACAGGAGAAGAGAAGAGAAGAGAAAAGGGAGCTAGAGACGAAGGCGGGTGAAAGAGAGCAGCAGATCAGCCCGGGAGAAGAGAAGAGAACAGGGAGTTGGAGAAGTAGGTGGGTGGAAGAGAGCAGCAGATCAGCACAGGAGAAGAGAAGAGGGAGATTGAGAAAGAGGCGGGTGGAAGAGAACAGCAGATTAGCACATGAGAAGAGAACAGGGAGTTAGAGAAGGGGGGTTGGAAGAGAGCAAAAAGATCATCACAGGAGAAGGCAACAAGGAGTTAGAGAATGAGTTAAAGAAGGAGGCTGTGTGGAAGAGAGCAGCAGATCAGTACAGCAAAAGAGAACATGAGTTAAAGAAGGAGGCGGGTAGAAGAGAGCAGCAGATCAGCAGAGGAGAAGAAAAGAGAACAGGGAGCTAGAGAAGGAGGCAGAGTGTAAGAGAGGAGCAGATCAGCACAGTAGAAGAGAACAGTGAGTTAAAGAAGGAGGTGTGGTGGAAGAGAGCAGCAGATTAGCACAGGAGAAGAGAACAGGGAGTTAGAGAAGGAGGTGGGTGGAAGAGAGCAGCAGATCAGCAGAGGGAGAAGAGAAGAGAACAGGGAGTTAGAGAAGGAGGTGGGTGGAAGAGAGGAGCAGATCAGCAGAGGGAGAAGAGAAGAGAACAGGGAGTTAGAGAAGGAGGTGGGTGGAAGAGAGGAGCAGAACAGCACATCAGAAGAGAACAGGGAGTTAAAGAAAGAGGCGGGTGGAAGAGAGCAGCAGATCAGCAGAGGGAGTAAAAAAGAGAACAGGGAGTTGGAGAAGGAGGCGGGGTGGAAGAGAGCAGTATAACAGCACAGCAGAAGAGAACATGGAGTTAAAGAAGGAGGCGGGTGGAAGAGAGCAGCAGATCAGCACAGGAGAAGAGAACAGGGAGTTTAAGAAGGAGGTGGGGTGGAAGAGAGCAGCAGATCAGCACAGGAGAAGAGAACAGGGAGTTAAAAAGGAGGTGGGTGGAAGAGAACAGCAGATCGGCACATGAGAAGAGAACAGGGAGTTAGAGAAAGAGGTGGGTGGAAGAGAGCAGAAGATCAGCATGGGAGAAGAGAAGAGAACAGGGAGTTAAAAATGGAGGTGGGGTGGAAGAGAGCAGAAGATCAGCACAGGAAAAGAGACCAGGGAGTTAAAGAAGGAGGTGGGGGTGGAAGAGAGGAGCAGATCAGCGCAGCAGAAGAGAACAGGCAGTTAAAGAAGGAGGTGGGGTGGAAGAGAGCAGCAGATTAGCACAGGAGAACAGGGAGTTAGAGAAGGAGGCGAGGTGGAAGAGAGCAGCAGATCTGCAGAAGAGAACAGGGAGTTAAAGAAGGAGGCGGGTGGAAGAGAGCAGCAGATCAGCAGAGGGAGTAAAGAAAAGAACAGGGAGTTAGAGAAGGAGGTGGGTGGAAGAGAGCAGCAGATCAGCACAGCAGAAGAGAACAGGGAGTTAGAGAAGGAGGTGGGTGGAAGAGAGCAGCAGATCAGCACAGCAGACGAGAACAGGGAGTTAAAGAAGGAGGTGGGCTGGAAGAGAGCAGCAGAACAGCACAGGAGAAGAGAACAGGGAGGTAGAGGAGGAAGTGCGGTGGAAGAGAACAGCAGATCAGCACGAGAGAAGAGAAAAGGGAGTTAAGGAAGGAAGCGGGTGGAATAGAACAACATATTAGCACAGGAGAAGAGACCAGGGAGTTAAAGAACGAGGCGGGTGGAAGAGAGCAGCAGATCAGCAGAGGGAGAAAAGAAGAGAACAGGGAGTTAGAGAAGGAGGTGGGTGGAAGAGAGCAGCAGATCAGCACAGCAGAAGAGAACAGGGAGTTAAAGAAGGAGGTGGGTGGAAGAGAGCAGCAGATCAGCAGAGGGAGTAAAAAAGAGAACAGGGAGTTGGAGAAGGAGGCGGGGTGGAAGAGAGCAGTATAACAGCACAGCAGAAGAGAACATGGAGTTAAAGAAGGAGGCGGGTGGAAGAGAGCAGCAGATCAGCACAGGAGAAGAGAACAGGGAGTTTAAAAAGGAGGTGGGGTGGAAGAGAGCAGCAGATCAGCACATGAGAAGAGAACAGGGAGTTAGAGAAAGAGGTGGGTGGAAGAGAGCAGCAGATCAGCATGGGAGAAGAGAAGAGAACAGGGAGTTAAAGATGGAGGTGGGGTGGAAGAGAGCAGAAGATCAGCACAGGAAAAGAGACCAGGGAGTTAAAGAAGGAGGTGGGGGTGGAAGAGAGGAGCAGATCAGCACGGGAGAAGAGAACAGGCAGTTAAAGAAGGAGGTGGGGTGGAAGAGAGCAGCAGATTAGCACAGGAGAACAGGGAGTTAGAGAAGGAGGCGAGGTGGAAGAGAGCAGCAGATCTGCAGAAGAGAACAGGGAGTTAAAGAAGGAGGCGGGTGGAAGAGAGCAGCAGATCAGCAGAGGGAGTAAAGAAAAGAACAGGGAGTTAGAGAAGGAGGTGGGTGGAAGAGAGCAGCAGATCAGCACAGCAGAAGAGAACAGGGAGTTAGAGAAGGAGGTGGGTGGAAGAGAGCAGCAGATCAGCACAGCAGACGAGAACAGGGAGTTAAAGAAGGAGGTGGGGTGGAAGAGAGCAGCAGAACAGCACAGGAGAAGAGAACAGGGAGGTAGAGGAGGAGGTGGAGGAAGGGAATAGCAGATCAGCACGAGAGAAGAGAACAGGGAGTTAAGGAAGGAAGCGGGTGGAAGAGAACAACATATTAGCACAGGAGAAGAGACCAGGGAGTTAAAGAACGAGGTGGGTGGAAGAGAGCAGCAGATCAGCAGAGGGAGAAAAGAAGAGAACAGGGAGTTAGAGAAGGAGGTGGGTGGAAGAGAGCAGCAGATCAGCACAGCAGAAGAGAACAGGGAGTTAAAGAAGGAGGTGGGTGGAAGAGAGCCGCAGATTAGTGCAGGAGAAGAGAACAGGGAGTTAAAGAAGGAGGTGGGGTTGAAAAGAGCAGCAGAACAGCACAGGAGAAGAGAACAGGGAGGTAGAGAAGGAGGCGGGTTGAAGAGAGCAGCAGATCAGCTCTGGAGAAGAGAAGTGAACAGGAGTTAGAGAAGGAGGTGGGTGGAAGAGAGCAGCATAACAGCACAGCAGAAGAGTAAATGGAGTTAAAGAAGGAGGCGGGTGGAAGAGAACAGCAGATTAGCGCAGGAGAAGAAAACAGGGAGTTAAAGAAGGAGGCAGGTTGGAAAAGAGCAGCAGATCAGCACAGGAGAAGAGAAGATAACAGGGAGTTAGAGAAGGAGGCAGGGTGGAAGAGAGCAGCAGATCAGCCCGGGAGAAGAGAAGAGAACAGGGAGTTAGAAAAGGAGGTGGGTGGAAGAGAGGGAGGGCGATAGATGGAGGGAGGGAGGGCAATATAGGGAGGGCGATAGATAGATAG
The DNA here is from genome assembly GCF_964263255.1 of Lissotriton vulgaris. Lineage (NCBI taxonomy): Eukaryota > Metazoa > Chordata > Amphibia > Caudata > Salamandridae > Lissotriton > Lissotriton vulgaris. Next base: position 1,924,846,898 of record NC_141694.1, read on the forward strand.
AGGGAGGGCGATAGATAGAGGGAGGGGGATAGATAGAGGGAGTGAGGGCGATAGAGTGAGTGAGGGCGGGAGAGTGAGTGAGGGCGGTAGAGTGAGTGATGGCAGAAGAGTGAGTGAGGGCGGAAGAGTGAGTAAGGACTGTGGAGAAGTGTGTCTCAATGGTTAGGGCGGCAGACCCTGATGCAGAGGTCTGGCCGGGGACCAGGGTTCAATTCCCGCCTCGTCGGGTCTTGGGCTCAATTTCTTTGGACCTGATAATTCTCACCTCGGTGCCTAATCTAATCATGGGTCCCACTCTGCAACTCTGGGCAATAGCTTGCTTAATCTCCACAACGGCCCCAACAGCGCTGGGATGCCTGGCTTCACCTTGGGGGTGCCCAGGAGTGGGCACTTCACAGGGAAAAGCCAGGAAGGGTTCCACAGCAATATGCGTACAGCGCCAAGACACCTCAGGGTATAAGTGCGCTATACAAGTACGAATTCTTCTTCTTCTGCTTCTTCTTCAGGGTGTAGAGTGGTAGAGTGAGGGCGGTAGAGTGGTAGAGTGGGAGTGGTAGAGTGAGGGCGGTAGAGTGGTAGAGTGAGAGTGGTAGAGTGAGGGCGGTAGAGTGGTAGAGTGAGGGCAGTAGAGTGAGGGTGGTAGAGTGCTAGAGTGAGGGCAGTAGAGTGAGGGCGGTAGAGTGGTAGAGTGAGGGCGTAAGGGCGGTAGAGTGGTAGAGTGAGCGCAGTAGAGTGGTAGAGTGAGGGCGGTAGAGTGGTAGAGTGAGGGCGGTAGAGTAAGGGCAGTAGAGTGAGGGCGGTAGAGTGGTAGAGTGGTAGAGTGAGGGCGGTAGAGTGAGGGTGGTAGAGCGGTAGAGTGAGGGCGGTAGAGTGGTCGAGTGAGGGCGGTAGAGTGAGGGCAGTAGAGTGAGGGCGGTAGAGTGAGGGCGGTAGAGTGGTAGAGTGAGGGCGGTAGAGTGAGGGCAGTAGAGTGAGGGCGGTAGAGTGGTAGAGTGAGGGCAGTAGAGGGCGGTAGAGTGGTAGAGTGAGGGCGGTAGAGTGAGGGTGGTAGAGTGGTAGAGTGAGGGCAGTAGAGTGAGGGCAGTAGAGTGGTAGAGTGAGGGCGGTATAGTGAGGGTGGTAGAGTGGTAGAGTGAGGGTGGTAGAGTGGTAGAGTGAGGGCGGTAGAGTGGTAGAGTGAGGGCGGTAGAGTGGTAGAGTGAGGGCGGTAGAGTGAGGGCGGTAGAGTGAGGGCGGTAGAGTGGTAGAGTGAGGGTGTTAGAGTGGTAGAGTGAGGGCGGTGGAGTGGTAGAGTGAGGGCGGTAGAGTGGTCGAGTGAGGGCGGTAGAGTCGTAGAGTGAGTGCCGTAGACTGGTAGAGTGAGGGTGGTAGAGTGGGGGCGGTAGAGTGGTAGAGTGAGGGCGGTAGAGTGAGGGCAGTAGAGTGGTAGAGTGAGGGCGGTAGAGTGAGGGCAGTAGAGTGGTAGAGTGTGGGCAGTTGAGTGGTAGAGTGAGGGCAGTAGAGTCAGGGCGGTAGAGGGTTAGAGTGAGGGTGGTAGAGTGAAGGCGGTAGAGTGAGGGCGGTAGAGTGAGGGCAGTAGAGTGGTAGAGTGAGGGCGGTAGAGTGGTAGAGTGAGGGCGGTAGAGTGAGGGCTGTAGAGTGGTAGAGTGAGGGCGGTAGAGTGAGGGCGGTAGAGTGGTAGAGTGAGGTCAGTAGAGTGAGGGCGGTAGAGTGGTAGAGTGAGGGCGGTATAGTGGTAGAGTGAGGGCAGTAGAGCGAGGGCGGTATGGTGGTAGAGTGAGGGCAGTAGAGTGAGGGTGGTAGAGTGAGGGCGTTAGAGTGGTAGAGTGAGGGCAGTAGAGTGAGGGCGGTAGAGTGAGGGCGTGAGGGCTGTAGAGTGGTAGAGAGGGCGGTAGAGTGAGGACGGTAGAGTGGTAGAGGGAGGGCGGTAGAGTGAGGGCAATAGAGTGGTAGAGTGAACGTGGTAGAGTGGTAGAGTGAGGGTGGTAGAGTGGTAGAGTGAGGGTGGTAGAGTGAGGATGGTAGAGTGGTAGAGTTGTAGAGTGAGGGCAGTAGAGTGAGGGTGTGAGGGCCGTAGAGTGGTAGAGTGAGGGCGGTAGAGTGGTAGAGTGAGGGCGGTAGAGTAATGGTGGTACAGTGCGGGCGGTAGAGTGAGGTCGGTAGAGTGGTAGAGTGAGGGCGGTAGAGTGGTAGAGTGAGGGCGGTAGAGTGAGGGCAGTAGCGTGAGGGCGGTAGAGTTGTAGATTGAGGGCGGTAGAGTGAGGTTGGTAGAGTGAGGGCGAGATGGCGGTAGAGTGGTAGAGTGAGTGCGGTAGAGTGAGTGCGGTAGAGTGAGGGTGGTAGAGTGGTAGAGTGGTGAGGGTGTGTGAGATGGTGAGGGTGTGTGTGAGGGGGTGTGAGGGTGAGGGTGTGTGAGGGTGATGGTGTGTGAGGGTGAGGGTGTGTGAGAGTGAGGGGGTGTAAGGGTGAGGGGGGGTGTGAGGGTGAGGGGGTGTGGTGATGTGAGTGGATGAGGGGGTGTGAGTGGGTGAGGGTGAGGTGTGAGGGGGTGTGAGTGGGTGAGGGTGAGGGGGTGTGAGGGAGGGTGAGGGCATGTGAGGGGGTGTGAGGGTGAGGGTGGGTGAGAGGGTGTGTGAGGGTGTGGGTGGGTGAGGGTGAGTGAGAGGGTGTGTGAGGGTGAAGGGGGTCGGTGAGGGTGAGGGGGTATGAGGGTAAGGGGGTGTGAGGGTGAGGGTGTGGGGGAGGGTGAGAGGGTGGGTGAGAGGGTGAGTGAGGGTGAGGGGGGTGTGTGAGAGGGTGTGTGAGGGTGAGAGAGTGTGTGAGGGTGTGGTTGGGTGAGGGTGGGTGAGAGGGTGAGTGAGATGGTGTGTGAGGGTGAAGGGGTTGGTGAGGGGGTGTGAGGGTGAGGGGGTGTGAGGGTGAAGGGGTGTGAGGGTGAGGGGTTGTGAGGTGAGGATGAGGGGGTGTGAGGGAGAGGGTGAGGGGATGTGGGGGTGAGGGGGTGTTTGAGGGTGAGGGGGTTTTAGGGTGAGGATGAGGGGGTGTGAGGGTGAAGGGGTGGGTGAGGGGGTGTGAGGCTGAGTGGGTGTGACGGTGGGGGAGGGTGGGTGAGGGTGGGTGAGAGGGTGAGTGAGGGTGAGGGGGTGTGTGAGGGTGAGGGGGTGTGTGAGGGTGAGGGGGTGTGAAGGTGAGGGGGTGTGAGGGTGAAGGGGTGTGAGGGGGAGGGGGTGTGAGGGTGAGGATGACGGGGTGTGAGGGTGAGGGGATGTGAGGGTGAGGGGATGTGGGGGTGAGGGGGTGTTTGAGGGTGAGGGGGTTTGAGGGTGAGAAGGTGTGTGAGGGTGAGTGAGGGTGAGGATGTGTGAGGGTGAAAGGGTGGGTGAGGGTGAGAGGGTGGGTGAGCATGGGTGAGAGGGTGAGTGAGGGTGAGGGGGTGTGTGAGAGTGAGGAGGTGTGAGGGTAAGGGGGTGTGAGGGTGAGGGGTGTGAGGATGAGGGTGTGAGGAAGGGTGAGGGGATGTGAGGGTGAGGGGGTGTGAGGGTGAGAGGGTGTGTGAGGTGAGGATGAGGTGGTGTGAGGGTGAGGATGAGGGGTGTGAGGGTGAGGGGGTGTGAGAATGAGGGTTGTGAGGGTGAGGAGGTGTCTGAGGGTGAGGGGGTGTGAGGGTAAGGGTGTGTGGGGTGTAAGGGTGAGGGTAAGAGAGTTGTGAGGGGGTAAGGGGGTGAGGGGGAGAAGGTGTGAGGGTGAGGGGGTATGAGGGTGATGGTGTGTGTGAGGGTGAGGGGGTTTAAGGGTGGGAGTGTGTGTGAGGGTGTGAGGGTGTGTGAGGGTGTGTGAGAGTGAGAGGGTTGTGAGGGTGAGGGGTGTGAGGGTGTGAGGGTGAGTGAGGGTGTGTGAGGGTATGTGAGGGTGAGGGGGTAGGGTGAGGGTGTGAGGGGGTGTGAGGGTGAGGGAGGGTGAGAGGGTTGTGAGGGTGAGGCTTACAAATACCGGGCTTATGTTGAGGAAGTGGCACCCGCAGGGTGGGATAGCTGCACGGTGAGTCTAGGGGGGCTGCGGTTTGCTTTAGGGGCTTGTTAGGGGTAGTAAGCACTATGCATGCATTCCGTACAACCATGAGGGAAGTGGGTAGAAGGTGATGGTGAAAAAAAGATTGAAGTGGGGATTTGACAGTCGTGCAATTGGCGAGCTGGCTGTGGGGGACAGGTGAGGTGGGAGAGAGACGATCAGAAGTGGAAAGTGAGGGGTCGAACTAGCAGAGTGATTAGAAAGAAGGGGGGCGGACGGAGATGATGAGACCAAATGGGACTTGGAAGCGAAGATTGTGATTCTGTACAGATGGAAATAGGGTGAGGGGCAAGAGAATAGGACGTGCACAGATGCGGTGGGTGGCAGATGAGACTTAGAGCTAGTCGAGACCTAAAAACACAGGAACGCAGTAGTAGACACACAACAAAGTAACAAGACGCATAGACAGGAGTAGACGTATATAGAGAAGAGAAACACATGTACAATAACACGGGGTTCATTATGCACACACATGTACTATGTAGACACTGAAGAGGCAACAGAAAAAGAACCCATTAAATTAAAAGGAGGGAAAAGCGAAAATAAAATTATTCAGAAAAGAAATAGACCCAGGTACGAATTGATACGAATCAGATGTATTGAAACACACAGGACTAGACACACACTTCTGTTATGAATAAATGCACAGCTTTCAGCCCGCCGAGAACTGTGCAACAACAGAGAAAAAGACATACACATAATTGGATGCGCACACAACTAACGTGTAGTGACTGCACAGAGAGCAGAATAAACACTGATAAAAGTGCCCCCACATAAACACACAGATTATTTAGTCCCTCGTGCACCAGAGGAGATGGACACTCTGTCACATGTGTAGAACTCAAAACACGCGTCCCCCATATTTCAATGTAAATAAAAAATAAATAATTGGAGCACGATGTTCACATACAATTCAGAACATCGCACTTCACAACGTGCATACAAAGTAAAGTTCAACAGGCGGCCGCTACAATTACTGAACTTGTGAGGACGCCATGATTTCAATGTAAAGAAATCAAGAGTGTAGTTTTGCCTTCTCGTGCAATTAGCGCAGCAAGTGCTGAAATGCCCTTAGTTTCCTATTTTTGAGGATAAGGGTTAAGCTAGCGGCTGCACAACAACACAAAGCGGAGTCACGTGTGGATGACGAGGTGCTAACAACACACGTTAACCAAATGTCCAGGACTGAGTGCCTGAACTACAAGAGACACTGGTGATTGTTGTTAAAGGATAGGTACTAGCAGCTTTTCACTCATTGGAAACCGGGCGGAGGCCAGATGTGCCGATCGTGTAGTAGTGATGGGGGGAGGGGGGGTGGGATGGGTCACGAGAGTGGCAAAGGAGGGTGACTGGAGGAAAGTCAGTGTGTGATCTGATGAATGAAAGGTGGTGGCGATGAGAAGGGGGGACGGAGTAAGCAGTTACATAGGTTGAGTTGTGTTGGGGGCAGAAGCGGGGAGTGGATACTATAGAAGAATGAGGAGTGACGGAAACAGAGTGAGAAAGGAAGGGACCAGAGGACTGTACCAAGCTCTCGGCATTGCTGTGGTGGGGGGTGGGGGAGCGGGAGCGCATTCCTTTGAAGTCTGTTGCCGGAGGCGGGGGAGCGGAGGCCTTTGAAGTGTGATTGGGGGGAGCAGATCCTTTGAAGTCTGATGCGAGGCACAGACAAATGGTGGTGTGACGGTGCTGGCCTCGTACACGCGCCTGTCTCACATGAACTGTGGCTAATCTGCAGCCGTTTTGGTAGACTTTTCTTTTCCACTTACTATAATTCTCGCCAGCAATGCTCAAGCGCATTGGCAGGTGAGACCTAAAAACTCTAAGAATCACATAGGAATGGTAGAGAGTACAAAGGTCTACTACATATACTAGTGATTAGAGTTATCTCTAGATACATATATATATATATACAAATAGTAGATTTTCTCAGGATTCAATTTTACCAGGGTTAAGGGGGTACAAGGCGTTGACTCTCAGTGACTATGGGCCAGATGTAGAAAGCCTAATACTGGTGGGTAACGGCCGAAATTACAGATTTAGGCCGTTACCAACCAGTATTAGGCTTTTCAGATGTAGGAGGCCACATTTCAGGATTCGGTAATTTACAGAATCGGTAATTTAAGAAATCGGTAAATAACTGAATCAGTAATGTAGGGAGCACTCAAGTGAGTGCTTCTTACATTTAAGGATTCGTTATTTACTATTAGTTGGTGGTAAATAACACATTTGTTTTAAAAAGCAATTTTTTGCTTTTTATTCAGTACCATGTGGCAGACATACATGCCCTTATGGCAAGTATGTGTGCCACATGTGCACCCATGCACTACTCAGGGGTGCAACAGGGTGTCAATGTGACACCCTGCCACCCTTGAAAGGGTTCCCCCTATTACAGATTAGATATTTATCAAATCGGTAATTCCCATTCATTCCTATAGGCCTCCAGGCCCAAAGGAATGAATGGGAATTACTGAATCTTACCGATTCGGTAATTTTTACACATGCCATTTACCTATTCTTAAATACCGAATCGGTCAAATTCGGCATTTAAGAATAGGTAAATTGAGATTACCTACATCTGGCCCCAGGATTGAAGCCAATTTAGGATTATATCAGCTCCAGATCTTTTCAAAGCCAGCTGTTATATTGCCTCTTTTATGTTTTGAGTACTTTTGATTATTCTCATTTTGGTTCTTTTCCCCTTTAAATATATTGTATTCTCATGACTGTGGCACAGGCTCTTCAGTTACCCTCATTCTGTTTGGAATGTTGTTCTGGTCATTCTACAACTGGACCTTGGAGATCCTTGTACTGTGCGTTCAGGATTAAACTTCTAACTTTAATCCGACCTGGACTTTGCATCTTCTTTAATGAATTTAACACTGGCGACGAGGGAAAATTGTACCTGCTACATTCTACAGGCACAGGAGCGGTACTAAATGTATTTTATTCAATTTGATGAAAAATATCGTTTTATACATTGATTATCGGATGTTGGTGGATTTGGTTTACTTGCGCCTAAACTGGGATCTCCTACTGTGTTTTCTACGTTTTTCTGGCTTTCTGCTGAGCTTATTTATGGATTTTCAAGCTTTTCATCAAATTACAATCACCTGCATTTTTTGAAGGCTGAGACCACCGACATCCCTCGAGCTCAACACCTCTCATGCTGCAGCAGCGACTTCAGTGTCAGATAACCTGAGCGACGTTGGTGTCGCAACTATGCCCCTGACGCTAAAACTCGATACATCTCTGCCAGGAAGAGCTACATGAAATCTATTCTAGTTACTAAAACTGCTTACTTTTCCTCCAGTATAACCAACTCAACCAACAAATCTAAGGACATCTTTTCTAATCTTAATGAATTAACCAACCTTGACAATGTTCGGCCCAGTTTGCCCCCGACCCAGGTTCTCTGCAATTCACTGAACGTTTTTTTTACAGAAAAAATCACGGCCATCAAAGCCAGTATTCCACAAACCTCAAGTCCTCTCCTTTCTATTCCAAGCCCCAACACTATCGACTTACTTAGCAGTTTCCCTCCCATCACCCCACAATTATTCCAGGAATTACTGGTAAGAGTAAAATCTGGCGCCCCATCTGACAGATGTCCTCCTTATATCTTGAAAGACTGCCTATCAGTTATTCCGGCTCCCGCCTGTACCCTTCTAAACACCTCTTTGGCCACTGGACTAGTCCCCCTTGCATTCAAAGAAGCTATCATAATACCCCTCCTGAAGAAACCGGGTGCAGACCCGACCTGCAATGCAAATTATCGTCCAATCTCCCTTCTTCCCTTCCTTGCAAAGGTGTTGGAGGCTCATGTCGCCAACTGCCTGTCCAACTTCATAGAGACATCAAACTGCCTTGATCCACATCGTCCAGCCCATTCAACAGAGGGGGTGGTAGTGGCAGTAATGGACACCCTTAGGGACTGCGCAGACAATCGCATTCCACAGGCTCTAGTGCTCCTGGATTTGTCAGCCGCATTTGACACGGTCGACCACACCATCTTGATCGACCGTGTCTCTCAGGCTGGCATCCAGGGCACGGCAGCTGGCTGGCTGAAGTCCTTTCTAGCAGACCGTTCCCAGGCAGTTCACCTGGGTAACTTAGCGGGCACCAAGCAAGCCATCACATGTGGGGTACCCCAGGGCTCGTCCCTGTCACCCCACCTGTTTAACCTCTATATCTTCCCTTTAATCCAAGCTCTTAGAGACAAACAGGTAACGGTGCTGAACTACGCGGACGACCTACAGCTCCTATTCACAATTGACAACTCAGACACGTCCATCTCCTTCTTCCAATCAACAATGAGGTTCATCCAAGCTTGGATGAACCAAAATCATTTGAAATTGAACCCAGTAAAAACCGAGCTGGTCCTGACTGGGGACAGAGCTAAATACTGGGGCCCACATCTGGAACTTCGCCAATTGGAGCGCAAGTGGAGGAGAGACTACTGCTCGGCAAGCAGAGATATTTATGTGGCCGCTCGCAACAAATACAAAAAAGCTATCTCTGCCGCCAAAAAAGCCTAAGCCTCCGAAAGAATTTTATCAGCCCCTTGTAAGTCGAAGGAGATCTTCAAAGTCTTCGACGAATTCACCTCTGACCCTAGGACGCTCCCGACTCAGGCCCCCACACAGGAATCCTGTAATGCGCTTAGCACGTTCTTTTTACAGAATATTGTTTTGATTAAGGACACTATCCCGGTCACCCCCCCTGGCGCTGACTCTGTCTCCCCCCCTCACAATGCTCTTTCCTTCACACAGTTCCCCCTTCTAGATCCCGCATCCCTGGCCACACTGGCCATCCGCATCAAGTCTGGATCACCGGACGACTGCTGCCCACCATCCATACTTCGGGACATCTGCCTTACTTTACCCGACTGTATCCTTCCCTTGCTGAACTCCTCCCTCTCTTCAGGTACGGTGCCCAGATCTTTCAAGGAGGCCATTCTGGTGCCTCTATTGAAGAAGCCTGGAGCTGACCCCGCAGTCCCGGCGAACTATCGACCTATCTCCCTCTTGCCCTTTTTTTAAAAAATCTTGGAAGCTCACGTCACCGCCTGTCTCTCACAGTTCATCGAGAGCTCCAACTTTCTTGAGGCCAACCAGGCCGGCTTTAGACCCGGCCACTCCACGGAGGCAGTGATCTTGGCCGTGTTGGATGCTCTGAGAGACGGCGCTGACAAGGGTACCCCCCAGGCCCTGGTACTATTAGATCTGTCGGCCGCTTTCGACACGGTGGATCACAACATCCTTCTCCACCGCGTCGAGCAGGCCGGCATCCAAGGCCTGGCGGTGGCATGGGTCGAATCCTTCTTGACAGGGAGGTCTCAGACCCTCAGCTTGGGCACTTTCAGGGCACCTAGGGAGCGCTCGCTCTGCGGGGTCCCCCAGGGCTCCTCCTTATCTCCTCTTCTCTTTAATCTCTATCTTCGACCTCTTCTTTTCTCTCTGAGGCAGTGGGACGTCACCGTCTTCAACTACGCTGACGACCTGCAACTCATCTTTCCTCCTAACTCCTCTTCTGCTATCTCTAACTTCCAGGCAGCCATGTCCCATATCCTCCAGTGGATGTGCCAGAACCAACTTAAACTGAACCCCGGAAAGACGGAGCTCCTTCTTCCGGGCAGGAGCTCTGCCCACTGGGGTCCGCACTTCTGGCCGGCAGAATTTGGCCCCCCCCTATCCCTGTGGCTTCGGTGAAAAGTCTCGGGGTCACTATTGACTCCGAGCTATCCCTTAGGCCCCAGGTGGGGACGGTGGTCTCTTCCTGCATGTATCAGCTGCGCAGGATCAGGAAGGTGGCCTATCTTTTAACTCCCGAAGCCCTGCTTCAAGTCATCATGGCTCTTGTCCTCTCCCGCTTGGATTTTTCGAACTCTATTTATCACGGTCTGCCTAAATCCTCTCTCCTCAGACTGCAAATTGTTCAAAACCAAGCGGCGAGACTGGCTTTCGGGATCCCGAAATGGCAATCTGCCAAACCCCTTCTCACCAAATTGCATTGGCTCCCTGTCACCTGGAGGGCAGCCTTCAAGATCGGCTGCCTCACCTTCAAATCTCTATCCGGTCCCTGCCCCGCTTTCCTGAAATCCCTCATTAGGCCCTACCGTCCCTCACGTAATCTTAGATCATCTCACCTCCATCTCCTGGCTGTCCCCCCCATCAAACTCTGCAGATCTGGAGGTCGGAGATTTGCATATCTAACCCCTAAACTTTGGAACTCTTTCCCTTCCTCGGTCAAAACCTCCAACTCTCTCATCCAATTCCGTAAATCCTTAAAAACCTGGCTTTTCCCACAATCCAGCTAAACTCCTCTGTCCCCTCAGCATCAAATCAGCGCCAGGAAACCCACGGTGACAGTGCGCTCTACAAGTACTCCTTAACATAACATAACATAACACATTCTTGGCCAACAGAAATGGGTCAAGCTCCGATCCCTTCATCTTCGGCAAAGACGCTTGGCATCACCCTAAACAGCGACCTCTCTCTTAAAACGCAAGTTGGCCAGGTGGTCTCCAAGTGCCTCTTTCAAATGAGAAAAATCCGGAAGGTTCGCCGCCTTTTGACCCACGAAGCCCTGATACAGGTGGTGATCGCAACTGTGATCTCTCACATAGACTACGCTAACTCGATATATTTGGGCCTCCCCCAGTTCCTTTTGAAACGACTTCAGATGGTGCAGAATCAGGCAGCAAGACTGATTTTGAACCAGCCTAGATGGCATTCTGCCACCCCCCTTCTGAAAACACTTCACTGGCTCACTGTCGCCCAACGTTGTACCTTCAAAGTCAGTTGCATGATCTTTAAAGCGCTCCACTGCAAAAGCCCTACTTTCATCACAAAACTCATTATAAAGTATGCCCCATCTCGTAGCCTTCGCTCGGCCCAACAATGAGTTTTACAAACTCCATCCTTTAAACGTAAACGCTCGGGCGGCTGCAGATTTGGCACTTTGGCACCTGGTCTGTGGAATGCTCTCCCCCTTGAGATCCGGCTATGCCCCAACCTCATATCATTCAGGAAATCCCTAAAGACCTGGCTTTACCAACAAGCATACTACTAATTCCGCAGGCTTCCGACTCTGACTGTTCTCCATATCTACAGCGCCAGGAAACCAACTGGTGTCAGTGCGCTGTACAAATCATTGTTAACATAACATAACAGCATCATTCTTAATGTGACGTTTTCCGTGGATACAAACACCTACGCTGGCCGCATGGTCACAGATTTAAGTGTGACATCTTTGCGTACGGTGGCGCCATTACGTCATTGCGCTACGCAACGTGCTGCCATCTTGGATTGGGCATTTGCTTTTTATCGGCTTCGGCAACAGCAGTAGTGGGTATTTGCTTCCCGTGGAACAGATTAATGTCGATGTGCACGACTATTTCACTGCGTATTATATTTCTTCTTCTCACGTCGATGCGCACGACTTTCATCACTGACATTGGACTTGAATGTGCACATGCACATGATAATAGTAAGGTACTTTTAACATATGGGAGATACTTAATATCTCACATATTATTTGTCACGAACTAGTTCAAATAAGATTTAATTTAATTTAATTCTAGGTAATTTCTAATTTCACTTACCAACATTTTTACTATTTATAATGGTTGACCGTATTGGTTTCAAGGCTCTATTTCATTGATTTATTGTGTCTTCATCACACATTTTCACTTTACATTGTGTTCACCATGTAATTTGAACCCCCTTCAAAATGTTTACAATCTAAGGGTTAACCCCCATCCCTTGGAAAATATGGAAAGAAGAATGTATAACTTACATTAAGGTTATAGATGGTGAACGCATGGGTAATAAAAAGAGAAAGAACATTTTTTTACATTGTTTGGGGTCGGAGGTGCAAGCAGTTTTTAGAGCATTACCTGTAATTCAAGGTGGTAATTTAAGTGTTTATGATGAAGCACTTCTATGCATGGAAACTAGATTTAAGCCTACGACCAGTTTGGCTCTCAATAGGTATAAGTTTTACACTCGTGCACAAAGAGAGTCAGAGTCATTTTTATGATTTCTTGACGGCTCTTAGATCCCTTGTTATCTCGTGCGAGTTTGGGGGTATGGCCGATGAGATGATTAGGGACCAGATTATTGTAAATGTTAGAAACAAAAAGACGCAAGAAAAGTTATGGATCCTAGGAAACCCCAATTTGCATGACAGTATTGCCACTGCGAAAGCTATTGAACGGTCTGAAAAGTGGATGAAAACTATCGAGGATGTTAACGCGAAAGGTGATAAGGGTAATAAATGTGTGGATGAAGTTTGTGAAAAGACAAATACTAATAAAAGCCATAGTGCTAACAGGAGCACTGAGAAGAGTGTAGTATGTTTTAGATGTGGGAGTCCTAACCATGTTGCCTCTTTTAGATTTGGTCCAGCAATAGGTAAGGAATGTACCAAGTGTGGGAGAATAGGACATTTTTTTTGTAGAGATGACAGGATGAGGAATTTTAGTAAAGGTAAAACTGTTACTAAAAATAATGAAGTTTCTTGTGTACGTTGTACTCATATGACTGATATAGGAGGTTTTGAGGAAAAAGGAATGGTAGTTTCTTTAATAGATCTTTGTGCGTTGGAAGGTGAAACGCTAAAATCACCGAAATGTTTGGTGACATTTTTGCAGAAAGATTTAGAACTCATGGGAGATTCTGGTTCTCCTTGGACTATAATCACTGAAATTTACTTCAGTTTTCTGGTAAGTTTTCTATCAAAGACTTGAGTCTTCCAGACATTAGTGCGCAAGGTTTCGATGGATCATCTATTGATTTCTTAGGTTTTCTTGCTTCTGAACTACAGTTCAAAGATAGAACTGCTTTTATAAAACTTTATTCTGCAAAGAAGGGAGTGAATGTGTTAGGTTGGAGAGACCAATGGAAACTGGGTATAATTTTAAACCCTCATAGCAAGGAACCTGTCATGGTAGTTGAAGAAAATGAAATTGTAAATCAGTTTGAGGAGGAATTTCTGGATGTATTTTCTGAGAATTTAATAAAACTTAATGGTTCTCACCTTTGATAAGACTTAAACAAGGTGCCTCGCCTGTTAAACAAAACCTCGGGAATGTTCCCATAAATGTAAGAGAGGAATTTATCAAAGTATTACAAGAGATGTTAGATAATGGTGTTATAGAAGAAGTGCAGTCATCAGAATGGGTTTCTCTGATCGTTTTGGCACGCAAAGCTGACAAATCTTTAAGATTATGTATTGATCTTAGGGCTCTTAATTCGAATTTACTTGTAGATTGTCACCCGTTGCCCAATATAAATGAAGTTGTTAGCATGCTAGGTGGAGCCACAATCTTTTCCACTCTAGATCTACGATCTGCATATCATCAAGTTGAGTTAGCCAAAGAGTCATGTCACATGACAGCCTTCATAACACCACAAGGAGTTTATCAATTCAAAAGGATGCCTTTTGGCTTGGCATCAGCTGCTTCCATTTTCCAAAGGTCCATGTGTCACCTTTTTAGAGATATGCAGTTATATGTGTAATGCTTCCAAGACGATATTTTAATATTTTCATCAGATAGGGACACACACATGAGACATCTTAAAAATGTTTTTAATGTTTTGAAGGAGTACAGATTGATTCTCAAGAAAAACAAATGTAAGTTATTTCAAGATTCAGTGGAATATTTGAGACACACGTTGTCCAAAAATGGTGTTGAACCAAAAAAAAATCTTGTGGAAGCCATTTTAAAAGCCCCAGCACCAGACTCCAAAGATAAACTCCTTAAATTTTTGCGGCTGTGTTAGTACTACAGCAAGTTCATCATAGACTTTGCTTTGAAAATGGAGCCTTTGCAAGAATTAACAAGGAAGAATAAAGAATTTGGTTGGGGTGAGAGACAACAAAGGGCGTTTGACAACATAAAAAAATAAATGATGTCCGCCCCCACTTTGAAACCTTTCTGTGTTAACAAAATATGTATTCTTACTGTTGGCACAAGCCTTTACGGTTGGGTTGTGTTTTGTCTCAACAGGCTGGAAATCAAGAATGGAATGTTGCATTTGCGTCTAGAACACTTAATATGACAGAAAAAACGTTATGCTGTTATTGAGAGAGTTACTAAGATGTGTTTGGGGAGTAGAACATTTCCGAAACTACATCTGGTAAGCACGTTTTGTTTTAAGAACAGACCACAAACCTTTGGTTTCTATTTTGACTCCTGGAGGTGGTCAAAATGCCACAGCTCGCAGTGCCAGGTTGACATCTCGGTTGCAAGAATATCATTTTTCAGTGGAATATGTTCCAGGGAAAATCAATGTAACAGCTGATTGTCTTTCCAGGTTTCCTTAAAGCGTAAGTGAAGAATTTGAGGTGGAAAAAGTTGTTGCTAGTATAGATGAAATCCTTACTGGTACTTCTGGATCTATTACAAGAGAGATGTGGGACAAAGCTATGAAAGAATATTCTGTTTTATCTGAAGTTTTAAATGACACTAAGGTTGGTTGGCCTGTAAAGTCTAGTGTGTTTGCTTTTCTTTCTTCTTACTGGAATGTTTCAGACGAACTTGAAGTGGAGGGGAATTTAATTTTCCGTAAAGGTAAATGTATTCCTCCGGTGTCAATATCGGAACATATCTTAAATGTGAGTCATGAGACTCATTTAGGTATGTCTTCGATGAAAAGATTGATTAGGAATGATTTTTGGTGGCCTGAAGAGGATAGGTTTGTTGACAGAATTGTGAGAGAATGTTCCGAGTGTGTGAGTAGTGAAAAGATGCTCAAGTGTAATCATGCTCCCCTTGTACCAATTCGTTGGCCTGATTTTCCGTGGCAAAAAGTGGGATTTGACATTGCTGGTCCTTTCAATTTTTTTACCGCAGGATTGTAGATTTGCCCTTGTAATGGTTGATTACCATTCAAAATGGCCTGAGGTGAAGTTGGTGCCACATGCAAATTCTATGACTGTCATTTTTTTTATTTCTTAAAGAAGTCTTTGCTCGTGAAGGATATCCTGAGGTACTTGTTACTGATAATTCAATGCAGACGAGGTCAAGTGAAATGTCTGATTTTCTGAAGTTTCTTAACATTCGTCATATCACCACTGCATTATATGTACCACAAGGCAATGGGAAAGTAGAAAGGTATAACAGAGCTCTTAAACAAGACATTTTGTGGGCGAGGAATTTTGGGTCTTTGTGGAAGGAAAAGTTGAGAGAGAAATTGTGGTTGTACAGAATTACACCTCAATCCACTACTGAAGTTTCTCCTTTCCGTCTACTTAAAGGAAGAGAGCCTGTTTCAAAACTATGTGTAAAAAAGTTGCTGAAAACCAAAAGGTTGTAGTAGACAAAGGGTTGCACAAAGGGTTGGAAGGAAACAATTACAAAGTAAAATTGAGTATGATGTTCAAATGAAGGTGAAGGAGCCCAGTTTTGTAGTGGGAGAATGGGTTAGGATACTGTTAGAATTGGGGGTCTCTGGTTGGCACAGGTAAGAACTTGTGACAAGCAGGGACCCTCTCCTCTAGTCAGGGCAAGGGATTACTCTTTAAAATAAACCCTGCTCACCCTCTAGGTTGCGTGGCGCGAGCAGACAAGGCTAAAATTCAGAGCGTTATGGGTTAAACATTTGTAAGTGCACACAGTAATTCAATGATAACACCACAAAAGGGATACCACACGAGCTTTAGTATCAAAAATAATTACTTTTATATAAGGATCAGCATAAGAACCAATTATGTATAAAATGAGGCCACAATACTATTCAGGCAAAGCGTTCTTAAAACAAATGCATGATTCTCTTGTTTTATGCGCGTTGCGCACACTTATCTGACTCGCACAAGGAAACAAAACAATGTCTAAAGGCTTGCACAGTCGTTGCGGACCTTCTGGCCCGAGGCATACGCACCGGGGGGTGCGAATCATGATGACAGTACCTTTAGTGGGTGAGGAGTCCGGCTCGAAGGCGGCGTACGGGACGCGAAGCAGACTTGGAGTGTTGGCGGCCCCTCGGCGCAGAGGTCCCAACTCGTTGCGGCATCTCTGTGCAAGGCGTAGAACGGGGGGTCACGGGGATGTGAGGCGGACGGTCTGGGTCCTGCAGGGTCCACGATGTGGTGCGGCGTTTGAGCCGTACCTTCGGTTCGAGGCTGCTTCCTGAAGCGGACAGCATGGCACACGGCAGCCAGTACGGGACGTACGGGCCGGCTCTTCAGTGTGGCACGGCTTCAGGGGTGCGGTGCGGCTGGTACGCTTCGAGTTTATGGGCCGTATATTGCCTTGTGGTGCGATTAAGTCCGTAGAAGCAGGAGGCAGCGAGCGGTGCGGCTCAATTGGGGGGTGGTGAAACAGGGTGCGGTGCGGCCCCGTTGTGGTACGGTGCGAGCTACGGCTCGTAGGAGAGCGGAGGCACACAGTGCGGGGCGTCAGCGGCACGGGCTTCAAGGTGGCAGGGTTTGCGAGGCGCACTCGGCTTACAGCTCCAGCGGTACACGATCACAGGCAGTCAAGCAGGGGGAGAGTCCAATAGTCCTGGTACTCTGTTCAGGGGGCAAGCTCACACACAAGCCCTTGGAGATTGTTCAAAAAGCACAAGTAGATAAAAGTTCCTTCAATATTTTCATCTCCTCTCGCAGCAAGGTACCCACCACAGACCAGTCTCCCAGGTCAGAGACAGTACTCCTCCTTGTAGTTTTTCCAGGTCCTTCTCGTTGGGCAGAGGTTCTTCTTGCTTCAAACAGGATCTGATTTCTTGCCTGCGGGTGGTGCAGAGGCCCCACACCCCACGATGGTGCCTGCCTGGCATAAGGGAAAACCTGCAGCGCCTGCGGAAAAGTAAATCATTTCTCGAACGTATGCCTTTCAACACCGAGAAAGAAGCAGAATGGCCCGCCCCGGAGGGTACGAACGGTGGAAATGCCTCCCGGCAGCCCCGCCAGCAGCGACATGGACGACGACAAAGCTGACACGGCCTCTGTCCATGTAGTCAGGATGCTTAACACCCTTGCGGCCACACCGTCTGCGGCACCCATGTGCACCATCAAGGTGCAAGACCAAGCAGTGGCAGCCCTTATCGACACAGGAGCGACCATCAACCTGATGGCTGCCAGCGTGTACCGAACACTGGTGAATCCCCCAGCACTTCATCCCACCAGAGTGCAAGTATACGCCTATGGCACCAGACTCCCGCTTTGCCTGTGCGGGATGTTCCAGGCGGATCTGTCCCACGACACAGACCGCCAACAGACCAAAGTGTATGTGTCTCAAGAACGCTGGAGATTCCTATTGGGGTGCAGAACAGCGCAAGACCTCAGCCTGATCCACTTTGCCCTCACTGTCCAAGCCCACAGCCTTGACCATCTGATGCAAGGATTCTCAACCCTGTTTGGCGGTATTGGACGCCTGAAGGGACCAGCTGTTCGCCTTCATATAGACAAGTCAGTTGCCCCAGTGGCCCTCCGACACCGGCGCTTCGCTTTTCACCTACGGCCCAAAGTAGAAGCGGAACTACGCCTTCTAGAGCAAGCGGAGATCATTGAGAGAGTGAGCGGCCCCACCCCGTGGGTGTCACCCATCGTCGTGACGAAGAAACCAAAGCAACCTGAATCCGTCCGCATATGTGTGGACATGCGAATCCCCAACCTCGCCATCAAGCGAGAACGTCACCTGGCGCCGACCATAGACGATATCATCGGAGAGCTGTCAGGCTCGAAATGGTTCTCAAATATGGACCTACGGTCAGGATACCATCAAGTCCCCCTCCACCCGACATCATGCCTGATCACCACCTTCTCCACCCACGCCGGTCTCTGGCGTTACACACGCCTCAACTTCGGAATATCGAGCGCCGCGGAGGTGTTCCAGAACATCATCCAGAACGTCCTTCATGGGCTTGACGGGGTCTTGAACGTCAGTGACGATATCTTAGTTCACGCGCCCACCCTTGATGAGCACATCAGACGCCTTCACGCAGTATTCGTTCGACTTCAAGACCGAGGCCTCACCCTCCACCGGGAGAAATGTGAGTTCCTGCGCAAAGACATCAGCTTCTTCGGCTATCGCTTCTCTGACCAAGGGATAGGCCGAGACCCAGACAAAGTCAAGGACATCCACGATGCCCACCCCAACGTCGGTGACCGCCATTCGCAGCTTCTTAGGGATGGTCACATACTGCGGGCGGTTCATCAAAGACCAGTCAGACCTAACTGGCCCCCTTCGTGACCTCACCAAATCCACCAGCGTTTTGGGTGCGGGACACAGAACAACAAGAAGCCTTCCAGAAGACGAAAGCCGCACTCTCCGTGGGCACGACCCTGGCCTACTTTGACCCCCGGCACGAGTCATAACAAGTGGTGGACGCTAGCCCAACGGATCTGGGGGCTGTCTTGGCTCAACAACCAGCCTGTGGGGAGTGGGCCCCCATTGCCTACGCGAGCAGAACCCTCACACCGACAGAACAGCGCTACTCACAGATCAAAAAGGAAGCCATTGCGATCTTGTGGGGATGCCACCACTTCCACATCTACCTGTATTGTATGGGCATCCTTTCGTGGTGATAACGGATCACAAACCTTTGGTTCCACTGT
The DNA here is from genome assembly GCF_964263255.1 of Lissotriton vulgaris. Classification (NCBI taxonomy): domain Eukaryota; kingdom Metazoa; phylum Chordata; class Amphibia; order Caudata; family Salamandridae; genus Lissotriton; species Lissotriton vulgaris. Next base: position 1,924,865,531 of record NC_141694.1, read on the forward strand.
TCCATGGTGCCTCCACGCGTCCTCCTCCCCGAATCGAGAAGTGGGTACTTCAGCTCCAGGAGTTCCAGTTTACCGTAGAGTATCGACCAGGCACCCGTAACCCCGCCGACCCATTTGTCGCGACATGCCCGCCCAGTCACCGAGGTAGAGGCGGCCGAAGCTGCAGTCACAGAAGAATATGTCCGGATGATTGTTGAGAGATCCAGACCACTCCCGATCTCCCTGGACGAAGTAGCGAGAGCCACCAAGGATGATGACTGCCTCCAAATTGCCATTCAAGCCCTCACTTCAGGGAACTGGAAGCCTCACCAAAGTCCGACCTCATTCCGCACCCCGGAAGCACAAGCTACGTTGAAGGCTCTATACCAAGTCTGCAACTAACTGTCCGTTACCGCAGAAGGCTGCCTTTTGAGAGGCCCTCGCCTCGTGCTACCTGAATGTCTCACTCAACAAGCAGCTCTACTAGCGCACGGCGCACATCAAGGCATAGTGAAGTCGAAGAATCGCCTCCGGAGCAAACTCTGGTTCCCAGGCCTGGACCGGATAGTGGAATCCCTAGTCCAACGGTGCCCCGTGTGTCTAGCGACCAGCTTACCAAATCGCCCGGCGCCAGTGATCATTGAGGTTGGCCCGACACCTCCTTGATCACTCCTGTGATCTCCAACATACCAACCACACCACCCCATACTGTCCTGTCTCCTCATGTCCCAAACAATCTTTCTGAACCCAATGCCATAACCTCCCCAACCTCCTCTGTCCCCCCTCCCCTCAATAAGATCCCTCGTTTCCCCTCTTCTCTCTCCCCCTCTTGTAACTCTCCCCCAGTTTACAACTCCCCCCCCCCCCGAGGTTTCCCCCCCTTCCTCTCACCAATCTCCCTCTCCTGGATAACTCCAACTCTTCTCACTTCGCTAATACTAACGACCACCTTCACTCCTCACTCCTCACCCAATCACTCCTTAATGTTGAACTTCTCCTTTCGTCCATTCTTATAGAACTGTCCTCCCTTAGAAATGACGTCTCACTCCTCGCTAGGACCCACTCTCCTGATCACTCTCACCCCACGGTTCCCTCACAATACTGCACAGCGTCTCATCCCAAACCACCTCTCATTTCCCCCCTAATCTCTCGTCTACTTCGGGTACTGACTCCAATACTCTACCCAGTCCACCCTCCCTCTGAGCTACCTGTCCCCTCCTGATTCCGTGGACAGACTAATGTCTTCACCCCCTGAACAGATACTACTTTCTCCCCTCCTCAACATGCTTCCTGCTCAGCGATCTTGAAAATCAACCTGACTACTAACTCCCCTATCTCTCCCCCACCTGCCCCATCGCCAAGCCTCACCTTCCTTCATTCTACTATCCCAGTTCTCTTGGGAACAAGCAGGTTCCCCCGCCACCCTGCATCAACCAGACCCCCTACACAATTAACATCCATCCCCCTTGTCCCTCCACCCAACTCCTCGGCTCGTCACCCCTCTACTGTTTGTTGATTAACTGCCGATCTGCCTCTTGCCACGCAACGGAGTTCACGGAAACCATTCTCAGTGACAACATTGACATTGCTTTCCTTACTGAAACCTGGCTCAATCCCACTCCACGTCTATCCTCGACATGCTCATTCCTCCAGGATATTCCATTCTTAAGAAAGACAGAATCGATCAAATAGGTGGAGGCCTTGCCCTAATTTTTAAGGACAAACTCAAAATCCCGCTGGTCCATCTCCAGGACCCATCCACCTTTGAATACCTCTGCGCTGATCTGACTGTCCCCGGTTCTCCTACTATTGGTCTGCATACTATCTACCACCCCCGGTAATTCTATCCCCTTTACTGAAGAGATGTCTGATCTCATTATCCAAGCTTCGCTCTCTAACTCCAGGAATCTCTTCATTGGCGACTATAACATCCATTGGAATAAAAATGAAGACCCTGCAGTCATCCTCTTTAATGAAACTATGGACATTACTGAACTGACCCAACTCTGCCAATCCCCAACCCACTCGAAAGGTGCCACCCTGGACGCTATTATGTCCAGCAAGGATCTGGCCTCCCTCTCCAACATCATACCCTTTGACTGGTCAGATCACCACTTTATCCTCTTCACCATGAACACTGAGACCATTCGCCCTACCCTTACTGGCAGTCTTCCCATGAAACATACTCGTAATCTTCACCTTATTCCCCCAGGCAATTTGGAATCCTCAATAAAAACTCGTCTACTCCTCCCCCCTCTCTCTCATAACACCACTGACCTAACTGATCACTATAATAACTCTATCCGTGAAGCCCTTGACCTTATTGCCCCAACCAAACTAAAACGACAAAAGAAATCCCACCCAAAACCTGGTTCAATTCTGACCTTAACAATGAAAGGCGGGCCCTCAGACACGCTGAACGTGCGTGGAGGAGTCATCCCTCCCCGGCTAACTTGATACTCCTACGAAACGCCAGGGCCAAATACAAGAAGCACATCTTCAACGAAAAAGCCTCCTTCCTCAGCGTCCAACTTGACTAAGCCAGAAATTGTCCCAGAGAACTATTTAACATTGTCAAAAAACAAACTTCCTCTGGCCCTTCTAAAATATTAGCCACTGTCGAACGGTGTGAAGAAATCGCCTGCTTCTTTTCTAATAAAGTGAACAAGATCGAGCTATCCTTCTCCTCCACCCCTCTCTCACTCCAATCTCCCCTCAGCCAACCCCCAATCACAAACACTCCTATTGCACTTTTGTCCTCCTCCCCCCTTTTCATAACCCATCTCAACCCCTACTTGCACTCCCCCAGTCGATCGCCACTTATACTGACCCCCTCCCTAAAAACAATGCCCATTGGAACGAATTCTTTCCAATATCTGGAATTGCTGTCCTTAACATCATCTCTAAACTCAAACCATCATCTCATACCAAAGATCCTCTTCCCGCCCATTTGGTCCAAAAACTCAAACACATCATTGCCCCTCATTGGACCAATATCATCAACTCCTCCTTTGCCACTGGGTGTGTTCCTGTCTCCCTCCAACTGAGTCAAATCTCCCCCATCCTCAAAAACACCTCGGCTGACCCCAATGACCTAAACAATTTACGCCCTATCTCAAATCTTCCTTTCCTCTCCAAAGCCCTTGAAAAATGTGTCCTGGCTCAACTAGATAACCACATAGTCTCCTTCAATCTCCTGGACGTTTTCCAATCTGGTTTTAGAAAAGGATGCAGTACCGAAACTGCTATGCTAAATATTACGGATGACATTCATCGATCTCTGGACAAAGGCGAATCCTCCCTCCTAATCCTCCTTGACCTCTCTGCAGCCTTTGATACTGTCCACCATCCCACCCTTCTTACAACTCTCAAAGATCGCTTTGGTCTAAAGGGCTATGTACTCAAATGGTTCACCTCGTATCTCCAAAATAGAACCCAACAAATCAAGCTCAGTGACTGCCTCTCCAAACCTCAACCTGTCTCACTTGGTGTCCCACAAGGTTCAATCCTATCCCCAACCCTTTTCAACCTCTTCATGGAACCCCTCACTTTGATTCTCAAACAAGCTAAAATCAGTTGTCACCTCTATGCTGATGATACTCAACTATTCTACAAGATCAAATTCCACAATGACATCTTACACCTCAGCGATACCCTGAATAAAGTCCAAGCCTGGTTCCATCGTAACCACCTCAAACTTAATCCCCCAAAAACTGAAATCATCCTCTTCACTCCCAAAAACAACTCACTGCCTATCCAGAACTGGATCTCAGATATCAAAGCCCTTAACTGCTCGCTCTCCACCTCCAACTCAGTCAAATCCCTTGGCATTAGCATTGATCAGAATCTTAATCTCATCCCGCACATTAAAAATGCGGCAAAAGGTGCATTCTTCACTCTACACCACCTTAAAAAAATTAAACCCTTCATTCCAGCGGACGACTTCAAAATTGTTGTACAATCTCTTGTCCTTTCAAGAATTGATTACGGCAACGCCACTCTTGCTAGCACTCCCAAAATCCACCTTGAGGTAATTCAAATTTTATGGTCAATTGTGTCCCCTATCGTAGACCCCAACGGCTCCATGTACGTGCTTCAAGTACATGTAATTTCCCTCCATGACCAGCTATGAAGACGCAAATACATTTGCGTCCAACGTTAACATGTCCTCTTTCAGATGCACCATGAATGGATCGATAATTCAGTTCCTAAGTATGCCTTGCCACCGTCTTTACATGGTGCACTTTCACGTTTTCCTGGCTCTGTTGAGTTAGGCCCTGATTTCTGCCATCGAGCCTTCCTGCCTTCAGCCTCTGAAAGTTGCAGCCTGGATTCTGTATCCATGACCTCTGCCTTACTCCCTGCGCGGCGAGCGGTGCCCGGCTCGGCCTGCTTGCCTGCCAAGACTGTATTCAGCCTTCAAGTTATCTGCTCCGCTCCTCGAAAATACATTCCTGTCTAGTTATTTAGGTAAACATCCTCCCAGCTGCAGAGCAAAGGGCCCGGCCTCACTGTCTCCATACAAGTAATTCACTGCTCCTGTTACCATGGTAGGCCCATGGCCCCTCGCACTACACGCAGACACATAGACGCTTATGCACGCACTAGCAGTCAGTATAGAATAGCCTCTGTCCAAAAGACCTTTCCCTCTAGATAATACAGTTCCGCAAACACAAGATATCAGATATGATTGGGTTTAGATTGTCCTGACACGCCAGACTTCTGTCTCCTCTTACGGAGCTAAATGTCAAGTCCCCTTCACCCTCCAATTCCACGTCAATCACACGTCATGTTGCCTGCGCGCGCATCCAGCCATATATTTCTGCTGACACTGCAGGATTCCTCTATGAATCCACCCACTTATGACACTTTCATATGACGTCTCTAGCACACACCTCCGTGTACGCCCTTGTGCACGCCTTCTGTTACGTACATGTGTTCTTATCTCGTTTCTTTCAGCTGTTACGCCTTTTTGTATCCATCACCATTATATGCATTAACTATATATATTGTACTCTGTCAATAAAGCATTGTCTATCCCTTCCTGAACCTTCGTGGTGATGGAACATGATACCTGGTTCGAACCATTCCATTATATGGAATAAAACCCTTATAAAACTCAGATTCCACGGACTCTGCCTCTCATTTTTTTTATTGAGCTATTATTGAACTTTACCGCATAAAATTCCGCATAGGTAATTTTTATTTACCACATAATTTGGCGCCCGAATAGGGACCCCTCCCCCACCTTACACGCCGGTGGTGCGTTGCAGGCCTAGCCCCCCTGCCACAGCCGCGACGGACAATTACGCGTACCCGCAGGATTTCCTGTATCTCCTTCCGGCCAACGGAGGTGACTGAGACTGCGATCGACACCCAGACGAGGCGGTGAGGAGTGCGGAGGATCCCGACCAGAGCCCAGCCGAGAGAGCAAGGTCCGAGGTGTCTAGAGGCCCACCAGTTCCGAAGTACCTACGTCACGAGTCTAGTCAAGTCCAGTCCAGTCCAGTGTCGAGTTTCCGAGGCCTTCCGTTCCGTGCTTCCCGGTGAGTACCGTTGCTGGGGACGCATCTAGACGGGTGCATTAATTTGTGTCCGGTCAAGACGGGTTTGGGTACACAGACCCGGTCTGCACTGTTTTAGCAGTGTATCTGTACTGTTTAGCAGTATATCCAGTATTCAGTTATCTAGTTATTCTAATTATTGTTGTTCGTTTTACGAAATGTTTAAATGTGTTTTAATGTCGTGGTATGAGTGATTGTTTGATCTTTATTACTGTGTTTATTGTATAAATTGTGTTCAAGTTCGAGTAAGTATCAAGTATCTAGGTGCAGAATGCCTTTATTCTCCAAACTAAGACAGATAGGAACTAGAAAAGGGATACTAGAGGAAGCTGTTCCCATTCCACCCAGGGACACTCCCGGACATTTTATGTACCACAAGCACGGCTTAGATGCCGTATTATACCTCGATTTATGGGTGGATTACACCAAGGATTTAGCAGAGAATCAGAGATGGCCTGCTACAGGGACATGGGATGCCGAGTGCATCATGAGGGTAGAGGAAGCATTATGGAAAAAGAAAGCCAGACAGTCACAGAAAGATGCCATTGAATTATGGCGTAAAGAATCACATAGACGAACAGAGAAAGCGCTCAGAAAAGCAGAGAAAAGTAAAGAGGATTCCGAAAAAGCCAAAGAAAAAGAACTACTAGAAGAAGGGGAACGAGTCAGAATAGAACAACACGACAGAAAGAGTAATGCCATTATGACAGGACTGTATCCAGTCCTGGCCGAGGGCCTGCCCAAGGCGACCCCGGAAATACCGAAAAATCTGCCCCCTCCATTGGTTCCGACTAAATTACGTCACAAGACCGCAGCAGACATTTTCCTTTCTTCCTATTTAGACGACGTAGTTCCCGAATATACCAATGTTCCGCCTGCACGTATACCACCCGCTGATCGTCAACCCCCTGACAGTCTTCCCCAACGGCAGACTCCTCCACCACTTCCTGCACCCCCTAATAATCCGCTTAATCCTTTTGGAATTCCGTTACCGCCGCCACCGATAGATCATGCCCAAGCCTCCGCTTCAGGAGGTGCATTAGGAGGTTACCATACCCCGCCACCAGTACATCGATTAACTACTAGAGAACTAGCAATGCAACGTACTCCGAAACCGATTACAAGTGACAAGCTTAAAGAACTTATCGTAGACTGTAGATATGACCCCATACCAGGCAAAGATGGTTGCATGTTATTAGCCTCAATACGTATAAGACGTGCTGCAAACTTTTTAGTTCTGTTTCCAGGAATGATAGATAATCTAGACAGGATATATCATTTTGTTCAGACGGGGGAGGGTCAGGAATGTATTCAGGAGGCCATGGCGCATCAGAAAGTAGACATTCAAAGTCTACTATTAAGTTTCCTCATAAACTGTTTCATAAGAGAACGAGACCGGCCTGGTGTAAATAAAGAAGAGATGGAGGTACTAACTACATGGAGTCAGAATATTGCAGACGGAAAACATGATAAACAAAAATGTATAGAGACCATGTCAAGAAAAATCCGTAAGGAAGTAGTAGTATTCCATGCAAAAGAGAAAGCTGAAAGGGAAGCAGAATCAGACGCAAATAAATCCTCAGAGGAGGATGAGACAGAAGATAAAGAAATAATAGCATATGTAGGAAAGGGTAGACCCTTTAATAAAACGGTACGCCCAGAAAGCAGGAGACTTTTTCACACTGCCATGTCAAACCCGAGGACTCCTGAACATTTGTTTCAGGCTACCGATAAAATACTTCAAGAACGAATGGGGTACCATGTACTCGATTCCATGGATGAACAAGAATTAGCCAGGTCAGCAGTACAATGGGCTGACAATTCCGATAAATATACTGATGACGCAGTAGCGCAAACCTTTTTGAATCTTTCCCCAGACGAACAGCGACTAGCTGGTATGTATATGATACAGCACCTCCTTATATTGTATAAAAGCCAACATTCTGATCCAGGTCCCCTACCTGATATACTGGTAGAATTACTCATGAATAAATGGAGAGGCCTAGGTACCGACTTAATTAAAGTAATTTTAGAACATCAACACAGATATAGTGCTTTCCTGAATCCACAGTTTGTTCCAGCTCCACCCCCAGAAAGAAAAATGTATTACATAGACAGACAGAATCCCTTACGAGAAGTGCACCCAGTCAGGAATGATGATAATACCCTTAGACGTGTATTTGTGTACACGCCCATAACTAAAATGGAATTATTGGAAATGAAGAAAATAGTGCCTAGCCATGATAAGGACCCAGCAGGTTTTCACCGTGAAATTAAAGACATGTTACTCATGGGAGATTACACCTATCCTGACATTATGAAAATATTAAAAGTATTACTGCCTGCCGGTATTTACGAGAAACTCAAAGAAAAAGAATGGGAGGTGGGAGACAAAAAGATAGATTGGGCTGCATTAGAAAATGAAGAAGAGACTCGAACCCCAGGTTTAGGTCTTGGGGATAAAACAAAAGCATTACCAGGATTGTTAGTACAGGTTTTGCCACGTTTGTTAGCAACTAAAAAGGAGGACTGGGATGCAATCTCAGCCTGCAAACAGAAACCCGATGAAGACACCAGTGATTTTTATTCCCGATTTGAGAAATGTTTTATTATTAATAGTGGCCTGAAAGCAAGTAGTGAGTCATATCCGCATCTTTTTGTATCCAAATTAGTCGAGAATTCATTGCCCCAGGTTAAGAACCGTGTACTAAAAGTCGAGAGCACATGGCAGGCTAATACACCTTCACAAATGTTACAAATGTTACAGTACCACCAGAACAGAATTAGGGAAGAACATGATCACGAACAAAGACGTATGAAAGACACAAAAATGAAAATGCTAGTTGCTCAGTCAGTTCCATCTGACGGTAATAAAAAGGGTATGACACAGTCCAGTAATTCGGCAGTTCCCGTTAAAGGGACATGCAACTATTGTAAACAGCCAGGTCACTATATAAACGATTGTGCAGTTTTGAAACACAATATCTCCACAGGCAAAACTAAAGAGAGACCCCGTCAACCTAGACAAGACCAGGTCCAACAACAAGTATCACAGAATGTACAGCCCATGCATGCTCCACAACAGACAGTACAGACCGTAGCGGGACCACCGCCACAACCGATTGCCGCAACACAACATGTGTCACAGCAGATGTACCAATATGCACAAACTGATTATCCCGATTATCAGCGATACACATGAAATAGCCTAGAGAGGGAGGTTGGCTTGCCTCTTATTGAGGTTCCTGTAGATCAAGAGGGTCCTTATGTACATAGTCAAGTATTAGGGAAAGATAGAAAGTTTTTGATTGATACAGGGGCAAGCAGGACGACAATAAGTCACGACGAGGTTCCAGGGGCACCCCTCTCAGGCTCACAGAATGTTTCCCTTGGATTTTCAGGAAAGCCTATTGTTAATGAAGTATCGAAACCACTTCCCCTTGCAGTTGGTCCACTGACACGTACTACAGATTTATTACTCACAAAATCATGTCCAGAAAACTTGTTAGGTATCAAGACTCTGAAAGCTCTAGGAGCTGTAATTTGCTGTTCTCCGGAAGGAGTAAGATTATTTCTGCGTGACTTTAAGGGTCACTATGTGTTGAGAGATATTGATTCCAGATTACAAAATGTTCCTGCACATTTGTGGGCACAAGGCCCCACTGATGTAGGTTGTATGCACATTACTCCATATTGTGTTACACTCAAGCCAGGAGTAGTACTACCACGCATTCGACAATACAAGTTACCACCAGATGCTGTAGTGGCTTTACTGAAAATCATTGACGAGCTCATTGCACAAGGAGTGGTTGTGGAAACCGACTCAAATCTCTGTAATTCCCCCATCATTCCAATTCTTAAACGTACAGACCCAAATGCACCCCCAGTTTATCGATTAGTTATCGATTTACGAGAACTGAATAAATGCATTGTACCACAATATCCTGTGGTCCCAGACATTTCGTCTCTATTGACTGCTATTGATTCTGAAGCAACGTTCTTTACTGTAATTGACCTCAAGAACGCCTTCTTTAGTGTTCCCATTGATCCGGAAAGCCAATATCTCTTCGGATTCTGTTTAAATGGCCGAAGCTTCAAATTTGCACGCGCACCTCAAGGATTCACAGAAAGCCCTAGCATCTATAGCCAAGCATTGAAAAGACAACTTGACAGTATTCACATGCCTGACGACACTGCCCTGCTTCAATACGTCGATGATCTACTGATCACTGCCCGTAGCGAACCTGAATGTGAACGAGCATCACTGACGGTTTTGCATTTCCTGGCTGACAAGGGACACAAGGTGTCTCCTTCGAAGCTGCAATTCTGTGTTCAGCAAGTGGTGTACCTTGGGCACTTGCTGTCCAAAGGGGGGAGACAGCTAACACCTGACCGTATCCAGTTAATTGTAAACATGCCACAACCCACGACACAAAAGGAGGTACGGGCCTTTATAGGCCTCACTTCTTACTGCAGACAATGGATTCCCCAGTACGCATTTCTAGCCAAGCCACTCATACAGTTGACAACCCAGGAGGCAGCGACATCGACTGTCCTCCCTTGGACTCAGGAACATACACAAGCTTTTGAAGACTTAAAGAAAGCCTTATGCCAAGCACCTGTTTTAGCGACACCATGTTACAGCAAACCTTTTACACTTTTTGTCACAGAACGCGAAGGTACTGCACTGTCAGTACTCACCCAGGATCAAGCAGGTTCACACAAACCGTGTGCTTATTTTTCTAGTACACTAGATCCAGTAGCCCAGGCTCTGCCTGCGTGCTTGAAATCTGTAGCAGCGACAGCTCTAGCAATTAGACAAAGTGATTCCATAGTGTTAGGACACCAACTGACAGTACAAGTTCCACATGCCGTGGAAGTTCTTCTGAACCGAACACAGACCCAGCACTTGACTATAGCACGACTGACAGGCTATGAATTGACATTGTTTCAGCCACACATAGAAATCAGACGCTGTAATACACTGAATCCTGCTACACTTTTGCCATTAAGTGAGACAGACCCTTTGGCACATGATTGTGTTGAAGTTGTCACCATTACAACGAAACCCAGACAAGACTTGACAGATACCGCATTACCAGATCCAGACCTGACACTTTATGTGGATGGTTCATGTATGAGATCAAGTACAGGAGAGTTAGTGGCCGCATATGCAGTCACGACAGAAACTGAGGTCATAGAAACACACCGCATTGACACCCTGTCAGCTCAAGCAGCAGAGCTCATCGCTCTGACCCAAGCCTGCATTCAAGCCAAAAACAAGAAAGTTAAAATATACACAGATTCCCGTTATGCCTTCGGAGTTGTACACGACTTCGGAGTTCTCTGGCAAGAGAGAGGTTTCCTAACTTCTCACGGTGCCAAAATCCAGCACGGACCCCTCATTCAAGCTCTATTAGAAGCAATACATTTGCCTTCAGCTATAGCCATCATGAAGTGTAAGGCACATACAAAAGTCACAGATACCATTTCCCAGGGTAACGACCTGGCAGATCGAACAGCCAAGAATACAGCTCAAACTCATACTCATTCAACTGATATGACAAAGACAATAGTCCCGACACCGACACATGGCATGACAGTTAGGGATCCCGCCCTAGATGTAATTGACATACAGACACATGCTACACCAGACGAAATCAAGAGATGGACTGAACTAGGAGGGATCCAGACAGAACAGGGATGGATGACGAAGGGAAAAGCCACATGGTTTCTCCCCGACTCTATGGTTCAAGTTATCATTAATACAGCACATAGTCCTGCACATTTAGGAGAAAAAGCCATGTTAGACAGTATTCAAAACCTTTGGTTCAATAAGCACTTACGAGCAGCAGCAAAACAGAAAGTGCGTACTTGCATGATCTGTTGTCAGTTCAACCCAGGTAAAGGCATTCCCGTAGAGCAAGGTGGATTCCATGCCCCCGATTACCCTTTTGAAGTCCTCCAGATGGATTATATCCAGATGGAGCGTTGTCGAGGATTCAAGTACGTCCTCGTAGTTGTATGTGCACTTTCCCAATGGACAGAAGCATATCCAGTCCCAGATTACACTGCTCCGACCACTGCCAAGCAGTTGGTACGAGAATTTTTCCCACGGTATGGCTTGCCCCGTGTCGTGTACTCAGATAACGGTCAGCCCTTCTCGTCCGAGCTTATGAAGCAGGTATCACTCCTGCTAGGATATCAGTGGAAGTTCCATTGTGTCCGACATCCCGAAGCAGCAGGTCTCGTAGAGAGACACAATCAGACCCTGAAAACACACCTTGCCAAGATTTGTGCCGAGAAAGGCATAGACTGGATAGTTGCATTGCCAGTCGCGCTCTTTTACATGAGAATGGTAGCACACTCAAGAACAGGGCTATCCCCGTACGAGGTGGTCTTTGGTAGACCACCGAATATGTGGGGGACGCCTCTGCCTCGCAAGATTACAGATGTTGATTGTAATATGCTGACCGATTACCTTGCCTCCTTGATGTCTGCACTACAATCTTGTCGTTCACAGGTAGCTGCAGCCTTTCCCGACAACACCGAGGTGAAGCCACATGAGATTACTCCGGGGGACCTTGTCTTCGTCAGGAATTTTGACCGGAAGAGTCCGCTGGAGCCCCGCTGGCAGGAGCCGAAGCTTGTTCTGCTGACCACGAGGACCGCGGTGAAGGTGGAGGGCCGAAAAGGGTGGCTCCACTCAAGCCACATAAAAAAGTTTCATGGACTGCCGCCAAAGATAGACTTTCAGCCCGGCCCCATTCCAGTGACTGATACTAAACTCCCTCTGGCAGAGAAAACTCCTCAAGAGGAATATAAGCAAAAGTTGAGATCTAGCAAGTCAGACAGTTTAATTGTTTAAGTCCTCCCCTAGGTGAAGCGGTTAGACAGGTTCCTGACATGTATAAGTTAGATCCCAATAGAGAGAGAGATAGACAGAAACAGATCAAGAAAAAGAAATATTGTAAATCTCTCCGCAGCCATTGCATCGTTGCATTATTGATTATGTCTTTTCTGAGTCTTCTGATTATTGCTACAGGTTTATTGCTTCACATGTACCTTCCTATTTTCACACGTACACATTCTTCCTCAAACGACACTGTCGAACACACTTTCAGTGAATTACCCCCTCACGAGTTGTCATACCGACTTGCGCTGCGCAACAATACCTTCATTAGCATGTTACATCATTCTCATCAGACCAGCAACGCTACAAATTGTTGGATATGTGGCCGACTCCCCCCCTTTCAGAAATACAAGGGAGTTCTGCCCCTCTTTCCGTACCCGTTTACACACAATGGTTCCTGTGGTGCATGGTTTAGTTTAATAAATTCTTTAGATTCTGATGCCATAATCTATCAGGGAGGTTGGGTATGGGGAAATCTGAACGTAGTTATGCATAAAGCCTGCTACCCTAACAAGGAGGGTCTTCCACAAAGGACAGGGACCGATCTAGAAAATGAAGTATATGGATTAGGTAATTATACACTTAACCTCATGAATCTGAATGTCCAAGCCGATACCAGACCAGACTTACCCTCTATGTCAGTGTTACCAGTTAAAGGTGAATTATGTGTCAGAAAGAATGGTTCAGTACACCTAGGTCATAGTGAATGTAATACTGTAATCGAATTCAGTGATAAAGGCAAGTCTACATTTAAAGCTACCCGCCATTCCTATTTCATTTGTGGTCTGACAGCCTATATACGTTTGCCACCAGATTGGGATGGGACATGTTACATTGCATTCCTTCTGCCACCTGTTTTCCTAGCTCCACCTGATTATCATAAGAACTCTCGTCTAGTGCCTAATAGACCCAGGAGAGATCTCCCGATTGTCGACTATACTGAAACGGCATGGGAAAAATACACAGATTTCAATAAAGGTTTCTTTCCCTATTTAGGAGCTATCTTCAACAGCAAATCAATACGTCACTTGACCAGAACCCTCGAAGCAGTAGTGAATGAAACTACTTCCGCCCTAGGCAACTTAACCGAGGAACAGTCTGCTATGAGACTTGTTGTCCTTCAAAATCGTCTTGTTCTTGACGTCATCCTGGCCGATAGGGGCGGAGCTTGTAGAGTCATCGGATCGAGTTGCTGTGTTTTCATTCCAGAAAACGCACCGTCAGTATATAGAGCTATAACACGTCTCCATAAGATTGCAAGTCAGATACACCAGGATCCAGGCACCTGGACATGGTCTGGTTGGTTCTGGAGTGTGTTGTCAGCCTGGGGTTGGAAAGTCCTATCCTTCCTCAGAATAGGCCTTCTCATAGTATTCAGTTGCTGCCTATGTATCCAGTGTGGGCCAGCGATTTGCGGCTTGTGCGCCACATCATGCATTCCTCATCCAAGTCCACGTTCTAAATCCCGCCTGAAAAAGGAAGAGCAAATGGTGTTACATGAACAAATAGATAGACTAATGAAGATCGATATATCATGAAGGGTCCGTAGGGGACAAGGAGGGAATGAGGTAATTCAAATTTTATGGTCAATTGTGTCCCCTATCGTAGACCCCAACGGCTCCATGTACGTGCTTCAAGTACATGTAATTTCCCTCCATGACCAGCTATGAAGATGCAAATACATTTGCGTCCAACGTTAACATGTCCTCTTTCAGATGCACCATGAATGGATCGATAATTCAGTTCCTAAGTATGCCTTGCCACCGTCTTTACATGGTGCACTTTCACGTTTTCCTGGCTCTGTTGAGTTAGGCCCTGATTTCTGCCATCGAGCCTTCCTGCCTTCAGCCTCTGAAAGTTGCAGCCTGGATTCTGTATCCATGACCTCTGCCTTACTCCCTGCGCGGCGAGCGGTGCCCGGCTCGGCCTGCTTGCCTGCCAAGACTGTATTCAGCCTTCAAGTTATCTGCTCCGCTCCTCGAAAATACATTCCTGTCTAGTTATTTAGGTAAACATCCTCCCAGCTGCAGAGCAAAGGGCCCGGCCTCACTGTCTCCATGCAAGTAATTCACTGCTCCTGTTATCATGGTAGGCCCATGGCCCCTCGCACTACACGCAGACACATAGACGCTTATGCACGCACTAGCAGTCAGTATAGAATAGCCTCTGTCCGAAAGACCTTTCCCTCTAGATAATACAGTTCCGCAAACACAAGATATCAGATATGATTGGGTTTAGATTGTCCTGACACGCCAGACTTCTGTCTCCTCTTACGGAGCTAAATGTCAAGTCCCCTTCACCCTCCAATTCCACGTCAATCACACGTCATGTTGCCTGCGCGCGCATCCAGCCATATATTTCTGCTGACACTGCAGGATTCCTCTATGAATCCACCCACTTATGACACTTTCATATGACGTCTCTAGCACACACCTCCGTGTACGCCCTTGTGCACGCCTTCTGTTACGTACATGTGTTCTTATCTCGTTTCTTTCAGCTGTTACGCCTTTTTGTATCCATCACCATTATATGCATTAACTATATATATTGTACTCTGTCAATAAAGCATTGTCTATCCCTTCCTGAACCTTCGTGGTGATGGAACATGATACCTGGTTCGAACCATTCCATTATATGGAATAAAACCCTTATAAAACTCAGATTCCACGGACTCTGCCTCTCATTTTTTTTATTGAGCTATTATTGAACTTTACCGCATAAAATTCCGCATAGGTAATTTTTATTTACCACAACCTGGCCCCAATTAAATCTGTTCTCAACCTGGCGGCCAGGCTCATCTCAGACTGCAAACGATTTGATCGCATCTCTCCAGTCCTCAAAAACCTCAACTGGCTCCCAATAGAAGGAAGATCCACTTACAAGATTGCTTGTATCACTCACAAAGCCCTTCACCAAAACACCCCCTCGTACCTTTCTGACAAATTACTAAAAGCAGGGTGTTCCAGGTCCTTGAGAAGCACTAACGCCCTTGTCCTTATCCCCCCTCGACTCAAAAATAAAAAAACTCAATCACGGGCATTCTCAGGAAATGCCCCTTTGATTTGGAACTCTCTCTCCAAAGCTCTTCGCTGCTATCCCTCATACCCTCTCTTCAAAAAAAACCTCAAGGTCCTTCTTCTTAACAAATATTGGGGTACATAATGTTACGGAAATTATTCTGTCCTTTTCTTCTTTGGCCTCTCCCTGACCCACGGCCTCATACTCCCATTTCCAATTTTCTCGCTCCCTCTTTACCTCCCATCTCTATCTAATTTTTGTTCAACTGTCCTCTTCTCCTATACTGACCTCTTAGCTATTTTTCCCTCCTTCCTTCGTTTGATTTAATGCCTTATCCTATGTGATTAAACTGCATTATTTAATTTGTTTTCTTGATGTGTTAACCTATCTTGTAAAGCGCTCTGATACTCTTGGGTCCAGTAGCGCTATATAAAACCTGTGAAATAAAGGGCCAGTGCTGATTTCGGCAGCCTCCCAGGCGGAAAGTACATGTTGATGGTGGTGGATGATTTCTCAAGATATCTAGACGTGGAGATCCTGGCCTCCACCGCAGCCTCGGAAGTCATACCAAAGTTAGAGAAGGTAATAGCTACCCATGACCTCATTGGCGAACTGCGTACAGACAATGGCCCACCCTTCAACGGTACCGAAATGGATGAATATCTGTCGTCCCACCGAATCAAGCCCCGCCGAGTGACCCCGCGGTGGCCCCAAGCAAATGGGGAGGTGGATCGGCTAATGCAGACACTGAACAAGACTATCCAGATAGCTCTAGCGGATGGCCAAAGTCTAGAGCTAGCCCTCTACCAATTTCTGCGAGAGTATCGCCTGACCCCCCACTGCACCACGGGTGTCCCACCAAGCCGCCTCTGTTTTGGCAGGGTTGTAACGGACACGATCCCACACCACCCTGTGTGGGTGACATCTCCAACTCCCCTGAGCCAATCCATGGAGCAGAGAGCGAAGACAAACATGAACACATCCCAGGGAAGGAAGGCAGTGGACAGCCCGATTGGCGTTGGCGACCGGGTGCTGGTACGAGACCGCCACCCTGGGGGAAAGTTCCGTCTGCCTTTCGAATTGGACCCCTGGACCGTAACAGGAATCAAGGGCACCATGGTCACTGCCTCACGGGGAGCAGAAAGGGTTCCTGTGGAAGACTGGGAAGAATTCCAAGAACTGGGAGAGCATGACCACGACACGTCCCAACGTCCGTCAGTGGGGACAGAAGATCACACTCCTCAAATGGTCTCAAGTGGAAGGAGCGACTGAGCCACTCCGGATCCAGAGAGTCCCCCGTCGCAAGTGGCGCAGAGCGGCCAAGACACCTCTGAAGTGGACTGTTCCGAAGACATGTTTCAAACCCCGCCGGTCAGAAACAACCAGAGCAAGTATCACCTGCGGCCCCATCCCCAGCCATCCCAGAGTTATCGAGACTTTGTTGCCCGCTGCCAGCCACTGTAGATTGATGAACCCGTGCACCTGTGAAGACCAAGTAAGACTGTTCCGAATGTTGTGAACTTGTCAGAGACTGTGAAGTGCTATATGATAAATGTTGCATTTGTTCCATGTTTTATAATGTTTTGCATTTCTGGGTAAAGGAGGAATGTAATATTGCCTGCGAATCGGGCTGACTCATGTTACACCCATCAGTGGGGATGTTATGACAGTTCCCCCCAGAGCGTGATATAAATGGGCTGGCCCTGCGTCCGTGCGGGCCGGCACACAGCCTACCTAATAAATAGCCCAGCACTCTGGGCGTGAGTCAGTTAGTTGCTGGCCACCATAGTAGTAAAATGTGTGTGTGTGCTGATTATTCACAGGGCCCGGCACAACACTACAGAGGGGTCGAGGATGCGGAGTCGATGGATCCCTGCATCCGGGGGCTCTCCATCAATTGACGCCGGCTCAGCAGGAGGCACTGGGTGAGGTGTCACATTGGAGGGGTCGAGGATGCGGAGTCGATGGATCCCTGGATCCGGTGGCTCTCCATCATCTGACGCCGGCTCAGCAAGAGGGACTGGGGGAGGCCATAGCATTGGAGGGGTCGAGGGAGGTGCCCCGAGCCATGGCACGAGGGAGATGCCTGGGCCCGACGGACTGCTGCTTGAGGATTTTCAGGCACATGCGGCCACTTTGCTCCCGGCACTTTTGGAAACCCTCTCGGCTGGGCTCGAACTGGGCGAACTCCTGCCACATATGAGGAGGCGGTTCTACTAAAGTTTCCAAAGCCGGGCAAGACCCTGTGGATCCGGGGTCCTACAGGTCACTCTCCACGCTGAATGTGGATGTAAAATTGCTCGCAAAGGTTTTATCTCTCCGGCTGGGGCACGTTGTAACGCATTTAATGCAGGAAGATCAGTGTGGCTTTGTGCCGGGGAGGGGTTCCCACCAGGGTTGGATTGGGATTAAAAATCGGCCCGGGCACGGTAAAACAAAGTGGCCCACATTTGCCTATTGCCTCTTGGTAAAACACAGATTCAGGGAAATTTTATACCAAGCATTTGCAATGCAATAGGTCTCGCATTAGGAAAGTTTGAGCTATTGGTATTGTAAATGACCCATTTTTTATTTATGTGTGGTTTTGAAAATAGCAAAATTAATAGCTTTGTCATTTACAACGCCAATAGTTATAACTTTCGCAAATGTGACACCTATTGCATTTGTAATGCAATATGTGTTGTATTTACGTGACTTAGATGTATTGACATTACAAATAACAATGGCTTTTCATTTTTTTAAATCATTAATACCTAAATAAAAGTTATTGAAATTTATAATGTCAATAGCTTAAACTTTTGTAAATAACTTTTGTGAAGATTATGTTCAGTGTATTTTATTGTGACGAAAATCCAAGAACAGAAGTGAAATATTAACATCTTTTTGTGACATTTGTAATAAAGCTTGAAACATGGAGAGAACATATTTGAACCAGTTGTTGTTGAATGGTTGCACAGATTGATGCTGTGGTGGCGCTGAGTGATGTTTTGGTGGCGACGAGTGATGCTGTTGCGTTCAGTGATGGTGTGGAGGCGCATAGTGATGTTGTGGGCCCCCGAGTGATGCTGTGGTGGTGCTGAGTGATGCTGTGGTGATGCGATAGACAGATAGGATAGCGTGAGTGCGATAGATAGAGTGAGTGCGATAGATAGAGGGAGGGCTATAGATAGAGGGAGGGCAATAGATAGAGGGAGGGCGCTAGATAGATAGATAGATAGATAGATAGATAGATGGATAGATGGATAGATAGATAGAGTGAGGGCGATAGATAGATAGATAGACAGATAAATAGAGTGAGGGTGATAGATAGATAGATAGATAGATAGATAGATAGATAGATAGATAGATAGATAGATAGATAGAGTGAGGGCGACAGATAGAGTGAGGGCGATAGATAGATAGATAGATAGATAGATAGATAGATAGATAGATAGATAGATAGATAGATAGATAGATAGATAGATAGATAGATAGATAGATAGATAGATAGATAGAGTGGGGGCGACAGATAGAGTGAGGGCGATAGATAGATAGATAGATAGATAGATAGATAGATAGATAGATAGATAGATAGATAGATAGATAGATAGATAGATAGATAGATAGATAGATAGATGGATAGATGGATAGATAGATAGAGTGAGGGCGATAGATAGATAGATAGACAGATAAATAGAGTGAGGGTGATAGATAGATAGATAGATAGATAGATAGATAGATAGATAGATAGATAGATAGATAGATAGATAGATAGATAGATAGATAGATAGAGTGAGGGCGACAGATAGAGTGAGGGTGATAGATAGATAGATAGATAGATAGATAGATAGATAGATAGATAGATAGATAGATAGATAGATAGATAGATAGATAGATAGATAGATAGATAGATAGATAGAGTAAGGGCGACAGATAGAGTGAGGGCGATAGATAGATAGATAGATAGATAGATAGATAGATAGATAGATAGATAGATAGATAGATAGATAGATAGATAGATAGATAGATAGATAGATAGATAGATAGATAGAAAGATAGATAGATAGAGTGAGGGCGACAGATAGAGTGAGGGCGATAGATAGATAGATAGATAGATAGATAGATAGATAGATAGATAGATAGATAGATAGATAGATAGAGTGAGGGCGACAGATAGAGTGAGGGCGATAGATAGATAGATAGATAGATAGATAGATAGATAGATAGATAGATAGATAGATAGATAGATAGATAGATAGATAGATAGAGTGAGGGCGACAGATAGAGTGAGGGCGATAGATAGATAGATAGATAGATAGATAGATAGATAGATAGATAGATAGATAGATAGATAGATAGATAGATAGATAGATAGATAGATAGATAGATAGATAGATAGAGTGAGGGCGACAGATAGAGTGAGGGCGATAGATAGATAGATAGATAGATAGATAGATAGATAGATAGATAGATAGATAGATAGATAGATAGATAGATAGATAGATAGATAGATAGATAGATAGATAGATAGAGTGAGGGCGACAGATAGAGTGAGGGCGATAGATAGATAGATAGATAGATAGATAGATAGATAGATAGATAGATAGATAGATAGATAGATAGATAGATAGATAGATAGATAGATAGATAGATAGATAGATAGATAGATAGATAGATAGATAGATAGATAGATAGAGTGAGGGCGATAGATAACCTATTAGTCGCAGCTCCTATTAGACACAGTCCTTTCTATTCTAGGATATTCTATACGAATATTCCCTGAAGGTTCCCATTTTAGATGATGGAAGCCAATTCACAGAAGCATGTGATAGTATGTAAAAGAGAATTACTGGAGTCCTATTGTATGTGCTCCAAAATGCTTTTGTAGATATCATGTGTATCATGTATACGCACATCCACCTCTCAGAGGCACAAGAGTACTGTTAATTAGAATATTCAGAGAAAGCTGCTGCTTGCATTCACGTGCACTTCTGTTACATGTATAAAAAATAAAACAAGGTATGCAGTCATCAGACTACTAAAGAAGGCATCTGCTGCCCTTGCACTTTATCTGCTGTAATTAGGGTGGCATCTCACCAGACCTGGCCATTGAGCCTTTGAGAGCCCTTCTAAGTGGTTTGGGGAGTTGGCCTACAAGCAGATCTTATCGAGCCCCTTTCACATTCGGGTCGCAGGCCAATTGGTTCGGAATTTACAAGCTCTAAACAAATGTCTGCTTCCTTTCATCTTGGTGGGGGGGTGGGGGGAGTGACGCAGGGAGCAGAGCATAGGTCGGATTTAAAAACGAGTTTGAGCTTTTGGCATTGTAAATGAAAATGCCTTTTATTTATGTTTTGGTTTTTAAAACATAAATAAAAGGCATTTTCATTTACAATGCCAATGATTCAAACTCATGTAAATGCGAGACCTATTGCATTGCAAATGCTTGTTTATATATGGTGATTTGTAACAAATCTTGGGACTAATTGCCTCATGAAATAGAGGTTCACCCGAGCAGTGGGTGGGTTTTTGAGGAGCCACTGGAGAAGGCGCACACGCGAATTAAACACGAATTTGTAGAATAAATGCCACTCCGCTGACTTCATGGGGTGAATCAAATCGGGAGACAGAGAAAACATGAGCGATTACATAATCCCCCTGCAATGTAGACGTCTATCACCGCTCACTCACACTGTCTTTGAAATAGGAACTCAGATACGGGTGATGCTATTGCATTTGTCTTCTCGCTTTATTGCAGAATGTGCTGCTGAAGCACACAGGAGGAATATTAAAGTAACACTTTTTTCTAGAAACGAAGACAAAAAAAGCTATCTTTTCTGCTTCCGATAAGTGTACCCCATCAAGGTTATCTTTCGCTCGCAATATGAAGAACTCGGCGCCTGCACAGCAGATTGGCCTGACATGCGAACAGAGAGAGTCCGCTGAACTTTTGTTATAAAATATTTAGACTGAAGATAGCGCGGAGGTCTAAGCATGGCCCTTTTAATATTTCACTGCTAACTCGAGCAAAATCAACAGAAATACGACATTCCGGGTTTCCTGTGACCACCTGGAAAAAAAGCCTCATTTGAGCCTCTTTCTGCATAAGATAGATATTTATCTGCAGGTCGAAGACAAGAGGCTTATGAAACGGCCTGCAAAATAACTGGATGAATAGATGATATAATCGCTGCGCCAATATTATGAGCAGGCTCGGCTTCATCAAAGTATGGCGTTTCTTGTGTAGAGCAGAGAGGAGGGATAAGAGAATGGAGACATGAGAGCGAGAAAGACCAGGAAAGGGAGTTAAAGTAAACAAGCTCTTAAAATCAACAGAAATACGACATTCAGGGTTTCCGGTGACCACCTAGAAAAAAAGCCTCATTTGAGCCTCTTTCTGCAAGAGAAAGGAGACATGAGAGCGAGAAAGATGAGGAAAGGGAGTTAAAGTAAACAAGCTCTTAAAATCAACAGAAATACGACAATTAGGGTTTCCGGTGACCACCTGGAAAAAAAGCCTCCTTTGAGCCTCTTTCTGCATAAGAGAGTTATTTATCTGCAGGTCAAAGTCAAGAGGCTTATGAAACGGCCTGCAAACTACCAGGCTCGGCTTCATCAAAGTATGGCGTTTCTTGTGTAGAGCAGAGAGGAGGGATAAGAGAAAGGAGACATGAGAGCGAGAAAGACGAGGAAAGGGTGTTAAAGTAAACAAGCTCTTGGCATTGCTGAGGGGAGGCGGAGGGGGGGGCGGGGTAGTGGAAGGGATTCCTTTCAAGTCTGATGCTTCTGATGCCTGGCAAATGGGTGCGAGGCTGAAGGGGTTTGACGTGGACGCGCGTCTCACACGAGTGCATCACATGAACTACACGTAATCCGCGCTTGGTCAAGAGTTTGTTTCGCCTACTATATACTCGCTATTAATCCCTGTGGGATATAATAGCGAGACCTAAAAAAGGTCGGCCCAGGAGAGAGGTAGTGACACCTCTGCCCGTTGATAAAAATGGAGTTAATGGACACCCAGCTGCCTCTAGAAAGGCCACTCAGGCACCCACTGGGCCACTGGTGGCATCCATACAACACAGACAGCACCCAAAATTGCTACATTGGAGCCTACCAGTTGGTGACAATAATCATGTTGTGTCAATGAGTGCAGATGACTCGTTGGTATGTGCGTGGGACCCTGAACACCCGTTGTCGTTCTTCATGCGGTGACTGGGGCATCGGGACTCTATGAAAATTGACTCTAGACGATGCTCTAACCCCTGGCCGCCCTGGAGGATAGTGATGGGAAGACTTTCCTGCAGTGGGAATGCCACGGGAGACACGTGCATCCAGTATCTTGAGGTCCAGATTACCCATGACAGTCGCCTCCAGTATGCACTGAATATGGGAAGAATACTGGAGGGTCTTGAGGCTCACTCCGAGTTTGGACCACTCTGCCCCTGTCAGTGATGGGTAGAGTGGCTCTGAATAAAATGGTCCTCTTGCCACATTGCCTGTAAATGATGCAAAACTCTTTTAGTACCTGCCGCTGGCGATGTTTCGTCAGATCGATAAGCTGCTAGTGGATTTATTATGGGTGGGCATGTGGTGCAGGGTGTGACTGGAGGTATTGAAATGCATCTTTCCAAGAGTGGCTTGGGGATCCCTGATCTACAGTTGTATTACACGGTAGGTCTCTCACTTTGCTCACTTTGTGCAGTGCAGGGGTGTGATGCTGAATCCAGATGGGAGAAGAGTTTGATGTTGGGGTGCACTGGCACTGTTCGGCTTCCCCATGTGGTGCTGTGCGGCTGGAGACCGCCTCCAGGCACTCCTTGTTGTGTTGCTCCCGTAGCACAGGCATGGGACCGGACTATCAGGAAAGTTCTTAAGAGAGCAGCATACCTCCCGCTTCTCCTGCTTTGGCGCTTGCGTCCTTTCCTAGGGGTTCGTGAATCCATGGACAGCGGGGGCTGTCGCACAGCGGAGACCTGTATTTGAATGGTATTTTTAAGACCATGAGGGAAATGGCAAAAGCATCATGGAGTTGAAGTTCAAGAGCATTTGCAAAATGCAAGCATCCACGCATTGTCTGAGATATTTGGCCTCTTTCCAGTAGGAACTGGAGCAGTCCCTGTGTTGGATTTGGCCCTTCTGGCAGGTTCACCCCTAAACTTTTTGCTTTTTGAATGTGAATTGGTGGTAGTGATTTTTGGTTTCTGCGCACTTTCACTGTGTCCCAGTGGAAAGTGCGTGCGCACTCTGAGTGCGTGGAGTAAGGTTGGCCTGCCCTCCCATAGGAATGCATGGGGAATGTCTGTGTCCCTGGTAGTTCCTGATGTGTGAGGTGTGCAGGCTCGAGTTTGGTATGTGCGGACCCGTGTGATTGAATGCTGCGCAATGATGTGTGCAGCGTGAATGTGTCTAGTGTGGAAGTGCCACTTCTAGACATGGGTGTGCGTGTGCAGTGAGTGTGCTGGCACGTGATTGGCTGGAGCTGGCTGGTGAGCCTGGCTCCAGGAGTCTGGATGGGTCTGCCCTGGTGGTGAATGGAGACATTAGCATGCTGATGTGAGGGAGGGGTGCACCTGGGTCCTGAATAGGGCTGGGCTTTCCCCACACAATGCGCGCTCCGCCCCCATGTGGTGCGTCTAATGTCCTTAGCCCTGCCAGTGAATAGAGTGAGGAGCTGAGCACATCAAGAGTGCTCACAAACCAGCTGCGACTGGTTTATCCCCTCACCCTGAAGCCAGACAAAGGAATACTGTGTATAAAAAGGGGTTGTGTCCCCTTACAATCTGTTCTCTTTCCTGATCCTACTGAGGGGGGCTGCTGCTGCTGGGCGCCAGGAGGAACCGCCACTAGGACCACCTCCCTGCCTGGAGGGCCCGGTGAGCTGGCCCCTGGGCCCAGTTTTGCCCCCCCCTGCTTTGCTCTGCTGAGGACCTTGTGGCTGAACTGGTCCTGGACTATGGCCCTCTAGCGCTGGGAGCGATTTATTTTTACTTGGACCTTGGTTTGTGCCACTAGGGCTGGGGAGCGCTTTGTTTTGCTTCTAGGGTTTTGGGAGCGCTGTAAGTATTCACCTTGCGCTTGGGAGCGCTTTGTGTTCCAGGCAGGTGCCCACCCTGCATTTTGCGCTGGCTGTGACCTTGCCTCTCTTTCTAATGTGTAGATCCCAAGGGGCTGCCCACGCCGCATATTTGCCCGTATTTGTTTATTTCACGGGAGCCCACCCGTGCCGAAATCACTGTCACGGCCCGAGGCCGAGTTTCCCCTTAAAAGACGAAGCCGCCGGTATCACCCGGAGGCCGCGCTGGGATTGGCCCAGCCAGCCGAGCCTCACGCTGCGTCATCAGGGGAGGAGCAGGAAGTAAAGCGGGCCGCTTGACCGTGGGCGGGCCCCGCAAGACGGAGGTGCAGCCGGGAGTAAGGTTGCAGGGCTTCCGTTTGATAAGGAGAGCCCCGTGTCCGTGAGGGAAGAGACGCCACCGCAGGAGCCACTAGGAGTAGAAACTCCAGTGCAGCAAGCAGCCGGTGAGTGACTTGAAGGAGAGGGGGCGTCGGGGCACATTGCCGGTGCCCGCCTCTCCCCTCCAGTGCGAGTGCCTTTGTGCTGAGAGGCCCGTGGGGCCTCACTTGATGCCGAGTCCCCCGAGAGGCTCCCCCACCCAGGCGGCATTCCTTAAGTTATCGAGCCCCGAGAGGCTCACGGCGCCGCATTTGTTCTGAGGGCCCACGAGGCTCAGTGGGCACCTTTCCTAGTTGATAGAGCGGCCTTAGAAGGCAGCGGGCCACTCCCACCTTGCCCTACATTGTGGTCGTGAGCCCAGCGAGGCTGCCAGGGGGCAAGTTGTGCTCAGAGCCTGCAAGGCTCTAACATGTTGGCCCCATCATTGTCTCACCCAGCTGCCCAGCAATTAGTGGGCAGCTGCTACGTTTAGGCCCCCCTGACTTTGGGACACAGGTCGTCCTAGCCCCAGAGAGGCCAGTTGGCCTAGGGACTGCCACAGGTGGTGGCTTATGTGAGTGCTGCGCAATTGTTCTTACACCTCTGAATGTTTTTAGGCATCATGTGTTCTCCTGTGCTGCACCTCTGAATGTGTTTTGATGTGTCATGTGCCTTGTTCTTACACCGCTGAATGTATGGTTATGCATCATGTGTTTTCCTTCCCTACACCTCTGATTGTTGTGATGCATCATGTCTAATATGTAGGAGAGTAGGGTCTGCAATCCTATGATCACCCAGATTTTTTGCTTTTGTTTCACTGGTTTACGACTTTCTCGGGCTGTGGGCCTGCCAATCAGACCCACAGCCTAGCTGTTCTCTCGCTAAATTGATGTGTGTACCTTAGGTGCATTACCCAATTGGAACTGGGCCACCTTGTCAGACCCTGTAACTCAGGGCATAGGTGTACCCAGGGCCTACCAGGGGCTGAAGCATGTATTATGCCACCCCTGGCTGGCCATCTAAATCTGACACAACTGGCTGCGCGACAGCTGGGGCAACGTGGCGTACTCGCCCGTTGCTTTAGGTATAGTATCCCTATATCTAACCCTAAAATGGACACCCGAGTTCCTATCAGTCACTCCTATGGCAGGCCTTGACAATCCTGAAGGCAGAGTGCGTGGAATCGTGTGAATTGGGCTCTGGCACGAGCCGAGCCCGGTTGCAGCTTACGGAACCAAGACCCAATGGCTGTTCCATGATAACGCGTACCATATTGGTAACTTCGGTATCGCATTATCAAGACATGTCGAGTAAGGTGTCATATGAATCGGGATACTGACCCCTCACCAATGCTGGCAACGGGGTTAGCATTACACCCTTCTAGAGGGACACGACATGTACGTAACTGTGAACCCCGGTTAAAGTTAACTGAAGCCTCAGCTCCACAAAATGGATGCTGCCACCACAGACACGAGTCTGACCTCCTGCTGCTGGGAGTCCTTCCAGCAAGGAGAGCTTGGACAAAGGGTTTCCTGTCCGGGGCGGTGCTCGCACCATCCCAGACAGGGTTTTGTGTATCCTGGGTAGGCAGGGCTTTACAGGAAGGTGACTGCGGAGTGGCACCCCGGTGCTCACTACGCATCTGCCGGTTAGAACCAGTTCCAGGGGCACCCCAGCCCCTGACCTGGGGAAAGTCCGGCATGGGAGAGGGGCGTAACTACCCCCCTTCCTGGTCCCACCCCTAGGGCAGGACCTAGTCACGTACCCACCCCTCTCTTTAGGATAAAGGCAGGAGCGGGGACCCTTCCAAATTAGATCATCTTTGAATCAAGAATACTTTCTACGAAAGGAACTCTCGACTCTTCTCAAGATTTCTCCCTTGTGGCTAAGGAGTAGTCACCCTGCATCCGCAGGCACCATCTAAGAACTCTGTGGTTTGCTGCAAGTCCTTCCTCAGGAATCCGACTGCCCAGCTCGACGAGAACCGGCTTCCCTGGCACCTCTGACCTCTACCCACGTCGTCAGCTCAGCTGAGATCTGTGGGTGCGATGAGACCTCGAGGGACCGGCCATCATCAAGACCTGCACGATTTCTTAACCGGCACGACCGCCGAGGGATCCTCTGGTGAGTGCTCTGGGGTCCGAGAAGCCCCGACCCTGAGCAGCTCCAGCATCGAAGCGCAGCCTCCCAGCATCTCCACGATATGCATGGGGCCCTTCTGCTCTCTGCTGTTCAACACGTTGTCTGATCACTAGCCGCTGGCTTGTGACCTTCTTGACGACACCCGACAACCAACGCTGCTGGTCTGGTTGCTCCAGACTGGCCTTTGCTCCCTTCTGAGAGAGGAGCACCCCGGACCCTCCTGGTCCACTCAAGACGCCATTTTAGGCCCACCACGTGGCCCTGAAATTTGCCAAGGCTTGTTGCCCCAATCCTGGGCCCAGCGACGCCGACAGCATCAACCTTCGTGGGACAGCTCGCACCTCCATCCTGGTCGCCGACAACGCCTCCTGGTCCGTGAGACTGCAGAGCCTAGCGTCGCCCACTCACCTAGTCGAGGTGACGATCATCCGGTGCCCTCCCGGTACCCTCTGACTACTGGCTAGTAGTTACGAACTTGGTCCCCTCTGCTTTCAGGTGTCATCCATCTCTGATCCAGGCTTGGATCTCTACGAACTATTTCCACTGGTCACCGGCCAGCAACTCCTTCCTTCCGGCTCCTGGCTCGTCAGCGAGGACTCCCGACGTCTGTAAAGACTTGTGCAGCCGCAGCCCTTGGGCTAGGTAACTTCGGCATTTCGGTGCCCGCATAGCCTCCTTATTTAAGGGTCCCGAGTCCCTATCGCTTCCGACTTGCCTTATCGGGTCCACCCGAGACCACTAAACTTTCCGTGCCCTAGGGCACCTGTATTGATTGTGCACTTGAAGTATTTTCCTAAGAGTTTTGTTCTGTGCTTAGTACCCTGTCCTCATAAAGAGTACAGGGCTGTTGTGATTCTAATAAATACACTGTTTATTTTCATAACACTTGTGTGGTGTCCTTTCACTTGGTGTTCAAGGGGAATGTGATGGTATAACAGCTGGCTTAACACGCCCTCTAGAGTTTAGCCCGAAGACTGCTCGTATCCACGCTACTAGGATAGCTGGTCTAAGGTTGACTTACAACCAATCACCATAAGGGTCGTTTGGACCGATGCATAGTGATCACTAGAATAGTGAGCACTGCATATCGGGCCAACTTCTCACATTGGTGGGCAGCGGTTGGGATTTGAGCTTGCTGTTGTTTTACCACGCGTATCCTAAGAATATCTTGTGAAAGATCGCATAAGTACTCCAGGTACATATAACTTAGCTTAGAATACTCTGAGTTCTACTGAACCAGCTGTTGTAGCTCCTCAAGGCTTAGCACACCTTGGCTACAACTCTTAGCAAGGGATCAGTAGGTATACATATAGTGTAGGTAGGTGCATCACTTACACCACACTAGAAGCAGCATGTCAGACAAAGGAGGAAACTCTGAGTCTCCCCTTGTGTCAGTCGACCCTCCACAGGTCATGTCCAGATATGCTGCTCTTAGCTTCCAAGAGATGCGACAGATTTGTACTTCTCGGAAGCTAAAACAGGGTGCAAACCCTACCATTCCGTTTCTGATTGGTCTCTTGGAGACTTATGATGCTAGGAGGGCGGGTAACACCGACCCTTCTCATCCAGAAGGGAATATGCCCCCCCTCGAGGGAACCCGAGGTGACCCTGTCACCCTGTGACCCTGACCTTATCCATCTCTCCGCAGAAGGGGAAGAGGAGGACGAGGATCCAGAGACATCTGGGGACGAGGCAGACAAAGGTCCAGTCGTAGTTAGCCAGCTAACTAGGGACAACTTAAGCAGGCACGAGAGTGGTACTAGGAGACCCCTGGGGCCCCTCTCCAGCCAGCTTAACATTGGGAATGGACGAGTTAGGTCTCTGTCGAGAGGCTCTAACAGATCCGTTCGAACCAATGGCTCTCGGGGCTCTTCTCGAAGAGGGATGACATCCCCTCAGAGGAGAGTGTACGAAGCGAAGGAGCGGGAAGTCAATCTGCGGATCGAAAGAGAAGAACTTGCCCTGGCCAAAGAAAGACTCGCCTTTGCTAGAGAGCAAGAATTGAGTGGGACAAATCCCACTGGTGGCAGCATTCCCCCAAGGGAAAACAGGAGTTTAGACACTAGGCACCTGAGTAAGATAGTGCCCCCCTTTAAGCAAGGGGACGATATCCACAAATGGATTACTGCTTTGGAGAGGGCCTGCACTGTACAGTGCGTCCCCCAGAGTCAGTGGGCAGCTATCTTGTGGCTCTCCTTTGAAGGTAAAGGTAGAGACAAGCTCCTCACTACTAGAGCTGAGGATGCTAACGATTACCAGGTCCTGAAGAACACACTGATTGATGGGTTCGGCCTAACCACTGAGCAGTACAGGTTGCTGTTCAGGGATACCCAGAAAACTCAGTCTCAGGACTGGTCTGATTTTGTCGATTGTGCCACTAAGGCTTTGGAGGGCTGGTTGCTGGGCAGTAAGGTTACTGATTACACAGGATTGTATAGTTTGATCATGCGAGAACAGATTTTAAACAATTGTCAGAACCAGTTGTTGCATCAGCACCTTGTCGACTCGGATCTGACCTCTCCCCAAGAATTGGGAAAGAAGGCAGACAGATGGGTCAGAACAAGGGTTAAGCAAAACCAGGGCCAGAACCAGGGTGGTCAGAAGAAAGCAGACCAGAAGGGTAAAGATTCTAAAGGGGAACAAAATGACCAGAAGTCTTCGACAGGTCCCCAACAACCCAAAGAGGGGGGGGGTCAGGCTTCCCAGAAAAAGAAGAATCAAGAAGGCCAATCGAAAAGGTGGTGCCAATACTGTAAAAGTAAAACTCACTGGTTTAGTGAGTGCACCAAGAAAGGAGGGCAGACTCCTGCTACCGCAGCCCCTAAGGCACCTGTGCCCCCTAGTACAGCCAGCAGTAGCAGTGCACCTCCCAAGGGACTAGTTGGGTTAACCTTGGGTTCTGAGGGGTGTGACAACCTAGTTGGCACACTCACTCAGGCTGTCCTTGTCTGTACGGGGGATGTGGACACATCCCCTGATGTCAGTCCCAATACTTTGGGCAAATACCGACAGACGCCTTTGATCAATGGAAGAATGGCTCAGGCCTATAGGGACACTTGTGCCAGTGTCACCATGGTGACACCTAACTTTGTGGACCCTGGACAGATCATGCCAGGTACAGATTTCCTGGTGACCAATGCCAGCAACGTCACTACCAGTCATAGTATGGCGATTGTTGCTTTCTCCTGGGGAGGGTTAAATGGCCAGAAAAAGGTTGTTGTTAGTTCAGACCTCCCAGTGGATTGTTTGTTGGGCAATGATTTGGAGTCATCGCAATGGTCAGAAGTGGAGCACAGGACTCACATGGAGATGTTAGGCTTGCCAGCACATGTGCTTGCTGTGACTAGGTCGCAGGTCAGAAGATGCCCCACTGAACCGGTGCTGGATCCTGGAACAACGGACCAGACACCTCCCAAGAAGAAGAGCAGTCAGGTTAAGGCATCGCCTTCCCCCTTGCCCCAGGTCGAGGATCAAGTCTCAGAGGAGGCTGACCTCCAGGAATTGCGGGAAACTGAACCTAAAGAACTCGAACTTGATCAAGTTGAGTTTCTGAGCTCAGGGGGACCCACACGAGAGGACCTGGGGAAGGACCAGTTAGACTGCCCTTCCCTTGAACCCCTCAGACAGCAGGCTGCTGCTGAGGCTGCTGGGAACGCCACAGGTACCCACAAGGTATACTGGGAGGATGGACTCCTGTACACTGAGGCAAGAGACCCCAAGCCTGGCATGACCAGGAGGCTGGTTATCCCCTTGTCTCAGCGTGGTTTCCTTCTTACCTTGGCCCACGAGATTCCCTTAGCAGGACACTTAGGCCAGACGAAGACGTGGGACAGGCTTGTCTCACACTTTCACTGGCCCCACATGAACGAAGAAACCAAGGAGTTTTGTCGCTCCTGTGTCACTTGCCAAGCCAGTAGTAAGTCAGGTGGCATGACAAAGGCCCCCCTTATACCAATGCCTGTGGTGGGGGTGCCCTTTGAACGAGTGGGGATTGACATTGTCGGTCCAATGGAACCCCCAACAGCCTCAGGGCACAAGTTTATACTGGTGGTAGTGGATCATGCCACCAGGTATCCTGAAGCTATTCCCCTTAGGACCACTACAGCACCTGTTGTGGCAAGAGCCCTAGTTGGAGTGTTCTCCAGAGTGGGCTTCCCTAAGGAGGTTGTCTCTGACAGAGGTGCAAACTTCATGTCGAGCTACTTGACTGCTATGTGGAAGGAATGTGGTGTCAACTACAAGTTCACTACACCCTATCATCCACAATGCAATGGGCTTGTTGAAAGGTTCAACAGGACCCTAAAAGGGATGATTCATGGACTACCTGAAAAGCTTCGGCGTAGATGGGACGTCCTGATTCCCTGCCTTTTATTCGCTTATAGAGAAGTCCCACAGAAGGGGTTGGCTACAGCCCTTTTGAACTTTTGTACGGGCATCCTGTAAGAGGACCTCTGTGTTTGGTGAAGGAAGGATGGGAGAGACCTCTCAAAAAGCCTGCAACCAGCATAGTGGACTATGTGCTTGGCCTCCGCTCCCGGATGGCTGAGTACATGGAGAAGGCATCCGAAAACCTTAAGGCCAGCCAAGAACTCCAAAAAGCTTGGCATGACCAAAAGGCTGTCCTTACTGTTTATCAGCCTGGACAGAAGGTGTGGGTGTTGGAGCCGGTGGCCCCAGCAGCACTCAAAGACAAATGGTCTGGGCCCTACACCATCCTGGAGAAAAAGGGAGAGGTCACCTACCTGGTGGACCTTGGAACTCCCCGGAGCCCCCGAAGGGTGCTCCATGTCAACAGGCTCAAGGCATATGTCGACAGGAAGGACATGAGCTTGCTCATGGCCATAGATGAGGGACAGGAGGAAGAGAGTGACCCTCTCCCTGACCTGCTCACTCAGAATCCTGACGATGGATCAGTAGACGGTGTTGTCTTTTGTGGCAGCCTCTCTGAACATCAACAGGAGGATTGTAAACAGGTTCTTCAATCCTTCCGGCATATGTTCTCTCTAACACCCAGTCAGACCAATTGGTGTACCCATGAGGTTGACACTGGTGACAGCTTGCCCGTCAAGAGTAAAATCTACAGGCAGCCCGATCACGTTAGAGACTGCATCAAAACTGAAGTGCAGAAAATGTTGGAGTTGGGAGTCATTGAACCCTCGGATAGCCCTTGGGCTAGTCCCGTAGTTCTGGTGCCGAAACCTCACACCCAGGGTGGTAAGAAAGAGATGAGGTTCTGCGTAGACTACAGGGGTCTCAATGCAGTCACTAAGACTTATGCCCACCCAATACCGAGGGCGGATGAGCTTATAGATAGATTGGCTTCTGCCAACTACTTAAGTACATTCGACCTGACAGCTGGGTATTGGCAAATCAGGTTAGCTGAGGACGCCAAGCCTAAGACAGCATTTTCTACCCCTGGTGGGCATTATCAATTTGTGGTAATGCCCTTTGTTTTGAAAAATGCACCTGCCACCTTCCAAAGGTTGGTGAATCACGTTCTCACTGGGCTGGATGACTTCTGTGCGGCGTATCTTGACGATATTGCCGTCTTTAGCGCCACCTGGGAGGATCACCTGGTCCACCTGCGGAAAGTGTTAGAGGTTCTGCAAGCAGCAGGTCTCACTATCAAGGCTACCAAGTGCCAGATAGGGCAGACACAGGTTGTATACTTGGGCCACCTTGTCGGTGGAGGCCAAGTTCAACCACTGGAGAGCAAAATACAGTCAATCAGGGACTGGGCTCCTCCAACCACCCAGACTCAGGTTCGAGCTTTCTTGGGCCTGACTGGTTACTACCGAAAGTTTGTCAGAAATTACGGATCGATTGTGACTCCGCTTAATGAACTGACGAGTAAGAAAATGCCAAAAAAAGTTCAGTGGACAGCGAGCTGTCAAAAAGCATTCGATGACCTAAAACAGGCCATGTGCACGGCACCTATCCTCAAGAGTCCAGACTACTCCAAACCATTCATTGTCCAAACAGATGCTTCTGAGTTGGGTGTGGGAGCTGTTCTATCTCAACTGAATTTTGATGGTAATGACCAGCCCATTGCTTTTATAAGCAGACGGCTGACCCCCAGAGAGAAAAATTGGTCAGCTATTGAGAGGGAGGCCTTTGCTGTGGTTTGGGCCCTGAAGAAACTGAGTCCATACTTGTTTGGCACTCATTTCAAGATTCAGACCGACCATAAGCCCCTCTTATGGCTAAATCAGATGAAGGGTGAAAACACCAAACTGCTTAGGTGGTCCATTTCTCTACAGGGGATGGACTTCACAGTGGAGCATAGACCTGGCACTGATCATGGCAATGCAGATGGGCTCTCCAGGTATTTCCACTTAGAACAAGAAGACTCACCTGGTCAAGGTTAGTTTATTGTCCCAACGTTTGGGGGGGGGGGGGTCATGTAGGAGAGTAGGGTCTGCAATCCTATGATCACCCAGATTTTTTGCTTTTGTTTCACTGGTTTATGACTTTCTCGGGCTGTGGGCCTGCCAATCAGACCCACAGCCTAGCTGTTCTCTCGCTAAATTGATGTGTGTACCTTAGGTGCATTACCCAATTGGAACTGGGCCACCTTGTCAGACCCTGTAACTCAGGGCATCGGTGTACCCAGGGCCTACCAGGGGCTGAAGCATGTATTATGCCACCCCTGAATGGCCATCTAAATCTGACACAACTGGCTGCGCGACAGCTGGAGCAACGTGGCATACTTGCCCGTTGCTTTAGGTATAGTATCCCTATATCTAACCCTAAAATGGACACCCGAGTTCCTATCAGTCACTCCTATGGCAGGCCTTGACAATCCTGATGGCAGAGTGCGTGGAATCGTGTGAATTGGGCTCTGGCACGAGCCGAGCCCGGTTGCAGCTTGCGGAACCAAGACCCAATGGCTGTTCCATGATAACGCGTACCATATTGGTAACTTCGGTATCGCATTATCAAGACATGTCGAGTAAGGTGTCATACGAATCGGGATACTGACCCCTCACCAATGCTGGCGACGGGGTTAGCATTCCACCCTTCTAGAGGGACACGACATGAACGTAACTGTGAACCCCGGTTAAAGTTAACTGAAGCCTCAGCTCCACAAAATGGATGCTGCCACCACAGACACGAGTCTGACCTCCTGCTGCTGGGAGTCCTTCCAGCGAGGAGAGCTTGGACAAAGGGTTTCCTGTCCGGGGCGGTGCTCGCACCATCCCAGACAGGGTTTTGTGTATCCTGGGTAGGCAGGGCTTTACAGGAAGGTGACTGCGGAGTGGCACCCCGGTGCTCACTACGCATCTGCCGGCTAGAACCAGTTCCAGGGGCACCCCAGCCCCTGACCTGGGGAAAGTCCGGCATGGGAGAGGGGCGTAACTACCCCCCTTCCTGGTCCCACCCCTAGGGCAGGACCTAGTCACGTACCCACCCCTCTCTTTAGGATAAAGGCAGGAGCGGGGACCCTTCTAAATTAGATCATCTTTGAATCAAGAATACTTTCTACGAAAGGAACTCTCAACTCTTCTCAAGATTTCTCCCTTGTGGCTAAGGAGTAGTCACCCTGCATCCGCAGGCACCATCTAAGAACTCTGCGGTTTGCTGCAAGTCCTTCCTCAGGAATCCGACTGCCCAGCTCGACGAGAACCGGCTTCCCTGGCACCTCTGACCTCTACCCACGTCGTCAGCTCAGCTGAGATCTGTGGGTGTGACGAGACCTCGAGGGACCGGCCATCATCAAGACCTGCACGATTTCTTAACCGGCACGACCACCGAGGGATCCTCTGGTGAGTGCTCTGGGGTCCGAGAAGCCCCGACCCTGAGCAGCTCCAGCATCGAAGCGCAGCCACCCAGCATCTCCACGATCTGCGTGGGGCCCTTCTGCTCTCTGCTGTTCAACAAATTGTCTGATCACTAGCCGCTGGCTTGTGACCTTCTTGACGACACCCGACAACCAACGCTGCTGGTCTGGTTGCTCCAGACTGGCCTTTGCTCCCTTCTGAGA
The DNA here is from genome assembly GCF_964263255.1 of Lissotriton vulgaris. Classification (NCBI taxonomy): domain Eukaryota; kingdom Metazoa; phylum Chordata; class Amphibia; order Caudata; family Salamandridae; genus Lissotriton; species Lissotriton vulgaris. The sequence goes on from NC_141694.1 coordinate 1,924,900,543, forward strand.
GAGGAGCACCCCGGACCCTCCTGGTCCACTCAAGACGCCATTTTAGGCCCACCACGTGGCCCTGAAATTTGCCAAGGCTTGTTGCCCCAATCCTGGGCCCAGCGACGCCGACAGCATCAACCTTCGTGGGACAGCTCGCACCTCCATCCTGGTCGCCGACAACGCCTCCTGGTCCGTGAGACTGCAGAGCCTAGCGTCGCCCACTCACCTAGTCGAGGTGACGATCATCCGGTGCCCTCCCGGTACCCTCTGACTACTGGCTAGTAGTTACGAACTTGGTCCCCTCTGCTTTCAGGTGTCATCCATCTCTGATCCAGGCTTGGATCTCTACGAACTATTTCCACTGGTCGCCGGCCAGCAACTCCTTCCTTCCGGCTCCTGGCTCGTCAGCGAGGACTCCCGACGTCTGTAAAGACTTGTGCAGCCGCAGCCCTTGGGCTAGGTAACTTCGGCATTTCGGTGCCCGCATAGCCTCCTTATTTAGGGGCCCGAGTCCCTATCGCTTCCGACTTGCCTTATCGGGTCCGCCAGAGACCACTAAACTTTCCGTGCCCTAGGGCACCTGTATTGATTGTGCACTTGAAGTATTTTCCTAAGAGTTTTGTTCTGTGCTTAGTACCCTGTCCTCATAAAGAGTACAGGGCTGTTGTGATTCTAATAAATACACTGTTTATTTTCATAACACTTGTGTGGTGTCCTTTCACTTGGTGTTCAAGGGGAATGTGATGGTATAACAGCTGGCTTAACACGCCCTCTAGAGTTTAGCCCGAAGACTGCTCGTATCCACGCTACTAGGATAGCTGGTCTAAGGTTGACTTACAACCAATCACCATAAGGGTCGTTTGGACCGATGCATAGTGATCACTAGAATAGTGAGCACTGCATATCGGGCCAACTTCTCACATAATATGTTCATGCTTATACCCCTAAATGTATGGTGATACCTAGGTGGTTCTTCTTCCTAGTACAGGTGTTGCTAGTGAGGTCCTGGTTCCCTGCATAATCTTCTCCTAAGGTGGTTAGGGTTACGTAGATGTTACTTACCTGTTACCAGTGATTACTGGTTGTGTGTTACATTTTCTAATTGTGCTACAGTGATTTTACATTCTATGTTCTAAGTGCTAATTCTACCAAGTAAAAAGCCTAAAAGTGCATATTCTTGACAGTGGTCCAGGTGGCCCTGTTTTTTAAATATCCCCTGTAAATTCTGCCGTGCCTGTTGGCACATTGTAAAGTGTGTGTTTTTATCTAATCTGTTTTGGTATAATACAAAGGCTATTTTTATATATAACCTTGTGTGGAGTTTTCTTTGTGGTGGGCTTTGGGTGTTGTTGCTGGGTGTGCGCACAAACGCTTAACCTACATAGCCTCTGAGTTTAGCCTTACTGCTCGTGTCACGTTACCAAGGGGGTGAGCAGGGGTTATCTTGGCGTGTAACTCCCTTGCCCTGACTTAGAGTGGTGGTCTCTGATTGACTTTGGCGCAAGCCTTGGCCAGCTAGAGATCCCATTTCTAACGTTGGTGGCAGGCGGTGAGGATCCGGATTTGTGTTTGCGTTGTACCGCAGTGGCAACTGGCCACACTACAAAACTCTGCATTTTAGATGACCACACTTTGGGGATTATTGTTTTTTTTTAAGTTCCATATTTCTTCTCCTAAAGGTATCATTGTGTAATTGTGTCCAGTACATTTGTTCCCCGCCCTGCGCCCAGAGTTGGTACCTGTGTCATGTGTGGTCAGGTTGAGGAATCAGGGGTGGTAGAAACTGCCTTACCAGTCCGAGGGGGGGTTGTGTGTGGATGAATGGTGCGTAGCACTAGACAAGTGAGTGTGAGTTCTCTTGGATAGAGAGCTTGCTGAATCCTTTTGTATATTGTGTACTCCTGTTGTAAGCTCAGACCCCTAGGTTACCAGTGTGAAACTTTTCTCAAGAACGTCCCCCAAAATGGAGCCTGCTTTTGATTTCAATGATCTAGGTACATACAGTACGTGGGAGCTGGTAAGGTTCTGTGAAGAGAGAGACCTAGGGAGGGGTGAGTCAAACGGTTACGTACTTAAGGACCTCCTGGTCCAATGGCAAAAGGATCAATGGGATCTTGAACGCAGTGAGGAAAGGGCATGGGCCTCACACCATGAGGGTGGTGGGTCTGTGGGGAGCCCTGAAGATTCAGAAGATGAGGGAGAAGATGACAGTACATGGGCGCTAGTAGAGAGCGAGGACCCCATAGATAGGGAGTCCCTTGCTGGGTCCAGTGTCAGATGCAGCAACCCATCCCTTTCCCTGTCCCCAGATGAGTGGTTGTATAGGAGGGAAGAGAGGGAGCACCAGCTGGCTTTGGAGAAACTCCGGTTAGAGCATGCCAAGGAGGTAGCGCAGCTGGGTGTACAGGAGAGGATTGCAGAGGCTGAGAGGGCCTTGGCCAGGGAGAAGATAGCCCTAGAAGGTAGACTATCCCCTGCGCGCAGTTTTAATTTTCTGGACTCCCCAGGGCGGGTTGAGTCCAGTGGTGGCAGCTATAGAGAGCCCAGTGCAAGAAGTCCCACCCCCAGTTCCCACAACCTGGTACCTGTTTCCCCAGAGGAGGATAATAGGTTGAAATTCAGGGACAGTAGGAAGAAGCTGTCTCACCGGCTTTGCGGAAATTTTGTGGATGATTGTAGTAATGCACTGATGGATTGGTTTGAGGTTAACCCGCAACAGGATTGGGGTGGAGTGATCAATATAGTTCTCAAAGAGCAGATGCTCAGTACTGGTCGTTCAGAGTTGCGCCAACACCTGTTGGGGTTTGAATGCTTTTGTCCTTATGAGCTGGCAGAGGAAGTAGACCACTGGGAAAGTGCTAGAGGTTCACTAGAGTCATTGGTGAGTGACTCCAAAAGTAGTGGTTGTTCAGGTATCTTCCAGCCCAGCGTGGTGGAAGAGGCTCAGTGTAGCCCAGCTAGGTCCCAGGATAGCGAGGAGGGTGTAGGGGCTTACTGCCTGGCTCAGTGGAGCACGAGTAAGTGGGTGACGAGGGTCCCCAGACGCACGAAGCCCTGCCTCAGGACTTGGAAGGTTTCTGTAGGGAACACCAGGTTGGGCACCTAGGCTGTCCTGTTACTCCATTTGAGGAAGATCTCCTAGTGAGTAGAGGGCCTGGAGCGTCTGTAAACAGAGCTCCTGTGGTTCTAGAGTCTGGCAGTACCGCTCCGGTAGGGAGGGTACAGGAATCCAGCGTGAGGAGTGATTGGGGGATGAGTTCCCCAGTGGAGGAACAAGTATGTCAGGGACTACCCAGTTGGGCAAGGTTCCCATGTAGTGACCATGGTGACTCCACTTCTGTTCTGGGGGATCTTCCCGCACTGTCAGGTGGACAGGGGATGGGAGATCTGCGCCAGACAGACAGTCACACAACATATGTGCCATTTGTTAGCCCCAGGGGGATGGTGTGTGAATCCCCAGAAGTCCTGGAGGGCCAGGCAATTATTCCACCAAAGGTTTTAGACCAGAGGTTGGAAGGCCAGGTTCAGGATCCGCCTGACCTGGAGGGAAGGACGACTGTAATCAGTGTCCTGACCGGTTCTTCTATCAGAGTTACCGCCCTAGTTGGTAGGGAGCAGGACTCTGGAAGGGGGTGCAGTGGGTGCACAGGGTGGGAGAGCCCACCTCTGACCCCGGTGCAACCTGAGGGGTTAAACCCTGGGTTGGAATGATGTTCTAGGTGTACTTCTCGCCGGAGGAGGAGGAACCCTAGGGGAAGAGGTAGGGGGAGGAGAGCCTCCCCTGAGACTCCTGGTCCGCCTAAGGTTGTAGACCCTAGGCTGGAGAACCAGTGGCAGTCTAGTCCTGTCCTGTAGACAGGAAGAGTGGAAAATGGCTACTATGTGCCAGGGGTTCCTACCCCCCCACTCTGCGAATAGGCAAGGACCAGTGGCACCTGGGTGGCCCAAGGCCTGGTCCTGGCCGCGGTCAGCTTGGGAGTACCAGTGGGGTAGCCCAGTTCGTCCAGACAGTGGTGTTAGAAGGAACCCCATGGGTTCACCGTGGCATAGAACAGGAGGGTGTCCCTGCAGTTCCGGGCCCGCATCCGTGTTCTATCGCCCCAAGCAGGGAAGCCCATCACGGTGGTGATTGGTCTACCCTGCGTTTTGGCTGGAAGGGGGTTGTGTTGGTCTTGGCCCTTCTGGCAGGTTCACCCCTAAACTTTTTGCTTTTTGAATGTGAATTGGTGCTAGTGATTTTTGGTTTCTGCGCACTTTCACTGTGTCCCAGTGGAAAGTGCATGCGCACTCTGAGTGCGTGGAGTAAGGTTGGCCTGCCTTCCGATAGGAATGCATGGGGAATGTCTGTGTCCCTGGTAGTTCCTGATGCGTGAGGTGTGCAGGCTCGAGTTTGGTATGTGCGGACTCATGTGATTGAATGCTGCGCAATGATGTGTGCGGCGTGAATGTGTCTAGTGTGGAAGTGCCATTTCTAGACATGGGTGTGCGTGTGCAGTGAGTTTGCTCACACGTGATTGGCTGGGGCTGGCTGGTGAGCCTGGCTCCAGGAGTCTGAATGGGTCTGCCCCGGTGGTGAATGGAGAGATTAGCATGCTGATGTGAGGGAGTGGTGCACCTGGGTCCTGAATAGGGCTGGGCTTTCCCCACACAATGCTGGCTCCGCCCCCTGTGGTGAGTCTAATGTCCCTAGCCCTGCCAGTGAATAGAGTGAGGGGCTGAGCACATCAAGGGTGCTCACAAACCAGCTGCGACTGGTTTATCCCCTCACTCTGAAGCCAGACAAAGGAATACTGTGTATAAAAAGGGGCTGTGTCCCCTTACAATCTGTTCTCTTTCCTGATCCTACTGATAGGGGCTGCTGCTTCTGGGCGCCAGGAGGAACCGCCACTAGGACCACCTCTCTGCCTGGAGGGCCCAGTGAGCTGGACCCTGGGCCCAGCTTTGCCCCCCCTGCTTTGCTCTGCTGAGGACCTTGTGGCTGAACTGGTCCTGGACTATGGCCCTCTGGCGCTGGGAGCGCTTTATTTTTACTTGGACCTTGGTTTGTGCCACTAGCGCTGGGGAGCACTTTGTTTTGCTTCTAGGGCTTTGGGAGCGCTGTAAGTATTCACCTTGCGCTTGGGAGCGCTTTGTGTTCCAGGCAGGTGCCCACCCTGCATTTTGCGCTGTCAGTGACCTTGCTGCTGTTTCTATTGTGTAGATCCCAAGCGGCTGCCCAAGCTGGCATATTTGCCCGTATTTGTTTATTTCACGGGAGCCCACCCGTGTTGAAATCACCGTCGCGGCCCGAGGCGAGTTTCCCCTTGAAAGACGAAGCCGCCCGCATCCCGCCGCGTCATCAGGGGAGGAGCAGGAATTAAAGCGGGCCGCCTGACCGTGGGCGGGCCCCGCAAGACGGAATTGCGGCCGGGAGTAAGGTTGCAGGGCTTCCGTTTGAGAAGGAGAGCCCCGTGTCTGTGAGGGAAGAGACGCCACCGCAGGAGCCCCTAGGAGTGGGAGCTCCAGTGCAGCAAGCAGCCGGTGAGTGACTTGAAGGAGAAGGGGGCGTCGGGGCACATTGCCGGTGCCCGCCCCTCCCCTCCAGTGCGAGTGCCTTTGTGCTGAGAGGCCAGCGTAGCCTCACTTGATGCCGAGTCCCCCGAGAGGGACTCCACCGACCCGGCCTAATTGTGGAAGAGCCCAGAGAGGCTCCGGTGGCATTGCTGTGTTTGAGAGCCCAGAAAGGCCCCCCCCCCCCCAGGCGGCATTCCTTAAGTTATCGAGCCCCGAGAGGCTCACGGCGCTGCATTTGTTCTGAGGGCCCACGAGGCTCAGGGGGCACCTTTCCTAGTTGGTAGAGCGGCCCCAGAAGGCAGCGGGCGCTCCCACCTTGCCCTACATTGTTGTCTTGAGCCCAGCGAGGCTCCCAGGGGGCAATTTGTGCTCAGAGCCTGCGGGGCTCCAATGTGTTGGCCCCATCATTGTCTCACACAGCTGCCCAGCACTTAGTGAGCAGCTGCTACGTTTAGGCCCCCCAGACTTTGGGGCACAGGTCGTCCTAGCACCAGAGAGGCCAGTTGGCCTAGGGACTGCCACAGGTGGTGGCTTATGTGAGTGCTGCGCAATTGTTCTTACACCTCTGAATGTTTTTAGGCATCATGTGTTCTCCTGTGCTGCACCTCTGAATGAGTTTTGATGTGTCATGTGCCTTGTTCTTACACCGCTGAATGTATGGTTATGCATCATGTGTTTTCCTTCCCTACACCTCTGAATGTTGTGATGCATCATGTATAATATGTTCATGCTTATACCCCTAAATGTATGGTGATACTTAGGTGGTTCTTCTTCCTAGTGCAGGTGTTGCTAGTGAGGTCCTGGTTCCCTGCGTAATCTTCTCCTAAGGTGGTTAGGGTTGCGTAGGTGGTACTTACCCGTTACCAGTGATTACTGGTTGTGTGTTACATTTTCTAATTGTGCTACAGTGATTTTATATTCTATGTTCTAAGTGCTAATTCTACCAAGTACTAAGTCTAAAAGTGCATATTCTTGACAGTGGTCCAGGTGGCCCTGTCTTGTAAATATCCCCTGTAAATTCTGCCCGTGCCTGTTGGCACATTGTAAAGTGTGTTTTTTTATCTAATGTGTTTGGTACAATACAAAGGCTATTTTTATATATAACCTGGTGTGGAGTATCCTTTGTGGTGGGACTTGGGTGTTGTTGCTGGGTGCGCGCGCAAACGCTTAACCTACATAGCCTCCGAGTTTAGCCTTTCTGCTCGTGTCACGTTACCAAGGGGGTGAGCAGGGGTTATCTTGGCGTGTAACTCCCTTGCCCTGACTTAGAGTGGTGGTCTCTGACTGACTTTGGCGCAAGCCCTGGCCAGCCATAGATCCCATTTCTAACAGCCTGGTACTCAGAGTAAAGTCGGACCGGGTTCCTTTAAGGGCATTATCTCCTGACTAAACATAGCCCTGAAATCTGATAGGTCGAATGTTGCCCCACGGAGGGTGGTCTGGGACAAGGGATAAGTAACGCCATTATCCGACAACAAATGGTGCAGGTGTGCAAGTTGGCTAGCAATGCCTGCTGCACTTTCATATCCTTTACCACTCTTACCTGACCCTCGCTCGTCTACAGAGGGCGTCTCAGATGAGGCTGGTGGGGTGGATCAGATACCGGATCACACCCGCAGATTTCTGCAACGTAGGCTGGAATTGCGCGCACCGTACCGCATACTGGAGCGCAGAGTGTGGGGAAATGCTTAGGATGACAAGGGTGGCCATGGACATTTGAATTTGTCATTGTTTTCTGGGACTACTGCCCCTCCCCTAAAAGGGGAGAAAGAGTGATATAAATTTGCCCAACTTGGCCAGCTCTGGGCCCAATGCCAAGTAGCAATTCACCAGGCCAGTCCTGTCCCCCCGGCACTCACTGAATAGAAGGTGGATCTATTAGAATGGGGGGTGGATCTATTAGAATGGGGGGTGGATCTATTAGAATGTGGGTGGATATTAGAATGGAGGGTGGCTCTATTAGAATGGGGTGGATCTATTAGAATGGAGGGTGGATCTATTAAAATGGGGGGTGGATCTATTAGAATAGGGGGGATCTATTAGAATGGGGTGGCTCTATTAGAATGGGGGGTGGATCTATTAGAATGTGGGGTGGATCTATTAGAATGGGGTGGATCTATTAGAATGGGGGGTGGATCTATTAGAATGGGGGTGGATCTATTAGAATGGGGTGGCTCTATTAGAATGGGGGGTGGATCTATTAGAATGTGGGGTGGATCTATTAGAATGGGGTGGATCTATTAGAATGGTGGGTGGATCTATTAGAATGGGGATGGATCTATTACAACACCCAGCAACCTTTGCTGCCCACGCATCATTTGACCGCGCCAGGAGGCGCATAAATCTGGTGTAAGCCCCTGCTGAGTGGGGTAATTCTGCTGACCTGCTCACGCTACACGAGGGAGGCTGCTGCTTGTTTCCTTGCGACCGGAACCCCCCGCCTGCCTCCCGCTGTCCCGCTGGTCTTGACACCATACCGGCGCGACTGCTGAGCGGAGTGCGGGCTGGGGACCACAACACCCAGCAACCTTTGCTGCCCACGCATCATTCGACCGCGCAAGGAGGCGCAGAAATCTGGTGTAAGCCCCTGCTGACTGGGGTAATTCTGCTGACCTGCTCACGCTACACGAGGGAGGCTGCTGCTTGTTTCCTTGCGACGGGAACCCCCCGCCTGCCTCCCGCTGTCCCACTGGTCTTGATACCATACCGGCGCGACCGCTGAGCGGAGTGCGGGCTCGGGACCAGAACACCCAGAAACCTTTGCTGCCCACGCATCATTCGACCGCGCCAGGAGGCGCATAAATCTGGTGTAAGCCCCGCCTCGCGGGACGCCGGGCGAAGCCCGGGCAAAGGGCGAGTCCTCTAAAGCCCTCGGAGGCCGGAGGAGGCTGGGCTGGGCTGCGTTCCTTGGTTCTACAATTCAAACAACGTTGAAAGGTAACTACTCTTGTAGGATTGTGAACAATCTCACAACAATAGCGCTCCCCATAGAATCCTGCATGACTGTCTACTCACCTGAAATAGAGTACCAACCCTCATAATAGTCTGTGTTGGTTTTTGTCTCCACAGCATGGGAATTTCCCATTCGTCAAACACTAAATCCCACACAAATTGTGTGAAGTTCTTTTCTTAATTTTTCTTCGTATGTTTTTGTTTGTATATACGTTTTTTGTCCTGACGAAAGCTCCATAGACCCGACCGGGCCAAGCGAGCTGAAACATGTCGACACGTCCCTCAAAAGATATGGTAGTCCAGTAACTTGACCACCTACATATCGCAATTCCTTTTTAACCCTAGTGCCTAAACTATCCAGAATAAATAACTTTTTTTGATTAGACACTATTTTTAGTCTATTCCCTCACATATATTCTTTTTGATCTCTGGACACTTCTACTTGCACCAGAGGTAGCCTCAGGTGAGGCAGGCACCTAGCACGTCAATCGATCACCCGATGAATACGCCATGACTCCTGATGGGGCGGAGAAAAGATACACCGCAAACGATAATACCAGGATGTCTATGAGGGTTTTCGAATGCAAACCAATGGTTTTGTAGAAACAAGTGTCCATTCTATTTTTGATTATTGAACAATCTCACAACTGAACTGACGGAGGCAACAGTTAGAACCATTGTTAAAAAGACTCCAATGCCTACACGAGCGACTACTAGGAAATTAACACTGGCCCAAACCCCGCTCCCAACCCTAACGGCAATTGACAAAATGCTGCAACAAACAATCGGGGTTGTAGTTACTGCTATAGAAAACACTGAAAGACGCCTTTCAATTCCACCGAGCATGTGCCTGATAACCCCTCCCACACAAGGAGTCAATTTACCTGTAAATACTTCTATTATAACAGCTATATCACAGGATTCAGTTCTACTAGATTCTTATCTAGATTTGCCAGGGAATGAGCAGAAATTAGACGAGGTACCACAACAGTCACCATCTACTGTGTTTGCTGCCCGGGAGAGTAGGTTGTCAATAACTCCTAATTTACAATCTAACGAAAACTCTCATCCATCCACAGTGACCGATGTGCCCAGAGTCAGATTGGAGTCAGGTGGCTATGACATTAATGATATCAACTTAATAGCTGAGTCAGTTAACATCAGTTCATCAAGTTGCATGAGTGACCATGGAACCGGTCGATTGAAACACAAATCTGCCCACAGTAAGAAACTGGTAGTCGTAAACAGACAAGGGAAGAAATATAGAAGTAAAAAGAAGAGACTAATTCAAACCACACTAAAACAAGGGAGGGAGGTAGAGACATTGCAGCAGAGGACAAATCTACAGTTGAATGAAAATCATGCTATTGTCCAGCAAAATTTACCACCCATTAATATGGAAGGTCTGATACATCAATTAGAGTTAATGGTAAAATCCCATATTACACCAATGGATGAAAGACTGAAGGTCCTGACGGACAAAGTGGAGACTCTTGAGAAGCTGGGTATAGCTAACCTAGATTTGTTAGAAAAACTGAACACACAAATTAAGCCATCTATTACTAATGCACTAAAGAGCAAACCTGGTACCAACCTGACTAGCAGTGAAACAAGAGCCCCTAGTCCCTCGCCTCCGGTTATAGTGGCTACTGCCCCGAAAAAATGACCTACCAATACTTCTATTACTATAACGGGACAGAAATCTGACGTGGGGACAAGGGAAAAAGGGGGTTCTATACTTACCAATATGGATAGGATAGCACCAGTGCGACACACCAACAACATAATCACCGCAACGATTAACCTCCCACCGGAATGTAGTCCGTACGTAGCCATCCTTGCTAACGTACCAAAGCTCAAGCCCACCCAATTCGAAAACCAGCAAACCCTTAAGAACAAAACCTTGTATTGGCTTGCTCAAAATTGTGGGTTCCCAATGCGTGGGGCAAACCAAATTATCTCTACACAGAGAGTAGGCTGGCTGGGACCCAGCAAAAAGGAGATACATGGGGATTGCATGGTTATACATTTTAGGATTCCTGAATGGGCCAGAGACTCTATCCTAAATGCACCCATACCCTCCAAACATGAATATAATACAACCCTGCTCCCCCTAGACTAGTTTTACAGGAGTCAGTCTGGGAAACAAGCCATTACACGGACTGCCGATTGTTATAGAGTCGCCCATCCTAATAATTTTAATGTAGCCTATGAAGCAGCACCTTTGTATTATCTATGGGATAATATAACAATCCCGACCTACAACAGATTTCAGGTGTTTGGTTCATTAGAAGAGAATGACTGACTGAGGGAACAAACTATAGTACCACAATCTGAAGCAACCGTAACGGGGGGAATGGCCGTAATTGACCAAGGGCAGCTGGGTATAAATAGGGCAAAAGGGGACATTGTTGTGAGCCTAATAAGTAGTGGCCAATATAAAATTGATGAAATAGCCCAGTCCGATGTTATTCCTAGTATGGACATAACTCTAAATGTGTGCTCTGTGAGACCTGAAGCGACCGCACATTACGATTTATTAGACGATAACTCTGCTGAATGCTTAAAGGTTATTACCTGGAACATAGCGGGTATTGCTGCCAAATTAACTACGCCGTTCTGGGATAACTTTATTAAGCAAGGCCACGATATAATCTGTCTCCAGGAGACGTGGCATAGAGTCCAAATACAAGTTGCAGGGTATACATCATATAGTGTGGATGCAATAGCCCCTTCAGCAGGAAGAGCAAAAGGTGGACTATTGACTCTGGTATCCACTACCCTAACAGAGTTTAGTCCCGGTGGTTATGTGGAGGTGACTCAGTATGCATCAATTTTGCGTCTAGTGCATGGTAAAGGCAGGGATTTAGTTATAGTAAATTTTTACCATAATATTGTTGGACCCAACCGGGAAACGATTGTACTGGACATAGAGCGGGCAATAGAGGAAGTACTTGTGCTATCAAGTGATCCATCAGTAATAATCTGGGTGGGTGATTTTAACATCCAAGCATGTAGTCATGCTCAGAAGGGGATCTGTACTGTCCTTAACCACTTCCCGCATACTAATTATGGGAGTGCACTTAATAATTTAGTAGCCAAATTAGACCTGGAATTATTAGACTGCACAAAGAATAAAGATAATGAAGAGTGCCCATCATTCAGAGGGAGAGATGCCCATTCTAATATCGATCACATCTTGGTATCCAATGGATCTGTCTACTCTAATGTTTGGGTAACAGAGCAGCCAGTGAGCGACCATAACAGTATATCGCTGGATTTAACAGGCTGGGGGCCAAAAACCCATGCACATGGAAGACCTGTCCAAAGGATTACAGCCAAAAGATCTAACGGTATGAGAATAAAATGGACCCGAATTAATCCTACCCAATTTATGGAGGACATATTTCTAAAATGCAGCATGGAAATAGGCTACTGTTTGGAATCAAAAGTGATCCCCGGCACTCTACTTGACAACTTCTTAAAAATAGCCAAAGTAATTAATAACTCACTTACAGCAAGGAGTCGTAGGTTGAGGAGAATTCAAGTGGTGTGGTTCGATAAGCACTGTGCCCAGTCATTAAATAAACTTAAAATAGCACTTGATACCAAGCCCAGGGACATAGATAAAATTAAAAAGGAGCGCCTGAATTATAAGACTGCCCTTGCAGTCAGAAAAAAAGATCTGCAAAATGAGGCTTGGTTGAATTTGGATATGACTGTGGAAACAAAAAACCACAAATAATTCTGGGAAATTGTAAATAGTCCATTCTTAAACAATCATAATATTCCCGAAATTACATCCCATGTTAGTTGCCGTGCTTGGATAGCCCATTTTACTGGGATTTTTAACTCTGAACCTAATTCAGATGGGCCAATTTTAATTACGGACACAGTGTCTAGTTTTAAATGGAAAAAAATGCAGTTATCCGTGACCCTGACCGAGGTTATTGAAGCAATAAGGAAAAGTAAAGGCGGTAAAGCCCCGGGGCCTGGTGGGGTGCCTATGGATTTTTATAAACATGAAATGACCTTATGGGCCCCAATATTGACCAGATATTTCAATGCAGCCATAGAGGACAGGCTTCCACCAACATGGGGTCAGTCTATCATCGTGCCTCTCTACAAGAAAGGCTCTAGGTCAGAGGCACGAAATTATCGTCCCATCTCACTTCTGGACTCGTCAATTAAAATCCTTAGTCGAGTTCTTTTAGAAAGACTGGAAGCCTGGGTAGAGAAAAATAACATCTTATCCCCAGTGCAGTACGGGTTCAGAAAGGGGATGGGAACAATGGAGCAGTGTGTGAACCTGGAACTTATAGTCAGCAAGTACACAAAAGCCAAAGAGGGCAATCTATTTTTGTGCTTTGCTGACTTGAGTTCAGCATTTGACCTGGTGGAACACTCGCTCCTTTGGCCAGTCCTGTTGGAAATGGGTGCCCCGATCGAAATCATACATTTCCTGGCCAGATTGTATGAAAACCTGTCCAGTAAAGTTAGATTCGGATCTGATGGAGAATGCACGCCCTTCTTTAGAATTAATAGAGGCATCCGACAAGGATGTGCGCTTGCCCCACTTCTTTTTTCTCTTTTTATAAACCAGATAGATCAAATTTTAAGAAGGATTCAAGCAGATGCCCCGACTATTAATGGTAACTCAATTCCAATTCTTTTATACGCGGACGACGCGGTCCTTCTCTTCCGGACTCAAAACGGCCTGCAATGTTTGAGCAACAAATTCCACACTTCCACTGAGAGTAGAAAGCTGATAATTAACAAAGGAAAGACCTTTACAACGTCCTATGGTAGGAAGTTAAGAAAAAGCAGATCCTTCTATTTAGATGGGGAGAAACTAGAATCTGTAAGGAATTTTTGTTACCTGGGCATCACATTCTCAGGAGATGGGAGGTGGGTTAATGAACAAGACAGCGTTTGTTTTAAAATGGCAAGAAACACAAGTTGCGTTTTTAGATTTGCAGCGAAACTAGGGGGTTGTAGAATCCAAGAGATGGCGTCAATATATAACTACAGGTGCATATCATCAGCCCTGTATGGGGCTGGGATATGGGGATATTATTCCCAGAGTGCTAACCTAATCCAGCATGAGGAGAATGCCTTCCTGAAACGTTTGCTTTGTGCCCCGGCTTCAGCCTCAAACGAGCTAATACATAGGGAAGTGGGCTTAAACCATGTCAATGACTTAATTGCCCAACGCCCTCTGTCCTTATGGCGATCAATTTGGTCAAAAGAAGAGACAAAATTTACCCAGGATATGATTAATGATTGTTTAAAGCTCGACCACTGTTCAAACATTCCTTGGTTATGTCACATCCAATCCTGGTATAAGACACTTTTTGGTTGTGACATTTTTGAAGGACCAACATTGGGGACAGGGTTGTCAAAGAAGGAGCTTAAAGTCACTTTCCTGAAACATACAGGTAGTGTCAGGATGAACAAATATGCAAAACAAAGCACGTTTAATTTGTATTTAGAATACAATATTAACGAAGGTTTACAATCGTACCTCACTGTAGTTAGCACAAGCTCCCACCGCTTTGTACTATCTCGCCTACGTTTGGGGATTGTGCACCACCTAGTGGCATTCCCAACAACTAAGAAACCTGGGTCATGTTTATGCCCCAGTGATGGTGCATCTAAGCAGAGTGGCTGTCATTTCTTGTTGTTTTGCAAATTTTATATTTCTTATAGAACATTTTACTTGAAACCCATCTTTTTAAAATATAATATACGTAGTACAAAGAAAGCGATGCAACTGATGTTTAATCTGGAGAGCCCAGATATATGTTTTTATGTGGCCACTTTTATTTTAAAATGCATTTTTGCATGTAAATCAATTATTGTATGAATTCAATGCATGACCCCGACTTATATGCACTTTATTACTGCCAGTCTACGGACGAATATTGACCGTATGGACTTATATGCACTTTAATATTGCTAATTTGCACACGTACTAGAATATGAGTACTTTTAGCATTTATTGCACTTTATACTATATTAATATGTACTTTAAGACCGCTCGTTTGCACACGTGTTGCTAAATGTATATTGCACACAGTATTGACGGCACTTGGCAAATTAGAGTCGATGTAAATTAATGATGTATTGTAATTTATTGGATTGTTGCTACATGGTTGTATTCATACATACCGAATAAAGCATTTCGAAATCGAAATCGACTTGCAGGTCTTTTGGAGATTGAGCTGAGCAGTGACTGGAGATCAGCCCTCGTCTGATTGTGAAAAGAGGAGCATCTCTGGTCCCTGTTGTGGTGTCTATTTCTCTAGAAGGACTGAAAGTCAATTGACAATCATCGAGGAGTTTGTGAATTTGTACTTATTGCTGTAGTTGTTTTGTGACCTTGTGTTTCAGGTGATTAGTTGGGCGTGGACGGTTTGTGGTACTTAAGCTCATTTAGGGTAGTACCTGGTGCTCACAGAGGTTGGTAAGGGCTGCATGTTATAAGAGGTGGGGGGAATAGCTCCTGCAGTAGATGCAAACAGATGCTCCAAGTCGTCTGGAATGAGTGTACTTAAGTAGCCTTTGAAGAAAGTTGCCAAGCAGTGTTCAGTGTCTGAGGCTTTTATACTATGCATAATCTGCAGGATTTGGGACTGGTTCAGCAAATGGAACAAAGCGCAAAGCTCAGATGAGTAGGAGCACAGAAGGATGCCACTGTATGTTCGCAGAGCAGTGCTTATTTTGATCTGGTGGTTTCCGGTGCTCGGCACCAGCACTTTATTGTCAACTTCGGCACGTATGGCAGTATGCTACATTGTAGTGTAGTTCCTATTTTCCCAATAGGCTCTGCGCATTGGAATAACATAAACAGCAGTGTAGACGTAGGACTGAGGTCCTCTAGGTTTCTACTGACTATGTTAGACTTAATTGGGGTTTGCGCCAGCTAGCTCAGAGGTCACTGGAAACTTTCTTGAATGAATAGGAAGTGATCAGCTTCCCTGGCTCAGACAAGAAGGGATTCAGCTTCCGACAACCGCATAAACATGACAACTTTGCTCCCTCAGAATAAGAGTCAATCTCTAGAGTCGTGTGAAACAATAGACAGCTATTTCACTCAGTCAGTTGTGCAGATTTACTTTCACCAGGATGCAGAGAATAGAGAGACGGGCGTTTTCAATAAAATATATTATTTATTGAGCAGTCTTCCTTCTCATGCAAGAGAAATTAATTGCCACAATTGCAAGACTTGTTATAACGAAAAGTGCGTACAGTAAAAGGAGTATTACGAAATAATACTGTAAAAGCATTGATATGGTTTCTTAGCCATAAGATAGTTAAAATGAATAAAATATATACAATATATACATTCATATGTACATTGGCTAACGCTCTCAACTGGTGCTTCTAACTACGCCTACCCCGGTGTACCTGACCTAAGCCTAATACCTGGGAGGGAGTAAGTAAGTAGCAGTTTAAGTTAAGTTGGTTTTGCCAAGAGTCTGATCCAAGAATTCTCTCTAAGGGTTTAGTCAGCACTGTACCTCTGGAATAGAATGTAGGAGGTCTGGTATCTCCCTTTCAGGGCCCGATATCCCAGTCACCCGCAAGGGTAGGCTGGAAACGCCGGAGCTGGATTTTCTCGGCAGGAGAAAAGACAGCGTCTTTCTCAGCTCGTCAAAGAGGAGGGGCAGCGTCCGAGGGCTTCTCGCATCAGCTGGGCTCTCTGCAGGGGGACAGCTGTTCTGCTCCAGTATTCACCACTGTGTGTTTGCTTAAGGCAACGTTGGTATATTTATACCTGAAAGGTGCCGGGTTTGACATACGTTTTGGACATAGGACGTCAATAAAGATGTCATTAAGAACTGGTCGTTCTTGCAGTGCTCGCAGGAGTTCTATTGCAAATCAAAACAAAGCAAGCGGGGCTTTCCCAGGTTGCTGGGGGTTTGGTGTGTCAAAAGAACTCGGTGTGCTCTCTAGGAATGTAAGGAAGTAGCTTCTGCTGTGTCATGGACTGCAGAGGAGAGTTACTGAAATATGGCTCTGAATATTATGCCATTATAGGGATATTTATTGATTATAGCCGTATAGGGGCATAAGGTCACAATATTGATCGGGTTCCTAGATAAAACACATCAACATGGGGGAACATTTGTCTAATTTTGAGAATTAGTTCTTCATTAATCAGACCCTCCAGGATTTTGCGATTTCAGCACTTTTGTAAAAATGCAGCGATTTTTACAAAAGTGCCTGTGAAATCAGCACTTTTTTAAAAATGCTACGAATTTTACAAAAGTTCCCGTGAAATTGCCTTGGGGCATTTATTCATTAACATGTTTATGTCCTATATGTAGCCTTGAAGCCAAACAAAGTGTCTACATTGTAAAAAAAACAAATATACATAGCGTCATTCTGTTAAATAACTAAAAAAACTAAGATATCTGTGTTTGTTGTAGTAAAAACAGCCAAATAAAATGCCTCAAAATTGCCGCTAAATTTCCATTTTTGTGCCGCTAAATTTGCTAATCCATGCTGCTATATCCTGGGCGGTCTGAAAAGGGAGGTTCGTGCTCCAGGAGGGACTTCCAGAGTCTGGGAGCAAAAAAAAAGAGGAAGAACGTCCGCCCATTGGGCTCTGGGGGATCCTCGGTAGGTGGGCTGGAGGGTCTTAGGGTTCTCCCAGTTAGATACGGGGAGGCTAAAGACCCCAGCAGTAGGGGCCTCTATTGTTTATTGCCCTGTGTATAATGCATATGGTTTTAAAGTGTACTCAGCATTCTACAGGGAGCCAGTGGAAGTCTCTGAGCCCTGGTGGCAGACTGATGCTTTGGGATGTCCATCAAAAGTCGAGCAGCAGCATTCTGCACCGTCTGCAGCCTTTGAACCACCTATCAGGGGGAGCCAAGATACAAGGCATTCCCGCAATCCTGATGTGAGAGTACAAGAGCCTGCATGACTACTCTTCTAGCTGTAAAGGGGAGGAGGTGGAGAACCATCCTCTGTAACCTAAAGACACCGTTACAGCTGGCGGCAAGTTTTTGGGATTGACAGTCCATCTTGAGATGGGAGTCAGGCCACATCCCAAGGCTCTTTATTGATTTTTTCAGGGTGGGCAGCTAGCTCAAATAGTCTGGTAGAGGACAAAAGACTAGCTATGAGGCTCATTCAGATTGATTTTCATGCAGAAAGCAATTGAATACGATCTTTGCGTTTTGGGCTAAAGCTGTGTATCTTATTACCATCGCCAACACCGGATAAGCATGATCCAAAACACTTGGGGGCAGATTTACGAGCCCTGTGCGCCACTTTTACGCTGTCGTTGCATTACTTCTGTGGCGCAGCAGCAGCGTAAACCATGCATCACGTTGCTTCCTATGTACAACGTGACACAACTAGGGAGATGCGTCACATTGTAAAGCCTGCGCCATTTGAAACGCGCGTCAGGTTTCATGTGGGCGTACCGGCGCAAGGGGGGGGGGCGTTCCAACGCAGCAAATCCTCGGTAAAGTGCATGAGTGAAATCTACAGGATTTCATTCAGTCACTTTTCCAACTCAACTGCGTCAAAACACTGTGCCTGCTTGAAGCAGGCGTAAGGCTTGACGCACCATGTTGTGTATGGGCAGGCCACTAGCACTGCTGGAGTTGCGTCGCGCTTGCAGCACAACTCCAGCAATGCCCCACCCTTCCGACGGGAGATGCGTCACGCATCTGTCTATCCCTGCACCATGATGCGCCGCATCAGTGGTAGAGCAAGGGTTAACTTGCGTGACACATCTTATCTGGTGCATGGCTGCTGATTTTCAGGGATGCGCTAGTCATCATAAATCTGCCCAAGGGTGAGGAAGAGTCACTGTTGCAGTACTGGCTTTTTTCTAGCAGTAAAAAGAAACTCAGGACTTAAAAGTTAGATTGACAGGAAAAGGGAAAACAAATAGAGCATTTCAGACCAATGTTCCACAAACAGTGTTATCAGCAGCCTGTAACCAATCAATGGGCAGTGCACCCTTTAAGGCCATGTTTGACTAAAACTCCTGTATTGCTCTGCTATTCTGTACCAGAGAAGGTCTATATACCAATGTGGAAGGGGAGTGCCACTCACCTCGACCGGGCGGCGCCCGAGCAGGGACTCCATACACGCTAACCCTCCTGCGTCCCTGACGACCAGGACTTCTCCTTTCTTTTTCCCCCTGCAGGAAACCAACAGACCGGCAGGGTCGTGCACTGACCCGGAAACGGCTCCCTGCGACCCTAGAGGACCCGGAAGTCCGGAACTGGAAGTGGCCTCCTGTGTACCTGGAAGTTCCGCCCCCAAGAGCAGCCAGAGACACAGAAAAGACGGCAACAACAGGAGGGAAGGCTCTCAAGCAGCGGACTTGTGGCAGGAGACAGTGCTTAGAGAATGGGAGGCGAAAAGCGGAAGGAGCGTGAGAAGCGAAGAGGAGGAAGCTGAGGACGTCTGGACCAAGGATTGGTGGAGTCCTCAGGAGGTGGCTGGAGAGCGGCCGTGACTCACTGGAGAGTTGCGGCGGGGCACGTGAGTACACTGTCACCTTTTCTCCGTGCCCCTCTGTAGATAGTTGTAAATATCTGTAAAGTAGTAGAATCGCACTGATATCGCACTGAAGCACTGTATTATAGTTAGTAGCGTCATTTCACCTCACTTTGTACCATAGAGCCCATCACCCCTCACCCACCTCGACACTTTCTCCCCCCATCTTGCTTTTCCATACCTCTGATCCACCCTTACCGTCCCCGCCCTCACGTTCTGCTATATTCCATCACGACCCGGGTGTTGGTGTTGGTACTCCGACAGTCCATGCCTAAGGACTAACTGCCCTGTCTCTCTGTTCCCTCCGAGGCTACACCGGATCCACCTGGTGACCAGAGGACACCCGAAGACCACCTAGCCGGCTGCCGTTCAAGAGGGTTCAAGAACGACCAGTCTCTTAACCCCTTTTGCTACCCGGATCAAAACTTTGAATAAAAACAGCTACCATAGCGAAATACATACGGCCTCCACGCCTGTTATTCCGGTCCGCACCCAACCCCAGTCCACACTTGGTGTCAGAAGTGGGATCTACCGGAAGCATGGAGGCCGCAGTGAAACAGCTAGCAGAAAGCCAGGAGCTGCTAGGGAAAATGATGGAACGCTTCCTGAAAACGGCCAAAGACGACCGAGGCCAGCTCCACGATGTCCTAAAGGACCAGGGCACCGTGCAGGATCAGGCCCTTGGGAGGCTAGCAGACGTCATGGGACAACAGCGACCAATGGCCTCCTTGCCCTCAGTGGTCTTACAGAAATACGTCCCGGGGGAAGACCCGGATTATTTCTTTACGAACTTCGAGCGTCTGGCACAAGCCGCTGCATGGCCTGCCGATCGCTGGGGACACTACTTGGGGCCGCTGCTGACGGGGGAACTACAATCAGCATACCAACAGGCCAATATTCAGGGACAAACCCCTTACCAGGACATAAAGACTTGTATCTTGGAGAGGTTGGGGATCGACGACGAGACCTATAGAGTCCGCCTACGGCAAGCCCGAGAAGGGCCCCAGGAAACACCCCGGGCTTTGTCTTTCCGCATACAGGATCTCACCAACCGCTGGCTGAAGCCTGCCACGGCCTCAAAGGAGGAGATCCTTTCCAAAATCTATTTAGAACAATTTCTGGCCTCCCTGCACCCCGCCACCCAGAAGTGGGTATGACAACACGCCCGGCTAACCCTTGACAGCGCGGTAGAGATTGCAAGTGCCTACAGCCGAGCCCAAGACTTCCAGAAAAAAGACGAACACCCACCTCGGATACCCCATGGAAGTCACCCGCGACCCCAAAGGCCTATCGTTCCCCGAAAACCGGAACCCGTCCCCTTGTTTCAGTTCCCTGTACCTCCGCGACCCCATCTACCCGGCCCTCAATGCTACCACTGTGGGGGACATGGACATATCGCACGGTTTTGCCCGCAGAAGGAGGAACCCATGGAGGTGGGGCTTGTAAGGAACTATGTGTGTCTCACCACCGATGGCAGCCCTCCTCCTTTCCGATGTCCTGTGAAGATCGACGGCCACCCTATGATGGCACTCGCCGATTCCGGTTGCAGGCAGAGTGTTCTACGGCCTCAGGAGATGCCCACCCCTATGGGGCCTGTGACCGGCATAGTAGACATTCAATGCGTGCACGGTGATACGAAGAGGTTTCCCACTACACGCGTCCACGTACAACATACCTCGGAGGAAGGAAGTCCCCTTACTGTTGGACTGGTGCCGAATCTTCCGGAGCAAGTGATCCTGGGTAGTGACTATAGCGGTCTTCCCTGTTTGCTACATAACGCCACGGACTCCCTGGAAAGGTGGTGGACAGAGGCACCCTTTTCTCGTAACCCTCCCCCCTTGGAACCAACAACCAAGGTCCTGAAGTCGAGAGGACAGAGGAAGAAAGAAAAAAGGGCTCACACCACAGCCTATCCTGTCCAGGTGGACAACCATCCCTGGGAATCCGATCGAGAATTTCGAGCTGCCCAACAGGAGGACCCGGTCCTACAGGACACCTGGGGGCGTGCCCTGGAAAACGAAGACCCACTCCACGTATGTCCTTACTTCTTCAAAAAGAACAGTCTGTTGTACAGGAAGGGTGGACCCCAACAAGACCCGCAACTACTCGTTCCCGGTTCCTTTCACGATAAAGTACTGTTCCTAGCTCATAGCCATTTGTTAGGGGGTCATTTCGGGGATGAGAAAACTGGACAAACCATCCTGGAAAAATTCTATTGGCCTGGTGTGTACAAGCAAGTGAGCCAGTACTGCCGTGAGTGCCCAGTATGTCAAAAGAACAGTCGGTACCGGGCCCCAAAAGTACCCCTCCAACCCCTCCCTCTCATTGACGTCCCATTCAGTAGGATGGACCTCATAGGTCCCATGCTACCCTCAAGGAGCGGGTGTAGATATGCTCTTGTCCTCGTGGATTATGCCACCCGCTTCCCTGAGGCCATTCCGTTATGCCACCCAACAACCAAGAACATAGCAAAAGCTCTCATCACCATCTTCACTCGGGTGGGTTTTCCCCGTGAGATCTTGACAGACCAAGGCACCCCGTTTGTCTCTTCCCTTATGTGCCAAGTGTGTTCCCAAATGGGCATTAAACAGATAAGGACCTCTGCCTACCACCCCCAGACCGACGGGCTGGTGGAGCGGTATAATACCACCCTGAAAACCACCCTCAAGAAGCTGTTGACGAGAGCCGACGCTGGGAGGAAATGTTGCCCTTAGCCTTATTCGCGATACGATGCAAAGTCCAGAGCAGTACGGGCTACTCCCCCTATGAACTTCTATATGGGAGGGCTCCCCGGACCCTCTTAGACATGGCCAGGGAGGCGTGGGAGGCGGAGCCTGACCGTACCCGACCCCTGCCAGAATATGTCACAAATCTAAAAACCCACCTGGGTCAGATTCGAGAAATAGTGAGACAAAACATGATGACCACCCAAGCCACCCAAAAACGCCAATACGACCGCGGAGCCAAAGCGAGATCCTTTGTTCCCGGTGACCTAGGTCTCCTCCTCATTCCCTCCTCTGACCACAAGTTGCTAGGCCAATGGCAAGGGCCATATCCGGTAATGAGACAAGTGACCCCTGTCACCTACGAGATTGAACTGGACCACACACGCAACCAGAGACAGATATATCACGTAAACCTTCTAAAGAAGTGGGAAGGCCCACAGCCGGTACTAGCCAGTATACAATGCCAAAAAGCCCTACAATTTGAGTGTTGTTTGGACCCTGATCTAACCGAAGACAAGCGACAAGACCTAAGGAACACTCTGTCGCCCATACAGGCGGTTTTTTCCTCTCTGCCCGGGCATAGAACGGTTATAGAGCATGCCATACATACAAAACCCGGGAAGACCGTGAGGCAACGCCCCTATCGGTTCCCAGAAGCACGCCGAAACGTTATCAGGGAAGAGACCAAACAAATGTTACAAATGGGTATCATAGAGCCGTCAATCAGCAGCTGGAACTCTCCTATCGTCCTCGTCCCTAAACCTGATGGCTCCACAAGATTTTGCATCGACTTCCGAGAGGTCAATAAAGTGTCCAGTTTCGATACATATCCACTACCGAGAGTAGACGAGATGATCGAACGGATAGGCAGGGCCCGCTACATCAGTACATTAGATCTCTGCAAGGGATACTGGCAGATCCCCCTGAAGAGTGAAGATAAGAAGAAAACAGCGTTCTCCACGCCGGATGGCCTGTTCCAATTTCGAGTTATGCCCTTTGGGCTTCATGGGGCTCCTACGACTTTCCAGCGGGCCATGAACATAGTCCTACAACCCCATGCCCAATACGCGGGAGCCTACCTGGATGACATTGTCATTCACAGCAATGACTGGCAAGAGCACCTGTCCCACCTGAAACGTGTTATCACTTCCCTGGGGGAATACGGGTTCACTATCAACCCCGCAAAAACCACGTTGGCTGCCCAATCAGTAAAATCCCTGGGGTACCTACTTGGGGAGGGCGTTATTAGACCTCAGGACAACAAAATAAAAGCCATCCAGACCATCCCTTTCCCCCAAACCAAAAAAGACCTCCGTGCCTTCCTTGGGCTATTAGGGTACTATCGGAGGTTCATCCCCAACTTTTCCCAAATCTCAGTCCCCTTGACAGATCTGATGAAGAAAAGCACCCGAACCGAAGCCCTGTTGCAACAACCCACTCCTCAGATGAGGCAGGCCTTTCACGACCTCAAGCGATCCCTAGTGTCAGAACAAGTCCTGATCAGCCCAGACTATACACAACCCTTTATCCTGCAAACAGACGCCTCAGACCAGGGTTTGGGAGCCGTTCTATCCCAAAAAGACCAGACAGGGGTAGAGAGGCCTATCCTATACATCAGCAGAAAGCTTTACCCGCGGGAAATGAATTACGCAGTGGTAGAAAAGGAAGCCCTGGCCATTAAATGGGCAATAGAGAGCCTTCGTTATTATCTAGACGGGCGGGAGTTTCTGCTATATACTGACCACGCTCTCCTCGAGTGGATGGCAAGAAACCGGGGACACAATGATCGTGTACTTCGGTGGTTCTTGTCCCTACAACCGTACCGATTCAAAACACTACACCGAAAGGGAGTAGAACAGGGCAATGCTGACTATCTTTCCCGGTATCCACCACCTGTCTCCCCCACAAGAATACAAAGAGTAAAAGGGGGGAGAAGGAGGATAAAGCAAAACTAGGTCAGCCTCCAGTTCATGTCAAAAAAGTCAGGAACCCACAGTAATGGGTCCAGAGACCTAGTTTGTGTGTATGGTTCCGGCGTAATTCTGTCAGTATCTACCATGAGAAAGAAAAAATTCTTTCTAGAGTCCCCCTCACTCACCGGGGTTTCCCCACGGTGACATGCTTCATCATTGGGGCCATCCCAGTTCTCTACGAAAAGGGGCGTGCTGCGACTAGCGAACTACGCAGGAGCACTGTATTTGTGAAAGGCTATGTGTGGTGTAAAGTGTTGTGGTGGTGGAGTGGTTGTGTGATTAAAAATACCGTGCTAGTGGGCCTCAACAATTTATTCTGCTCCTAGTTGGTATATGTTAAAATGGGGTAACACTGTTATCTAACCTTAAATTGGGATAGATCAGTGTCTTGTGGTCGACATGTTTCAAGCTCCCCAAGCTTATCATCAGGACCATACTGGGTCCAGCCCTGTATATTCCACTCCTATATTTAAATAAATAGGATTGATTAAACTATTGCGCTGTTAATTTTAAACATGCGTTTTTATACGTACAAATTTGTATTTCATTGGCGTATCTGTAAAAGAGAATGACACTTGATTAGTGGCAAACATCCCCCTCAAAGAGCAGGGGGATCACACATGCAGCTCACATTGTCTAGGGCGTGAGTGTGCCTTATACACCTAATTGGTGCGTGCAGGCTTTCAAATCCGGTGCAAAGATAAAAACAAAGTGAAAAAACTTGGTTTTGTGAATTCACACATATAAATAACACAGGACTTGATGTGACTATAGACAAGACACACGACATATATATACACATATTGTTTTGTCATGGCAGGAGGCATATTTACATGTATTGGTGCTAAATTGCACTTCATGGTCTCAGGCGAGGGCGGGATCACCTTGTGGAAACATTGCTGTAGGGTTTTTAAAGGAATAATTAAAGTAGCGTTTCATCAGAGAAAACGCGTTTTTTTTAAATTAGAAGAGTCTGAACCCTCTTTGCGATCGATATAGCAGTTTTGTCTCATTTCGTTTCGTTGTCCTGTACTTACTTCCTTTTCAGCGAAACCGCTCGGGATTACCTGCTCGATCCTCACCCGACCGCATATTAACAGTGATCGGGCAGACCGGTGTATATAATGACACCGCTCTTCCGGGTTCGGCGTTCTAGAGGCTAGACCGTCTGACGTATAGCGGCCATGTTGGGAGGATGTGAATGTGGCTAGACGAGTATGTTTGTAAACTCGTTCACAGATGCCGTTTTTGAAGGAGATTATTAGATACAAAGTTTTTGCGTGTTTGTTCCAATGGTTTACTTCTGTTCTGTTATATTTAGAACATTTTTTAGAAAAAGTAAAAACGTTAGTCATTTCGAATCTTTCTTGGGTGATATAGGTATAGATAAGGGTTCTTTGTCCGCTTGGTTCAGTAGAGACATGGTTAGGATAATGTAGATCTTGGATTGGTGGAAGAATGGTTTTGTAAGGATAAGATTATTAGTGCACTTGGTTCATTCACAATAATACGGTTAGGAGTTCTGGGAGCATAGGATAGCCGCACAAGAATGACAGCTAGGGAAAGGGGATGTGGAAGGGGAGGGCCACTCACCTCGACCGGGCGGCGCCCGAGCAGGGACTCCATACACGCTAACCCTCCTGCGTCCCTGACGACCAGGACTTCTCCTTTCTTTTCCCCCCTGCAGGAAACCAACAGACCGGCAGGGTCGTGCACTGACCCGTAAACGGCTCCCTGCGACCCTAGAGGACCCGGAAGTCCGGAACCGGAAGTGGCCTCCTGTGTACCCGGAAGTCCTGCCCCCAAGAGCAGCCAGAGACACAGAAAAGACGGCAACAACAGGAGGGAAGGCTCTCAAGCAGCTGACTTGTGGCAGGAGACAGTGCGTAGAGAACGGGAGGCGAAAAGCGGAAGGAGCGTGAGAAGCGAAGAGGAGGAAGCTGAGGACGTCTGGACCGAGGAGTGGTGGAGTCCTCAGGAGGTGGCTGGAGAGCGGCCGTGACTCACTGGAGAGTTGCGGCGGGGCACGTGAGTACACTGTCACCTTTTCTCCGTGCCCCTCTGTTGATAGTTGTAAATATCTGTAAAGTAGTAGAATCGCACTGATATCGCACTGAAGCACTGTATTATAGTTAGTAGCGTCATTTCACCTCACTTTGTACCATAGAGCCCATCACCCCTCACCCACATCAACACTTTCTCCCCCCCCCTATTTTGCTTTTCCATACCTCTGATCCACCCTTACCGTCCCCGCCCTCACGTTCTGCTATATTCCATCACGACCCGGGTGTTGGTGTTGGTACTCCGACAGTCCATGCCTAAGGACTAACTGCCCTGTCTCTCTGTTCCCTCCGAGGCTACACCGGATCCACCTGGTGACCAGAGGACGACCGAAGACCACCTAGCCGGCTGCCGTTCAAGAGGGTTCAACAACGACCAGTCTCTTAACCCCTTTTGCTACCCGGATCAAAACTTTGAATAAAAACAGCTACCGTAGCGAAATACATACGGCCTCAATGCCTGTTATTCCGGTCCGCACCTAACCCTAGTCCACAACCAAATTAGTAATTAAAAAGACCTTGGGTTGCAATTTTCTATTAATTAATTGAATGTTTTGTGTGGTACATTTTAGCATAATGTGAATGTTGTGTTTCGTATGTAACAGTTGGGCTGCTCTGTGCACTGTATTTCTTTCCAGGGGATGCTGCAGGTCTCCCAATGCTATGTTTCTATCCCCTTTATTGGAGAAGTAGCACTGGAGCAGGTAGTGAATGTTACACCCGTGCAGGAGGGAGCTGCCAGATGGTGTTTCCTCCATTTGCCCACCTCAGATTTCAGCTAGCAGCCCAAGGGTGTTCCAGCGCGCACTCACACCTTTGTGCTGGTATCCAAAGCGCAGCCAAGTGTTCACCTGAATAACCCCTGTCATAGGTAGATGTTCTTGTCAGGGAGCTTTCGTGCATGTGTATGGCTTGGTGGCCGTTTATATCTGTAGACACTTTGAGGTAATGGAGCTCATCAGACACACCTGTTTTTGGAACGTTCTGCACAGCGGGAAAATTATCCCCGCGTGCGAACGTTCCAACGGCCGTGACGAGCTCAGCTCGTCATGAGTGCAGTTCCACTGTGCCTCATGACGAGCTGAGCTCGTCATAGGCACTCAAGGGGTTAATACCCACTGCTGCTCCTATTGCCTCTTCCAGTGACTGTGCATGAGGCACAGGAATCTCAGGTTATTTCATAATTGCAGCTATAGCAGATGTCTAGGTGTAGCAGGGTTAGTTACTAGGGTTCTGGTGAACTGTGGTCTCCAGTGCCTCTTCAGGGGTAGTACGTCCTATATATATGCAATCACAACACAATAAACTCATTTTAGATGCTTTAGGAGTACCTCATTTGGAGGCTAAAGTAATTAAACATCCTATATCAGCTGAGTGGTGTTAGATTTGGGGGTCTCCTTGTGACAAATAGGGACTCTTGCGTCTAGTCAGGGTAATGGGGTACACTCCTAAAATAAACCTTGCTCACCCCCTCTGTAGCTTGGCACGAGCAGGCAGTCTTATCTCAGAGGCAGTGTGTAAAGCACTTGTGAACACATACAGTAATACATTGACAACACTACAAATGGACACCACACAGGTTGTATTATAAAAATAGGTATTTTTACATAGACTTAACACACGACCAAACTACAAAAATCCACAATACTGTACTTAAAAGTAGTCTCTAAAAAGTTATAAAAATAGCTCAGTTCTCTCAAGTTGTAAATGCGACAGTTTACTCTCAATGTACCTTGGATGCATAACGCAAAGAAAACAAAAGGGTCGCATGGAAGGTGATGCGACGGTTCCTTACACTCAGGGGAGTGGATGCGTTGGTTCCTTACTGCTGCGCTGGGGAGTTGATGTTCGCTTCCTTACTGTGTGGGGAGGTGATTTGTCAGTTTATTACTGCCCTCCGATGCAATGCAATACTCTTCTCTGGTGCAATGCGACAAAAAGGCGTCTTGGTTTTGATTCAACAACGTTGGTGTGATGCGTGAACGCCCGACGGCCGTGCGGCAACACGATGATCTTTGGAGCTACTACAGGCCCTGCGATGCACTTCTCTGGCGTTGTGACGATGACCTCTGTGGCAGCGTCCCACTTCTCTGGCAATGCGCTTCGGTGATGCAATAATGACAACGGCAGCGGCGGCTCGCTTCATCCGCAAAGCGATGACAGCGGCTGCGGCGGCTACACGCTTCTTATTGTTGCGTCGCCCTTCCAGCTCCCAGTGACACACAGTCTCTCAGAAGGCCCA
This sequence comes from Lissotriton vulgaris, assembly GCF_964263255.1. Taxonomy (NCBI): domain Eukaryota; kingdom Metazoa; phylum Chordata; class Amphibia; order Caudata; family Salamandridae; genus Lissotriton; species Lissotriton vulgaris. The sequence goes on from NC_141694.1 coordinate 1,924,928,561, forward strand.
GCACAACAGTAGGCACTTCAATTCCCAGCAAGGGAATTCAGGAGGAGCTGGTTGGTGAAGTCTTGTATCCCTGAGACTTCAGGCAGGACGCAAGCTCTAGTTCAAGCCCTTGGAGATTCTTCTTCAAGTTGATAGAAAGCACACTCAGTCCTTTTCTCCTTTCTTTGGCAATGAAGCAACCACTGCAGACTAACCCCCAAAGAGCACACAGCACAGGGTAGTCTCCTCCTTCAGCTTCCTCAGCAAAGGCTTGTCTTGATTCCCAGAAGTGATCTAAAGTTTTGGCTTCTGGACCACCAATATTTATACTACTATTCTCTTTGTTCTCTGAAGGCAGACATGTTGCCTAGTCCAAACCAGTTCTGTGCAGTCCTGGAGCCCTTTGTTTACAGGACTCCTTCTTTCCTTTCACAGTGCAGGGCAGAGACATCAGACGCACCACAGAAGGTGGACCGAGCACTGTGGGGGGCAGGCACAGCCCTATTCAGGTCCCAGGTGCCACTCCTCCCTCCCAACTGCATGCAGATCTCTCTATTCAGCCCTGTGCTGATTCACCCTGTCTCCTGGAATCCCCCAGCCCCTGTCACTCAAACTCCAGACAAGGAATACACAGCCTAGCAGACGCAGGCTTGGATAGTTAGGCAAGAAAATACATACTTTCTAAAAGTGGTATTTTCAAACACAGAATGTTAAAACCAACTTCACTAAAAGATGTACTTTATCATTCTAAGCCCAGGCATACTAAACTCAAATTTTGACCTAGTTCCCTGGGTCAGGTAGGATCATAAGATGTTATAATGCCAATTGCCAGGATGTAGTTGTGTTAACAGATGTTCTGTGACTTGCTTCTTCCTCTCTTGTCATGGGTGGAATGTTGTCCATATCACTTCCAAGGAATGTGCAGCTGCTTTACACTCCCTCAGAGATCTAACATACAACTTCTTGGAATGTCTATGATTGTACTGGCCTGCTCTCTAGACGAACCAGCCTCTACCTTGCTTTATCCTACTATAGAATTGGCGTAGCGTGCATATCTGCCCCAGCAATGGCGCTTCCCAGCGCTGGTCCAATGAAAGAACAGGCTGGTTATGTCTAGAAGGAAGTAAAAGAGAAGAGGCGCTAGGTGGAGCCAAGTCTTCAAGGTTTTTTCTGAAGACCAAATTATTCTGGATGTTCCTGAAAGAGAGAGGAAGCGAGTTCCAGAGAGATGGGGCCTGGGCACAGAAAGAGTGGCCCCCCAGTCCTACTCTCCTGACTCGGGGTACAACGGTCGGATTGAGATCAGCTGAACGCAATGGACATAGGGGCTTGAATGGGGATATGAGGTTAAACAAAATAGGGGTCCTCTGGGAATGAAACATTGCATGTGGATACACAGTGGGCCTCATTTATGAGAAGTGATGCATCTCTGCGTGAAAGCAGCGATGAGTCAGTTCTCAGGGCGCTCTTCTTACGACATTTTGGCTGCGTCATATTTACTGTATGCCGCATCATGTCGCAAGTAGTTACAGATACGTCAGTATTTCTGAGGTATCTGTATGGCTCAAAAGTGACACATTGCTGGAGTGTGTCACAAAAGTGAGACAACTCCAGCACTGCGTCCTTTCACATGGGCAAGCCCCATGTGAAGGGCCTGCGTCAGTTTTACTCCTGCTGGGAGGCAGGCGTAAGATATTCATGCATTTGCGTTCTAGAAGTGGCGCAGTGAAATCTTCCTTGACCCTTTTGTGCGTTAGAACTCCCCCTGCTTACATTATACCCGGTGCAGGTATAATGTGGCGCAGGGGTTTACAAAGTGACACATCTACCTAGATGCGTCACTTTGTAAATATGGTGCAACAAGGCACTTTTTTTGCGCTGCTGGTACGTCACAAAAAGTGACGCACTGGCGGCGTAAAAGTGACGCACGTCCTCATAAATACGGCCCAGGGTCTTAAAGGGAACACCTCTGTCAGCAGGGAGCCAGTGCAGTTTCCGAAGGGGACTCCGGGCAAAATTTCAGAAGGGAGAAGAGCAGTCTGGCTGCAGCATTTTAGGCCAGCTAGATTCTCCTAGTAACTGGCTTGTTGGCGCCCATGTACAGAATGTTACAGTCGTCTAACCGGGACAAAATGACTGCCTGAGTGATGGTTTATTGAGTGAGTGCGAGGGTCAAAAAGACTCAGAATGGGTTTGAGACCTCTCAAGAGCCTGAAGCACGTGCCAGCTTCCGGTCTGGGCTGCGAATCAAAGATCCAAGTGCATTCCTCTTCCAGGGTCCCTTTTTTCTTGTCCTCCTGTTTAGCACAGGTGGGGGATGCCTTGTCTTTCCCTTGCCTGCCAGCTCCTCCTGTCTTGAGGATTTCTTTTAATGAGAGTGTTTTTCAAGAGTCTAGCAGTGTGTGGTTCGGGACAGCCAACCTCAATAAACCTCAGTGGAATCAGTCCTCAGTTGAACGGCATCCTCATAAATGTGTCGAAAGCGGTGCTCTGGCAGGATTTCTAGTCTTGCAACAAAATACACTAGTGATTTGCTCTGCTCTTGTTGCACAGAGGTGAACATGTGCTGCTGTTGGGCCAGAAACTTTTCAGGTGAAAGTGTTCACACAGCGCTGCCTTGAGTGCGATGTTTGTCTGTCTTTTTGCACAAAGGGGCAGATTTATAACTTCTGGCGAATCTCTGCTAATCGGCAGGGATGCACCAGAAGAGTTGCGACGCATCTGCCCACCCGTGCGCCACCACTGATGCGCTGCATCAATGTGGCGCACCGTGGTGCACGGATGGGCAGATGCGTGTCGCATCCCCCGGCGGAAAGGTGGGGTATTGCTGGAGTTGCATCGCTAGCGCGACGCAGCTCCAGCAAGGCTCGGGGGTGCCCCTATTCCTTACATGCTGCGTCAATTCTTACGCCTGCTTCAAGCAGGCACAGGGTTTTGACGCAGCATGGCCTTAAAAGTGACTGAGTAAAATCTTGTAGATTTCACTCAGCCCCTTTTAGGAGGTGTTCCTGCGCCAGAATGCCCCCCCTACGCAGAAACGCCTACTTATGGTGCATGGCTTTACAACATGACGCATATCCCAGATGTGTCACGTTGTAAATATCCAGCAGCATGGCGCTGGCTTTGCGCCTCCGCTGCGTCACAAAAGTGACGCAACGGCAGCGTAAATGTGGCGTGCGGGGCTCATAAATCTGGCCCAAAATGTTCTGATCGAAGGCCCGTCATCATATCCTACTTTATCAGCTGGAAGCTTTCGCCTCTGTCTGCCCCCCCTGATCCCCTGTGACAGGACAGCCCTCGGATGTCACCAGAGGCTGGCAGGGGCATAAAATGACAGAGTTTACAAATACACCTGTTATGTTATGTAGCACTGCCATCCACCGTCTCTGCACTTACGCTCAGGGGTAGAAGTGGGCGGGGACGGAAGGGCACGCCGTGCCCCTACTTCTAAAAATTATTTCAGTCCGTTCCCCTACTCCTTACTTTCAAAAAAGCATTCCAGAACGGCAAGAATCGTCTGGCTTAAAAACGATAACTTTTTTAATTAGATTCCAGGGGCTGCTCGCACTTCTCTGTGAACTCCAGAGGCTGCAGCAGCCCCTGCCTGAGCTCTCAGACTGAGGGCGGCCCATTGTCATTCCGATTGAGGGTGATTATCCCCTTTCGAATGACAATGCGCCCGACCTCTGCCTTTAGCATATCAAATGCCAGTGAGATCGGAGTTGGTGATTACATAGGAGCTTTCCCCAGACAGAGTACGTGGGGAACTTGACACCTTGTGTAATTTGTTAATGTTGTACACAGAGTGAATTGGGCAGGAGTAGTGACCGGACAGAATAGGCGACAGGAGCGACAGGAAAGGAGCGGTACTAGGGCAGGAGAGGTCACGAGGAGAGGGGGAAGCGGGGGGTCAGGAGAAGTGACGGGGCAGGTGAGTTGACGTTTCAGGAGCAGTGAGGGGACAGGAGAGGTGACAGGAAAGGAGAGGTGACGGGGGCAGGAGAAGTGATGGGGCAGGAGCGGTGATTAGGCATAGGCAGGAGCGGTAACCCGCAGGAGCAGTGAACGGATAGGGGCAGTAAACAGATAAGAGCAGTGAACGGGCAGAAGAAGTGATGGGACAGAAGCGGTGATCGGGCAGGAGTGCTGATCGGACAGGAGCAGTGAACGGGCAGGAGCAGTGAACGGGCATGAGCAGTGAACGGGCAGGAGCGGTGACGGGGCAGGAAAAGTGACGAGACGGGGTAGGAAATGTGACGAGGCAGGAAAAGTGACGAGGCAGGAGTAGTGACGGGGCAGGAGAGGCAACAGGAAAGGAGAGGTGACTGGGCAGGAGAGGTAACTGAACAGGAGAGGTGACCGGGAAGGAGAAGTGAAGGGCAGGAGAAGTGACGGAGCAGGAGAGGTGACGGGGCAGGAGAGGTGACGGGGCAGGAGAGGTGACAAGGCAGGAGAGGTGACGGGGCAGGAGAGATCACGGGGCAGAAGAGGTGACGGGGCAGGAGAGGTGACGGGGCAGGAGAAGTGACGAAGGAGTAGAAGTAATAGGGCAGGAGTGGTGATTAGGCATGAGCAGGAGTGGTAACCGTCAGGAGCAGTGAACGGGGCAGGAGCAATGAACCGGGCAGGAGCAGTGAATGGGGCAGGAGCAGTGAACGGGGCAGAAGTGACAGTGCAGGAAAAGTGATGGGACAGGAGAAGTAACGGGACAGGAGAAGGAGAAGTGATGGGGCACGAGAAGTGAAGGGGCAGGAGCGGTGATTAGACATAGGCAGGAGCGGTAACCGGCAGGAGCAGTGAACGGATAGGGGCAGTGAACAGATAAGAGAAGTGAACGGGGCAGGAGAAGTGATGGGACAGGAGCGGTAATCGGGCAGGAGTGCTGACTGGACAGGATCAGAGAACGGGGAGGAGCGGTGAGGGGGCAGGAAAAGTGACAGGGCAGGAAAAGTGAGTGGTCAGGAGCAGTGACGGGTCAGGAGAGGCAACAGGAAAGGAGAGGTGACTGGACAGGAGAGGGGGACGGGCAGGAGCAGTGACGGGGCAGGAGAGGTGACGGGGCAGGAGATGTGACAAAGCAGTAGTAGTAATGGGGCAGGAGCAGTGAATGAGACAGGAGCAGTGAACAGGGCAGGAGAAGTGACGGGCCGGGAGGGGGCAGGGGAATTGACGAAGCAGGAGTGTTGATCGAGCAGGAGTACTGACTGGACAGGAGCAGTGAAAGGGCAGGAGCAGGCGTTTCACAGGGCGACTGGAAGGGTAGGGGGCCAGTTTAGTTTGGGGGAACCGATTTTATACAAGTGCAGGAGTTTTAAAAACACTGCAAAGTTCTTTTTATATTCAGCAGGTGTCGGTCAACAATACAAGTGCCAAGATAACTTTGGTGATCAATGTACCTGCTGGAGAGAGATGGGAGCATGTTTTGTCTAGTGGATGTTTTACTCATCTAAGGTAGCGCAGAGGGGTAATATGCCTGCTGCAAAGAACATGTACCATGCATATCAAAGAGCAATATGTTATGTGCATAGTTCTGTGGGTAAAGCTTTGTGTTCACTTCCCGAATGAAAGGACACTTGAATACATATGGCCTGGCAGTTCGGACTGGACTGTTCCCATTGGGCGCAGGATCAAGACTGATTTGCATATGGCTGGGTCCAAACTGGAATGGCATGGTGAGCAAAAAACGATGGATTTAAGCCCAGATCTCTGTACTGGGGTGAATGTATGACATTGTTCTGCATTCTGCCCACCAGTTGTTCTTTTGGCTGTATTATGATTGAGCAGCTGGCTGGCTGACATGAATATGAAGGAGCCTTTGTGGGTTTCCGTGAGTCTAGATTCTCCTGAAGAGTCCCTTTCTCTTCTGAGCCCTGCTTAACACATGTGTACAGGAGGAGCCCTGCATTCAGGACCTCAATGTTTGAGACAAAAAATATTCATGGATTACTGAACAAAGAGAGTAATAACATTAAGGTAAAATGTGGTTCCTGCTTATATTTCACACGCTTTACATAAACCTGTATTCCCTATGAGTGTTTGTTTTTTCCTGAATTAAACCTAAACGTACTAAACATTGGTATGTTTTGCTATTTCTAGCCACACTGTTGACTCCGCCCACTGATTCAATATTCGGTTATTCCCGCCTCCTGATTCTCCACCCACAGTTCCCCTACTTTTTTTCCCCACTTCGACCACTGCTTACACTCATGTCCTGTTGGGGGGGCATTAAGCCACCTGCTCCATAGGGCAGAACAACGACTCAGAGGTACTATATGTATCCACTTAATTTACATTTACGGCTCCCCGCCCCCACGAGTTTTGATTGATTAGACGACATCATTTTGGGCTCAAGTATGAAACAAATTCAATTCATTTGCTTACTTTCTTTCCCAAAAAGTCAGACTGTGCACAGGGTGCAGAGGGCACAGTGCCAACGGTGCAGCCATTTCCCAACGCCCTGTCCTCAAGCTCCCCCGGCTGCTGCACCCACATGGCTGTCCTGGTGGGTGCACCCTACTGAAGGAATGGCCGGCGTGAACCCTACAAGGACCTTTTTACAGAAACCTTAGACTGGCTGCTCGCCCCAGAGGCAGGCTTCCTAATGCAAGCAATGTCTCGCAGGTCAGCAGATGAGCATGGACAGGGCCAAACCATTCAGAACTCCAGGGGGACTCTATTGGGGCAAACTTTAGATTCCCAAACCTAATATGCCCCAAGAGGCATATTATCAAGGGCAGCATCGCCGCTTTAGCGGCACTTTTTGACGATAAAGCGGCAATATTTTTATCGCCCTATTTACAAGCCGGTGCTAACATGCATTAGCGCATGTAAGCACCCGTTTTCCCAACGCCTCACTTAACATCTGTAATGACATGCAAAGTGGGCGTCACTGGGCAGTACAACCTTGTAAATATCGCTCATGTGCACATCGCGATATTTACAAGGCTGCCCCAGCGATTTTGCAGACGTAAGTTTTTGGCGAAAACCACGGTTTTCGCCAAAAGCTAACATCTGCGAAATGCTGACTTGCCTCTACCTAACAATGGGGTGGATTATACTGATACGACCGCAGGGTCCTGATTTACAATGATCTAAAATAAGGAAAGTATGAAAGCCATTTCCCCAGTTCCATTTGTATTGAAGGCTCCATTTTTATTCTCGGATGCTTTAGAATCCGAGAATATGATTTTAATGCCCCTCGCTGGGAGGCCCAGAACTAGCGGAGCCAGCCCCCCTCTGAAGGTTTCAGCGACCCTCCCTGCCCCCCACCTTTTGTTTTCTTTGAGAGGGGTGCCACTGAGGTGCTATCCTTGCCTGAAGCCGGGATTTCACCTAAGCACGTTTGATGCGCTGTGCAGCATGGGGTGTGCAGATATGCACCGCAGGGGGATGCGACGCCAGCAGGAATTCCTTTACAAAGGAAAAGCGTCGCCTGCACTCTTGCCCCCGGCTTTGCACATCTTCCCACTCCCTGTGCCAAGAGTCCTGTTGTGTGAGCTTGAGTTTCATGACCGACCTCTCAAGTGAGGCCCTGCCCGCCATGGGTATTTTGGACACAGGTTTTCGAGGAGCCCCTCAACTTATTTTTTCTCAGGAGCTGTCCTTACTTGTATCCAGTCTGTACTTGGAGGGTTGTTAGACTCGGTGCTCTTCATTTTGTTGCTGGGAGGACAAAAGGTATAGTGGCTGTGCTGGGAATCAAGCTTGTGATGCGTTGGCTGCACATGAGATCGATGCAGCATGCACTCAACCCTCAGATCTGCATGAGGAGAGGAGACACATTGCAATGGCAATTGTTAGAGGGCTGTGTCAAGAGCACCACACACCTGTCCTGTGGGTCCTCTACGGGCATCCTTCGTGTGACCTGCCACTGCGGGCACGGTACCACCCAGGTTTAGACGCATGATCATTTTCCCGACTGAACACAGTGAATAGGGGCGCGCAATAGTGCTGCTCATTGCTTCCGATGTCCCCTTCATTAGTTGGAAGTGGTTGTTGGGGAGGAGAGGAGCGATGAATGTGCGTAAGCACGGATATAGCGCCTGGTGGGTTTTGGCACTGGTGACAGTGCTTGTGCTGGCTATGAAAGCCGCACACTGAGGTCGGGAGCATAGAGGCACCTACAGTTGGTGCCTGGGGTGGTGCCGTCGCCAGAAGCTGGCGACAGTGGCCCAACTTCTTAAAGGAAGGCGCTAGCAGCCGAGCTGAAAGCACATTTTTAATTTAATGCTTGACTGGTCCGTTCTATGATCAATCCGTTTTTATCATTTTTAACAAATCTTGCCACTGGAGGGCGTTACTTGGTTGGAAATAACATGTTAGGCCCTGGTTCCCCACATTGCTTGTGCATCAAGAGATGTCGGTGTGTGGATTCGGTTCCTGCACTCCTGTGTGGGCTTTAGGGTCACATGAGAGCAGAGATCCTGCGTTGAGAATGATGGCTGTGAAGTTGTGCGACACCTGGTGTGTCCTCACCTTACACCACAAGTGTAATGGAGGTGGTGGTCAGGGGAACGTGCTAGGCCTCAGTTCAGCTGTGTGGGCTTGGGGGAGTGATGCCACACATACCTGCCCACGTGTCTGCTGAGTGGGCTGGACAGTGGTACTATGGACGGGTGGTACTTGCGAGTGATGCTGTTGCGAAGCAGATGGTGGCCATATTTTCAGCAAGTGGCCTTGAGGCAGTGGTGCCCCTGGCATGTCCTTGCAAGAGATGAGATGTGGATGTGAAGCAGAAAAAGCCCCCTTATCTGTTGAGTGGCCGCGGCCAGTGGTTCCACAGGTGGGGGGTCCCAGCCTGTCTGATGTCGATTGAAGCATATGGGGCCCATTTCTAATACATCCAGTCAAGGGGTAGGGTGGCCTTTCTGAAGCAGTCTGCAGGACTGTAAGAAGAGCTGATGGCCCAATATGTCTACCATGTTCTAAGTTTGGATTGGTAGTGTGTGTATTGCAGACAGGTTCAGAAGTTTATTTGAGGATCTTCAGTTTATTTTCACGTTTTTCTTCGATTCACCCTCTATCTCAATATATACCGATAAAACCTGCCAGTCTTAAACATTCACTGTGCTGTAATTAAATTGCTACACCCCCATAATGCACATTTTAAGATGCTGCTTGCAAGTAACCAGCAGTTCTTTGTAAGAATTTCCTCCATCTGAAGCCAGGCCCAATGTGTTAAGCTGATATATAACAGCAGGCTTGTTCCCAGGCCATGGGTCTAGCCCAGGATAATTACTTTTTCTTAGTTTCATTTCATATTTCGTTTACTGGGCATACTGACTTGTGTGTGGTCTCATTTTGTTATTTTCCTCATTCTTTAGTATTATTTGGCCATTTGTTAAACATGGACGTTCACTCCCTAGGAGCCTCTTGGCGCTATAGATATGAGACTGATAACAGACTCAGCTCGGTGGAAGGAAATATAGTGTGAAAAGACAGGTTTTAGATGTTTCCTTTATTTCAAGTGGGATAGTGGTCTGTAATGGTACGGAATGATCTAACACCTAACACAAACACACAAGCACAACAACACTTGAAAGCCTCAGTTTATGAAATCACAAGAGGGGTGGTGTGCACACCATGTTTGTCCAAACTCGATCAAGTATTTTTGTCTTGTCCGATTGCGTGCAGACTAGGAAGTGCTAAGCCCCAAATGCACTGCATTTAACATACAAATGTTGGGAGCGCAGGTTGCACGCTCCACTCCCAGTTGCACTGCTTTCATTGGAACTCCATCCAATCAATTGCTCAACGTTCAACAGTGTTCCAAGTTAATTCCATTGCTTCAGAAATCTTGCCATTACTATTATAAACTTCTCCATATTAGTTACATCTTGAGTTTTGGAAACTTTTCATATTTTCGTGTGCCCATCCGGACTTCATCGGAAATACAATCCAAACACTTGAATGATGTAATATGTGACATCATCAGCAGTGGATTGCGGGGGGCTCACTTATAGGCTGTATTTTTGTAAGTCCCAGTTTAGTTCTCAAAAGGAGAGATTTTATCTCCAGAGTTAGACCACAATGCCCCATGTGATGCTTTTACCGATCAAGGGACTTTCATGTAACAGTAACTTATTTTCCATCACACAACTTGCCTCGGTGGTTTAAGGTTAGTCTGGCACCTGAAACCCCATAGAATCATTGTCCGTTCTCCTCGAGTCACACCCGGACGCATCTCTCAGGTGCCTCATGGAGAGTGGTCAAGAGTCGATGGCTCTGCATTACAAAGGTTAAAAATGCACAATCAGGGAGTCGATGCTTGAGCCAATCCACACACCCAATATGAACCCTCGGAAGTTTGATGGGGCCTGATCGAAGGCAAATCGAAAGTTGAGGAAAGCCCCAAATGCACAGCCCTGGTTGAGGAGTGAGCGTTCCCAGCACGCAGGGAGTATAACAACCTGCTCTCAACTAGGAAGAGGGAGTAGATAAACTTAGCTGGGAGCTGCTGGAAAATATAGCCCTGGGGAGTGACACTAATTCCTTTTGGGATTCAGTAAAACAAATGAGATCAAGAAAGGTCCTGACTGACACATCCTGTGACATTTTGAAGGTCTCTGCATCCTCTGAGGATCTACACTACCTGCCAGGCTTCAGATTTAAAAGAGGACTGTAAAGCTGGCGGCGCTCAGAGGCCGTTTTGCTTAACATGTCCTTTTCAGAGAGTAGATTAATCGGGGATCAGTTGGAAGAGATGCCTAGAACCCCAGAAACGAGCAGTTAGTCAAGGTCCAAGTCAGGCTACATCTTACTCTTAGAACAACAAAGAGAAGATGTCAAAGAGGGTATCAATGACATCTTCAAGCCAGGAAGATCAAGGTCCATCGGCCTTGTGAGAAGTTAGCCTGGCATATGATGTCCACTAGTTCTAGTGGGCACCTTGCACCAGTCTAATCGACCCTTATTGATGGTGGTTGTAAAGTCAACCTTATAGAAAGCTATCCTAGTGGTAGCATGGACCAGCAGTCTTAGGCTAAGACTTCAGAGAGCATGTGAAGCCGGCTGTTTTACCAATTATAATCCCTTGAGAATCAAATGAAAGAACACCACACCAGGTATATATCAAATATATATGTATTTAATCTAAACACAACGCCTCTGCACTCTTCATGAGGTCAGAGGTCAAAGTACAATACAAGATTCTCAGCATACATTAAGTTGCACAATATACAGTAATGCCCTAGGGGCCTCACAAACCATATATTACAATATTGGTATAAGAACCACGACTGAAATGGAAAGTAAGCCTAGGGCCTAAGGAATCGCTGGGGCTACACTAGGCAACCAAAGGTTAGAAAGTAGGAGGCCCACGGGAGACACTTGCAGAGTCTGAACACAGACGCGGGTTACCATTGACTTATAATGGAGAACGAAGAAGTTACAAAGTTACTGTTTTAGGACACTTCAAGGTGGACTACGGTAAAACCCCTTTAAACTAAGACACTTCGAGAGTCAAGACCCACGGAAGCACCAGAGTACTCGTGTTACCTCACCCAGGGAAGCCAGGTGCATAGGTGCCTTTTCGTTTCTGGTTTTGTCATCGTTTCCTATGGAGACCTGTAAAGAAGGGCTGCAGGCGACCACAGGAAAAGTGTCCGGGTGGATCCAAGGGTAGATCGAAGATCTGAAGAACCTGGGTCACTAGCCAATGACCAGGAAGGTACCAGGAAGGAACCAGGCGATGTCGGGTGCTTTCGTCGTGAAGATGGTGAGTTTATCTCTTCAGCCACGTGGTCCAGGAGACATCGACGATGACCAGGCGCTGGATTTGAGCTGTCCCACGAAGGATCTAGCTGACTGCGGTGTCGGTATCTGGATTGGACCCAACAAGCCTTGGCAGCCGCAACCCACGCAGGATGTCGAGGTGAGCTCTGTTGCAGACCAGCAAGGTCTGAGGCGCTTCTCCTTTTCAGGGAATCTGGAGCAAGCCCAGAACAACCAGGCAAGCACGTGGAATTCAAAAGAAAGTCTTCGGGGGGCTCGCTGGCCAACGGGCAAGGAGCCGGGAAGACACATAGAGCACAAAAACAAAAGCGGGGCCCACGGGACAATCATGGAGTGTGGAGGCCTGTGCTTCAGTGTGAAGGGTGCTCGGAGCTGGGGCTTCTCTTACCCCAATGCACAACTGCGAGGAGGCCTGTTGGACTTGGCCCTTGTTGCAGGGTCATCCCTAAACTTTTTGCCTTCCTCCTCTATTTTTTCTGACCTGTTGGCTATTTTATGACTCTGGGCACTTTACCACTGCTGATCAGTGCTAAAGTGCATATGCTCTCCCTACTGTAAAATGTATGTATTGATTAGTGGTTCCCTGATTGGATATTTGGTTTACCTGTCAGACCCTAGTACAGTGCACCGAGTGTGCCCGGGGCTTGTAATCCAAATGCTGCTGGTGGGTCTGCAGCATGGGTTGTGCCACCCACAGAAGCAGCCGCGTAAAATGTGTCTAAGGTCTGCCATTGCAGAACCTGCGTGCAGTCTGGAACTGTCATGCTGACGGGGCAAGTGCACCCACTTTCCTGTCCCTAATACTCCCCTTGCCTTCATATTCGTCACCCCTATGGTAGGCCCACGGGCAGGGTGCATTGTACGTGTAAGGTAGGACAAGCCCTGATGTGTGTGGCATGTCCTAATAGTGAATTACAGCCATTTTCGTTGTTCACTATTGCAATGCTACCTGTTCTCCATAGACCAGAAAGGGCTGTGGGAATTATTACATTCTATAATCCTAACAGACTCAGAGAACATGGTAGAAATTCGAGTTTAGAATCCCTGGACTCAGAATAATAAAATACATCTTTTAGTAAAGTTTATTTTAAGATTCTGTGTTTGAAAATACCACTTTAAGAAAACAGGTATTTGCTTGCCTAACCATTTCAGCCTGACTCTGCTAAAGTTGTGTATTCCTTTGTCTGGTTTAGTGAAGTGACAGGGCTGGGGGATTCCAGGAAACAGGCTGGGGCCACCCGGTGGTGAATAGCGAGATCAACAGCTAGATGGGAGGGAGGAGTTGCACCTGGTACCTGAATAGCGCTGGGCCTTCCCTCTACAATGCCGGCTCCACCCCCTGTGGTGTGCCTGATGTCTCTGCCCTGCACACTGAAAGAAGAGAAGGAAGACTGTCAGAGTACTCCTGGACTCTACTTGCCTTCCACAATGCTGGCTCCACCTCCTGTGGGCGTCTGATGTTCCTACCCTGCATGGTGAAAGGAAAGGAGCAGGCTGGTAAACAGAGTGCTCAAGAACTGGCTTGGACTGGGCACAGGCCCCTCTTCCCTGAAAGAACAAAGGATTCTGGGGTATAAGTATTGGGACCCCGAGCCCATGAAATTAGATCACTCCTGGATCAGACAAGACGAAACCTCTGCTGAGGAGAAGGAATCTGAAGAAATTGAGGAGAGACTATTCCCAAGCTGAAGTGCTGCTTGGTGGATTGGCCTGCAGTGGTTGCTTGGCTGCCTAGAGAGGAGAAAGGACTTTGTGGAACTTTGCCTTTATTTTCAACTTGTGCTAAAAGATCTCGGAGGGCTTGGAAGAGAGCTTGCCCCTGACCGAAGTACCAGGACCAGTGCACTTCACCAGCCTTTGTGAATTGCTGCTGTTCCAGTGGCGTCAGAGGCAGGGAGCTGTGACCGACTCTCACAACCGGCCTGGTGTCCTGTTGGCACCGCACTGAGCAAAGTCCGCCTGGAACAACGCAAGCTCTGAGCTCACCGATGACCATAAATGAGTCGTAGCCTGCACAGCGACAGAAGGGACACCGCAACGTGCAACGCCTCGCTACACCGAATCAACCTTGTCTGACCGACGCCAGCTCCCGAACTCCGTCTTGAATGCCGCACCGTAAAGTTGGAAGCAACGCCACGAGCAACATCCGTCCCGAACAACGCAAGCTCTGAGCTCACCGATGACCATCAACGAGCCGTAGCCTGCACCGCGACGGAAAGGACACGTGACCTGCAACGCTTTCTTTTTGTACACCGCGACGGACACCAGAACAGGTTTGCACCTCCGTGCCGGCCGCATCAAGGAAAAGGTACTGTATCTGAGTCTGTCGACATTTGAGTGGGCCCGGACCGCCACGGTCCGCTGGATTTGTTAGACTATGTGTTCTCTTCAGCAACACTGTAGCCGGACGAGGCTACCGACTCGCACAGAACTTTGAACTAAGCTTTTAAAACCTGAACACTTGAATTTGGACAGTACTGTGGATTCTTTTTGTCGTTTATTGGTCTTGTGATAACTCTATATAAAATATACCTATTTTTGATATAAAACCTGTGAGGCGTCCATTTGTAGTGTTGTCACTGGGTTACTGTATGTGGTCACAACTGCTTAACTTACATCGCCTCTGAAATAAGCCTTGACTGCTCGCGCCACACCGCCTAGAGGGTGAGCAGGGCTTATTTTGGGAAAGTAATTCCCTTGCCCTGACTAGAGGAGAGGGTCCCTGCTCATCACAAGCACCTACCTGTGCCAACCAGAGACCCCTAATTCTAACAAGGCCTCAGGAGTCAAGCAAGTAGCAAAATGCAGGATGTCCAAGATGTCCGGTCCAACGTCTCTGGTGTCAGCCACGGGTCTCAGCATTGCTGTGGATGGGGGTCGGGGTCAGAAAAGTCTGGAAGTCCAGTTCTTGAGTCGCAGCCTCTTCGGGAGCCTTGAGGTTGCAGACCAGCAAAGTTGCTGTTGGAGCCTGTTTGAACAGGGTGGTCACTCCTTGACCACAAGGGAGATGTCCTCAGTCTTCCAGTCAGAATAAAATATCGAAGTTCCGGGATTTCAGCTTCAAGATGTTGTCCAGGTGAACCTAAAGTCCTAGGGACACAGCTCCTGTACTTATATTAAGAAAAGGGGCTGGATTACCTGCTAGGTCCCTCCTATGGGTGGACCTGGGAAGGGGGTGGTTACACCCCTTTTCCTTTGTCCAGTTTCGCGCCAGAGTGGGCTGGAGTGCCCCAGCAACTGGTTTGAACCGGGCTATGCAAGGAGCACCTTGTGTGCCCCAGGCAGTGTCTGAAAAAGCATTTCTGAATGCAGCCCACCCTGCCCCAATACACTACAGCCTGTCTGGAGAGGTACTAGCACCTCCCCTGACAAGAAACCTATTGTCCAGGCCTACCCTGCCGCAGTTTCGTCCAGCTGCAGGAGGCCAGACTCGTGTCTGTGGCAGTGGCATCCGTTTTGTGATGCCATGGCTCTGTTTAAATTTAACCAGGTAAAGTAGTAACTACACGTCTTCTCCCTCTAGAAGGGTGGAATGCTACCCCCGCCTCCAGGACTGGCGGGGGGAGTATTCCAAAGTGTTTGACACCTTACAGGACATGTTTCGATAAAGCCAAACCGAAGTTAGCATTAACCGCTAGGATTATAATGTACTTAAGAGTATATGATATGGCTATATCATAGAACAGCTTTAAGGAGATGGTTCCGAAAGCTGCAGAGGGGCTCAGCTCATGCCAGAGCACCCTCTCACATAAAACCTAGAACTCTGCCTCCAGGATTGTCGAGGCCTACCATAGGAGTGGCTTATAGGTGTATATGTGTCTATATATAGGTATGGATATAGGTATACTATATCCCAGTAAGAGGTGTTTACACCACCTTACCCAGGCTGTGGCAACAGACCTGTGGTGTCAGTTTGGAAGGCAAGCCAGGGGTGACACAATACATGCTGCAGCCCCTGGTAGGCTTTGGATGCACCTATGCCCTGGGTACCATACAGGGACTCACAAAGGTGACCCAATACCCAATCTGGTATGTACCTAAAGTACATGGTAACAATTTAGAGAGAGTACAGCTAGGCTGTGGTCCTGATTAGCAGGGCCACAGCCAGTCTAGAGTCGAAAAAACAGTGAAACACAGCAAAAAGTGGGGGCGACCATAGGAAGCAGACCCTACTCTCCTACAGGCCTTAGTCTGGTAGACGTCAAGAAGCTAGCTGTGAGAAGTTGGCCTGGCATATGCTGTCCACTATTCTAGTGGGGCACCTTGCACCAGTCCAAACTACCCTTATTGATGGTAGGTTTAAAGTCAACCATATAGAAAGCTATCCTAGTGGTAGCTGTGGAGAGCAGCCTTCGGGCTAAGACTTAGAGGTGAGTTAAGCAAGTTGTTTTACCAATTATAATCTCTTGAATGATCAAATGAATGCACACCACACAGTGTATATATCAAATATATATGTATTTATTCTAAACACAACCCCTCTGGTCTCTTTATGAGGCTAGAGGTAAAAGTACAATACAAGGAACTTAAATAGCATACGATAAGTTGCACAGTATACGTTTTGCCCTAGGGGCCTCACAAACCATATACTAAAATAGTGGAATAAGAACCACGTGAGAGTTAGAAGCAAGGCCTTGGGTATGTAGAACCGCTGGGGCAACCAGGAACCACCCAAGGTAGGGACGCAGGAGACCCACGGGGGACACGTGCAGTGTCTAAACACAGCCGCGAATCACCATTGACTTCTTTTTTTTAATTTTTATTTATGGTATTTGTACCTATACATACAGTGCACAGGGATATCTTCATATGGGTAACCATCCTGTGCGGTACAAGGTAAGTGGTACATGGTAAATATTTCGGATGGCATCCCTTTGCTGGTTATACAATAATGGTAGGATGAGAATAGTGTAGGAGAAGAGGAACGTGTGAATAAGTAAAGAGAGAGAGAGAGAGATTACAGGGCAGATCCAACAGCATCAGCGAGCGTAGTGGCTGTAGCATATATTCTATTGGTTGATAGTTCGTTCATTTGTTAAGGTTTTATGGTGGGTCAAATGGAGTCAAGCTCTTGTCAAGTGACTTCCATATGCTCCTGGAGGAGGTTCTCCAAGGTGAGTATTTCATCGCTAGGGAGTCAGCTCCTCTTAGGTAGGTGATCCAGCTAAGCCATCCACTGTAGCACAAGTTACTTACCTTCAGTAACGATATATCTGTAAGAAACAGTAGTTAGTGTACCTTACCTTAGAATATCCCCAGGCGTCAGACTGGATCCGGAAAGTTTTGCGTAGCAGTACCCCTGTGCGTTGGTAGACGTCGTCTACGGCTCCGCGTCTGTCGTCGGCGCCGGGATGACGTCATCGGGGTACTTAGACGACGCCCTCGCGCGCTGACTTCAGTTCTTATACACAGCTTTTCCGTGCCAGAAACGCAGAGCCATGATAAAAACCGACACTGGTGCCAATAAACTAGGGCCCTCAAAGGGATGTACCTTAACCCTAGATATCGGTTCGCAGAAGGGGGAGGATGGGTGGGGCTTTAAGGAATCTAACCAACTAATGTTTCTAACAGATATATCGTTACCGAAGGTAAGTAACTTGTGCATCTGAAAGAAACAGGTTAGTGTTAGATTCCTTACCTTAGAATAGATACCCCAGCAATACCAACCCCGGTAGTGGGTCTGCGAACCAAGATCACACCAGAAAGTCCTGGAGAACGGAATGGCTGAAAAAGCCATCTCTCCGGACTTGGCTGTCCAGGCAGTAGTGTCTTGCGAACGTGTGCAGCGAGGCCCACGTAGCTGCCTGACAGATGTCCTGCAAGGGGACTCTCCAACCCAGGGCAGTAGAAGCCGCCGTGGCCCGAGTGGAATGGGCACGCAGCCCCACAGGAGGCTCCTTCCTAGCCAGCGAATAGCAAGCCTTGATGCACAAAACGACCCACCGAGAGATGGTCTGTTTGTGCTCCGCCTGTCCCTTCTTAGCGCCCACGTAACCAACAAAGAGTTGGTCATCCACTCGGAACTGGCGTGTGCGATCAAGATAGAAGGAGAGCGCACGTTTTGGGTCCAGACGGTGGAGCCTCTCTTCCTCTTTCGAGGGATGCAGAGGCGGAAAGAAGGTGGGCAAGGTGATGGACTGCCCTATGTGAAAGGCTGTGACTACCTTGGGCAGGAAAGAAGGACGCGTTCTTAACACAACCTTGTCCGGATGGACTGAGAGGAAAGGTGGCTTGGAAGAAAGAGCCTGGAGCTCACTCACTCTCCTGGCAGAGGTGATGACAACCAGGAACGCAGTCTTTAAAGTAAGAAGATGGAGAGGACAGTTGTGAAGTGGCTCGAAAGGAGCGCACATCAAGAATGTCAAAACAAGATTCAAGTCCCACTGAGGCATCACAAAAGGAACAGGAGGGAACATATGTGTGATGCCCTTTAAGAACCTATTTACAAATGGGGACTTGAAAAGAGAAGGCTGATCAGGAAGCCTCAAGAAGGCTGAAATGGCAGAAAGGTATCCCTTAAGACTGCCCAGAGCAGAGCCCTGCTGGGCAAGAGAAAGAAGAGGAGAACCGCGGAAAGAGGATCCACAGCCTTTGCTGTGCACAATGCCACAAACTTGTTCCACCTGCAGGCGTATATCGATTTTGTGGAGAATAACATCACAGACTTCAGGAGGCAAGTCAAATGTCCTCAACTGTTGCCGCTCAATCTCCACGCATGGAGGTGGAGACTGGACAGGTTAGGGTGGAGGACCGTCCCCTGCTGCTGTGACAGAAGGTCCTCCTGAAGAGGCAGACAATCGGGGGATCAACTGACATGCTGAAAAGCTCGGGATACCAGAATCTTCAAGCCCAGTTGGGAGCCACAAGGATGACTTGGGCCCGGTCGAATCTGATCTTCTTCAGCACTCTGGGCAGAAGTGGTATAGGCGGAAAGGCGTACAACAGACCGAAACTTCACTCGCGACGAAAAGCGTCTCCGAGCGAGTGCCCCTTGGAAATTCCAACGCGCAGAACTGATGACATTGCAGGTTCTCTTCAGTGGCGAGTAGATCTAACCAAGGCTCTCCCCACTGCTGAAAGAGGCCTTGCAACAAGTCCGAGTTCAGATGCCATTTGTGATCCATCATGCACCTGCGGCTGAGTTCGTCCGCCCTGGCGTTCAGGGAACCTGCCAGGTGTTGAACCACCAGGGTGACGCCCTGGTGTTCCCGCCATGTCCAGAGGCGCAGAGCCTCCTGACAAAGGGTTCAAGGACCCACCCCGCCTTGTTTGTTGCAGTACCACATTGCGGTGGTGTTGTCCGTGAACACCTGCACTATACTTCCCCGGACAGAGGGAACGATGCCTTCTGTGCAAGACGGATCACCCGCAGCATCAGAAGGTTGATGTGGAGCCGGGACTCCGCCGGAGACCAGAGGCCTCTGATCTCCCTCTCTCCCATGTGGCCCCCCCATCCTAGGAGGGACGCGTCTGTCACCACTACGTGATCCGGATGGGGAAGGGAGAGAGATCTGCCGCTGACCCATTCGCGGTTCGAGAGCCACCACTGCAACTGTCTCGCAGTGCCCTCCGAGATTAGGACGTGGTCGGACAGATTGACCGGATGCTGGGCCCACTGAAACTTCAGGTCCCACTGCAGAGCCCGCATCCGCCACCGGGTGTGATGCACCAGAAGGATGCAGGAGGCCATCAGCCCCAGCAGCCACAGCGTCAATCTGACCGAGACCCTGGATAAAGGCTGGAAGATCGGAATCAGAGCTTATATATCCCAAACCCGCTGTTTGGGAGGATAAACACGAAACTGCGCCGAGTCCAGAACCGCTCCGGCACATTGATAGAGAACCCCAGCAGGTGCAGGAGGTCGGCCGTTGTCTGGAGGCGGCTGACGACTGTCTGGGCCTTTAACAACCAATAGTCGAGATAGGCTGAAACCCCCTATCTGGGCAGATGAGCTGCGACCACCGCCATCACTTTCGTGAACACCCGAAGGGCGCTGGTAAGGCCGAAGGGGAGCATGGTTAACTGAAAGTGCTCGTGGCCTACCGTGAATCGCAGGTAACGAAGGTGGTCCGGCAGGACGGGGATGTGGAAATACGCATCCTGCAAGTCCAACGCTACCATCCAGTCTCCTGGGTCTAGGGCAGCTAAGACCTGAGCCAATTTCAGCATCTTGAACTCCTTCAGGAGGAAGCCGTTGATGTTACGGAGGTCCAAGATAGGGCGTAGGCCCCCTTTGTCCTTCTTGGGAACCAGAAAGAAGTGGAAATAACAACCACACCCTACTTCTGGCCCAGGAACGCGCTCAATGGCCCCCTTGGCCAAGAGGGCTGTAACTTCCTCTTGCAGAAGTCTCAAGTGATCCCCGAAATGCAGTGGTACTGCGGTGGCAGGGCTTGAGGGGTCATCTCGAAGGGGAGGGAGTAGCCCCTTCGGACGATTTGCAGCACCCACCTGTCCATTGTGATGTCGCGCCAGTGGAGGAGGTGATGGCGAACCCTGCCCCCCACTGGCGTCGAATGGGCCTGAAAGCACGGACTAGGAAGGCCGAGAGGCTTCTCCCACTAGAAGGGTGGAATGCTACCCCCACGGCCAGAACTGGCGAGGGGGTAGTATTCCAAAGTGTTTGACACCTTACACAACATGTTTTGATAAAGCCAACCCAAAGTTAGCATTAACAGCAAGGATTATAATGCACTTAAGAGTATATGGTATGGCTATATCATAGAACTGCTATAAGGAGCTGGTTCCGAAAGCTGCAGAGGGGCTCAGCTCATGCTAGGGCACCCTCTCACACAAAACCAAGCACTCTGCCTCCAGGATTGTCAAGGCCTGCCATAGGAGTGACTTATAGGTTAATACGTGTCTATATATATATATATATATATATATATATATATATATATATATATATATATATATATATATATATATATATATATTCACTGAAAAAACCATAGGTTATAGACCATATATAGTTAGGAATTAGCATTTACAAAACCTTGAAAATTCAATTAAAAAACCATAGGTTATAGACCATATATAGTTAGGGATTAGCATTTACAAAACCTTATTTACTCACACAAAACCATTGAAATTCGCAGATATAGTTAGTTGCACTAACTATATATCGCGCACCCGCAATCCACTGCTGATGATGTCACATATTACATCATTCATGACATGGTCAGTGACATCACTGATGACATCACTGATGACAACATCCAGTGACTGTATGTTTCTGTAAAGATAAAATATGTCTTACATATTGAAGAATGAGTGGATGTATAAGTGTCTGAATGAAGGATTTAGTAGGTGCATGACTGACTGTATGAGTGAGTGATTAAATGTGTCTCACTGAGTGCATGGGTTAGTGATTAAACTGTCTTAATTTGTGCATCATTATATCTGTTGTTCTGTAAACTGCTGCATGTGTTGATCAGTAGCTATATGAGTAACTATATGGGTTATTGATTGGTTGCCCAAGTATTTGTATGGGAAAGTGAGTGTGTGTGTGGGGGTGGCTGGGAGGTGTGTGACTCTGTGCATAGATGTGTGAGCAGTTGATTCACTAGATGTATAGGTTCAAAACTGCATGTGGAAACAGCTCTATGGGTGGTTGACTGTGTGCATGAGTGTATTGGTGAGTGAATGGATATCTCAGTGCTACATGTCAAAGTAAGTACATATGTAAAACACAGTACATGTGAGAGTTGACATATATAAATTACTGTGCATAAGAGCCAGTGAATGTGTGAGTGGCTGTATGGATCATTGTGAACTTATATCAGGGATTGTATAAGAGAGTAAATATGTGTTAGTATATGTTTGAATAAGTAAGGTGTGTATAAGTGTATAGTTGAGGAAATGGAGGTGTGATTGATTCTTTGCATGACTGTCTAGGTGTATGAGTAACTCCATGGATGAGTGACAATCTGCGAGTGTCTGTTTTCACTGAGTGTATCTAAGGTTATATCAGAGTCTGTAGAGGTTCATCGTATTAACACATGAATGATGTCATCTGTGATGTTGTCAGTGATGTCATTTGAGTTGTCATCAGTGATGTCATCAGTGATGTCACTGACCATGTCATGAATGATGTAATATGTGACATCATCAGCAGTGGATTGCGGGTGCGCAATATATAGTTAGTGCAACTAACTATATATGCGAATTTCAATGGTTTTGTGTGAGTAAAATAAGGTTTTGTAAATGCTAATCCCTAACTATATATGGTCTATAACCTATGGTTATTTAATTGAGTTTTCGAGGTTTTGTAAATGCTAATTCCTAACTATATATGGTCTATAACCTATGGTTTTTTCAGTGAATTTCAATGGTTTTTTAATAGCAAATATCAAAAGCTGTAAAATGTATTATTCTTTTAAATGAAAAATATATTTTATATGTTTTTAATAAAAAAAAATTATGCATCTGCCAAACCCTGACCTCTTAATAGTGCACTGTGGTGGAAATGATTTGGGCACTATGACTGGGGTTGGTCTGGAAATGCTTTTAAAGAACACCTTTGAAGGACTGGGTTTTTCTAAGACCCAGCGGTGCCAGGGATAACACCTAAAACCTTTGTGGGTAACCTGTTCCGGCGTACAAATGACAGAGACACGGGACACTTCCTTCGGCGTCAAAGATTCGAGGTTTATTACTGCAGGGAACACAGAAGTCACAGGAAGTACAACGTGTGCAAGTTCGAGGAGTCTGCTTCAAATTGTATCTGTGGATCGCTCTTTTTATACAGTTTTCTGAGCATAGGATAACATGGTGCACAAAGGATTACAACCTGGTTCCCATCGTAAAGATCATAAGGGGTCGCTTTCATGTATTCAGGGCCCGGAACATAATTACAGTAACATTTGGTAGCTCCCAACTGTAAAAGTACATCTTCCCACCATTAGTACATTCCAATCAGCAATAAACGAATCGAGGAAAAGACAGAAACAGGTGCAAAGGAAGACGAGGACAGTGAACAGATCGAAAAAGGGTGTAAAAGGGGTGGCATCAGGAAACACGAGTTACAGGCATCAAAGGGGACGTGCCTAATGAATGCACAACTGAGACAATAGACCGACGCGGCAAGATGAGCCTCGAGCGGGGCCATCTGCCTTACAGTTCCATCCCCCTTATCATAAAGACACCTTCAAAGGAACACGTGTCTTCCGCAAGAGCTTGGGAATCCCAGGGTCGCGAAGCGGACAGCGTCCGTTCGCTGGCTACTTGAGGGCAAGAAACAAAATGGATGCCGTATCTAAGATGGAACCCGTGGGTTCAGATGAAGAAGCCCACGAAACAAACGAACGGTTTAGGTTAATACAGCGAAAACGCGTACACCCACTAAACTCGTCATTTGCGGTTCATAGATACCAGACTCGACCATATTCGTGCGAGTCAGAAACACCACTTACAATTGTCACGGAACCTCAGACGCTCCTTTTGCCCTCATGTAGGCAAGCACTAGTCGAAATCATAATCGATCTCGATATTCATCAAACCATCTAGATGCTGCTGCAACATAATTCTATCCATCAGAGTTCCTTTGGTAACAGGCGGCTGCCTTATACACGTCGTAGCACAGAGGCCACATAAGGCAGGACCACACTGCACACAAAGACAACACGTGAACAGGAATGCTACAACAACCCCAATGATCATCAGAATCGTCCAACCCCAAGTCGACATTAGGCCCCAAAACCACCCGAGAAGCGTCCAATCCCCTACGTCCACGTGTATGGACTCAGAGATTTTATGCAACTTCGAGATGGCTTGATAGACAGTCGGAGCGTTGTCTGAAATGAATATACAACAACTCGAATGGATCACCTTACATACTCCACCTCGATCTGCTAAGACAACGTCTAAAACCATACGATTTTGTAACGTCATCAGCCTATCCGCCTGAAGCTCTGCTGTGATATTACCAAGGGCACTGGCAGTGATGTTAGCTGTCGATTCCACCACTCGAGTCAACTGTCTCAGGTTCTGACTATTGATCATAGGCCCCCAAAACGGCAAGAAACCCTTGAAAAAGTCTCCTGCCTCTTGACCGGCAGTGTCCTCTTTGCTAATCACGCCCCTCACAACTCTGGTCTTGTGGTAATCGGAGGCGACTGTAAAAGTCGGCGGCAACAAGTTTGCAATATAACAGGTGCCCACGAAGTCAAGGGGCAACCATGTATAAGCACGGTCATAACAGACAAAGTACGTACCCTTGGCAGTCAGGAGAACAGGGGAAGAGAGCATTGGTAAAACATATGTCTCAGAGCAAGCACTTTCCCCAAGGTGAGCTCTCGGGCTTCGGCCACGGCCTTTCAGACAGAAATTACCAAGGTGGGGTACGACCCATATTGGAGACGAGCTTCTAAGCTGTCTTTCGCCCACTAGCGCACTATACTCGACCTCACTGAGATCCCTATAAGCTCGCACCTCTTCCTCTGGAATGAGCGACGGCTCATAGATATCCCTATCTAAATCAGCAATCGCTATTGCCAAAGGCTTATGGTACGGACCGGGACCAAAGTGGGGAGAACGTGGCTCTCGATTGGGGTAAGAATCTAGTGCGCTACGAAACATTGTTTGGAATGCTCGAGCTGAACCCTGGGAACTATAAGGAAGGACCAAGTACGGAATTCCCTTATCGGTGGTATGCGGCATTAACCCACACACCCAACAATTTGTAGAGTTAACCACCAACTGATGCTGATGAAGGAGCCGAACGAAGGAATTGTTCATGAATTCCGCACGTCTGACCTGCTCGTGTTGGGGTAAGATGTGGAAGGAGTGAGGAGAGACAGTGGAGGTAAGTTTAGGTTCAGAAGAAGGGGTAGGTGAGGCAGAAGGCGACAATGACTGTATCATGTAATACACCCCACCCATCAATAACGAGGAAACAGGTAAGAACAAAAGGAACACCTGAAACATGAAGCATTTTGTATGTGCAATTCTGCGCAACTCGAATCTGTGGGCCTGAGCCTTTCCCAATTCCGACAACTTCGAGAAAGTCATCCTCTAAAACCGTCCGCAACGTTCTTGACGCACTTCGTTCTGTGTAGCAGTAGTCAATCCCCAGGAGTTCCTAGGAATCGAAGGTCTCCGACCTAGTGTCAAGACCTACTAACCAGAAGGAAGTACCCGCGCGGCCCTACGGTCCACCCGGATGCAAGGTATTTTTAATCAACAATATATACAAAATCTCCTAGCTGTGGAAGCAAAAACGCACACGTGGAAAAAGACTCAAAATTTACAAAATCACAATTATACAAGTGTGTTCAAACTGGACGGTGATAATGGGGTAACGTGGATGTCCGGGGAGAAAGCAAAGATACGTTTATTAGTCTCTAGTACTGGAGCGAAGAAAATATCGGCTTCTCCCAGGACGTGTCTGTTCGTCAAACAATTGGTCCGATGATGACACAGAGTTCTGTTGACCAGGCAATTGTTCTGATCTTGAGTTCTGTGATGACAAATGTTCAACAATATCGTTCTGCTGCACTGAGGTATCTCCGACAGGCTGAGCGTCGCTGAAAGGGACAAAGTTCGGTACAGTTTCTACTTCAGACGAGGCGATGCCCTTCCTCACCCACGAGTCCACTGGTAAAGGTATAGGTACCTTTTTGGTATGGGTGGCATGCACCCAATTCTTACGCCCTTCCAAACGAACAGCAGTCCTCGTGGCAAGGAGCACCTGGTAGGGTCCGGTGAAACGAGGCTCAAGGTTGCGCTTTCGGCCAAAATTCCTCGTCACCACCCAGTCTCCGGGCTGGAGCTGGTGGCCTGGACCCTCCGTCTGCGTCGGCAGTGCTTCAAAGACCTGTTGGTGAATCAACCTCAGTTTAGCAGTCAGATCATGAAGATAATCGATTAACATTGGGTACTCAAGATCAGAGAACACACTGGGTCTAGGGACCCCCCAAACATTGGCAGGGCGGCCGAACACAATCTCATAGGGACTAAGCCCTACTCGGGAGTGTACAGTCGCCCTGGTTGAAAGAAGAGCTAAGGGCAAAGCGTCAGGCCACAAGAGACCAGTCGTAGCCTGAATCTTCGCTAGTTTCAATTTAAGGGTGCCATTATACCCTTCAACCAAACCTGCTGACTGGGGATGATTGGCGCTGTGGAATTTCTGTGTAATTCCAAGGCCCTTACACACATTGTTCATCACACTCCCCACAAACTCACTTCCGTTATCAGACCATACAATTCGTGGCATTCCATACCGAGGAAAGTATTCCTTCAGTAGGATTTTCGCAGTGGACAGAGCAGTGTTGTCTTTGAGAGGGTAGGCTTCGATCCATCGGGAGAATGCGCAAACCACAACTAAAACGTACTTCAGGTTATTGCATCGCTCCATATGGATGAAGTCTAGCTGAATCACCTCAAAGGGACAGGAAGGGGGAGCAAAATGGCCAGGGGGTGTAGGAGTTCCCTTACCAGGATTGTACATCATACATATCATACAATTCTTCACCAATCTCTGAGCACACTTAGCGATACCATCATTCTTCCATACAGGGGACAATAACTTGCAGATACCTTTCACACTAATATGTGCCAAGCCGTGTGCCATCGTCACAACAGCTAGCACATACGCATCCGGCAACATCCACCTCTTATGTTCCGACAAATCAATCCAGCAGCCATTCGCATCCAACTTTCCCGTACTCTCTTTCCACTTCGTCTTTTCAGTCTCGGTGGCCTCGTTCTGAATCACTTTCACTCTCTCGATAGTGTCCTCACACATACCAGTTTCTGCAGGCCACCTTACCGAACTCGTCACATACATCCTAGTGCTAAGGTTCCTGGCAGTCTCCTTAGCAATCTCATCCGCAAACGCATTGCCACGACCAACATCATCCGTCACCTTACGGTGTGCGCTACATTTAATAATCGCCACCTGCTCAGGCAATGTAAGTGCATCCAAAAGATCATTCACAAGCTGTCCGTGCTGAATCTTTGTACCATGCGACGTCATGAAACCTCTCTCTCTCCACAATCGTCCGAAGCTATGAGCAACACCAAATGCATACTGGCTGTCCGTAAACACATTCACCCGTTTCCCTTTCGACAACACACACGCTCTAGTCAAGGCAATCAGCTCTGCCGCCTGTGCAGAATTCTGATTCAATCTCGCAGTCTCCACAACCGTACTCAACGTCACCACAGCATACGCAGTCGTCACATCACCATTCAGCAACTTAAAACACGACCCATCCACATACAGGGTCCCATCGGGGTTTTCCAATGGAGTATTTTTCAAGTCAACACGACCTTTAGTTTCCTCCTCAGTTCGTAAGTAGCAGTCATGAGGTGCTACTTCGTCTGACTCCATACTGATTGGCAACAAAGTCGCGGGGTTCAGGACATTACAACGTTTTATTTGAATGTGACTTGCCAAAAGCGTCAACTCATACCCAGACAACCTTGCACTCGTCAGGTGTTGGGTTTTCGTACGATTCAAGAGCGTGTCAACTGCATGCGGAACCATCACCGTAAGCATATTATCCATGACCAATCCTGCAGATTGTCGGATGGACACCGCAGCTGCCGCTGTTGCTCTCAAACAACTCGGCAATGCTCTAGCTACTGGGTCCAAGGTCGAGGAAAAATATGCACATTGACGCTGCTTACCACCAAATTGTTGCGTTAAGACACTCAACGCACAACCTTCCCTCTCGTGAACGTATAGTGTAAACGGCTTACTGTAGTCAGGGGTACCTAACACAGGGGCCGAACACAACGCGTCACGTAGTTCAGAAAAACTTTTCTGACATTCTTCCGTCCATGGTAAAGGTGTTGGAACATCCTTGCACGTAAGAGCCACCAATGGTTTCGCTAGTAATGAAAAATTTGGAATCCATTGCCTGCAGTATGACGTGATACCTAAAAAGGCACGCACATCTCTCTGAGTTGTTGGCACAGTCATTCGAGCAATCGCCGCAATTCTCTCTGGGGTCAACCTTCTTCCCTCCTTTGACAATAAGTGACCTAAATAGGTTACTTCTTGACAACAATATTGCAGTTTAGAAGGAGACACCTTGTGATGTAAGTCACAGAGATGCTGCAACAACGACACCGTAGCAATTTTGCAAATGTCCTGAGTGTCCGCAGCCACCAATAAGTCGTCGACATATTGGATCAAGGCCGCACCGGCCGGCAACGCAAACGCATAAAGTTGGCTCTTCAAGGCTTGGCTATATATCGATGGACTCTCACAGTAGCCCTGAGGAGCGCGTTTAAACCTAAAGCTGCGGCCACCTAGAGAGAAACCAAAAAGGTCCCTACTCTCCTCAGCAATCGGAATGCTGAAGAAAGCATTCTTCAGATCGATCACTGAGAACCAAGATGCAGAGGCTGGAATCAGAGTCAGTAGAGCCGTAATGTCGGGCACCACAGGGAACTGAGGAATCACAATTTTATTCACCTCCCGTAAATCGATAACAAAACGATAAACAGGAGGCTTTGATGGATCAGTGCGCTTCAGGATGGGCAGCACAGGGATATTGCACATGTTTCCCCGAGTCTCCTCGATAACATCTTTCTCAATCAAATCGTAGATGATCGCTAACAGCGCTCGCTCACCATCAAGGGAGATACGATACTGGGGAATACGTGGCAACCGCACATTAGATTTCAGGTGAACAACATAAGGGGAGATGTCAAGCAGGCCCACGTCATTGGGACCTGTTGCCCACAAAGATGCAGGAAGAGAACTCAATTCCGGTGGGAGTTTATCGATGGACAAATACATAGGAGAGATTACTCTCTCACCCAATGTAAGCTTTACTCCCGCAGGAGAACAATACAAAGTCGCATACAGACGTT
Source organism: Lissotriton vulgaris (assembly GCF_964263255.1). Taxonomy (NCBI): domain Eukaryota; kingdom Metazoa; phylum Chordata; class Amphibia; order Caudata; family Salamandridae; genus Lissotriton; species Lissotriton vulgaris. The sequence goes on from NC_141694.1 coordinate 1,924,957,103, forward strand.
TCAGCAAATCCAGGCCCAAGAGATTTTCACCACAACCAGTAGTCAAAATCAAAGGAGCTTTCAGCTCACGAGGCCCAATTGCAAGAGGCAAAGGGCGCGAAACCGGATTGCTAACAGGGGCGCCAGAGAATCCAACGGAAACATTCGTTAAGCCAGACAAAAGTGCGCCAGGGAGTTTCGAATGCATGATGGAACTTTTCGCTGCACCAGTGTCCAACAGAAAAGGCTCAACTACGCCCGAGGTGGCAACTGCGACGTAAGGCCCTCTCTGATCAACCGGAACTGATACTACTCCCTCTCCTTGTCTATGGCTGTCCTAGTAATTACCGTCGTCAGTACCCTGATCGACGTAATAATCGTCCATATTTTACTGTGCAGATCTGCCTTGCGATGATCCACGCTGATCAAAACAATTATTAGAATCAGAGGAATTATTAGAACGATCATTCTGAACACCGCGACCTCTACCTCGTGAGGCCTGTTGAGGACCACTACGACCTCCTCTAGATGAATTACCACTATTTCGATCACGCAAAACAGGACAATCGAATTTCAAATGACCCTCTCCCCTGCAATAGGCACACTGATTGTACCCCAACGTAGATCTCTGCGAAGAGGAGTCATTCCGTGATTGTGACCTATTCGACTGAGACTGCGATCGATTCCGCTGTTGCGAATCATTCTGATTCGAACGTGGAGGATACGCTTGTTGCAACAACACTTTAGTTTTGAGCTCTTTTGTCTTTTTATCGACACAATCATTTTCCTCTTTCTCTCTATTCTCATAATATTGGGCCGTAGCCAATATTTGAGCAGAAGTGGAAACAGCCCACGCACTCTCTGAATTCCTTAATTTGTTGCTTAAGTCCGGCAACAAATTTGACACAAATTTGTCCACAAACAATCTCTGACCTCCCTCAGTACCCATATCCTGACCACTATGATCGATGAATGCCTCCTCAAATCTCGTAAAGAAATCAGAGACACTCTCATCCTTCTTTTTTTTGCAAGCTGACAACTTGTCCCAATTCACCTTCATAGCTGGCATAAGCGTCTTCATGAGAGTGATTATTCTCTGAGGGAGATTAGCAATCAGCTGTTCGGGCTTAGCCCCACCAACTTGCAAGGCATCCGCAGCAAGAAGTGCAGCCCAATCACCGCCTAATTCTGCCGCATGATCTTCCTGACGAATCTTTGCCCATACCGGTTGCGGTACGACATTACCAAACAACATATCAATATCGGCAAGATTCATTATCGTAGCATCCACGAGCTGCGACAATTCCTTATAGTACCCTGCAGGATTTTTGCGAGGGTCAGGCAAAGATTGCTTTACCTGCAAAACTTCTGACCGTTTCCACGGAAGATGTATCCACACTCTCTGGAAATGTGGCAAAATAATAGGATTAGACTGTGGATCACCAGGCATATACACTGGAGGAACTTCGCGCATGGGATACTGACCAGGCGCTGCTGGCGGTTCCTCAATGTCTTCTAAAAACAATGCCCGAGGCATTATAGAAGGGCGGAAAGATAGCAACTGCTCGACAGCACGTCGAACATTGCTACCCACCATTATTCCGCTCGCAAACTGGAGCTGAAGATTAGTTAGAGCAGTCAATACATCATCAGGCGCATCAGCCGATATTTGATCACGTAAAAGCTTGCACATTTCCTCAAACACGAACCTCTGTGTCGGTACGTTGAATTGAGAGAACGTATCAAGCACCACACGTGGAGTATTCCTAAGGGGGTATCTAATCCAACCCATCGCCATATTATATAGCGAGTCACGTTCTCTACTACCAGGAAGCTGACTTCGTCTTTGGGGACCATCAGAACCAGCGGACTCAAGAATCGGTCCAAGAGAATCGAAAAAGTTAGCAGCAACAGAAGGGACACGACGTCGAGCAGACGGGGTAGAAGAGTAACACAACGGGGTAACAAGTGAGGTGTCAGGAACAGAAGGGACAGCAGGAGTAACCAGAACAGTAGAAGCAGCGGGAGCAGGAGTGTGAGGAAGTACAAGCGGGGGAGCAGTAGGGACGGGAGCAGGTAAGGGAGCAGGAACAGGTTGAGGAACGGGAACAGGTTGGGGAACAGGAACAGGAGCAGGCGGAGGAACAGGGACAGGGGGAACCACAGGAACTATGATACCCTGGGCATACGGAGGTGGTGACTTCAAGAGATAGGACAACAAGGGGTCCTCTACTACTTCCTCCTTCTTATCCGTACCCGCCGGTAAAGCAGGGTAACACTTATCGACAGTCATGCGCTGCAATCTATCAAAAACTTCCTTTTCCTTTTCCTCCTTGTCTCGCTGAAACTGCTCTGCGTTTCTTACCGTTGTAACAATTCCTTCTCTCTTATTACGTTTAATCTGCTTGATTTCTTTCTGCTTGGCTTCTTTACGCCACAACCGAAAGGAATAAACATGGCCGGCCTTGCTTTTCTTTGGAACAATTTAGCTTCAAGATTATCTAGAATCGGGGCCTCAAAACTACCATGAGGTGGCCAACTAAGGACACCGTCTTTTTTAGTGTAACGAACCCAACACTCATTGAATGTAATTGGACCTAAACCGTGTCGGCTGTACAACTCGTAAGTTGGAGTTCCAACCGGAGGTATCGGACACGAGTCCTCCAGTCGGGAATCCGCACCACAACTTCTAAAGCAACTGAACAAAGTACTACGGCCAGGCATCGTGCACACTAACCGAGTTTCACAAACGTCAAGGGTTATAGGATTATAATGTCCCTGCAAAGAGCAAAAACCCTCGGTTTTTGGCGACTGCAGACGTCAAATATCACAACAAAAAAAACAAAATACCAAGAACCACAAATGCAATGGAACCATGCAACAACTAAGTACCCACAACAGAGGACTCTGGGAGTGACCCACAAATACTTAACTCAAAGATCAGTGGCGTCTCCAGGAAGGCCCGTCAATCGTCTCGCTATACCAAGGTCTACGCCAGGCGCCAAAACAGGTCTACAGTCAGGGCAGTAGTCCGTCACAGCCGTCAGGAGGCGGGAATCTTCGCGGGGAAAGTCGTCGGGCCACTTGTTTCGACAACAGGATCGATGAAGCGGGGTGCACCTTCCCTCGGAGATTTCACACGAAGTTCCTCACGATCGTCGGGCTTGGACCGGTACCACTGATGCAGACCTACGTTGGGCGCCAACTGAAGGACTGGGTTTTTCTAAGACCCAGCGGTGCCAGGGATAACACCTAAAACCTTCGTGGGTAACCTGTTCCGGCGTACAAATGACAGAGACACGGGACACTTCCTTCGGCGTCAAAGATTCGAGGTTTATTACTGCAGGGAACACAGAAGTCACAGGAAGTACAACGTGTGCAAGTTCGAGGAGTCTGCTTCAAATTGTATCTGTGGATCGCTCTTTTTATACAGTTTTCTGAGCATAGGATAACATGGTGCACAAAGGATTACAATCTGGTTCCCATCGTAAAGATCATAAGGGGTCGCTTTCATGTATTCAGGGCCCGGAACATAATTACAGTAATATTTGGTAGCTCCCAACTGTAAAAGTACATCTTCCCACCATTAGTACATTCCAATCAGCAATAAACGAATCGAGGAAAAGACAGAAACAGGTGCAAAGGAAGACGAGGACAGTGAACAGATCGAAAAAGGGTGTAAAAGGGGTGGCATCAGGAAACACGAGTTACAGGCATCAAAGGGGACGTGCCTAATGAATGCACAACTGAGACAATAGACCGACGCGGCAAGATGAGCCTCGAGCGGGGCCATCTGCCTTACAGTTCCATCCCCCTTATCATAAAGACACCTTCAAAGGAACACGTGTCTTCCGCAAGAGCTTGGGAATCCCAGGGTCGCGAAGCGGACAGCGTCCGTTCGCTGGCTACTTGAGGGCAAGAAACAAAATGGATGCCGTATCTAAGATGGAACCCGTGGGTTCAGATGAAGAAGCCCACGAAACAAACGAACGGTTTAGGTTAATACAGCGAAAACGCGTACACCCACTAAACTCGTCATTTGCGGTTCATAGATACCAGACTCGACCATATTCGTGCGAGTCAGAAACACCACTTACAATTGTCACGGAACCTCACCTTTCATCAATTGATGACACTTTTTACCCAAACTGCCTTGGTATATTCCAATATATGCCAAAGACAGAAATGGAAGTGTGTGAGAAGTTGGCCTGATATGCAGTGCTCACTATTCTAGTGATCACTATGTATCAGTCCAAACAACCCTTATTGATGATTGGTTGTAAGTCAACCTTATAGACCAGCTATCCTAGTAGCGTGGATACGAGCAGTCTTCGGGCTAAACTCTAGAGGGCGTGTTAAGCCAGCTGTTATACCATCACATATACCCCTTGAACACCAAGTGAAAGGACACCACACAAGTGTTATGAAAATAAACAGTGTATTTATTTAGATCACAACAGCCCTGTACTCTTTATGAGGACAGGGTACTAAGCACACAACAAAACTCTTACGAAACTACTATAAGTTGCACAATTTACACAAATGCCCGAGGGGCACGAAAAACCATATACTCTAAAAGTGGAATGCGAAATTACTAGCAGGTAAGTACTAATCTCATAGGGTTTGGAATCGCTAGGACTACGTTACTGAACCTTCAGATTACTAGTAGGAGGCCTAGGGGACTCGGGTGCAGAGTGTGCACTCTCACGCGGGATGCGGGACAAAGTCTATGGTAGCTAGATTTCACAAAGTTAGTGTTATCGGGCGAACCCGACTAGATAGGCTGAAAAACGAAAAGGATCTGGACCCTTGGATAGTGAGGCTATGCTGGGGCACCGAAATACCGAAGTTACCTAGCCCAGGGGCTGCAGCTGCATAGGTCTGAAAAGACGTCGGGAATCCTCGTCACAGTCTATGGAGCCTGAAGAAAGAAGTTGCTGGCAGGTGACCAGTGAAGATTGTTCGATGGATCCAAGCCTGGATCGAAGATGGATGACACCTGAAAGCAGAGGGGACCAAGTTCTTTAATCACTAGCCAGTGATTGTGTGGGCACCAGGATGGCACCGGGCGAAGTCACCTCGACCAGGTGAGTGGGCGACGCTGGGCTCTGCAGTCTCACGGACCAGGAGGCGTTGTCGGCGACCAGGATGGAGGTGCGAGCTGTCCCACGATGGTTGATGCTGTCGACGTCGCTGGACCCAGGATTGGGGCAACAAGTCTTGGCAAATTCAAGCCCACGCGGTGGACCTAAAATGGCGTCTGGAGTGGACCAGGAGGGTCCGGGGTGCTCCTCTTGTGGAAGGGAGCAAGGGCCAGTCTGGAGCAACCAGACCAGCAGAGTTGTTGTCGTTGATCGTCGTCGAGAAGGCCACAAGCCAGCGGGCTAGTAGCCAGACAACGCGGTGAGCAGCAAAAAGCAGAAGGGCCCCACGCAGATCGTGGAGATGCTGGGGGGCTGGACTTCGGTGCTGGAGCTGCTCAGGGTCGGGGCTTCTCGGACCCCAAAGCACTCACCAGAGGATCCCTCGGCGGTCGTGCTGGATAGAAGTCGTGCAGTTCTGATGATGGCCGGTCCCTCGAGGTCTCGTCGCACCTACGGTTCTCAGCTTAGCTGTTGAGGTAGGTAGAGGTCAGAGGTGCCAGGGAAGCCGGGTCTCGTTGAGCTGGTCAGTCGGATTCCGGAGGAAGGACGTGCAGCAAACCACAGAGTTCTTAGATGGTGCCTGCGGATGCAGGGTGACTACTCCTTAGTCACAAGGGAGAAATCTTGAGAAGAGTCGAGAGTTCCTTTCGTGGAAAGTAGTTTCTTGATTCAAAGATGATCTAATTTGGAAGGGTCCCCGCTCCTGCCTTTATCCTAAAGAAAGGGGTGGGTACGTGACTAGGTCCTGCCCTAGGGGTGGGACCAGGAAGGGGGGTGGTTACACCCCTCTCCCATGCCGGACTCTCCTCAGGCTAGGGGCTGGTGTGCCCCTGGAAATGGTTCTAGCTGGCAGATGCGTAGTGAGCACGGGGGTGCCACTTGCAGTCACCTTCCTGTAAAGCCCTGCCTACCCAGGATACACAAAACCCTGTCTGGGATGGTGCTAGCACCGCCCCTGACAGGAAACCCTTTGTCCAAGCTCCCCTCGCTGGAAGGACTCCCAGCTGCAGGAGGTCAGACTCGTGTCTGTGGTGGCAGCATCCATTTTGTGATGCTGAGGCTTGAGTTAACTTTAACCGGGGTTCACAGTTACATGCATGTCGTGTCCCTCTAGAAGGGTGGAATGCTAACCCCGTCGCCAGAATTGGCGAGGGGTTAGTATTCCAATTCGTATGACACCTTACTCGACATGTTTTGATAAAGCAAAACCAAAGATAGCATTTAACCGCGAGGATTATAATGCACTTAAGAGTATATGGTATGCGTTATCATGGAACAGCTATTAGGACTTGGTTCCGCAAGCTGCAAACGGGCTCAGCTCATGCCAGAGCTCCATCTCACACGATTCCAAGCACTCTGCCTTCAGGATTGTCAAGGCCTGCCATAGGAGTGACTGATAGGAATCTGTGTGTCCATTTTTAGGGTTAGATATAGGTATACTATATCTAAAGCAAGGGGTGATTACACCACCTTGCCCCAGCTGTCGTGCAGCCAGTTGTGTCAGATTTAGATGGCCATCCAGGGGTGGCATAATACATGCTTCAGCCCCTGGTAGGCCCTGGGTCCACCTATGCCCTGAGTTACAGGGTCTGATAAGGTGGCCCAGTACCAATTGGAAATGTACCTAAGGTACATGGAATCCATTTTAGAGAGAAAGCAGTAGGCCTGGGGTCCTGATTGGCAGGGTCCCAGGCCAACTAAGTCGGAAAACCAGCAAAACACCAGGCAAAAAGTTGGGGGCAACCATAGTCAGGTATCCACCTTCCTACACAACCCCCCCCCCCCAAACGAAAGGAGATAAGGCTATCCTTGACCAGGTAAGCCTATATTGCCTGAGTGGCCATATGAGGTGGTACATGCACTGGCATGGTTACCCCCTGTATCATGGTCCACTAAGCAACCCCTCACCCTAAGGGTATCTGAGGGTCTCCACCATAGGGAATCACTACCTGTGGTGTGCTTTGGCAAAGTAAAAGGCTGGTGTGGGAATGGAGTGCTGAAGTGAGACTCCACTACTGTTGGGCTCAACTTCCTCCAATCACTATCCACCATATGTGCCTTTCTTTCCAGTACTGAGTTGCTATGAGCTCTCAGGGTCAACCTCTGGCTACCTAAAGCTGGAGGCTGAGTCCCTCTGTTTGGCTTACTGGAGGGACAGGTCAGGTTAGGGGTTTTTAGGCCCCGTGTTTGGCTGTGCCCAACAGTGTCCAGCTGTGGGAGGTCCCTAACTACTTTTAAGGGGGATTCCTCAGTAGTCTGTTTTATGTTCACTTGGCTAGGTTTACTAGCTTCAGTGATCCTAATCTGTTGATTGGGGATTTTTGGACAGGGGGCCCTTTGGGGTCCACCACTGGCCTCCCTGACCTCTTCAGCCCTGGGCTGACCGAGGCAGGGTAGAGAGGTGCAGGCTACCTGTTCCAGACTGGGTCCCACCTGGGAAGGGTACACTGCCATCAGGGGCTCTGCCAGGCTAGGCCTGACTACCTCTGGGGCAGTTCCTTCACCAGGGGTAGAGTCAGTTCCCTGAGGAGGCTGGCTCTCACCTAGTGTCTGGGAGGGGGAAGACTCTTCTTCCTCCTCAATGCTCTCAGTTTGGGTGGAGTGATCCATTGTTTCAGGCTTCACAACCCCACTATCTGTCTGAGTAGAGGCTGAGACCATTTCAACCTTGCCAACCTTTTCAGGAGGGCACTCAGTTTGTGTTTGGGCTGTGACTGTCACAGCCCTCCTATCCTGTTCAGGAAAGTCTGTCTGAGCCTGGGCAGTGGCTCCCACTGCTCTTCCAACCTTTTCAGGGAGGAATGGTGCTGGGACTGGGGCTGTAGCTATTACTGCCCCACTAACCTTTCTGGGTAGGCCTATCATCCTGGAGTGAGTTTCTTGCTCCACCTCAGCCCATGCAGAGAGTTCCAGGTCATTCCCCAGTAAGCAATCTACAGGTAGGTTATCTGTCACTGCCACTCTCATGGGCCCTGTGACATTACCCCAACTGAGCTCGACTACTGCCATGGGATGCCTTCTTTTCACTCCATGAACATCTGTCACCTGATAAAGGAAACCAGGGGTCAGTTGAGCAGAGGGGACCAGATGGTCAATCACCATGGTGATGCTGGCCCCTGTGTCTCTGTATGCCTCAACTTTCTGTCCATTGATAAAGGGCTCTTGTCTATACTTTCCCAAAATGTGGGAACCAGTAGTGAAGTTGGCAAACCCCATGCCAGTCTCACAGACAAGAGTGTTGTTAGGGGACCTGGCTAGGCCATAGTCCACCTGGTTTCCCAAAGTAATGCCCACCACATTCTTGGGGGCACTCCCACCACCTGGGGGATTACCACTAGTGGTAACAGGAGGTCTGGGAGTATTACTTGGGGGTATGTTCTCCTTATTGTTGTTGGCCTTGGGACAACTGCTGTCAGTTTTGTAATGGCCTACCTGTTTGCAGGTATGACAATAAGGTTTCTTTTGGGTTTTGGGAGAAGTTTGGGACCCACCCTTCTCAGAGGAATTTCGGGGCCCTGTGGTTTGATCAGCAGATTTATTCCCACCCTTCTCTTGAGGCTTGGTTGATTCCTTCTTTTGGTCACCACCCTGGTTCTTAGGCCTGACCCTGGTTCTGACCCATTTGTCTGCCCTCTTACCCAATTCTTGTGGAGAGGTCAGATTAGAGTCTACCAGGTGCTGGTGTAATAACTGGTTCTGACAATTACTTAAGATTTGCTCTCTCATAATTAGATTGTACAATCCTTTAAAATTAGTAACCTTACTTCCCAGTAGCCAGCCTTCAAAAGCCTTAGTGGCACAATCAACAAAGTCAGCCCAATCCTGAGACTGAGTTTTCTGGGTGTCTCTGAACATCAACCTGTACTGTTCAGTGGTTAAACCAAACCCATCAATCAGTGTATTCTTCAGGACTTGGTAATTGTTAGCATCCTCAGCTCTAGTAGTGAGGAGCTTATCTCTACCTTTGCCTTCAAAGGAGAGCCACAAGATAGCTGCCCACTGACTCTGGGGGACACACTGTACAGTGCAGGCCCTCTCCAAAGCAGTTATCCATTTGTGGATGTCATCCCCTTGTGTAAAGGGGGGCACTATCTTACTCAGGTGTCTAGTGTCTAAGCTCCTGTCTTTTTCTCTTGGGAGAATGCTGCCACCAGTGGAATCTAGTCCACTTAACTTTTGCTCTCTAGCAAAGGCAAGTCTCTCTTTGGCCAGGGCAAGTTCTTCCCTTTCAATCCTCAGATTGACTTCCCTCACTTTGGCTTCATACACTCTCCTCTGAGGGATGTCATCCCTCTGTGAGAAGAGGCCTGAGAGCCATTGGTTTGAATGGATCTGTTGGAGCCTCTGGATAGAGACCTAACTCGTCCATTCTCAATGTTAAGCTGGCCTGAGAGGGGCCCCAGGGGTCTCCTAGTACCATTCTCATGCCTGCTTAAGTTGGCCCTAGTTAGCTGGCTAACTACTTCTGGACCTTTGTCTGCCTCGTCCTCAGATGGCTCTAGATCCTCATCCTCCTCTTCACCTTCTGCAGAGAGATGGATAAGGTCAGGGTCACCTGTGGTTCCCTCTAGGGGAGGCATTGTCCCATCTGGATTAGAAGGGTCTGGGTTACCAGCCCTCCTGGCATCATAAGTCTCTAAGAGACCAATCAGAAATGGGATTGTAGGGTTAGAACCCTGTTTTAGCTTCCTGGAGGTACACACTTGTCTCATCTCCTGGAAGCTAAGAGCAGCATATCTGGAGTGACCTGTGGAGGGTCCACTGACACAAGGGGAGACTCAGAGTTTCCTCCTTTGTCTGACATGCTGTTTCTAGTGTGGTGTAAGTGATGCACCTACCTACACTATTTGTTTTCCTACTGATCCCTTGCTAAGAGTTGTAGCCAAGGTGTGCTAAGCCTTGAGGAGCTACAACAGCTGGTTCAGTAGAACTCAGAGTATTCTAAGCTAAGTTATATGTACCTTACCTTATGTGATCTTTCACAAAGATATTCTTAGGATACGTGTGGTAAAACAACAGCAAGCTCAAATCCCAACCGCTGCTCACCAATGTGAGAAGTTGGCCTGATATGCAGTGCTCACTATTCTAGTGATCACTATGTATCAGTCCAAACAACCCTTATTGATGATTGGTTGTAAGTCAACCTTATAGACCAGCTATCCTAGTAGCGTGGATACGAGCAGTCTTCGGGCTAAACTCTAGAGGGCGTGTTAAGCCAGCTGTTATACCATCACATATACCCCTTGAACACCAAGTGAAAGGACACCACACAAGTGTTATGAAAATAAACAGTGTATTTATTTAGATCACAACAGCCCTGTACTCTTTATGAGGACAGGGTACTAAGCACACAACAAAACTCTTACGAAAATACTATAAGTTGCACAATTTACACAAATGCCCGAGGGGCACGAAAAACCATATACTCTAAAAGTGGAATGCGAAATTACTAGCAGGTAAGTACTAATCTCATAGGGTTTGGAATCGCTAGGACTACGTTACTGAACCTTCAGATTACTAGTAGGAGGCCTAGGGGACTCGGGTGCAGAGTGTGCACTCTCACGCGGGATGCGGGACAAAGTCTATGGTAGCTATATTTCACAAAGTTAGTGTTATCGGGCGAACCCGACTAGATAGGCTGAAAAACGAAAAGGATCTGGACCCTTGGATAGTGAGGCTATGCTGGGGCACCGAAATACCGAAGTTACCTAGCCCAGGGGCTGCAGCTGCATAGGTCTGAAAAGACGTCGGGAATCCTCGTTACAGTCTATGGAGCCTAAAGAAAGAAGTTGCTGGCAGGCGACCAGTGAAGATTGTTCGATGGATCCAAGCCTGGATCGAAGATGGATGACACCTGAAAGCAGAGGGGACCAAGTTCTTTAATCACTAGCCAGTGATTGTGTGGGCACCAGGATGGCACCGGGCGAAGTCACCTCGACCAGGTGAGTGGGCGACGCTGGGCTCTGCAGTCTCACGGACCAGGAGGCGTTGTCGGTGACCAGGATGGAGGTGCGAGCTGTCCAACGATGGTTGATGCTGTCGACGTCGCTGGACCCAGGATTGGAGCAACAAGTCTTGGCAAATTCAAGCCCACGCGGTGGACCTAAAATGGCGTCTGGAGTGGACCAGGAGGGTCCGAGGTGCTCCTCTTGTGGAAGGGAGCAAGGGCCAGTCTGGAGCAACCAGACCAGCAGAGTTGTCGTCGTTGATCGTCGTCGAGAAGGCCACAAGCCAGCGGGCTAGTAGCCAGACAACGCGGTGAGCAGCAAAAAGCAGAAGGGCCCCACGCAGATCGTGGAGATGCTGGGGGGCTGGACTTCGGTGCTGGAGCTGCTCAGGGTCGGGGCTTCTCGGACCCCAAAGCACTCACTAGAGGATCCCTCGGCGGTCGTGCTGGATAGAAGTCGTGCAGTTCTGATGATGGCCGGTCCCTCGAGGTCTCGTCGCACCTACGGTTCTCAGCTTAGCTGTAGAGGTAGGTAGAGGTCAGAGGTGCCAGGGAAGCCGGGTCTCGTCGAGCTGGTCAGACGGATTCCGGAGGAAGGACGTGCAGCAAACCGCAGAGTTCTTAGATGGTGCCTTCGGATGCAGGGTGACTACTCCCTAGTCACAAGGGAGAAATCTTGAGAAGAGTCGAGAGCTCCTTTCGTGGAAAGCAGTTTCTTGATTCAAAGATGATCTAATTTGGAAGGGTCCCCGCTCCTGCCTTTATCCTAAAGAAAGGGGTGGGTACATGACTAAGTCCTGCCCTAGGGGTGGGATGAGGAAGGGGGGTGGTTACACCCCTCTCCCATGCCGGACTTTCCTCAGGCTAGGGGCTGGTGTGCCCCTGGAACTGGTTCTAGCCGGCAGATGCGTAGTGAGCACCGGGGTGCCACTTGCAGTCACCTTCCTGTAAAGCCCTGCCTACCCAGGATACACAAAACCCTGTCTGGGATGGTGCTAGCACCGCCCCTGACAGGAAACCCTTTGTCCAAGCTCCCCTCGCTGGAAGGACTCCCAGCTGCAGGGGGTCAGACTCGTGTCTGTGGTGGCAGCATCCATTTTGTGATGCTGAGGCTTGAGTTAACTTTAACCGGGGTTCACAGTTACATGCATGTCGTGTCCCTCTAGAAGGGTGGAATGCTAACCCCGTCGCCAGAATTGGCGAGGGGTTAGTATTCCAATTCGTATGACACCTTACTCGACATGTTTTGATAAAGCAATACCAAAGATAGCATTTAACCGCGAGGATTATAATGCACTTAAGAGTATATGGTATGCGTTATCATGGAACAGCTATTAGGACTTGGTTCCGCAAGCTGCAAACGGGCTCAGCTCATGCCAGAGCTCCATCTCACACGATTCCAAGCACTCTGCCTTCAGGATTGTCAAGGCCTGCCATAGGAGTGACTGATAGGAATCTGTGTGTCCATTTTTAGGGTTAGATATAGGTATACTATATCTAAAGCAAGGGGTGATTACACCACCTTGCCCCAGCTGTCGTGCAGCCAGTTGTGTCAGATTTAGATGGCCATCCAGGGGTGGCATAATACATGCTTCAGCCCCTGGTAGGCCCTGGGTACACCTATGCCCTGAGTTACAGGGTCTGATAAGGTGGCCCAGTACCAATTGGAAATGTACCTAAGGTACATGGAATCCATTTTAGAGAGAGAGCAGTAGGCCTGGGGTCCTGATTGGCAGGGTCCCAGGCCAACTAAGTCGGAAAACCAGCAAAACACCAGGCAAAATGTTGGGGGCAACCATAGTCAGGTATCCACCTTCCTACAAAGTGGTCCAACCAATTTTTTCCACAATTTGAGAAAGCACTGAAACATGTGAATAAATCTGTTTCTGCTTACATGAGAGACTATGGAATGGGTTTAATATACAACAATAACTTGCATTACAACATTCAAGACATCTACAGAAGAGATGGTGTGCACTTCTCCGATGACGGGAATAGAATATTCGTCCTTTATTTAAAACTGTGCATTGGAACCTACTTGTAGGTACCCAAATTAGCCACAGAACCCAATAGCTCTTTTCAGAGCTACCCTACCTCTGATCATTCAAAACGTTTATCTTTTTCTAACTTTTTTTTTTTCACCAAAGTACGCTCCCCGGTTCCCTTACCGGTGCGCGTACCGGGCGCTCCCCCCGCGAAATTTTCCAGATTTTTTATTTTATTTTTGCATATATCAGCGTCCTAAGCCCCCATCAGAAAACCTAGAGGGTCACAAAGTGTCTACCGTGCCCCCTTCTACCCATTCCGAACATTGTTTGTCCTCCATCTTGTGTCTCAATTCTACCGATACACAAAATGGAGGACTCCCGTAACGCTGCCGGATCGCGTACCGGGGAGCGCACCGGTAAGCGCTCGATAAAAAAAGGTGGGAAAGTAATTTACAGAAAAACCACTACAGACTCTTTCATCAAATATAGAATAGGCCCTACTACATAGCAGTCCCTACCATTTACCCAAATTTGATGGAATTCCATTGAGAAAATTATGCTGTAAGCCTGACTAAATATCCTGAGGTAAATTACCTAACAAAAACACTTATGAAGTGTTAGAATTGACAACCAATTAAAATGCTACTTTCAATATCTTCTATTATTTCATGACATTTGTATAAAGAAAGAGAGAGAAACACAGCCATTTTGACTACTACTTCCTGAAGTACATATCAAGTGCATTTCAACTGAGAACTTAAACTTCTTTTTGAAAGGTAAGATATTATTTTAAAAACTGAAGTATGTTCTGCACTTTAAGTTAATTAGGAAAACATTTTCTGATAGTTATATACTATCCCTCTGTAATACTTATAGAATAAGATAGACTTCTCTGTTTTAGTTATGGATGGAGTTAGGCTTGTCTTGTATAATTAAGAATTGACTTAGGCTTTATCACATACATTTTTTTATATTTCTACTTCCAGTCTGATACCATACACTGCCCAAAGATAAAATCACTGTTTAAAAAACCAAACTACCTGTCTGTACTTAAACCCAACAGTGCCCTATCTGTACTGATATATATTTTTTTAAATTCAATTTACAGCACAAAAATGGAAGGAGAGCAAAAAAATACCATCTAAATTGTTCTGGAAAGCAACATAGATACAGAAATTGAACCCAATGACTCTGAATTCTTTGATGAATCACGGGACTTTGAACTTCTGCAATGTGTAGAATCAGTAGATTACCTGATTGAAAATGAAAACATTTCTGACAATCAATTATTAGAAGTTCTTTTAAATTTTGAAAACGAATCAGAGAAATACATTTATATTTAATAATTCAAAAATTGTTTGAGACATTATTCATTTTTATATGTATTTTTTAAACTAGTACCAAATTGGTTATAATGTAAAATCAGACTTTAAATATACTGTGCAACTTTTTTGTGTTACATAGTAAGTTTGCTCATAGTTACTTCCTTTCTCCCACTATATTATCTCCAATGTGTATGTAACATCTCTTTATCATCTCCTGCCTCCATGGTGTTTCTGCTTTCCTGACAGACTACGCTATGAATTCCATATACCACAATAACTTCTGAAACAACATGCAAGATATCTACAAAGGAAACGGTGTATTTTTATTTTTAGACTCTGCATTGGTACCTACATGTTGGTACTTAAATAAAAAAAAACAAAAAAAATACAACAAAAAGAACAATCAATATACATACATTATTTGAACATTCTTTCATCCTATTTTCCCTATTTTACGCTTCCCGGACCGCTTCCCGGTGCGCGTACCGAGCGCTCCCCCCGCAAAAAAAATGATAATAAAAATTATAATTTTTTTCCCCGCGGGGCCCTTTTAAAGCCCCCTCATCAAACCTTGGGGGTCAGGGAGGATGTACTCTGCCCCATTATGCTCATTTCCCCCTTTGTTTTTGCCACATCTTGTGTCTCGATCCTACCGAGACACAAGATGGCGGCCGCTCCGGACTGTTTAGAATGTTCACAGTCACCGGGGAGCCAATCCGCTTCTCCTATATATATATATATATGGATAACACCTTCCTCCAACAAAAAAAGCAAAGGCCAGAGGGGGATCCTTTGGAGAATCTTTGTTACAATGGTGCAAAAGTCAGTGGCGGCAAATGCATTTCGGCGTTTGGTAAGTGCCTTCCTCAGTGCCCTTCACTGGCTGGAACCCATCAAAGTAGTCCGATAGTCCTGCTTCTCTTTTAGTGTGGCTGAGAATGACGAGCTCCTCCCCCAAGCAGTGTCTGCTCACCTGTTGACTGTTGCATAGTAATGGAAAACTTCAACTCCCAAAATGCAATATGATCTTGAATCTGGGCCGGCGGTGTGGGTGATAGTCCCAGAATGGTACAGGCTTCGTCTTCTGTGCAGGCTATGGTGATGTGCCCCATGGAATCACGCCAAAGTTCAAAAGCGCCTCCTCGGGCCCCCTCGTGTGCCGTTGCGACAGCTCTGTCCAGGTAGCTGTGAAACGGGGGCATCTATGCAATGACACAACACCCTGGCGAAGGTAAAATACCCCTCTATATATATATAGATAGATAGATATATAGATATAGGTATACTATATCTAAGTAAGGGGTGATTACACCACCTTACCCAGGCTGCATTTTGTCCGATGATGCCGGCCGACTCCATTGATGTATTTACTGAGGTGACAATAAAAGAACTTCTGAAATTGAGGAATCGAAGGAGTGGGTCGTAAGTAAGAGCCAATATTACAGAGGACCACAGAAGAGCGATTGCAGATTGAAGGAGAGTAGCGTCTGTAATCCTATGGTCACCCCAGATTTTTGCTTTTTGATTCACTGGTTTACGACTTTCCCTGGCTGTGGGCCTGCTAATCAGACCCACAGCCTAGCTGTTCTCTCTCTAAATTGGCATCCATGTATTTTAGGTGCATTTACCAATTGGTATTGGGTCACTATTGTAAGTCCTTGTACAGTGTACCATAGGTACGCAGGGAATAAGTGCACCCAAGGCCTACCACGGGCTGCAGCATGTATTGTGCCACACCTGGCTGGCCATCTAAACAGACACAACTGGCTGGTAACACAGCTGGGGCAATGTGGTGTAATCACCCTTTGCTTTAGATATAGTATACCTATATCTAACCCTAAAATGGACACATGTACTCCTATAAGTCACTCCTATGGCCGGCCTTAACAATCCTGGAGGCAGAGTGCTTGGAATTATGTGAGAAGGTGCTCTAGCATGAGCTGAGCCTGTCTGCAGCTTTCGGAACCAAGTCCTTTAGCTGTTTCCATGATAACGCTATACCATATACTCTTAAGTGCATTATAATTCTCGCGGTTATTGCTAACTTTGGCATAGCATTATCAAAACATGTCGAGTAAGGTGTCATACGAATTGGAATACTACCCCCTCGCCAGTTCTGGCGACGGGGGTAGCATTCCAGCTTTTAGAGGGACACGACATGTATGTAACTGTGAACCCCGGTTAAAGTTAACTCGAGCCTCAGCATCACAAAATGGATGCTGCCAACACAGACACAAGTCTGACCTCCTGCTGCTGGGAGTCCTTCCAGCGAGGGAGTCCTGGACAAAGGGTTTCCTGCCTTGGGAGGTGCTAGCACCACCCCAGACAGGATTTTGTGTATTAGGTAGGACAGGCTGCAATGAATGAGACATGCCTGGGGTACACAAGGTGTCCCTGTGCATACCCCGGTTCAAACCAGTTGCTGGGGCACTCCGCCCCAGCTCTGGCGCAAAACCTGACAAAGGATAGGGGTGTAACCACCCCCCTTCCTGGTCCCACCCATAGGAGGGACCTAGTCACAATACAGCCCCCTTTAGGAGAATAAAGGTAGGAGCTGGTCTCATTCCAAATTAGATTAATCCTGATTTGAAACTCTACAAGAAGAAACTCTGGACTTCGACGTTCTGCTCCACAGAAGACTGAAGAAATCTCCCTTGTGGCCAAGGAGTGACCACCCTGCAGCAGCAGGCACCATCAAGCGTCCTAGCGATTCACTTTGTCGTCCTTCCTGCCGGAACCAGACTTCAGAGCCCGACGAGATCCGGACTTCCAGATCTCTCCGACCTCTACCTACATCTGCAGCACAGCTGAGATCCGTGGGTGCGACAAGACACGTGGGACCGGCCATTTTGAAGAAACTGCACTTCGCTTCTAGCACAACTTCAGAGGCATCCTCGAGAAAGTGCTTTGGGGATTGAGAAGCCCCAGCCCCGAGCAGCTCCTGCACAGAAAATCAGCCCTCCAGCATCCACAAGATCTGCGTGGGGCCCTTTTGCTTGATTGCTGCTCGACGAGTTGTCTGGTCACTTGCCGGCTGGCTAGTGGCCTCCTAGACGACAATCCATGACATCTACACCGCTGGTCTGGTTGCGCCAGACTGGCCCTTGCTTCCCTGCAAAGGAGAAGCACCCCGGACCCTCCTGGTCCGCACCAGACTTTTCCACTCACCGCGTGGGTTGCCTTTGCCAAGGCCTGTTGACGCCGAATCCGGAACCAACACCGCCGACAGCGAGAGCCTGCGTGGGACAGCTCGTGCCTCCATCCTGGTCGTCGCAGACACCACCTGGTCCACGTGGCTGCAGAATCAAGCGTCCACTCTTCACCTGATCGCGACAACAGCATCTGGCTCCTTCCTGGTTCCACTCCAGTCACTGGCTAGTGACTGTGAACAATTTGTACTGTCCATTGACTTTGTTACGCATCTCGGGTGTGAGTTCACACTCTACACACGAGTCCCGTGGGCCTCCTGCTCCTTACCTAAGGTTAGGGTAGTGTAGTCCCAGCGATCCTACAGCCTCTGGACAGCTCCATTCCTTCTATCGATTTCCTTATACCATTTACTTAGTATATGGTTTGTCGTGCCCCTAGGGCACCATTGTAATTTGTGCAACTTAACGTATTTTTCTTAAGAGTCTTGTCATGTGCTTAGCCCTCTGACCTCATAAAGAGTTCAGAGGTGTTTTGTTAGTAATAAATATATTGTTTATTTTCATAACAACCTGTGTGGTGTCCTTTCATTTGGTATTCAAGGGGTTATATGTGGTAAAACAGCTGGCTTCACATGCCAAAAGAGTTTAGCCTAAGACTGCTTTGTCCATGCTACCATTAGGATAGCTGGTCTATAAGGTTGACTTACAACCAATCACCATAAGGGTTGTTTGAGCTGATACAAGGTGATCATTAGAACTAGTGATCATCATATATCAGGCCAACTTCTCACACAGATCTCAAGCAGGATCACACAATCGTGTGTAAACCATCCGATAAGGACGGGAACGTAGTGTTGCTGACTAAGGAATACTACATTAAGGAAGCCCTAGCACAATTGGGTGATATATCAAGTTACATTAAGGTGATTAAGAAGGCCTTTGATGAGAGTGTCAATGCGTATAGAGTGATCCTGAACAAGTGGTATTATAGGGGAATGCTGAATAAAGAAGAATATGCGTACTTGGAATGCAAATATCCCCGTGTACCGACGCTTTACCACTTGCCCAAACTGCATAAACATACAACCTGTCCACCAGGTCGTCCTATCGTTTCTTCAGTAGGAAGCCTCACGGAGAACATGTCCAGGTTCGTGGACTTCTTTATTTCTAATTTTGTATATAAATTGAAGTCATACATTAAGGACACAAAGGATTTTTTGCTTAAAATTGAGACATTGAAGTGGGAGTCGGACTTGATCATGATAACGCTTGACATCTCAAGCCTGTATACCAGTACTGACCATATGCAGGGGATGGAAGCAGTAAAATGGTTTCTTGACACTAATCCTATCAATCAGGCTGAACATAATGTAATGCTACTGGAGTTTGTCCAATTCTGTCTGGGTAATAACGTTTTCTTTTTTCAGGAACAATTCTTCAGGCAAATCCGTGGGACCGCAATGGGCACCTGCTTCGCCCCCAGTTATGGGAACCTTTTCCTTGGCTGGTGGGAGGAGTAGGTGGCCTGGGCGGATGTGAACACGGATTGGACCAATAAGGTCATGAGTTGGACAAGGTACATAGACGATCTCTTTATTGTCTATAGAGGCACTGAAGAATCAGCCAGGGCATACATACAGATCCTCAATGATAATAATTTGAACCTCAAATTTTCAGGGGAAATTAGCCTGACATCTGTGAATTTCCTGGACCTGAAGGTTTTCCCTGCGGATGGGAGACTGTGCACTTCTTTGCACAGAAAACCAACCGCAGGGAATTCAGTTTTACACGCGAAACGTTGCCACCCAGAAAAAAACATTGGTAGTATACCATATGGCGAACTTTTGAGGATTTAGAGAAACTGTACAAGGGCGTGTGATTTTCAGGTTGCGGCACCAGACTGCATAAAAAGGTTTGAGATGAGAGGATACAGTAAGGCCATCCTAGAGGAGGCAAAATCAAAAGTGGACAGGATTCAAAGGGAAGATTTGATAGTGTCAGGAGAACCGAGTAACAAGAAAAAGAAAGAGAAAAAGTGTAAGGGTGATATCTTGAGGATGATAACCAACTACTCAAGTGATGCTATGAATATCAGGCGGATTTTTGCCAGTAATTGGCATATTTTAAAATCAGACCCAGTAATAGGTAAGGATTTACCAAGGCCGCCACTCATAACTTACAGAAGAGCTGGATCCCTACGGAGTAGTCTGGTACAGAGCCATTGTGAAAAGGAGAGTAGAGTGTCCCCATTTGGGAGGCTAGCAGGATTCTACCCATGTCTCAAGTGCAGGACCTGTAAATACAGCCACAAAGTGTTACAATATCAGATACCAGGAGTTGAAGAACCGATGAACATCAAAAGCCTGATGAATTGCAACACAAGCCACAGAGTATACTGTTTGGTATGTCCGTGTGGCTTGCGGTACATAGGAAGTACAATCCACCCCACCAAAATAAGAATTTTGGAATATCTCAGGGCCATACAGAACAGATTCCACATATCCAGTGGCCAGGCATTTTGAGAATTTCCACAATAGCAATAGAGATCTTTTGCGTTTTTTCTGTATGGATCAAGTGGCCCCTGATGTTAGAGGAGGGAATAGACTCTTACGGTTACATAGATTAGAGTCGCGGCACATCATTGAGAATCAGACCAAAAGGCCAGGTGGCCTGAACAGTGGTGAGGAAATGGCCGTACATCTGTAATGCTCCCCATAATACATGCTGCAGCCTCTGGTAGGCCTAGGGTGCAGCTATACCCTGGGGGGTACCTAAGGTACCATATACAGGGGCTCACAAGGGTGACCCAGTAACTAATCTGGTATGTACCTAAAGTACATGGTATCAATTTAGAGAGAGCTCATAAAAGCTACTGGCTGGTCCTGACCATCTTCATTCAATTGTGATAGCACAGCCCCTACCCCCAACTCAGAAGCATCTGTTTGAACAATGAATTCTTTGAAGTAGTTAGGACTTTGCAGAATTGGTGCAGTGCACATAATAATAATAATAATAAGGAAGCTTATAAACGGCGTGTCCCCGCGCTATGGTAAGAGGGAGAACATAGAGCCCCATGCCAAGACTAGTGATGCACAGGCCTATTAATGAAGAAACAAGTAAGTTTTAAGCTCTCTTCTAAACCTGATCTGAGAGGGTTCCAACCGAAGCTCGAGAGGGAGTTTGTTCCAGCTCCTGACCGCCAAGAGCCGGAAAGATCTGCCACCCATCCTGGCCTTCTTAACTTTAGGGACAAGGAACAGGCCAGTCCCACTAGATCTGAGGGATCGTGCCGGCTTGTAGACAGTGATAAGACTCTGCAGGTTCCTAGGACCAATGTTTCGGGTGATGCGGTGGTATGTACAAAGGGCCTTAACACCTTGGGTGCTAATGGCTTTTCCCCTCCTGGGCTGCAGAATCAGGATCCCCATTGTTCATGACAAGGTCAACTCGTCATAAGCAAAGCGCAGGTAACACCCATGACGAGTTGACCTTGTCATGATCATGGAAGGGGTTAAACAAGATTCTTTTCCTGACAGAAAGCCAGTGAGGAGTGTCCAAAGCACTTTTGGAGGCAGCCCTTCTCGGTTGCCTAAGGACCAACCGAGCCGCCGCATTTTGCATAACCTGAAGCCGGTTAAGGCTTTTGACAGTAGCACCTAAATACAGTATGTTGCCATAGTCAAAGCGTGAAGTAACAAGTGCATGCACTAGCGCCTTCCTGGCCTCTATCAGAAGGAGGTCCATAGTTTTAAGTAGACCTTTCAGGACACCAAAGAAAGTCCCCACCACCCGTCTGATATGGGGTTCAAAAGTGAGATCAGAATCTACCCATACACCCAGGTTCTTAGCCTGGGAGCACGGTATAGGGGCTGGACGCAAGCAAGACGGCCACCATGCCGATGACCACACAGACGGGCTCCCCCCCACCACGAGCACCTCTGTCTTGCTACCATTCAACCTCAGGCAGTTGTTGGCCATCCAAGAGGCAAGCTCCTGCATGCACGCTCTGAAATTGGACGCCGCCAGACCCGGTGCCCGTGATGGCGAGATAACCAGCTGCGTGTCATCGGCATATGACACAATCCTGATTCCAAAACCCTCCACTATACTCACCACTGGAGATACATACAGGTTAAATAGGGTGGGGCTCAGGGCAGAGCCCTGAGGCACCCCCTGATCCAGTTTCATAGCTTTAGAGTAGTGGGCGCCCTGTCTGACCTGAAAGCTGAGTTCTATCAGGAATGATTGTATCTATTTTAGAGCCGAGCCTGAGACACCCCCCTTATTCAGACACTGTAGCAAGGTGTAATGTGCCAGTGTCAAAAGCGGCGCTCAGGTCCAAAAGGATGAGAGCCATTGTTTGCCCCTCATCTGGTCCCTGCCTAATGGCCTCCATGGCCATTAATAGAGCTGACTCTGTAGAGTGAAGTGTCCGAAATCCAAATTGATTGGGCTGCAGGTGATTGGCTTCTTCCACATAGGCCATGAGCTGTAGGTTTGCTGCCTTCTCTGCCACTTTCACCTCAGGGCTGATATTAGGTTTCTTCTGGAGTGGAAGAACCACAGCCTTTTTCCAGCTATCCGGCACCATATGCATACTAAACGATACATCTAAAAGATGCCTGATATAAGGCTCAAGGGTGGCAATACTCTCCCCAAGCAGTTTGGGTGAGGCAGGATCCCTAGGTGAGCCAGACTTTATAGTACTACAGATCCTGCAGAGCGACTCGTGGGAAGGGGTGATAAAACTTTCCAGCCTCTAGCTTGCCCCAGTTCCTCCGATCGGTTCCACAAATTCTGCACCCGTTTTTTTGACTCCCGAAAAGGAGGAGTACATTTCCTCCACTTTCTCAGAGAAGAAAGCTGCGATACGGTCACATGATTCCACTGAGCCTTCCGTGGGGGTAGCAGACGCTGTTAGTGAGGAAATCTCCTTATAGATCTTAAATAATTCCTTAGAGGAGTTTCCTGCTGCTCCAATTCTCTCTGCATAGTAAGCAGCCTTGGTCCGTCTAATAAGCCTATGGTACTTTTTTTGCTTTTTTAGATATTCCAGCTTGGCCTGACTAAGAAAGCCTTTCCTCCATTGTCTCTCCAGATGTTTACACTCTGTCTTAGCCAGGCGCAAACCATCATTGTACCAAGGTGCAGATTTCTGTGCTCTATTCAAAGTTGTATTCTGTCTTAGCGGGGCTACACCGTCTAGAGCTTCAGTTAAGCGTCTTTCTAGATTGAAGCAGGCAGTTTCAACGTCGGTACCCCCCGGTGACCCTCCTCGGACCAGCACTTCATAAAACTTAGTCTGTGAAAAACCTGCCCATTTACGACACAGGTGGTTTAGCACTGGTTGCTTGGGGGCTCTAGGTTCAGGGACCTTTACCACAAAGGGAATAAAGAAGTGGTCGGACCAGGGGATAGGGATGGGAGTGGTGACTTCAACTCCCTCCCAATTAGCGAATACTGGATTCAGTAAATGGCCATGCAGGGCGTGGCCAAGATGGCGACCTGATCAGACGCAGGTTCGTGTGGCTCCCCGGCCCTAATCCCCTAAGTGGCCCACAAATTGCATGTAACCCCCTTAAATTGCAAATACCTGCCTCCTCCAGCTATCGAGGCGACTGCCAGCCCCCCTTTGCAGCGAAGCGGCGGCCGCGCTGGCCCTGGGGACGTCTCCCTCACACAGCGTCAACCCGACGACCGGCAGGAGAAAATGGCGGCCGGGGACGAATGAAGCTGACCCCGCGCAGCAGCCACCAGAACCCCCCAGTGGATTGCCAATAAAGAGCCGGTGGCGGACACAGAGGCGGTGAGGCACAGCATTGGCGGCAGAGAGCGGAAACGGAGGCGCCGGGGGTGACCCCGTGGGGGTGGAAGATCCAGGAAGCCCGGCGCAATGGCGGTCTGAACCGGGCGGCAAGAGATTCACGCCATAGCTGCAGGGGTCCCCCATAGGCCAGCACACACCGGAGGGAGGTGGCGGCGGCGGCTCCCGGGACCCAAGCGGCGAGGCACATACATGAAGAGAGTGGGGTCGGACAGTGCCGCGAGGAGCGGCCTGCGCCTGCCGGGGCCCCCAGACGGCCAGCGCGAAAATCGAGGCCCCGGTCGTGGGGCCTACCACGAGTCGGAGCGCGGCTTCCCCACGGAGGCCCGGAGGGACGAGCAAACGGTCGGGGCAGCCACCGGAGACATCTGCAGTGGCGCGAAAGCCCCGGCTGCCCACGCTCGCCTAGTTAAGATTCAGGGGGAGTTCGGACTGCGAATCGGCAGTGCACCGGGCCCAGGCTCAGGTGACCGCGAAAATCGAACTCCGTGGTTCGGGCCTGTGCCTGCCCGCGATCAACAACGGGACACAGGAGCGGCGGTGCCCCCAGCGGTCACTGCGGGCACTGAGGTGTTTGGGCCACCCCCCCTTGGGCAGAGACAGGCACCACCGGGGATGTGGAGGTCTGGGCCCGGACAGGGCCTCCCCAAGCAGCACACGGCTCCAGCTACACTACGGCCCATAGAGCTACTACCGGGAGTGGAGGAGCACGCGCCCCCCCTCCTCCCGCACACCCGACAGCGAGCGACCGCCCCGGAGCACAGACGACACGACGAGAGGCAGAAACGGTGCGGGGCTGCGGACGCAGCTTAGGCGGGCCAGGAGCAGGCGGCAGAGGTGGCCCAGTACTTGATTCGGGCCTTGATTGAACCTGGTGCATGAGGTGAGGGGCAGCGCAGCCGACCAGCGCAGCGGAGACAGACGCTCTAACACCGCACAGCAGGGGCAGCCTAGGAGCAGAGAAGAGGCGCAGAGCAGGACGGCGCTGAGTCCGGTGGCCCGCCCACAGCCTAGGGGAGCAGCGGGCAACAAGCAGAGACAAGGTTGGCGACGACTGTCGGTCGCGGGCGGAGATCTGCCACCGGGAGGTGGCACTGCAGAGAGTCTCAACGCCCGGATGGTGACAGGTCCGGGAGACCTAGAGTCTTGAGGTCCAACCCACATCGCCGAAGGAGGGGAAGATCGGATGTGGGCCTCCTGACACCCACACCCCTCCCCAGCAGTTAGAGAGCGGCACATCCCCAAAACGCTGACCGCCAGGTCGTTGCCTACTACCAAGGGAGCGCGGACCCCAGCCAGCATTGGCGCAACAGGCAGACGGCTGCGCGACAGGAGATCCTTAGCTGCTATGGGCCCAGCTTAAATGGGGATTGAGTAAGCGATGGCAAACACGAACCGTCGAGGCGGACGCACCATCACAGAAATGTTGGCCAAAGGTGCCTCCAAGGGAGAGAAGAGCCCAACGCCCCCGCCAGCAACAAAAGAACCCTCGGGCGGGATGATGGAGAGTCCCCCATTACTAAAACCTTTCTGGAGTGCCTATTTAACTCCTTGAGAGAGGACTTTCAAACGCTTAAGCAAGACATGGCCGGGGAACACAGGGAACTACAGCGAGAGGTGGACGGCCTGGGTGAGCGAGTAGCGGCAGTAGAGGAAGCGGACCAAACCAGGAGCGAGGAAGTAGAACAGTTGCAGCAAGAAGTGGTCCGGCTCCGCGAACAGCAGGTTGACCTACAGGCACACGCGGAGGACCTCGAAAACCGCTCTTGTCGAAATAACATACGTGTTCGGGGAGTCCCATCCAAAATGGAAGGTAACAACGTGACAGTCTTCCTACAGAGGCTGTTCTGTGAAGTTCTAGGGGAATCCGAGGAATTGGAGATCCGCATTGACAGAGCGCATCTGGTAGGCCTCACACGCCGGACGCCAGCTCCCCCACCTGATATTTTGGCCTTCCTACCTGACTTTCCTTTGAAAGTAAGAATCCTGCGGGAGGCCCGCCAGAAACAATCCCTGCAGTTTCAAGGACACTCGGTGGCCCTATATCAAGACCTCTCTGCCATCACCCTGCAGAAGAGAAAGGCATTTCGAGTTGCAACAAAGTTTCTGCGAGACAATGGGACTCCCTACTCATGGGGCCATCCGTTCAGACTCATCTTTAAATGGAAGGTATCTCTGCATCAGCTCCGCTCCCTGAGGGACACTTGCACTGCTGGGCATAGACCCTGGGGAGGACCTGCATGAGACGGGGGCGTCATCATAGCTGCTGCGGGGCGGCTCCTCCCGCACCGACCGTCAGGGATGGCAACGAGTGGGGCGCCAACATTCGTCCAAAGCCGACCACCGACCAGACCCGGATGGTGCAGTAACAGGCGGCGGCAGTCCAGGAAGTATCTAAAGACACAGCACCCTTAAGCTGATATACCACGGACAGATGGGGGTCTCCTTTTTCGCATTGACATTTAGCGGGACGCTGGGGGGGACGGGCAGGGGGGCCACGGGGTAGCCATTGCTACACACTCCTCTACTTATCTTTACCACGGGTCTGAACAGTTTGTGACTGACCTGGGACAATGGTCCACAGTTGGGGGTCACCTGTTGGGGTCGGGGAGGGGGGTGGCGGAGAGGGGGGTGAAGTCCGGGATCCAGGAGGGAAGGGGGTGGGAGACAGTTGGCGGAGTGGTAGAAGCAGTAAAGGGGGTGGGAGGTGCGGGAACCGGGAGTTGTTGGGATTTGTTGGGGTGGTTGTTTTGGGGGGAGGGTCTCTCCTTTGTCCACACTCTTTTTTGTCTTTACTTTTGGCACACTCCTCAGAGGTCCGGAGCTACAATGCCCACCAATGACACATTCCAAACTCAAGGTACTTACCCTTAATGTAAGGGGGCTCAACAACCCTATAAAGCGCCGAGCTGTCCTATCTCTCTTCGAGCATTCTTTAGCCGATATCTGTCTCCTCCAGGAGACCCACCTGCTACCCAAAGACCAACACGGCCTCAAGACACGCGCCTTTCCTATGCAGCTTTTCTCCTCTTTCCCCCAGAAAAAGGCAGGAGTAGCAATAATGGTATCCAAATCCTTTCAGGGAAAGGTTCTTCAACGAGAGGCGGAGATAAGAGGGCAACTCTTGGTCTATCGCTTCCTGGTGGCGGGACTCACGGTACTAGTGGGCTCGGTATACGCACCCAACGATGGTCAAGAAACCTTTCTACAGACAACGCTAGCGGCAGCTACGGCCAATATGGAACGACATCTGGTGCTGGGGGGCGACCTTAACCTGGTTTTCCACAACGTAGCGGATCGCTCTTGCCAGAGAACTGGCCAGGTGGGGGCTCTCTCCAGGGCGGGGGACACACATCTCCGTGACCTAGGCCTCACTGACCTGTGGCGACACCTCCACCCACGTAGTACAGCTTACACCTACCACTCTGGGGCTCATAAATCCTACACTAGGCTTGACTATTTCCTTTGCACTTCCTCACTGGTACAAGGCACACACGAGGTAGAGATTTTGCCAGCCTCACTGTCGGACCACTCACCGGTGGTGGCGGTGTTTCTTCTGCCAGCCACCCCGAACCCACAACGACACTGGCGCCTTAGAGATGCCCTTCTCCACACCCCCTCGACGGTAGAACGGATCAAAGCCACCATTACACAATTCTTGACCCACAACAACAACACCGACACCACACGGGCCACTCAGTGGGCTGCCCTTAAGGCTGTCCTGCGAGGGGAATTCATATCGATCGCAACAGCCAACAATAGAGAGCGGGCACAGAAGAGAGCTGAAATAACGCAACGCGTAGCAGAACTAGAACAAATGCACCAACGCACGGGTGCGGCTCGGGCATGGCGTCAGCTCTGCACTGACAGAAAGATGTTAGCCGCCTTGGATCAAGATGTTGCAGAATATGCAGCACTTCGCCTCAAACGGGCCTACTATACAGGAGGGGATCTGTGCGGACGGCTACTAGCGACCAAACTGCGGGAACAGCGACAGCGACAGGGTAAGCAGGCCATAAGGACAGACGGAGGCGATCTAGACTCGGATGATGCTGCCATAACAAAAACCTTTGGGGCATTTTATCAGTCTCTCTACGCAGGCGACACTCTTGACCTACAGGAGGCCCAGACCTACCTACAGGGTGCACATCTTCCATCTCTAACCCCGGCCCAGGCAGACTTTCTGGACAGGCCCATAGGCCTGGAGGAGGTAGTGTCTGCAATCTTGCGCCTAAAACTCGGGAAGTCGACTGGCCCTGATGGGTACCCCGCAATCTTTTACAAAACATTCTGTCACCAAGTGGCCCCTATCCTTCGGGACCTTTTTAACTCCTTTGCTGAGCCCGGCGCGATCCCCGCAGAATTCCTGGAAGCCGTAATTTCGGTCATACCGAAACCTGGCAGAGATGCGACCCGCCGTGGTTCGTATCGGCCGATTTCACTTCTGAACATTGACTTCAAACTATATTCGGGAATCATAGCGAGTCGCTTGGCGCCTTACATGCAACAGCTAGTGGAGCTGAACCAGGCGGGTTTTATACCTCAGCGGCAGACCAGTGACAACACCAAAAGAGTCCTCCATCTCATTGAAGCCGAGTCCCATACGAGGCCGGGCTGCATGCTCCTCACCATCAACACCAAAAAGGCCTTTGACAGGGTGCATTGGCCCTACTTAGAGCAGGTCCTGCACCTTTTTGGCTTTGGAGAGACACTTTGTACTCGCATACTAAACTGCTATAAGCAGCCCAACGCCACGGTGCGAGTCAATGGACAAACCTCCTCCCGCTTCTCGATCGGCAGAGGGACCAGACAGGGCTGCCCACTCTCCCCTATCCTGTTCGCCCTTTATATGGAACCGCTGGCACAGAGAATCCGGCATCACTCCCTCATCAAAGGTATTCCGTTCGGAGGGGATACCCACAAAATTAGCCTCAATGCTGATGACATCTTACTCTCCCTCTCCAATCCAATCCAATCCAATCCAACCCAATCCAACCCAATCCAACCCAATCCAAACCAATCCCTACACGCGTTATTTATTGAGTTGCACAGCTTTGCACTCGCATCCGGGTTCAATATCAACTCCGACAAATCAACAGCCCTTAATGTGTCTCTAGCATCAGAGATGCTAGCCGAGGTTCAGGAGGAACATGACATACAGTGGTCAGATACCACAGTCCCCTACCTGGGAATCCTCCTGGGCCCTACACTCCCAGCTACCATCGAGGCGAACAATGCCAGGCTGTGCACACAACTCCGAGGGGAACTTCGGAGATGGAAACGCCACTCCCTCTCCTGGTTGGGGAGGATAGCCGCCACCAAAATGACCCTTTTGCCGCATATTCTATATCTGTTTCAGACCCTTCCCCTACGGCCACCGAAGAACTGGATACAACAAACGCAGTCTGAACTGGAGCGCTTTATCTGGCAGGGCCATCGACCACGCTTCAAACATGATATCGCGGTCCTTCCACCGGGCTACGGAGGAGTGGGGGTACCGGATCTCCAACTTTATTTTTACACGGCTCAACTTAGGAGCCTGGTGGAATGGCATCAATTAGAATCGGGCAAACATTGGCTCTTCCAAGACCAAGCTGGGGCAGGTATGCCGCTACAGGGGGTGCCCTTTCTCCCTAGACGACACTGACCGCCGAACCTATATGCATCTCAGATTACGGGCACGGTTATGGAGGTGTGGGATCGGGTCGCTACCAAATACGATTTGACTTCCTTCCCCTCCCCCATGAAATCCGATACTCGCCAGCCCTGACTTTACTCCGGGTCTCAACCCGAAAGCATTCACTGCCTGAGGACACTCCCCTTGCAAATCCCTAGGTCATCTTTTTAATGTAAATGGTGTGCTCTCCTTTCAACAAGTAAAGGAAGACTACGGCCTCACAGAGGAAGACCGGTTAGCATACCTACAGGTTCGTCACTGGGCGCTTCACCCTGAAGTCAGGCCCGGGGCACAATGACTCCTCTCCCCCTATGAGAAATGGTTGGTCACCCGCACATCCGAGAAGAAACTAATCTCCGACTTATACCAACACCTCCTCCTCACGAACATTTACACACATAACGCTGGCAGGTGCAGATGGGAGCTGGAATTAGGAAGATCTCTCACACACAAAGAATGGAGTGGCATCTACCATAGAGCATGCCATTCCACAAACCACGCTGGACTGACCGAAACTCTGACGAAAGTGGCCACCTACTGGTATCATACACCTGAACGCCTCCACCAATTTGACCCACACATTAGCGACCGATGCTGGAGTGGGTGTGGGGAGCTGGGCACATTGGAACATCTGCTGTGGAGCTGTGACCGCCTACAGGGGTACTGGAGCACGATAATAGATGATATAGATGACCACCTGGATACACAACTTCCCCGGTTCCCCGCTTACATCTTGTTGGGACTGCCCAATACCCTAATGTACCCCCTGAAGTCCCGGAGAGGTTGTCTCATTGCTATAGCGCTAGGGGCAGCCACACAAAATATTTCAGCACATTGGAGGACACCACAGGCCCCCCGCATACATGTTGGTTACATAGGTTATGGATGGTACTCGGCATGGAGAAGCTGTTGCTGGTGCAGGCAGGGCGGGGTGACGAATTCCCAGAGTTGTGGCGCCCCTTCTTGGCATTACTCACTACAGAATTCAGTGAATTGAGCTGCCCTAGGTATTTGCGCCTGCTCCGATTGGCAGACACACCAATACCGGACCAGAAGGCGCCCAAGCGCAAACTGAAACCCAAGAACTGAGGACTATCTCACCTGCTTTTTCTTTTCGCCACACGAAGGATGCCTTTTTGTTTAGTGGGCAAAGGGGAGAGGGAGGGGGGAGGGTGGGGTTGTTGTGTTTCCGGGGGTTACAGGAGATCCACATCACTGATTGGCTCCGCTCTTCATTAGAAATATATGCCTGTGTCGCACTGGAGCCTGCCTTGCATTGCTTGAATGTTCGTTCGAGGTTCCTGTATCTTGTTTTCTTTGAAATCTCAATAAAGGATTTAAACCATAAATGGCCATGGGTAGGGGCATTGGATTTCAGACCTAATTGCACTGATTGTAGTTCCTGCCACAAGTCTAAAGCCCCCCCATTGAGGGAATTCTCCAGATGAATATTAAGATCCCCCTGCAATAGGAATTTATCATTCTGTAGAGCTGAGTCCGTAATTCCTTCCAATAGGCTAGACACAAACCGAGTATGTGGGCCAGGAGGTCTATAGACCAGGAGTCCTTTCACCGTAAGGTGAGAGCTGACCCTAATTATAAATGAGCCTGCCTCACCATCCACTCTGGACATAGGCTACAGAGAGCAGCACAAAGGGTGTTTAAAGACAATGGCTACCCCACCGCCTCTGCCAGACGTCCTATCAATCCTGGCTATCACGTACCCAGGGGGGAGGGCCTCAATAATACCTGGCTCAGAGTCGGAGTCCAGCCATGTCTCCATGAGGAATAAAATGTAAAGTTTTCTATCAACGAGTAAATCAAAGATGTCCAATTTATGTGTGCACATAGATCTGCAATTCAGAAGGCCGCAAGACATCCCTGTCACCCCTAACTTTAGCTTACCTACAGTGCTATAACCAAACGGGCAATGATCACATCCAGCGTCCTGATAGACCTTCATACTGTGGCTGCACACGCTAGGTGCCCTCGGGCGGAGATCGTACAGTTTTGCCAGACTCCCCTGAATTCGAGCATTATTTTGGGCAGGGTTTCTGGCCCCGGACCCTGAACGGCCGCGGACGGGCTTGCCTTTGGCACGCCCGCTCTCGCATGTACCCTTTATCTTTTGCTGTAACCACTAGCCCGCTGACCGCAACCGGAAGTGCCTTAGCTCTCCCTTCCACGCCCTCCGCGCAACAGCGCTATTAACCGCGTCGGACCGGGGCGGGAAGGAGGGACAGTCAAGCACAGGCCCCCGGAGCGTCCTATCAGCCCCACCCTCCCACTAACAAGCTTCTGGATCCCAGGTACGTTATACCAAAACTGTTAAAAACGGAGTAAAAACAATTGCAGAGTTTTAAAAATGTGCGCTATCTCAAGTGGGTCTGAGTAACAGCAGCAGCTTGTGGGCTCTACCACTGCCCACTTACCACCTAGGCCTGCTTCAGGTCATCAAATGCCTTTTGACAGCTGACTGTCCACTGAACTTTCGTAGGCATTCTTTTAGAAGTTAAGTCATTCAGGGGTGTCACAATGGAAACATACCCCTTGACAAATAGCCTATAGTATCAAGTCAGGCCCAAGAAAGCTCTGACCTGAGTCTGGATGGTTGGAACAACCCAGTCCATTGTGGTCTGGATTTTGCTCTGCAATGGTTGAACCTGGCCTCCACCTACAAGGTGGCCCAGGTACACAACCTGGCTCTGCCCTATCTGGCACTTAGTAGCCTTGATAGTTAGGCCTGCCTTCTGCAGGGCCTCCAAAACATTTTTCAGGTGGATCAGGTGATCTTCCCAGGTGGAACTAAAGACAGCAACAACATCAAGATCAGCTGCACAGTAGTTTTCCAGGCCTGTGAGGACTTTATTCACCAACCTTTGAAATGTTCCTGCAACATTTTCCAGACCAAAGGGCATTACCACAAACTGATAATGTCCACTAGGGGTTGAAAATGTTGTTTTTGGCTTTGCATCATCAGCTAGTCTAATCTGCCAGTAGCCAGCTGTAAGATCAAATGTACTCAGAAACTTGGCTGAGGCCAAAGTATCTATGAGCTCATATGCTCTTGGTATTGGATGGGCATCTGCCTTAGTGACAGCATTGAGACCTCTGTAGTCTACACAAAACCTCATCTCTCTCTTACCACCATGGGTGTGAGGTTTGGGCACAAGGACTACTGGACTAGCCCAGGGGCTATCTGAAGGTTCAATCACTCCTAATTCCAACATTTTCTGAACTTCAGTCCTGATACAATCCCTGACATGATCAGGTTGCCTGTAAATCTTACTTTTACCAGGCAGACTGTCCCCAGTGTCCACTTCATAAGTGCTCCAGGTAGTCTGACTTGGAGTCAATCACTCAATCGGTCACTTGTAAAGCGCGCTACTCACCTGTGAGGGTCTCAAGTTGCTGAGGGGAGGGGGTGCTGCTACTGCTCGAACAGCCAGGTCTTGAGGAGTCTTCTGAAGGTGAGCAGGTTTTGGGCCTGCCACAGGTAAGTAGGGAGGGTGTTCCAGGTCTTGGCGGAGAGGAAGGAGAAGGATCTGCCACCGGATGTCGTTCATTGGATGCGGGGGACGGCGGCGAGGGCGAGGCTGGAAGAGTCTGCTGTTCAGATAGGCTGGTCCGTTGGTGTGGAGTGCTTTGTGTGCGTGGGTGAGAAGCTTGAAGGTGATCCTATTGTTGAAGGGTGTAGGAGAGTAGGGTCTGCTATCCTATGGTCACCCCAGATTTTTGCTTTTTGCTTCACTGGTTTTTCGACTTAATGTGGCTGTGGGCCTGCCAATCAGACCCACAGCCTGCTGTTCTCTCTCTAAATGTATGCCAAGGCACTTTAGGTGCCTAAGTGCCTTACCGATCACCTTGTGAGCCCCTGTACATTGTACCCTAGGTACCCAGGGCATAGGTGCATCCAAGGCCTACCAGGGGCTGCAGCACGTATTGTGCCACCCCTGGCCTGGCCTTACTATTTGACACAACTGGCTGATCACTCAGCTGGGGCAAGGTGGTGTAATCACCCTTTGCTTTAGGTATAGTATCTCTATATCTAACACATACAAGGACACACAGTAACCTATAAGTCACTCCTATGGCAGGCCTTATCAATCCTGGAGGCAGAGTGCTTGTTTATGTGTGAGATGGTGCTCTAGCATGAGCTGAGCCTGTCTGCAGCATTCAGAACCATGTCCTTTAGCGGTTTCCTGATAGCGTCATACCATATACTCTTAAGTGCATTATGAACCTCGCGGTTAAATGCGAACTCTGGTTTGGCATTATCAAAACATGTTGAGTAAGGTGTCATACGTATTGGAATACTACCCCCTCGCCAATTCTGGTGACGGGGGTAGCATTCCACCCTTCTAGAGGGACACAACATGTACAGAACCTGAACCCCGGTTAAAGTTAAACAGAGCCTCAGCATCACAAAATGGATGCTGCCACCACAGACACAAGTCTGACCTCCTGCTGCTGGGAGTCCTTCCAGCGAGGGAGGCTTGGACAAAGGGTTTCCTGCCTTGGGAGGTGCTAGCACCACCCCAGACAGCATTTTGTGTATCTGGTTAGGTAGGGCTGAATAGAATCAGACATGCCCGGGGCGCACAAGGTGTCCCCGTGCATAGGCCAGTTCAAACCGGTGCTGGGGCACTCCAGCCCCAGCTCTGGCATGAAACTGGACAAAGGAAAGGGGTTGTAACCACCCCCATTCCTGGTCCCACCCATAGGAGGGACCTAATAGGTAGTCCAGCCCCTAGAATTAGTTTAAAAGTAGGAGCTGAGTCCCAAGACGGCAGATTACCCTGAAATTCGACTACAAGAAGAAACTCTGGACCTTCGACGTTCTGCTGCTCAGAAGACTGAAGAATCTCCCTTGTGGCCAAGGAGTGGCCACCCTGTGAATACAATTCAGAAAAGGGGGTGGTGATGGACAGGGGGTGGTGATGCACCTTCAGGATTCAAGCAAGCCGGGCAGAAGACGGCTGTAATGCCAGAAACCGGTCCCCGGAAGCTTGTTTCCTTTCCAGTAAAAGAATTGGCTTGGTAGTTTGGTCTGCCCTGTTCCCATGATGCACTGGGCCAGGGACAGACTAATTTGCATGTGGCCAGGTTCTGAGCTGGGATGGTGCAGTGAGCTAAAAAACGGTGATGGATCAAGCCCTGATCTTTGGACTGGGTAGGAGTGGTCTGCTTAATTCAGACACTCTGTCCAACACCACCCCCTTTTCTGAATCGTTTTGTCCACCATAAGCGTGGAAGGGTATGCTCAGATGTGAGGCCCTTGCTCACTGCACCATCAGGATTCAAGCAAGCTGAGCCGAAGACGGCTGTAATGCCAGAAACCGGTCCCCGGAAGCTTGTTTCCTTTCCAGTAAAAGAATTGGCTTGGTAGTTTGGTCTGCCCTGTTCCCATGATGCACTGGGCCAGGGACAGACTAATTTGCATGTAGCCAGGTTCTGAGCTGGGATGGTGCAGTGAGCTAAAAAACGGTGATGGATCAAGCCCTGATCTTTGGACTGGGTAGGAGTGGTCTGCTTAATTCAGACACTCTGTCCATCACCACCCCCTTTTCTGAATCACCCTGTGAATACAGGCACCATCCAGCGATCAACAACTGCTTTGCCGCCGCCTCCCGCCGAAGCCCGAGCCCAGAGCCTGACAAGAACCAGACTCCCAGACATCTAACAGCCCGATCCACAGTCCCTGCAAAGCTGAGACGAGTGGAGGCGACCTGAGACGTGGGACCGGACCTCTTGAAAAGTCCACGAGAAGCTGACTGCGCAGCACCTGAGGCACCCTCATCACTGTGCTCGGGGTCTTGAGAAGCCCCACCACCAAGCTACATTTGCACCAAGGACCAGCCCTCCAGCTCTCACGAGATCTGTGTGGGGCCCTTTTGATTTGTTCCCCTCGACGCGCCTTCCCGGTTACTAGTCTGTGGGCTAGTGGCCATTTTGGCGACCAAACGACAACTTTCTACGGCTGGTCTGGTTGCTCCAGACTGGCCCTTGCAATTCGAAAAGCAGCAACCCCTCTGACCTTGCTGGTTAGAGTGAGAAGCCTTCTCTGTTTCCTGCGTGGCTTGCAATAGCCAAGGCCTGTTTGCTCCGATCAAGAAGCCGACACCGCCATCAACTAGAGCCTATGTCGGACAGCTCGTGAGTGACTCCTGGTCATCGTCATCGTCGCCTAGTCCACGCTGCTGAAGAGACAAGCTTCACGACATCACCTGTTGGCACCCGACAACGCCTGATTCCTTCCTGGTTCCACACCGGTCACTGGCTAGTGACTGTGAACATTGTCCCCTCTGCTTTCAGGTCTTCACCACTTCAGATCCACCCTTGGATCCACCGGAACTCTTCACATCAGGTCGCCTGCAGCATCAACACTCCAAGGCTCCATCTGAACTCCTGCAGAATCCCGACACACTTTGGCTCCACTGCACCCGCTTCCTGTGGGTGAGGTAATGCTGGCACTCCGTTGTCCCTGAGTAGTTTAACACTCCTAGTGTCCAGATTCCAATGGGTTAAGTTCTAGACTTACCGGAAGACTTCCTACCTTCATCTTTAACACTTTTACGCATCCATTGATTTCAATGTGAACTGCTCCTAACTTTGCGCACTGCAAACCAGATCCTGTGGGCCTCCTAGTTCCTAACTTGCGTTAGTCCAGCATAGCCCCAGCGATTTCCAAGGCCCTAGGCCTCACTTCCTTTCGACTCGTGGTACTTATACCACTTCTTTAATATATGGTTTTAGGGGCCACCCGGGCCTATCCATATTTGTGCCACTTTTGTATACTTATCTATTGAATTGTTTTAACGTGTTTGCTTCTGTGCTCATAAAGAGTTCAGGGGACTATTTGTAGTAATAAATACATGTATATTTTGGATATATATCCTGTGTGGTGTCCTTTCACTTATTGTTCAAGGGGGTTACATATGGTAATACAGCTGGCTTCACATGCCAAAAGAGTTTAGCCTAAGACTGCTCTGTCCATGCTACCTTTAGGATAGCTGGTCTATAGGGTGGTGTTGGGGTCGGTGTGGATCTGGAAGTGCAGGTGTTTGGCAGTGGTGAGGGTGTCTTCTGCGTGGGTGTAGACCTTGAGGGTGGACTTGTAGACGATGGCTAAACCTCCTCTGAATCCGTTGGCACGATCCCTGCGGGTGATCTTGTAGCCGTCCGGGATGGCTATGGCCATGTCAGGCGCCGAGGAGTCGTTCCACCAGGTCTCGGTCAGGAAGGCAGCGTCTGGGGCGTAGGTGTCGAGCAGGTCGATGGCATGTTTGCGTGCGGAGAGGGTATTGAGTAGTATGCAGCGAAGGTGGTTGGGTCCGGTCCTTGGGGGCTTGGTGGATCTGTCGCAGGTGCGGCAGGGGAATGGTCCGTGTGTATGTTTTGGGGCGGCCTGGAAGCAGCAGTGGTCTTGGCCGGCATTGTGTGTAAGGAGAGTGTTGGCGTCGTATCAGAGTCTTGCTTCGTGGCATGCGTGGGGTCCAGGGGTTCTGGCGCTGGGCGCGGACGGGCTGGCCTCTGCAGTGGCCACCATTTAAGGCGAGGTGGGAGGGAGGAGCAGCTGGGAGGCGGGCGGTGAATTTGGCGTGAGGGAGCAGGAAACAGAAGGCAAAAGGGGGCGGGCCGCAGGGGGGCAGCGGTGGGAATGGGAACAATGGCGAGGGGTAAGAGGTACAGAAGACAAAAGTGGAAAAAAAGTTAAAAATCAGGCAATGGGCAGAGATACAACAGTTACAGGCAGTCAAACAATGCACATGAAGAGACAAGCAGAATTAAACAGCGTGACACAGCAGCAGCGAGCTCACTAAGGCAGGAGGCAGCAGGGGGAAGGCATGGGCACAACTGGTGGAGCTGTGCGGCGTGGGGAGCAACCTGGCCTGCTGGCAGGGACAGGGGTCGCTGAAAACATATGTCCATACTGCAGCAGTACTTGTCTGCAGTCAGCCTGCTGCTGATCAGTGAGGCTGCCTGCCAAGGCTACACCATCTACTGATTCATCATCAGGGTTCTGAGAGAGCAGGTCTGGGAGAGGGTCACTCTCTTCCTCCTGTCCTTCATCAGTAGCCATGAGCAAGCCCATGTCTGCCCTGTCAACATGTGGTTTCAGTCAGTTGACATGAAGCACCCTGGGAGTTCCAAGATCTACTAAATAGGTAACCTCTCCCTTCTGTTAAACAATAGTTTGGGGTGCACTCCACTTGTACTGGAGAGCTGCTGGGGCCACAGGCTCCAACACCCACACTTTCTGTCCTGGCTGGTAAACAGTCAGAACAGCCTTTTGGCCATGCCAGGCCTTCTGTAATTCCTGGCTAGCCTCAAGGTTTTTGGATGCCTTTTTTCATGTACTCAGCCATCCCGGAGCGGAGACCAAGTACATAGTTCACAATATCCTGTTTGGAAGTTTGAGAGATAACTCCCATCCCTCCTTCACTAGACAAAGTGGTCCTCTTACAGGATGCCCAAACAGAAGTTCAAAAGGGCTGTAGCCAACCCCCTTCTGAGGAACCTCCCTGTATGCAAACAAAAGGCAGGGTAGCAGGATATCCCATCTCCACCTGAGATTTTCTGGCAGACCCTTAATCATAACCTTTAAGGTCTTGTTGAATCTTTCAACTAGACCAT
This sequence comes from Lissotriton vulgaris, assembly GCF_964263255.1. Lineage (NCBI taxonomy): Eukaryota > Metazoa > Chordata > Amphibia > Caudata > Salamandridae > Lissotriton > Lissotriton vulgaris. The sequence continues at coordinate 1,924,994,773 of NC_141694.1, forward strand.
TGCATTGCGGGTGATAGGGTGTGGTGAACTTATAGTTCACTCCACACTCCTTCCACATTGCAGTCAAGTAACTAGACAAAGTTTGCACCTCTGTCTGAAACAACCTCCTTAGGGAAACCCACTCTTGAGAAAACTCCGAAGCGGGCTCTTGCAACAACAGGTGCTGCAGTGGACCTAAGTGATATAGCCTCTGGGTACTTGGTGGCATGATCCACTACCACCAGGATAAACCCGTGCCCAGATGCTGTCTGAGGATCCATTGGTCCAACAATATCAATCCCCACTCTTTCAAAGGTAACCCCCACCACAGGTAGTGGTATAAGGGGGGCCTTTGTAGTGCCATCTGATTTGCCACTGGCTTGGCAGGTTACACAGGAGCGACAAAACTCCTTTGTATCTTCTGACATGTGGGGCCAGTGAAAGTGTGGGACAAGCCTGTCCCAAGTCTTGTTCTGGCCAAGATGTCCTGCTAAGGAAATATCATGGGCTAGTGTCAAAAGGAAGCCCCTGAATGCCAATGGTATGACCAACCTCCTGGAAGCACCAGGCTTGGGGTCTCTACCCTCTGAATATAGGAGCCCTTCATCCCAATATACTTTATGGGTGCCACTAGCATTCCCTGCCTCAGCAGTACCTTGCAGTCTGAGGGGTTCAAGAGAAGGGCAGTCCAACTTCACCTGTCTCAGATCTGCCCTGGAAGGGGCCCCTGTCCAAAGGAACTCAACCTGATCAGTTTCAAGCTTAACCCTACTGCTCCTTTTCCTGGTAGGAACTGGTCCATTATTCCAGAATCCAGTGCCTGTTCAGTGTTATACTTTTTGACCTGTGACCTAGTCACTGCAAGGACATGTGCTGAGATTCCTAACATTTCTGCATGAGTCCTAAACTCCACTGCAGACCAGGCTGAAGTCTCTAGGTCATTGCCAAGCAAACATTCTACAGGGAGGTCTGAACTAACAACAACCTTCTTAAGGCCAGTTACCCCTCCCCAGGAAAAATTAACAACTGCCATACTATGTGTGGTAGTGACATTGTTAGCATTGGTCACTAGGTAAGTTTCACCTAGTATGATCTGTCCAGGGTCCACAAAGTCAGGTATCACCATTGTGACACTGGCACCTGTGTCCCTGTAGGCCTGACCCTGTTTCTCATTGACTAAAGGAGTGTGTCTGTACTTGCCCAGGTTACTGGGACTCACAGAGAAGGACATATCCATGCCTCCATCACAGATCAAAACAGCTTGAGTTGGTGTTCTAACTAGGCCAGAACCCACCTCAGTTCCCAGGGTTAACCCTCCTACACCCTTCTGTTGAGAACCACCACTTGTAGCTGTCCTAGGGGGAACAGTTGCCTTAGGGGCAATGGTGGCTGGAGCTGTCTCCGTCTTGGTGCAATCACTGATCCAGTGAGTATTAACTTTACAAATCTTGCACCATGGTTTCTTTGGACCTTCTTTCTTTTTGGATGATTGGGGACCCCGACCATTAGAAGCTTTTTGGGGACCTTGTGAAGACTTCTGGTCTTTAGCTTTCTCCCCACCCTTTTGGTCTTGCTTCCTTTGGTCACAACCTTGGTTCTCCAGCTTCTGCTTCACCTGGTTCTGACCCATTTGTCTGCCTTCTTACCCAATTCTTGGGGAGTGGTCAGATCAGTCAACGAATTGCTGATGCAACAACTGGTTCTGACAGTTATTAAGAATCTGTTCCCTCATGATTAGATTATATAATCCTGTATAGTCACATACTTTACTGCCCAGTAACCAGCCCTCCAGAGCCTTAGTAGCACAATCTGCAAAGTCAGTCCAGTCCTGAGTCTGTGTCTTCTGGGTGTCTCTGAACAGCAGCCTGTACTGTTCAGTGGTTAGGCCAAACCCATCCATTAGAACACTCTTCAGGATTTTGTAATCACCAGCATCCTCTTCTCTGACAGTGAGGAGCTTGTCTCCACCTTTGTCTGCAAAGGAGAGCCACATGATTGCTGCCCACTGCTCCTGGGGGACCTTCTGTACTTTGCAGGCCCTCTCCAGTGCAGTGATCCATTTGTGGATTGCATCCCCAGTCTGATAGGGAGGGACAATCTTGTTTAGGTTTCTATGGTCATAAGACCTATCCCTACCACTAGGGATATTGCTGCCACCATGGGGCATTACTCACCCTTCTAGGCCCATCATTAGGTCTACGAGGGGGGATGGTTGGAGGCCTAGGTTGGCCCTCTCCATTTCCAGGTAGATCCCTGTCTCCCAGGTTGTGTTCATTGCCACCAACCTGGTTTGCATCCTCATCATCTTCAGAGTCCTGGTAGGAAGCCCCACTAGGATCTTCTTCTGATGATGGATGACCCCCATCCCTACTACCTAGTGTATCTGGATCTGATGCTTTGGCTAAGTCATCTGCCACTAAGATATATATCAGGTGTTGGGTGGTGGGACTCTGTCCTTGCTTTAATTTCCTTATGGCACAGAAACCTCTTAACTCTTGGAAAGAGAATGTGTCATACTAAGATGGCAGCACTAGGCTGTCATCTGGCAGAGGCACACTAGGCCCGGTCTTTAAAGCCATGCCTAGTAAGGTGTGGTGTGTGCACCTACCTATACTACTTGGTTTCTTACTAGAACCTCTCTAGGAGTTGTAGTCAGGGTGTGCTAAGCCCTTAACTTCTAAGTTCAGTAGAATTTATGTATTTTAAACTTGATTTATATGTACCTACTGGTACCTTAATGGTGATTTTTCAAATGATATTCTCAGGATTATTTGGTAAAACAATGCAAGCTGTACTCCCACCGCTGCCACCAATGTGAGCAGTTGGCCTGGCATATGATGTCCACTATTCTAGTGGGCACCTTCCACCAGTCCAAACGACCCTTATTGAAGGTAGTTGTAAAGTCAACCTTATAGAAAGCTATCCTAGTGGTAGCTGTGGAGAGCAAGACTTAGAGGCGAGTTAGCAAGTTGTTTTACCATTTATAATCTCTTGAATGATCAAGTGAAAGCACACCACACAAGGTATACATCAAATATATATGTATTTATTCTAAACACAACCCCTCTGGTCTCTTTATGAGGTCAGATGTAAAAGTACAATACTAGGAACTTAATTAGCATATGATAAGTTGCACAGTATACGTTATGCCCTAGGGGCCTCGCAAACCATATACTAAAATAGTGGTATAGGAACCACGTGAGAGTTAGAAAGCAGACCTAGGGCCTGTGGAATCGTTGGGGCTACCTAGAACCACCAAAGGTTAGGATGCAGGAGGCCCTCAGGAGACGCGTGCAGTGTCTAAACACAGTCGTAGGTTACCATTGACTTTCAATGGAGAACAAACAAGTTACAATTTTAAAGATTAAGGACACTTCTAGGTTAACTACGATGGAACCCTTTTAGACTTAGACACTTCGAGAGTCAAGACCCATGGGAGCACCAGAGTACTAGTGTTACCTCACCCAGGGAAGCCGGGTGCATAGGTGTCTTTTGGTGTCGGGTTTCGTCGTCGATTCCAATGGAGAGCTGCGAAGAAGTGCTGCAGGCGACTAGAGGAAAAGTGTCCGGGTGGATCCAAGGGTGGATCAGAGATCTGAAGAACCTGAAAGCAGAGGGGACAGAGTCTGGGTCACTTGCCAGTGACCAGGGTGGCGAGGAGAAAATGCCAACCGATGTCGGGTGATTTCAGGTGGAAGAGGTGAAGCTGGACTCTTCAGCCACGAGGACCAGGAGGCGTCGACGACAACCAGGAGCTGGATTCAAGCTGTCCCATGAAGGATCCATCCAGCCCGTCAGTGATCCCCAGCAAGGATTGACGTGGGTCGTAAGGAACTTCCCAGCCCAATACCTCTGTTAGCTCTCCTTCAATGGATCCCCAGAACTTCCCCAAGCGGGGCCATGACCAAACCATATGGAAGACCGGGGCATGCTTACATCTTGCACACAATACATCTGGGCGCAAATTCACTCGCTGCAGGCGCAGGAGGGTGAGGTACGCAGTGTGTAAATAATATAACTGATTCAGCTTGAGTTTGGCAGAGACTATTCTGGGGGCTATAAGGAGGACCCACCCATTGGTCCCTCAACTTATCTAGTGATGTGGGAGTGTTAGTAACTAGGGTGCGGTAAATTCGGGAGACCCCCCCCCTCGCCCATCAGTGTCTGAGTCTCGATGGGGCTGTATTCGGGGAGCCTTGTGTTGCCCGCAATGGGTTTGAGGAGGGCATGTCTCAACTGCAGATATTTAGTGAGCTGGGAGGAGTGTAGGGAGTATTGAGTTTGAAGCTCCTGGAAGGACAACATCTGACCCCTTGCCCACACGTTCCCTAACTGGGAGATATCAATAAGGTCCCAAGTTTTAAATCTCCGCAACCCACTAACCTCCCGCAGCCAAGCCCTCTGCCAAAGGGGAGTACACTGTGTTAGTTTTCCCGACCACCCCGTGTGTCGGAGCGAGGCCCGCCATGCCAGCAACAATGAGTGCGTCGCCTCAGGTAGTCGGTTCGGAATGGGCTCCCCATATAGCATGGCTTGGACGTCCGTAATCCCCAGTACGCTTAATTCACGCCTATAGGCTGGATCTGACCAGCCCCCAATAAACCAATCGTGGACCACTAATAGGCGTACCGCCAGAATACACAGATATAGGTGTGTCATCCCCATGCTGCCGTCATAAGAGGGAATCTGACAAGCAGACAGAGCCACCCGGGCCCGTCCTCCACCCCAGAGAAACTTGGTGATAAGACTGTCCAGTCCCCTAAACCAGACCCTAGAAAACTCGAAGGGGGTGTTATTGAGGACGTAAAGGAACCTGGGGAGGATCATCATTTTAAACAAAGCCACCCTCCCCAGGGGGATCAGGGGCGGCGTTTTCCATTTGAGGAGGTCCATCTTAGCCTTCTTAACCAAGGGGGCCACGTTGAGGGACCAGCCCAGCTCAGGAAGAAGGGTGATCCAGATCCCCAGATATTTAAAGGACTGCCTCTGGAGTGGCATGGTGGACTGCCACTCGAAGCACTCTCTAGAGAGTTGCAGGGGGACCAACACGGACTTCCCGGGGTTAAGCCGCAACCCTGAGGTCTGCTCGAAAGCATGCAGGATCTGGAGGCACTGTGGCCCGGAGGAGGCGGGGTCGGACAGGAAGACAAGCACATCATCCGCGTAAAACGCAATCTTGTCCGTATTTGGCCACTCCCATCCACGGAGGCGGTCCTCAGCCCACATCAGGGACGCCAAAGGTTCCATCGCCAGGGCGAATAGCAAAGGAGAAAGGGGACATCTCTGCTTAGTGCCCCTGGCAAAGGGAAAGGCCTCCGACAGTACCCCTTTAACCAAGACTCGCGCTCTCAGTGGGCGTAGAGGACCCTGACCAGATATGCCCAGTCCACTGAATCGAAAGCTTTTTCAAAGTCTATGCCGATGTGCCAGAGCCGACTGCAGTCTTCGGAGGCAGTGGCGGGTCCACTGCTGAGGTATGAACCCGGATCGATCCGGGTGCACCAATGAAGCCAAATAGGGTTTCAACCGTTGGGCCAGAATGGTGGCATAGCGTTTAATTTCGGTGTTAAGGAGGGATGTAAGACGGTACTCTGCACATATTCGGGAAGGAGGCTGGGATTTCGGGAGAACCACAATGGTGGCAATGTCTGTTTCCGGCGCAAATGTACCTTTGTCCACGGCTTCCTTAAACAAGTTTGCTAGGTGGGGGACTAGAGTGCCTCAGTAGGCCAAATAATATTCCTGCGGCAGGCCTTTCAGACCTAGGGTCTCACCCGGGGAGACCAGGGCGATAGCTTCCTCAATTTCTTTCAAGGAGATGGGGCGCTCTAGATCCCTCTGGGCCGCTGGTTCAAACGTAGGAAGGCACACCCTGCCATGGTCAAGGAGAGCAGCGGCGGTCAGCCCGGGGGCTTATGCCGTATACAAGTTCCGATAGCATTCGGCAAAGGTATTTGCCATTGCCATGGGAGCACGGTGTACCACTCCAGCTGTGTCGACCACTTCTGGAATGATACGGTTCGCCCTGGGATATGTGGCCAGCCTGTGTAATATCGTGCCGTTCCGGGGATGCCACCGACCCCTCATTGGTATCAAAGTATTGTGTAAGCTCTTTCCCAATCTCTTTCTGGAAATCTTTATCGTGAAGAAACCAGTCATTCATCCTCCATGTTTGGCGGGCACTGGAGGGGGCCCCCCGAACTAAGGAGTATCAGGGAATCAACGGAAATGCCTCTAGGGAGGATACGGACATCGACAATCATTGAACATTCAAGCGCCGGGACAAAGATCGCATCTATGAGGGTTTGGGTGTGGTGGGCCGCGGATGTGTGCGTGAATTGGATGCTGTGCCGGTGCCAATTGTGCCACGCATCACAAAGCCCCAGGGACTCAGACCATCTCCGCAGGTGTTTCGCACTCGCCACCCAAGCAGCCGAAGGGTTTCCCGATGTATCGAGGGCGGGGGCTAAGACTGCATTGAAGTCTCCCGCAATTTCCATGTTGCCTGCGGGCATTTCGTGTAACAAAGTAGCTGTTGCTGCCAAAGTGGGCGAAAGCAAGGAGGGAGGGGCATATATTGGCATGAGAGTGAGGGGTGTACCAGCCAATGACCCACAAACGGTCACAAATGAGCTGTGGGTAGTCATGCACCACTTGGGAAAGGACAAAGGGTAGTGTACGCCTTAAGAGGATTGCCACCCCGCGTGAGCCCCTGGAAAAGCCAGAGTGCCATACCCTGTCGTAGCCATAACGAGCCAAGAAGGGGCAGAAATTACCCAGAAGGTGCGTTTCATGAAGCATAAGGATGTCTATGTGGAGACGCTGCACGTACCTTAAAACCGATGTAAGTTTGCGACGTTCCAGCAGACCGTGGACATTCCACGACAAGACGTGGAGAGATCACGTAGGGGAGGTGTTATCTGTCATGGTAGACTGCTCTTGGTCTAGGAGTGTATAGCTGTGCCTGGACGCCTAAGGTGGTGCATGTGATCACATACTGAGGGGACACACCCACCCCTCCCACCGGTGAGTTGTGGCATTCCGTGATAGCTTTAACAAAAAACAACGGAAAATAGAACAACGTACCTGACAAAACAGTCCCAAATCCCCACCCCCACCATACACTTCAGGAACAGAAGCATCTGTCGACCACCCAATAAAAAACACCCAGTACACAGGGCGAACAACCAAACTAAAACGTCTGGGAATAGGGAAGCGTGGAGGACCCCTACTCATGAGCAGATGCGTATTGACAATGACCATTGGGAAGCTAGGAACAGATCAGGGACAGTGCGCCGTCTTAACAGCATCGGGCTACAGGAGAGGTCTGTGTCCATAAGGTCAATCACGGAGGGCCGGGACACGTCACCTCCGTCGTCCAGATGAACCTGAGCGCCTCCCATTTGACGCTCCCTCCTCAGCCTGGGGTGGCTGTTGTTTGCGACCCGGCGGGGAGTCCGAGTGGGCCTGCCTCCGGTCACGGCGCCTGCGAGGAGACTGAGGAGCGGAGGGAGTGGAGCGGCCTAGCTCGCCCCCGCTTCCCCTCCACCCATGGCACAACCCTCGGCCCGCAGAGGGCGCTCCTCCGTCGCCCAAGTCCAAGCCTCCGTCGGGCTGTCGAAGAACAGTATCTTGTTCTCAGATACCACCCTCAGGCGAGCCGGGAAAGGAGCTGATATTGAATGTTAAGTGCCCTCAACTTTTGCTTGACCTCTCCAAAGGAGCACCGCTGGCCCTGGACCTCACGGGTATAAGCTGGGAAGATTATAATGGCACAGTTTTCATGGAGGAACCGTTGTTGCTTGCGGGCTTCAGATAGGATGGTGTCTCAGTCTTTGAAATTAAGGACCCGCATTATAATCAGGCGAGAAGGAGCGCCTGGCATTGGCCTGGGGGCCAGGCACCGATAAGCCTGCTCAATCGCAAACCAAGGGGACAAGGCTCCCTCGGGGACCCACGATCTCAGCCACCTCTCCAGGAAGTCCATTGTGCGACCCTGCTACGCTTCCTCCGGAAAGCCTAACAGGGGGAGGTTGTTGAGTCTAGACCTGTTTTCCGCGTCCTCCGCCCGGCGATGCAACTCCTGAGTATGTGACTGAAGACGGGCCACCTGCCCCCTAAGCTGCTGCACATCATCGTCCACCGAGGAGATCCTGGACTCAGTCTCTTTAATCCAGGCATTTGCATTGCGAAGATCCTGCCTGATGAGTCATATCCACTCTTACTTCAGCAATTTTGCCCTCCACTGAGGTCTGGGATGTGTGTATGGCCTGGAGGATACTGGCCAGCTTGGCGGACGGAGTAGCCGTTTGCCCAGCCACTCCCCCAGTAGCCCCCACCCTCCGGGGTGGTGAAGCGGTCCATTTTGGTCAGGAGCCAGTAATTCTACTACCAAGATCAACCCAGGTTACCCTGACAACACGTAAAGAAACTATTAATAGCCTACAGGTTAGCAATACACCATAAAATGCACACTTAATGGGCCCGAGCATATAAGGATCCAATAATTCCACTAACACGACTAACCCAGGTTACCTAAATAACGTTTGCAATGTAAACAATCTATGTACACAATCACCCATTGCGGGTATCCCACCTAAGCACGCCATGAGTTATGAACCTGTGCCCAGTGTACTACTCATTCTGTTTTCATAACATATATTTAGGCAATTGTAGGAAGGTGGAATTTGACTATATGGTTACCCCCACTTTTTGCCTGGTGTTTTGCTGGTTTTCGACTTAGTTGGACTGGGACCCTGCTAATCAGGGCCCCATTCTATCTGCTTTCTCTATAAAATGGACTCCATGGGCTTTAGGTACATACCAGATTGGTTACTGGGTCAGCCGTGTGAGCCCCTGTATATGGTACCTTAGGTACCCTGGGCATAGGTGCACCCTAAGCCTACCAGGGGCTGCAGCATGTATTGTGCCACCCCTGGTTAGCCTTCCAAACTGACATAACAGGTCTGCAATTGCAGCCTGGGTAAGGTGGTGTAATCACCCCTTACTTAGTCATAGTATATATATATATATATATATATATATATATATATATATATATATATATATATATATAGACACATATTAACCTATAAGTCACCCCTATGGCAGGACTTGACAATCCTGGAAGGGTGCCCTAGCATGAGCTGAGCCCCTCTGCAGCTTTCGGAACCATCTCCTTATAGCTGTTCTATGATATAGCCATACCATATACTCTTTAGTGCATTATAATCCTCGCGGTTAATGCTAACTTTGGTTTGGCTTTATCAAAACATGTCGTGTAAGGTGTCAACCACTTTGGAATACCACCCCCGCCAGTTCTGGGGGTGGGGGTAGCATTCCACCCTTCTAGAGGGAGAAGACAGGTAGTTACGGGTATACCCGGTTAAAAGTTAAACAGAGCCTCAGCATCACAAAATGGATGCTGCTGCCACAGACATGAGTCTGCCCTCCTGCTGCTGACGAAACTTCGGCAGGGGAGGCCTGGACAAGAGGTTTCCTGTCCAGGGAAGTGCTGGCACCTCCCCAAACAGGCTTTAGTGTATTGGGGCAGGGTGGGTTGCATTCAGTGAATGCTTTTCAGACACTGCCTGGGGCACACTAGGTGCTCCATGCATTTCTCAGTTCAAGCCGGTTGCTAGGGCACTCAGCCCCAGCTCCGGCGCAAAACGGGACAAAGGGGAAGGGGTGTAACCACCCCCTCCCCAGGTCCTCCGATAGGTGGGACCTTAGAGTTAGTCCAACCCATAAACTTACTATAAGCATAGGAACCCAGTCACTAGTACTTTAGATTACCCTGGACGAAACTCTGCAACATATATCCTGAACCTTCGACATTCCATATTGACTGGAAGACGGAAGAATCTCCCTTGTGGTCAAGGAGTGACCATCCTGTTCAAACAGGCACCAGGAAGCATCTTTGCCAGTCTGCATTTTCGAGGCTTCCGTCGGATCCCGAAGAATCTGCGACACAGGACACGGACTTCCAGACATCTCTGAAGCTGACCCGAGATCCCAGCAAAGCTGAGACCCGTGGCTGACACAAGAGTCTTTGGACCGGAACTCCTGGACATCTTGCATTTTTGCAACTGCACCTACTTCCCGAAGTTGTGCATTAGGGTTTTTGAAGCCCCTGCGCCGAGCACCTTTTGCACCGAAGCTCAGAGGCTTACACTCCACGAGTGTCCCGTGGGCCCGCTTTGTGCATTTCCATTCGAGGCTCCTTCGCGGTTCCTAGTCTGTTGGCTAGTGAGCACCCACGAAGGGCCATCTTTGATTTCTTGAGCTTTCATGGTTGCTCCAGCTCTCGCTCCTTTCAAAAGGAGGAGCCCATCAGGCTTTGCTGTTCTGCAACAAAGCCAATTTCAACATATTGTGTGGGTTGCTGTTGCCAAGGCTTATTGAATCCAATCCAGGTTCTTTCACTGGAACACTCGACATCCTTCGTGGGACAGCCCGAATCCAGCTCCTGGTTGTCGTCGACGCCTCCTGGTCCGCGTGGCTGAAGAGTCAAGCTCCAGCTCTTTCACCTGAAGAACACCCAACATTGGCTGATATCTTCCCATCGCCATCCTGGTCACTGGCAAGTGACCCAGACTCTGTCTCTTTTGCTTTTAGGTTCTTCAGATCTTCGATCCACCCTTGGATCCACCCAGACACTTTTCCTATGGTCGCCTGCAGCACTTCTTCGCAGCTCTCCAATGGAATCAATGACGCAACCAGACATCAAAAGACACCTATGCACCCAGCTTCCCTGGGTGAGGTAACACGAGGACTCCGGTGCTTCCTTGGGTCTTGACTCTCAAAGTGTCTACGTCTAAAAGGACTCCATCATAGTTAACCTAGAAGTGTCCTTTATCTTTAAAATTGTAACTTGTTCATTTCCCATGGAAACTCAATGGTGATCCGCAGCTGTGTTTAGACACTGCACACGTCCCCTGTGGGCCTCCTACATCCTAACCTTTGGTTGTTCCTGGTAGCGCCAGCGATTCTACAGGCCCTAGGCCTGCTTTCTATTCCACATGTGGTTCTTATACCACTATTTTAGTATATGGTTTGTGAGGACCCTAGGGCATAACGTATACTGTGCAACTTATCGTATGCTAATTAAGTTCCTTGTTTTGTACTTTTACCTCTGACCCCATAAAGAGTCCAGAGGGGATGTGTTTTGAATAAATACATATATGTTTGATATATACCTTGTGTATTGTGCTTTCATTTGATCATTCAAGAGATTATATTTGGTAAAACAACTTGCTTAACTTGCCTCTAAGTCTTAGCCTGGAGGCTGCTCTCCACAGCCACCACTAGGATAGCTTTCTATAAGGTTGACTTTATAACCTACCATCAATAAGGGTTGTTTGGACTGGTACAAGGTGCCCACTAGAATAGTAAACATCATATACCACGCCAACTTCTCAGAGCAACACACTCCATGAAGGGCAGTTTTCATACGAGAAAACAATCAACCTTTGCAGGTATACCACCTAAGTACGCCATGACCAGTGTATTATACATAACATCTATTTAGGCAGCACCCTTCACGTAGGGCATTGCTGCATGCGATAAACAGGCCCCAGTACACAGACACCTTAACACCGACGCTTTAGTACCAGCGCAAATAATATTTTTCTCATTTACCCTATCACCTTATAATTGGAGGTATTTAATTTAATCAACAACATAAGACTAAGACGTGCAACTCGCATGTGCCTTCAACTACTACCAGGTTAGCGCTCTAGTAGTACGGTGTGCTATTCCGCCCACGTGACAGAATGAGCACTTCCGCCCCGCCCTACTTGTAGTAGGCACACCAACAACACAGCACGAACGGCGGGATCCTAACGAAGAGCGTAGGTCATATTGATTCCTTTACCACGACAAATGTGAGTACGAGCTCCCGCGGGCGATATTCCGAAAGAGCCACGATGCAATTTACATACTTTACTGCAACCGCTGTCCTGGCCCTTTTGTTTTCCACAGGGTCAGAACGGTGTAAAGCTTTATTCGAATGGATCCATGAGGCAATGTCCTTATTGAGTCTATGTGAAGCTGCTTTTATGTTACATGTTGTCAGTTATCGTGATGTCTTAGTCTATGTCACGTGTTCCTGCCTGATAAAAATCAAGCGCTTTCACTGGATACAACAGTTTTTAATCCCCTGTTACATAATTTCACCAAATGTGCCATAACGCGCCATATCTCTAGACTATACCTAGTTCGCCAATGCCTTAAATGTAAATTGTAATGTAATGTAAATTGATACTTGTATAGCACACTACTCACCCACAAGGTGTGGTATTGGGTTCCCAAGGCCTACATGTTCCACAGAATACCCACTTACACCAAAAGAACTGTTGGCACGGAAACTGAAAAGTACAAAAGACAAGTTTATTAAGACCCCATGGGGTGGTGGTACATTCCTACAGCACCCTTCGGTAATGCAAGAAGTATCACACCAAACGTTGGTGTGAGTCCTTCTTTTATACAATTTACAGGTAATAAAAAGGTAGGCGGTACAAGGTTTACAAAGTTTAGGTACATATATGGTCATTTTTGGAACACAGCCAACTCATGGGAGGGGTTACAACTCCACTGGTCAGTTTGGCGAAACATTCCTGAGGGGTGACTGGTCAGTTAGAACTGCGCATGTACAGGCTTGACCGTTACTAAAAATAGCCTGTTGCTGGGCAAACTCGAGCGGTCAGTGGCACGGACAAAGGACTAAAGGGCATGCTGACCACGAGGCCGCTCATTCCCTAAAATGGCCGTCGTAACATACAAAATGGCGTTTTCGAATAAGGCCAAGTTAAGGAAAATAACGTGTAGCAAAGCTAAGCGCTAACCCAGTCATTGTCAAATTACAACAAAGGGTCTCAAGGCGCTTGTACGAATACCGCTGTGGAACCCATCCTGGCTTTACCTGTGGGGTGTCCACTCCTGGGCACCCCCAGGGTGAAGGCCAGGGATCCTTAGCCTTGTGGGGGCCGTCGTGGAGATTAAGCAAGCTATTGCCCAGAGTTGCAGAGTGGGACTCCATGATTGGAATAGGCACCGAGGCGAGAATTATCAGGTCCGTGGAATTTTGAGCCCAAGACCCGCTGAGGCGGGGAATTGAACCCTGGTCCCGGGCCAGACCTCTGCATCAGGGTCTGCCGCTCTAACCATTGAGCCACACTTCTCTGCCTTAGAACGCATTAGTCTCTGTGTTCCTTTAATCTTTGGACTTCATTCTAAGTAACCACCACTGGGGCACATTGTAGCCAGGCAGGGTTATTCTAGAGACAGCCATCATGCATGCCTTCACACAGTCACATGCACAATGCCATCATTTCAAGCATACAGGAGCGCTACAAATGAATACAAAATAAGATATGCATGATAAACAACCGGGTCGTGCTGTGCCTGCACTTAACAATTTTTTCCTTTACAGGTACTCCACTCTGTGAATCTGTAAGTAATAAGGTCCCAGCACACTCACAGCACACTTTAGGGTGTGTGCTAATACTTGCACCACTATGGCTTTCCTTTTTCGTCACACACTTACTTTGGTCCCGACGAAAGCTTCTTTAACAAACCAGAAGGCTGAAACTAGTAGACCTAAAACCAAAAGGGATACAGAGGTACATTTCAAACCTCACGTTGATCTCGATGATGTTTTTCCATTTCCTAGAACCCTTCCATTAAAACATTTATAAGGATGATTCCTAGAGACATTTTTAACCTATAATTGCACTTCACTTTTATCACATTAACAACTAGCTTCGCTGTAATTCAGGAGTTGAAGCACTGCTGGATTGCATTAGGTGATCCAGCTGGGCCCCGATGATGAAGCATGCCACCTACTAGGTAGGTGGGTGAGGAATTTGGGCAAAGAACCACAAACCCAAACCTGCCAAAGAATTTGTCCACATTGGTAATTGGCATAAAGAATGATGTTCAAAACCCACCAATCTAATGTTATTGGTTGCCAGTTCTGGAGGAAATGAGAAACTCTGCCTCTCACTGATTACACAGGAGGAGAGGGGCAGTAGTCAGAGCCAGCAAGCCGCTATTGGCGTTTAGTGTTGTCTCTGCCCTGGCAACCTTGTCTTCCTCTGTTGTTCGACCGAGAGAAAGACAACGAAGATTGGTTTTACCGTGGACTGTAGTTAGGCCTGTATGATTGCAATTGAGAACCATATGAGGAGTAGCATTGTTGTTGATAACTTCCTCTATATGTTGAGGCACCTCTTTCTCTCGCTCCTCTGAATGGGAACTTGCGGTATTGCAGAGTTCCTAAGGACTTTGCTGTTTCCGTATCCTTTTTGATATCCTGAAGCGCATCGTCAATATGTTTTCTAAATAGCGCTTCCCCATCAAAAGCCATATCCAAGATCTTGTTCTGAATGGAACCACGTGGCCCGTAACCAGCCCTGTCGCCGCAGAACTGCTGCTCCAGCTAAGGACAGAAAAGCTGTTGTAATATCCATTGAACAATCTATGATTTCCGCTGATGGAATTTCGCCTTCCTGAAGAATCCTTTTGGCCTCTTTCTTCCCATCCTCTGGCAGCTGATCTAGATAGGGTAAAGGTCGCACCACAACTGGCGATCATATCGTACAAGAATAGCCAAAGAATTAGCGGCTCTGACTAGCAAACTGGACATGGACGAAAATCTTTTACCTACATTGTCCAGACGCCTGTCCTCCCTATCTGGAGGAGTGGTAAGAGAAGCCGAAGAATTCCTAGACGTTCTTTATGCAGCCTGCGAGATGGCTTAGGTAGGCTGGTCAAACAGGCTGGGCTTCTCTCTGGAGCCTTATATTTTTTCTCCAGACGAGGTAGAACTGGAATAACCGTGGCTGGATTCTGCATAACCTTTAAGCCTTCGTCCCAAACATGGTCCACAATCGGAATTGACCTGACCAACTTCTTATAAGGCTCTTTAAAGTCATACACGAAGCACTCTGATTCCACCTCAGTCATGGGCAGTGCAAACCGTTTGGGAGCCCTTTCCATTAAATTATGGAAACCCCCTATATCCACAGGGGGGGAATCAATAGGTGCCGGGGCAGGAGAAGCTGGATCTGGAATCACATAGTCATCCCACTCTGCATCTGGAATTGTGACATTTCCTTGGTCCTCATCAGAGGTGTCATCTTTTACGGCAGGCACAACAGGTGGAACGTCGAGCACCTCCCCCATTGTTGAGGCTGTGGTACTTGAGTGGTCACAGGACGAGCTTGAGGAATAACATTACTCGTTTCTCCTACTGCTACAGAAGGCTATGGCGCAAATCTTCTCCTGTAATCCACTAGCATGGCCCGTGAGTCTGATAGTAAGGAAGAGGGCATTTGAACCATATCTTGATATTCTGGCTGAAATTGAGAGGGAGGACCATATTGCTCATAATCCTCATACTCTCCCTTGGAATTCATGTCCTGGCATTTAACGCTAAGTTGAGGAGGGCTATCAGCGTAGCCAAACGGTCCTTCTTCTTCCGATCCCTCTTCTTCCAGGAGAAGTGCAGGTGGTAACATGGACACCCTCATTGGCGAGGTCATCTCTGGTGTAATCTGTCGTTTTTAAAGCAGGATTGAAGAAATGACCATCAACGAAGCAGCTGTCGTCGATGTAGTCGTCGTCGATGCAGTCATCGTCGACGTTGGTCTCGCCGCACTCGTCGTTGACATCGACATCCTCGTCAATGTCATCATCGTCGACTATACATCTCCCACTGGCGTTGACATCGTTGACACAGAGCCCTGTGATAGAACCGGCGACGAGGAAACCATCTACAGGGTGAGAAATGAAGAAGACTTTACCTTTGGAGTTTGTCGACGAAACTGTAGATGGCCTCGCTGACGAGAGAGTCTTTTTTTATGGCTATCTCAGAAGTTAAGGATGATGGCTTTCTGAAAGTTTCTGTAGACGCAGGAGGTGACGTTGAGAGGAACAGAGCTGGATTTCCTGTTAAGACTTGTTTCTTTTTGTAGTCCTTCAGGACTAAGCCCTTTAGATCTATCAGAGGCCTTTTTCAGGGCCTTACCAGGGTGTTTCTCAGAAGGTGAAGGAGAAGTCCTTCCCCTTTTCACAGACCTTCTGGAAGAGGTCACAGAAGATGAATCATCACTGTCACCAGACACTGTCTCCTTCCTTGATTTGAGCTTCTGGAGCGAGGTCAAAAGACGCCTTCCTCGATCCCGTAAAGTCTTTGTTGAAAAAGTGCAGCAAATCTTACAGTCTGCAGCCTTGTGGTCTGGGTACAGACAGTAAATGCAGTCCTTGTGCTTGTCTTCAATATACAACCTATTTTTAGAACAAGTAGCACAAGCTTTAAAAGAGGGCCTTCTTCTCCTTATCTGACATCCTGAAGTAATTGAAGCAAAAGCTGTAGAACTAAGTTCTAGGAACAAAACTGAGCAGAGCTCAGTGGAGACTCACTAGCACAACGTGCGGTAGAAAAATCTGAGGTTCTGAGCTTCTCTCAGGAGGGTTCTAAGGGGTGAGTCCATTCTGATTGGTTGTTCATTTATTTTGGTCTCTTTTGCAAAAAGAGGTAGATAGGTTGCAAAACAGGAATGGGCCGAGGCCTGGGTTCTGTTTTACTGATGTTTTTTATTGCTTTTTTATGTATACCAGGGACTCCCATTCCGAAAATGGGGAATGATACAAGCATGGGAATCTATGAAAGTTCCAATACTGGAGTGTTGGACTTGACCCTTCTGGCAGGTTCACCCCTGAACATTTTGCCTTTAAATATGACCTGGTGTTAGTAGTTTCTGTGCACTTTACCACTGTGTCCCAAGGTAAAGTGCATGCGTGTGGAAAGGTTGGCCTGCCCTCCCATAGGAATGCATTGGGAATGTATGTGTCCCTAGGTAGTTCCTGAAGCGTGGGGAGTGCAGGTGCGAGTTTGGTATGTGCGGACTCGTGTGATTAAATGCTGCGCAATGATGTGTGCGGCGTTATTGTGTCTAGTGTGGAAGTGGCACTTCTAGAAGTTGGCGTGCCTGTGCAGTGAATGTGCTGGCTTGTGATTGGCCGGAGCTGGTGGGTGAGCCTTGCTCCTGGAGTCAGGATGGGGCTGCCCCGGTGGTGAATGGGAGATCTGCATGTTGATGGCTGGGGAGGAGTGCATTTGGGTCCTGAATAGGGCTGGGCTTTCCCCCCACAATGCTGGCTCCACCCCCTGTGGTGTGTCTGATGTCCCTGACCCATCCTGTTAATAGAGAGAGGGGCTGAGCAAAACAAAGTGCTCAGGAACCAGTTGTATCTGGTTCGCCCCTTGCCTGCACCTTTAGACAAAGGAATTTTGTGTATAATAAGAGGCTGTGACCTCTTGTAAAATGTTCTTGTTTCCTGACTTGCATCTACCAGGGGCGTGCTGCTGCTGGGGCCCAGGGGAAGACTTGCCTCCCTGGGCCCTCCCCAGCCCCTGGATGCCTGGATACCTGGAGTTCCTGCTTGGGTCCTAATAGGAGTGGGCTGCTGCTGGTGGGGCCCAGGAGGGACCGTCATGGGGGCTGTCTCATGCCCTGTGTGCTGGCCCCTGGGCCCTGCATTCCCCTCCTGATGCCCTAGGACCATTTTTGCTCTGTTTTTGTCCTTTGGGGCTAGGTGTCAGTCCCTTTAGTGCCTGGGGCGCTGTATCACCATTTTGCCCGCTTATTTCATTTTGCCCGGTGCGCAGGTGCCCACCATGCGTCTTCAAATTATTTTTTTAATTTCCGCGGGTGCTCACCCCGCCTATTGGCATCCTTAACGGGTGCTCACCCCGCTTCTATGTTTACGTTTGAATCCGAGGGTGCCCACCCCTCATTTGCCCCCATTAAATCACCGCCGCGGCCCTCGCGCCGCAAAGTAGGAAGTCAGGAACCGTAGTGCCTGACTCGGGGCGAGACTTCCAGTTCTGCGAGGAAGTCCTGCCCGCCACTGCACTGTGATTGGCCGGAGCCCACCCGGAAAAGGAGTCTGGGTCCGGACCCTGGCAGCTTCCCACTGAGTCCCGGTCCCGAGATGGGGGACCGGGTGAAGATGAGCGAGAGAGCGGGCGGGGCTCCCAGGAGGTAAGAGAGAGCCCCGCTCGCTACCTGAAGATGTCTGCCGAGGGCCCCCGTGAGCGAGGGTAAACCCTGGCAGACTGCCCGCAGAAGACTTTGTCCCCCGCCACCTCCGGAGAGCAGCCGGTGAGTAGAGCTGCCCCGGGGGGGGAGGGGAGTCAGGGGTGGTGGAGAGTGCATGAGGGATTCCCGCGCAGCGCTGAGCGGCCCCGCTTGACAGAGGGCCGCTCCCACGGCCCACAGTAGTTGTTTTTCGAGCCTCGAGGGCTCAGTGGAGGCATAACGATTTTCGGAGTCCGTGCACTCTGCAATGTTTAGAGGTGCCTTTAGGGTGGCCCCGGATGGCAGTGGGCCGCCCCAACGTTTTCATGATTTCCCGGGGCATAATATCGATTTAAAGGGCCCGAGAAGCCCGTGCTGAGCCCCGTTGCTCCAACGATGGGGGCATTTCCTTCTTTAAGGAGCCAGAGTGCTCCCAGGCACACAGTGTGTGCTGAGCCTAGAGGGCTCCACAGTGTTTGCGCAACATGTATTCCCAGAGCCTAGAGGGCTCCAACAGCTGGCGCAGTTTTGTTGATTCTCCAGCTGCCCAGCAAGTAGTGGGCAGCTGCACCGTTTAGGTTTTCCTTCCTAGGGACATGTGTTCTCTGGACTCAGGAGTGAGGCGCACTCCTTCGCCCCTACTTGGCCTTCCCCAGCTGCGCAGCACTTAGTGTCAGCTGCAGAGTTTAGGCCCTGTCCTCAGCTGCCCAGCAAGTAGTGGGCAGCTGCTACGTTTAGGTTTTTGGCACAGTGGCGCAACCTGGACTTTGTTGTGAGTTATGTGCTTCTTAGGGTGCTAGGAAATGTACTGTGTTGTATGTTTGCGCACCCTGTGTTCTGGTACCTCTGAATGTGTTTTCATGCATCATGTAAAAAGTTGCTTCTCTACACCGCTGAATGTGTTCTTATGCATCATGTGTTTTACCTACACCGCTGAATGTGTTTTTATGCGTCATGTGTCTTCACTGACACCTCTGAATGTGTTTTTATACGTCATGTGTTTTCCCTACACCGCTGAATGTGTTTTTATGCGTCATGTCTTCACTGACACCGCTGAATGTGTTTTTATGCGTCATGTGTCTTCACTGACACCGTTGAATTTGTTTTTATGCGTCATGTATCTTCACTGACACCGCTGAATGTATTTTTATGCATCATGTGTTTTTCCTACACCTCTGAATGTGTTTTTATGCATCATGTGTGAAGCGTCTGTTTGTTCTAAGTTCTAAACGTGCTATTTCTTTACCAAGTGCTTATTCCTGACAGTGGTCCATGTGGCCCTGTCCTATGTACATATAATCCCTTGTATATCTTGCCCGTGCCAGGTGGCACACTGTACATCCGGTGATTCTGATGTGTTTTGATAATACAAAGACTATTTTTATATAACCTTGTGTGGAGTTCCTTTTGTGGGGGGCCAGGGATGTTGTTGCTGGTGGGTGTGTGCGCAAATACTTAACTTACATTGCCCCGTGGATCAGCCTTACTGCTCGTGTCACGTTGCTAAGGGGGTGAGCAGGGGTTATCTTTGGAGTGTAACTTCCTTGCCCTAACTAGAGTGGTGGTTTCTGCCTCTCTTCTAGTCTTATTTTCTTCCATCTCAGCAGCCCTTCTGACCTCACCCAATCTTGTCCAGGCTCACATCTCTTGGTATCACCTATTCCATCCTCCACTCAACTCTCACAAATTTACCTTAGTTTTCTTTGCCCTGTGTCACTTCTCCCAGCTTTAATTTTCCTGTATTTGCTTGATAGGGTTCGTGAGGATACAGCATCCAGTCAACAAACATCTCACCTGTGTGTGACCCCCTCAGGGAATTGTATGCGGTTTCCTCTAAGGGATCACAAGGTATGAGGTTTTACAGTCTCTGAGAAAAAACATTGGGCAAAAGTCAAACTTCGCACAGGATAGAGGCTCATGGTGCATGGATGGAGGGAAGCTTGCCAAGGATGAGACTAAGGGTACATACTAGAAGGGATCCGCCTTACTGCTCGTGTCACGTTGCTAAGGGGGTGAGCAGGGGTTATCTTTGGAGTGTAACTTCCTTGCCCTAACAAGAGTGGTGGTTTCTGCCTGGCTTAGGCGCAAGTCACAGCCAACCAGAAATCCCATTTCTAACATGGAGTAACCCTCTTTAATACATAACTTCACATAGGGAGTAGATAGAAAAATGATTCAATGACTCATTTTTATAGTAATTTAAAATGCAACTTAATGGCCAAGTCATCTTTTATATTACTATTTAGAAAATTACACTTTTAAACATTTGCGTTTTCCTGCCAGTTTTGCCTGAACTTTGAGGCCTCCTTCATTGATGTGGCTCCCGGAGTTGAGACAGAGGTAGAGAGTTTGACCTTTCCCTGATTGGGATGAGCATCTTGGCGATGCCCAGTAATCTAATTAACTTCAAAGGAGGTCTACCCCGTCACAGCCAGATGTAGCTCACACCTCGGACAGCCCCCTCCATTGTCCTGCTAGTAAATCAGGCACCTATCCCAGTGGAGAGGAGAAGGACAGCTTTAGGCCCACTTGGATTATATGGTCTTTGACCCTTACCAATCTCAATCTTGAAACTGGCCCTTTCTCTCATTTTGGAAAAGCTTGGAAACAGAGTCTGCATCATCTGCTACAACATTATGGTGGTTCAACTCTGACCATTCATGCAATCAACAATACAGTTTCCTGAAGTAATCTGTGCACCCCTTTGTTGCTTAATATGTATAACAAACCTTTCCTTCAACTGCGATTCCTCAATGCCTAACATTTCAGCCCTATGTGGGCAACAACTTAGGGTGGCCATTTTCACTGACTCATTTCATTTCAAGGAGATGCTCAAAGTATTTTTCCAAGGCCTGCAATTCCCCTTTTCTCTGTTCTCACTTACCACCTACCAGTGAAAAATATTCTGTTCCAGTTTGCAGATTGAGTGAAAGACCTGGGCTGGGATGTGGACACAAAGCACACACTGATGAGGTCATCTTCAAATAAGATAGAGGCGATAGGTCGACGACTCTAAATTATTATGTCAAATGTATGATATCATTGTGAGCATCAATGACACGATGAAGTGTTCGGCATTAAAGAGCTAAACCTCTCGCAATTACATTTCTCCCACCTCACTTCTCCCAGCCGTGCCACTCCAAGCGTCACCTCACCTCACCTCTGCCAATGTCATCGTTCCTAACCTCAACTCTCTTAACCTCACCACACTTCTTTTAGCCTCTCGTATCCCACTCTCACTTTTCCCGGCCTCACTTCCTTATGTCCACCTCACCTAGTTTTGCTTATGTTGCCCCTTCATGTTTCGCAACCTCACCTTCCTCCCAAACACTTCTTTCCAGCTCATTTCCTCTCACACTCAAATCTGCCAACCTCCTCTTTTCCAGCTCACTTCTTGTAGTCTCTCTTCTGTCAGCCTCTCTTCTCATAAATTCACTCCTGCCATCCTTTGGTCCCTCAACCCTCCCACCTTGGTTCCATCAGCATTACTTCCTCCAGTATCACTTTCATAGGACTTGCATCCGCTTTCCCAACCTCAGTTGAAGCCTCATTGCATCTCTCCAAACTCCCTCTCTCCTAGTCTTAATTTCTTCCACCTCAGCACCCCTTCAGACCTCACCCAATTTTGTCCAGGCTCACATCTCTTGGTATCACCTATTCCATCCTCCACTCAACTCTCAAAAATTAACCTTAGTTCTCCAGGTCCACATCAACCCCAAGACCACCCTCAGAGGCACCCTCATCTACAGACCCCCGGGACCACGCACACAATTCAGCGAAGACATCGCCGACTTCATCAGCCCGCACGCCCTCTGCTCCGCTGACTACATCCTCCTCGGGGACCTCAACTTCCACCTGGAGAACAACAACGACCGCAACACCACCACCCTGCTGGACAACCTCGCAAACCTGGGACTCAAGCAGCTGGTCACTACCCCCACCCACTACGCCGGACACACACTCGACCCCGTCTTCTCATCCAGCAAGGACATCGCCTTCAGCCACGCCACCGGACTCCACTGGACGGACCACAGCTGCGTCCACTTCAGCTTCAGAAGGACCACGATCCACCACCACCAGCAACAGGTTGCACGCAGAAGCTGGAACAAGATCACAGCCGGCCAGCTCGCGACCTCCCTGAGCATGAACCCTCCCACCAGCACAACGAACGCAAGCCAGGCGGACACCAACCTCACGAAGTGGATCAGCGACTGCGCAGACGACCTCGCCCCCCTGAGGACCCCTCCTAGCAGACTCGGCAGCAAGAAAGCCCCATGGTTCACCGACGAACTCAAGAGCTCCAAGAAGAACTGCCGAGCCCTCGAGAGAACCTGGCGCAGAGACCCGACTCCGGACAACATGGCTGCCCTCAAGCTCGCCACCCGAAAGCACCACCAACTCATCCACGCCACCAAGAAAACCGCATTCAAGGAACGACTGCACAACAATGCACACAACAGCAAGGAACTCTTCAACATCGTCAAAGAGCTCTCCAACCCCAACGCCGGAAACAACAACATCACCCCTTCGCAAGACCTCTGCAACTCCCTCGCCTCCTACTTCCACAACAAGATCGCGGACATACACAACAGCTTCAGCACTCAACCGACGCACGCCACGACCGAACCACCGCCCCCCACCACCACCCTCCGCGCCTGGACTCCGATAAGCACCGAAGACACCGTCCGCACGATGAACTCCATCCACTCCAGATCTCCGACCGACCCCTGCCCTCACCACGTCTTCAACAAGGCCGACGCTGTCATCGCACCCCACCTGCGGGACATCATCAACACCTCCTTAGACACCGCGACCTTCCGGGAGAGCTGGAAGCACGCCGAACTCAGCGCCCTACTCAAGAAGCCATCAGCCGACCCCACCAACCTCAAGAACTACCGCCCCATCTCGCTGCTCCCGTTTCCTGCAAAAGTCATCGAGAAGACCGTCAACAAGCAGCTGGCCACCTTCCTCGAGACGAACGGATCCCTCGACCCCTCGCAGTCTGGCTTCCGGGCCAACCACAGCACCGAGACCGCCCTGATCGCAGCCACCGATGACATCCGAGCTCTGCTCGACAACGGAGAAACAGCGGCCCTCATCCTCCTAGACCTCTCCGCGGCCTTTGACACTGTCTGCCACCGTACCCTAGTACAGCGCCTCAGCAACGTCGGAGTCCAGGAGAAGGCACTGGAGTGGATCATCTCCTTCCTCGCCGGAAGGACACAGAGAGTCCGCCTCCCTCCGTTCAGATCTGAAGCCACCGAAGTCATCTGCGGCGTTCCTCAAGGCTCCTCGCTCAGTCCAACCCTCTTCAACGTCTACATGAGCCCCCTCGCAGACATCGCACGCCAGCACAACCTCAACATCATCTCCTACGCCGACCACACCCAGCTGATCCTCTCCCTCACCAACGACCCCGCCACCGCCAGAGCCAACCTTCACGAAGGGATGAAAGAGGTAGCCGAATGGATGAAGAACAGCCGCCTGAAACTGAACTCGGACAAGACGGAAGTCCTCATCCTGGGATCCTCACCCTCCGCCTGGGACGACTCCTGGTGGCCCCCCGCCCTAGGCAGCGCACCCAAACCAACAGACCACGCACGCAACCTAGGCTTCATCCTGGACTCCTCCCTCTCCATGACCAGACAAGTCAACGCCGTCTCCTCGTCGTGATTCAACATCCTGCGCATGCTACGTAAGATCTTCCGGTGGATCCCCACCGAGACCAGGAAGACGGTCACCTAGGCCCTCGTCACCAGCCGACTGGACTACGGCAACTCCCTCTACGCCGGAACCACCGCCAAACTCCAGAAGAGACTCCAGCGGATCCAGAACGCCTCAGCACGACTCATCCTGGACACCCCCCGTCGCAGCCACATCTCCGGACACCTGAGAGACCTGCACTGGCTCCCGGTCAACAAGAGAATCACCTTCCGACTCCTCACCCACGCACACAAAGCCCTACACAACCAAGGCCCAGGATACCTCAACAGCCACCTCAACTTCTACGCTCCCAAACGCAAGCTTCGATCGACCGGCCACGCCCTCGCCGCCGTCCCCCGCATCCGAAGAGCCACCACAGGGGGACGGTCCTTCTCCTACCTCGCCGCCAAGACATGGAACTCCCTCCCGACCCACCTCCGCTTGACCCAGGACCACCTCGCCTTCAGGAAGCAAATCAAGACCTGGCTGTTCGAGCAGTAGCAGACCCCCCCCCCCCCCCAGCGCCTTGAGACCCTCTGGGTGAGTAGTGCGCTATATAAATGCTTTGATTGATTGCCCTGTGTCACTTCTCCCAGCCTTCATTTTCCTGTATTTGCCTGATAGGGTTTGTGAGGATACAGCATCCAGTCAACAAACATCTCACCTGTGTGTGACCCCCTCAGGGAATTGTATGCGGTTTCCTCTAAGGGATCACAAGGTATGAGGTTTTACAGTCTCTGAGAAAAAACATTGGGCAAAAGTCAAACTTCGCACAGGATTGAGGCTCATGGTGCATGGATGGAGGGAAGCTTGCCAAGGATGAGACTAAGGGGACGTACTAGAAGTTTAAAGTTCTACTTTCATTTTAAGGGGTCACTGCGAGGTAATGAAAGGTAGTGATAGTAAAAAAATCATAGTCTCCCTTTTGGTCAGTGACTGGCAATGCTTCATGCTTGCACCAACTCTGTATGTATATGTCTGTAAATTATATATCTACAGTGAGAACCTAGCCAAGGCAGTCAACATGTATCCCTCCTCGGTTCCCTCGGGCTCATTTCTTTTTCCACTCACTCCGCGCTCTCTCTCTCTACTAAAGACCCCCCTCTGCCTCTAGGCGGTCAAGGTTGGCTCATGGTGTTCTTGGGGTTGTTACAGCCATCAGCATTGAAGGGGGGAGTGAGGTATGTTCTAACTACTTCCATTGCAATTCCATTGCTACTTTCGTTGCTACTTTCATTTGTACTTTCCTTTGTACTTTCATTGGTACTTCCATTACTCTTCTGTTGCTATTCCATTGGTACTCCATTGGTACTTCCATTTGTACTTTCATTGGTACTTCCATTGGCTCTTTCGTTGGTACTTCCATTGCTATTCCATTGGTACTTCCATTACTCTACCATTGCAATTCCATTTGTACTTCCATTGGCTCTTAAGTTGATACTTTCATTGGTACTTCCATTGGTACTTTTGTTGATACTTTCATCTGTACTTACATTGGTACTTCCATTACTCTTCCATTGGTTCTTCCATTACAATTCCATTGGCTCTCTCGTTGATACTTTCATTGGTACATTTGTTACTTTCATCAGTACTTCCATTGTTTCATCCATTGCTTTTCCATTGGTACTTTTGTTGATATTTCATTGGTACTTCCACTACTCTTCCATTGGTACTTTCATTGGCTCGTTCGTTGGTACTTCCATTACTCTTCCATTGCTATTCCATTGGTACTTTCATTGGCTCTTTCATTGGCACTTTCATTGGTACTTCCATTGGCTCTTTCGTTGGTACTTCCATTGCCTCTTTTGTTGGTACTTCCATTGTTTCATCCATTGCTACTTTCGTTTATACTTCCATTGGTACTTTCGTTGGTACTTCCATTGGTATTTTCATTGGTACTTTGATTGGTACTTATTGGCTCTTTCATAGGTACTTTCATTGGTTCTTCCATTGCTATTTCATTGGTACTTCCATTTTTTCATCCATTGGTACTTTCATTGTTACTTTCATCAGTACTTCCATTGTTTCATTCATTGCTATTCCATTGCTACTTTAATTGGCTCTTTTGTTGGTACTTCCATTATCTCTTTCGTTGGTACTTTCATCAGTACTTCCATTGGCTATTTCATTGGTACTTCCATTGTTTCATCCACTGGTACTTTTGTTTATACTTTCATTGATAGTTCCATTGGTACTGTGCCTCCTCTTATCATTGCACTTATTGTTTCTCTCTCCTTCACCTAGCGGCACAGACTGTGCTGAGAAAGGCACCATTTACAAAGTCCAATGGGCCTCGAGAAAAATAATTGACTCTGGATCCGTGTCCCTCTCTCTCTCCTACTCCCTCCCTGGGTTTCTGTGTTGGCACTGTACACTTCAGGGTTGTCCCAGGGTTCAGGGAAAGGAAGGGACGGGTATGCCACCCAAACTTTTACAGCACCTCTTTTAAATACGTATTTCTAGGTCTCACCTCATCGATATGAGCTGTACTCTGCTCCTTTTGCCCCCCATCATCGTATTCACTTCTACTGACCTCAACACTTCCATCTTTACCTTATTCTCCCAACCATGTCTCAAAGTTGCATGCCATCTCTCCCAACCTCCGATCTCCCCTGGCCTCGCCTCATCTCTCCCAGCCTCCACTCTTCTGACCTCACCTCATCTCTCCCAGTCTCACTTCTCCATTCATCACCTCATCTCTTCCAGTCTCACTTATCCATTCCTCACCTCATCTCTTCCAGTCTCACTTATCCATTCTTCACCTCGGCTCTCCCTACCTCCTATCAGATTTCCTGGCATCACCTCCTCATCTCTCCCCACAGCTCATCAGCTCTCCTGCCCTCACCCCCTCCTCTCTCCCCACCTCTTATCTTTTCTCCCGGCCTCACCTCATCTCTCCCTTTTATTATCTCTTCTAGCCTCTTATCTTTATGGCGGCCTCTCGTCTTTTCTCACCTCTTATCTATCCCAGCCTCACTTCTCCTGGCCTCTCCTTATCTCTCCCAGCCTCTTGTCTCTACTAACCTAATTTCATCTCTCCTAACCTCTTGTCTGTCTATCTCAGACTGACTTCTTCTGGCCTTACCTCATCTCTCCCAGCCTCTCATCACCTCTCCTGGTCTAATCTCATCTCTCCCTACCTCTTGTCTTGCCCGACCTCTCTTCTCTTCTCCTCGCCTCACGTCATTTCTCTCAACTTCTTATCTCTGATGGCCTCACTTTCATCTCTTCCAACCTCTTATCTTTCCCTGGTTCACTTCAACTTCCCAACCTCTTATTCTCTCCAGTCTCCCTTCTCCTGGCTTTACATCATCTCTACCAGTCTTACTTCTCCATTCATCATTTCATCTCTCCCAGCCTCTTGTCTTTCCTGGCCTCTCATCTCTCTCAGCCTCACTTCTCCTGGCCTCACCTCATCTCACACAACCTCACTTTTCCTGGTCAAACCTCTTCCATAATCATGTCATTTCTCTGGAGCTCACCTCACTACTTCAGGCTACGCTTTCCTTCTTACTATTTCATCTCTCATTCCCTCTTCACGCTTAACCTCATCTGTCCAAGTCTCACCGTCCTCCTCCCAACCTCACTTCATCTTTCCTGACCGCACCTCTTTCTCATCCAAAACTCTCCCAGCCACACCTTTCTTCTCACATTCACAGCCCTTCTCTCCCAGTCACTCTTAACCAGCCTCATTTCTGCTGAAATCTCTTTTCTCACCCTCACTTCTCCCAGCCTCAACTGTGATCCTCAGCAGGTCATCAATACTGAATCAACATGTTGGGAATCATTAGACCCATGTGGGAAATGTATTGAATATATTAGATTAGCATGAGTTGATAAAGTTATACATAGTTTTGTATAAACACAGAAAAACTGTTTTAAAAGACAAACACATGTTAAATATATGACAAGTTCCCGGACCAGGCCGGGTTTATGCCCCGCAGGGCGACGAGACACAATATCAGGCGAGCCCATATTGACGTGGAGGCAGTCGGGGGTACTGGGGAGCGGGCGGCACTCTTGTTGGCGGATATAGACCGGGCGTTTGATTCTTTAAGCTGGGTTTATTTGTTTGCATTGTTACTGCGTCTAAATTTGGGGCCCGCTTTCTGTCCTACCTGAAACTACTATATACGGATCTGACGGCGTCGGTGAGGGTGGCAAGGGCTACGTTGGACTCGTTTAGCATTGGGCGTGGCATTCGCCATGGCTGTCCCCTGTCGCCATATTTGTTCGCCCTGGCCATGGAACCACTAGCGGCGTGGGTGCGGATGGATGCTCAGCTGACAGGCTTCGAATGGGAGGGTGGGCCGTCAGATAGGATCGAGTTATATGCTGACGACGTGCTGTTCTTTATTACCCACATTAACAGGTCTGGACCACGTCTTTTAGAAATTATGCAGATTTTTGGGGAAGCGTCGGGCCTCTATCTCAATCCCCGCAAGTCTACCCTATGGGTGCTGGGGGACCGTACGGGAGTCGGTCAGTGGGCATCGGTGTTGCAAGAGGCTGTGGGGGGACTCCAGTATCTGGGGGTGTTCCTCTCCGAGTCCGCAGTGGTTTCCTGGGGTTGTAATAGAGTGCCGGTCTGGGACCGGGTCCGTGCCGAAATGAAAACATGGTCTCGTATGCCTCTTAATATCTATGGCAGGTCGACAATCTTTAAAATGGTCGCGCTCCCAAGGTTGCTATACCAATTGCAGAATTATCCTTATCCTATTGCGCCTCAGTGGTATTACCCACATTAACAGGTCTCAGTGGTTTAGACAGGTAAACTCGGTGATGGGGCAATTTCTCTGGGCCGGGGGTGTGGCACGGGTGGCGCTACGTACTTGTTTTCTGTCGACATACTGTGGCGGGCTCACAACGTCCGATATACTGTCGTATTACCAGGCGGCTCATTTATTGATCCTTAATGACTGGTAGTATGGGGGCTCACCAGTACACCTTTGGGGGCATTTTGTGAGAGACAAACTTACCGGCTGACAGCTTGTGTGGTTCCCCGCCGCCGCAGCCAAACGCGGCCGCCGTGTGGGAACTACACTACCCAGAACCCTCTGGGACGCCGCCTTCTTCCCCGGACTTCCGTGCCCGGAGGCGCTTAAATTCCAGCAGCCCCTCCGGTGGAGCGGGGCTCACCAGTACACCTTTGGGGGCATTTTGTGAGAGACAAACTTACCGGCGGACAGCTTGTGTGGTTCCCCGCCGCCGCAGCCAAACACGGCCGCCGAGTGGGAACTACACTACCCAGAACCCTCTGGGACACCGCCTTCTTCCCCGGACTTCCGCGCCCGGAGGCGCTTAAATTCCAGCAGCCCTTCCGGGGGAGCGGGGTTCACCAGTACACCTTTAGGGGCATTTTGTAAGAGACAAACTTACCGGCTGACAGCTTGTGTGGTTCCCCGCCGCCGCAGCCAAACGCGGCCGCCGAGTGGGAACTACACTACCCAGAACCCTCTGGGACGCCGCCTTCTTCCCCGGACTTCCGCGCCCGGAGGCGCTTAAATTCCAGCAGCCCCTCCGGTGGAGCGGGGCTCAGCAGTACACCTTTGGGGGCATTTTGTGAGAGACAAACTTACCGGCTGACAGCTTGTGTGGTTCCCCGCCGCCGCAGCCAAACGCGGCCGCCGAGTGGGAACTACACTACCCAGAACCCTCTGGGACGCCACCTTCTTCCCCGGACTTCCGCGCCCGGAGGCGCTTAAATTCCAGCAGCCCCTCCCGCGTCGCGGCCTCACGGGAGCGCGCGGGGCCGCGCCGGGCTAAGCCCGGGCAAAGGGCGGGCCCTCTGTGGCCCTCAGAGGCACGTGGAGGATGGGACGGGGAAACCTCCCTAACGTTACCCCCGTAAGGTACTTGTTTAAATCCAGCCTACATGCCTGGGCAGTCATACTCACTCTGAGGACTATTGTTACTGACATTACTGTTCCATATCTTAGTTGGGACTACCTGCATGCTGATTCTCAGTCATCTTGCTCTGTGTATTGAGTGGTAACCCATTTCTCCTCCTAGCTTTTTGTCCTTCGTACCTGCTCTGTCCATTATTACCGTCTTGTCCAACAGACGTTAGCTCATATTGTGCTTGGACTAGTATATGCCATTTACATTATGTCTCCAAGGAGCAGTCGTAGTAAAACAGCTGCTGCAGGGGGCGGATCAGTAATTGGCCCTATCGACAATTTCATAACTAAGGCCAACAATGCTATAAACCAGGGTATTTCTCTTTTAGAACGCAGGGTCTCACAAGATCTGGCCCACGCTAAACTTTCTTCCCTTGGTCTTATTGCTGCTGCTACCACACCTGCACAGATTTTGCCCAACATATCAGACCCTTATTAAATGTATGTGCTGACATCCATACCATCCCAAGTGAGGTAAACCTATCAGCCTCTATTCCTCTGATAGACTCAGGAACAGATACTAGTATGGATCTGGAGAAGACCCCAGATTTGCTTATCAATCCCACTCCTGAAGCAATATCTGTTGATAATACAAGGCAATTAAGAGGCAGACGCGAGGGCGCTATTCAAAAACAAAAACCATATGCACCAAAGTCCCGGTCTACAAAGGTTAGGAAACATGGTCTGATAAAAAGAAATACTGGGAAAGGTATCAATTCTGGCCCCAACCAAAATATGAGTAGGGTTACGGAGATCACTCAGGGGGAGGAAAGAGAGAAGGAGCAGCAGGGTGGAATATCAGATATCAATAATATAATTAATGGCAACACTGAAAATGCGAATGACCGCATGCTGGAAAGGTTGGGTGAATTATTAAGTATTTACTTATCTCCTATTGAAAGTAGGCTTACTCGGATAGAAAAGCAAATAGCCGAACTGAGTATCCCTATTAAGAATCTATTTAAAGAAGGTGCTGCAAATGGTGCAATTAATCATAGTTCTACCAAAATAGTAGGCACCAAACCTAACACTTCTCAAGCACCAATTATAAATACAAATATTGCACCCAAAGTCCCATCAGTTACATCAGTGACATCAAAGGGTCCAACCATTAGTCAGCCAACAGCTACCCTTAGTACCAACAATGTAGCCTCAAACAAAAGGAAGGACCATAATACTAATCAATTAAATGGGACTACTACAGGCCAACCTGCGAACCCCGTAAGCAGCTCCACCGCGGCCCGACCACCACAAAAAACAGTTAGGCAAGTTCCCTCTCGCATTAACCTTCCACTGGAATGCGAAGCATATGTATTGGTGTTAGTAAATGTCTCTAAATTAAGGAAGGACCAGGACGAAACTCCCACATCTCTTAAAAATAAAACCTTACACTGGTTAATTGCAAATTGCAATTATCCCATAGATGGTGCAAGGGAGATCATTAACACTCAGCGAGTGGGCTGGATAGGCCCACTCAGAAAAAAGTTTGAGGGTGACTGCGTCACTATAAGTTTTAAAAGCCCTAAATGGGCAGAGAAAACACTTGCCAGCGCCCCATCACCTTCGCCCTGGGAATTTAACACCACACTCCTACCATTAGGTTATTTCTACAGACACTTGATACCCCCCAAACAAGCCACGGTGAACTACCCCACAATTCCCTATCAAGATTTGAATTTTGGAGCAAGAATTAAATCACCGCTTTTCATTCAGAACCAGAATCCCAACGCTAATTACATGAATAGCCGCAATTGGCGGAATCAGGCCTCAATGTCAATCCCCATTCCCCACCCTCCGCATTACCCACAATTCCCAACCATGCATCAATACAATTATAGAGATAGGTCTTACCCAGTTCCGGACCCCTATCAGTTCACACCGATAACTGAAGTTAGGCCAACATTTAACATCCCTACTCACAATCGGTTTGAACATTTTTCTAATTTAGATGAACAGGACTGACTGGGTACATCGGCCAAAAATGAAATGTATGGCCAAGTTGCAGCCTGTAAATCAGAGGGACCTCCAGCTCCAGCTGTAGTTTGTCAGGACCAGAATGGCCCTACAGAAATTATGTTATCCGACAGTATTTTGCCCACTCCCTATAAAATAACCCATCATAAAACAGGGAACACTGGGAGTAGACCTGACAAACGTTGCACTACCCACGGTTTATCAATCTTAAGCTGGAATGTCGCAGGACTGGAAGCTAAGCTGTCGGACCCCGCATGGATTGAGACAATTAATGATGTGGACATTCTTATGTTTCAAGAAACATGGGCTGTTGGGAATTTGTACATAGAGGGCTACCACTGTTTCAGCCTAACATCACCAAAACCTAGTTTCGGTCGAGCAGTGGGTGGCCTTTTCATTGGGATTAGAATTCTGGCAGGTGGTACAATTAGAGATCTGCGGATTGATAACCTTGCTAATCCTAACATCCAAATTCTTGAATACAAGTCAAAGTCAAAGACCACGATTTATTTAATTAATTTTTATAATAATGATTTTTATGGTGTACCGAACAAGAATTTTTTGGCATTATCTAAGGTTTTAAGTATGTTTGAATGTTCTCTATCAGCAGACACTAAGACTGGTATTCTAATAGGGGGCGATTTTAATGTGAAATTAACAGAGAATTATGGGTCTGATGATCCTATTTACCCTGACTTAGTAGATCGCAGGGGATCGGAATTGTCCAGAATATTATCCGATTTTGACCTTGCTGATGCTATGAGAGTAGGGTATAATACGAATTTCCCTTATGCCCCCACGTTTATTAGCAGGGATAGTAGTTCCATTATTGATTATGTATTCACGTCACCACTGCTAACAGATTGTATAGCAAAAACTTCTGTGGTGCAAACATCCTTTAGTGATCATAATCCATTGTTGGTGATTTTAAATTTTGCATCTAGTCCGATCTTTATGAATTTAAATGGGGCAAGGGATATTACACCCTCAATTGATGGTCTTCAATTAAAATGGAGGGGAATTGATTGTGGGGCCCTCTTAGACAGTGTACAAACGACATACCCACATCTGATAAAATCTTGCTTGTTCCCCAGTGGAAACCATGATAAATTAATTGTAGATTTTGAAGTTTTATGTTCAACCATTAAAACTCTCCTGTCAGTCCCACTTCCCAAAGAACGTAAAGAGCCAAGGTGGTTTGACTCATCTTGCTCCTTGGCCAACAGAGAATTAAGAAAGGCGCTCTCTGCCAAACCAAGGTGCAAAGTTGTTGTTCAAGCTGCCAGGAAAAATTATAAAGATAAAATATCGGAAAGGAAGGCTAACTTGCTGTCCGATCATTGGGACTCTTTGTTAATTAGTGCGAACTTAGGTAGCAGTGGCCCATTTTGGTCCGCTGTCAGGAGAACGAGGGAAATGGGAAAAGAGCTCACACAAATTAGCTGCAATATAACAAGTGCAGCATGGGAGAGCCACTTCTCCAAAATCTATGCAGCCCCCTCTGATGAGTATCCTCTCCCTAATTCAGGCCAATTGGATGGTTTAAAAATTTTGGACCATGAAGTTAAAATAGCCATAAAAGAGAGTTTAGGAAACAAGGCCCCTGGACCAGATGGCCTCCCCATCGATATCATCAAATATAATGTCGATTTGTGGACACCAATACTCCTTAATATTTTTAATAGTCTCCCAAAAGCAGCCATGCCGGCTACTTGGGCTACCAGTATCATTGTCCCAATTTATAAAAAGGGAGACAGATCAGATCCAGCGAATTATCGTCCTATTTCCCTTTTGGATAACACCCTAAAAGTTCTAGGACGTATAATTTACAATAGGGTATTGGAATGGGCGGTTGATACTGACTTTTTAGATCCTTGTCAGATGGGGTTCAGGAGTGGGGTAGGAACAGTGGAGCAATGTCTAAATTTGAAATTGATAATTGATAAATATTGCGTTGCCCACTCATCTCCTACCTACCTTGCTTTTATGGATCTTTCATCCGCTTTTGATCTTGTGAATAGATCCAAGCTCTGGTCAATTCTTTCATCCAACGGTCTTGATGACACTCTCGTCAGATTTTTAGCCTATATCCATACTGACCTGAAAGCACGGGTACGTATTGGGATGGGTGGAGAGGTCTCGGGAGCCATTGAGATAGGGAGGGGGGTGAGACAGGGGTGCGTTTTAGCACCCCTGTTGTTAATTATCTATATCAATGGTTTTATCCAATTGTTTGAAAAATGCTACCTCAGATGTCCCAATGATTTTAGGTAATCCTTTACCTGTGCTTTTATACGCAGACGATGCGGTGCTTATGGCCCGCACTCCTAATGCTCTCCCTCTGCTTGTACATAGTTTTGTTAATTTTATGGAGGGTCTGGACTTGAAGGTAAATTTAAAAAAATCTTTTATTATGTCCTGTGGACCAGGCAAAAGGAAACTCAACACAATCCGAATAGGCACAGATAAATTAGAATCTGTTCCTAAATTTCCTTATTTAGGGTTGGTTTTCGCTGCGAACAGCTCGTGGAGTGGGCATTTGGCCCACGCCGCGAGCAAGTTCTCGAAAGCCAACAATTCTGTTCTGAGTCTCCCTCGCCCAAAGAAAATTGGTGCCACTAAGGCTATTTTAAAGATTTTTAAACTACAGTGCTCACCTGTCGCTACGTATGGAGCAGAGGTATGGGGGTCGGGAAGCAGCATTTGTATTCAAAGAGAGGAAAATCGTTTTTGCAGAAAAGTGCTGGGCACACCGATTTCCTCATCTGATTTTATTTGTCATAATGAACTTAACCTTCCTTATATAAGTGATTTCATTAGAGCAAGACCAGCTCTCTTCTGGATTAGAATCCACAAAATATCATTAAGGACTGCCTAAATTGCGAACATGGCATGAAGATTCCTTGTCTCACAGAAGTTTCTAGATCACTTAACGAAGTTGACAGAGGCACTTTGTTCACTGACCCAATGTCAATTGAACTAAAGGACAAAGTTGAGGTTCAAAATGCACTTTATGCACTTTATAGAAATGGTCGCACAGGAAGAGAATCCCAGAAATCAAGTGTTATGAAATATATAGGAAATGGTCTCTGTAGGCAAACTCTGCTGCCCTATCTCTCCCTCCCTATGTCCAGCTGGGAGCGATCTTTATTGTTCCGTTTAAGGGCAGGAACTGTAAAATTGTTTCTGTCTTTTCCTATGGGGTACCGACATAGTGCTGATCTCACTCCATGTCCCTGTGATGGTGTGAGCACACAGGATGATCTGCACTTTCTATTTTTCTGCAAATTTTATTTGAGATTTATTAAATTGTTCCTAACTCCCTATTTTAAAAAATACAGACCTCTCACACTCAAAGAATCCTACATGATGCCGCTTACTTTGGACACTGATGAACTGACCTTTCGCACTAGCACTTTTTTAAGATCAGGTATACGAGCGCGCAAGACAATGGAAAATCCCTGAAATCCGAAACTAGTCACAATGGTGTCACTGTGTTAATATTATAATGAAATGAAGTTTACTGTATAGTTATTGTTTGAATTTTTATGATATTATGAAATGTTTTTCTGTACAAATTCTTTTTATTTTTTGTCTGTATCATATATAAATGTGTTTTATTGCTGTAAACGGTACTTTTATGAATTTTATGAAATTCGAATAAAGGTCTTTTGAACTTGAACTTGACTGGTAGTATGGTGGTAGGGATGATCCAGCATATGCACTTGAGCGTTATCTTATGGGGTCTGATGCCCTACATGCTATTTTGTATTCGGCACAGATGAGAAGACGGCTACCACAGGCTACTCAAGTGGTGTTTCGGGTCTGGAGGCAGGCACTACGTCAGATGGGATGGTGGGATAAGTTAACTGAAGAAACCCCCCTATGGGGTAATGGTCTTTTCCCGGCCTTGTTGTCCCTTCAGGGCTTCAGGGGATGGGACTTTGTAGGAATATCCACTCTGGGGAATGTAATGTCGGGTACCGTCCTGAAGTCCTTCCAGGATCTTAGGGCTGAGTATGGCATGCCCCGTACACAGTTCTTCAAATACCTACAATTCCGCCATGCCATTGCACCTAGCCTGGCGGGTCTGGAGTCCTTGCCGGAGTTTAGTCAAATAGAAGCAAAACTTGGTTGACAAAAAAATATCCTGCATCTACCAAACCTTGGTTATTCACTGCTCCTCGTCCCTGGACAAGTTACGGGAGTCTTGGGAAAAGGATGTTGGTGTCCTAGAAGAGGAGGATTGGCGAGAGGCCCTTGAGGCTCCCCGAGGTGCGGCCATTGCCATACGTCTACGGCTTATTCAGTTTAAATACCTCCACAGGGCGTATTATACCAGGGAAAGATTGTGGCGAGCGGGCCTGATTGCATCCCCCGCCAGCTTGAGGTGTGGTGGTGAGATGGGTACGTTGCTGCATACGGTGTTGACCTGTGGTGTGTTGGAGAGATTTTGGATAGGGGTGTGGGATTGTCTGTCTGAAGTGCTTGGCTGGGAACTTCCCCGTACCCCGAGACTGGGTCTTTTACATGTCCTAGAGGGGATGGGGGGGCAACTGATAGAAATAACACTTACTGCTTTTAGGCCTTACCCTCGCCAAAAGGGATGTAGCTCGGGCTTGGAAGTGTGAACGGGCACCTCCCATTGTAGTGTGGAAGAGGGGGCTGGATTTCTGTATGGGTTTGGAGCGTCCGTTGTTCGAGGCCCGGCGCTGTCCTAGAAAACATTACAAGATATGGAAGAGGTGGGCGGACTATAGGGGCCTGTGGCTGGAGCCACCAGCGGACACTGATGAAGGGTTGGCTTTGGAGGATGGCGGCCGATTATGAGGAATGGTACACCCTATGGTACGTGTGTGCTTATTTGAAACTGAGACAAACTCGCGCAGGGGGGCTGGGAAGGGACCCGGGTGGGGGGTGTTGAGGGGGTGGGATGGCGGAGTTGGGGGAGGGGAGTGGGGTTGACAGAATAAAGGATTGGAGTGCTGATGATTTGCTGTGGTACATTTCTTGGCAGCTATCCCCTGATTGTGGGGAACTGCAATGTGTTTGCAACCAGTCAATAAAATTTGTTTTGAAAAAAAATAAAATATGACAAGTTACTTGTGACCTTCCAGAATGTGTCCACAGAATGATCAGTAACCCCCCATAAGAGTGAGCTCCAGACAAAACCAGGGAGAAATTAAAATTAGTTTGGCAAAATGTATGCAATTTCCAGATTTTGCGTTAAGCGTAATTTTCTAAATTCCTCAGAATTTAGCATTAGGCGGGTTTGCTTAATTTTCACCCATGGGAGACTGTTAGAGCACAAAATAGATCACAGAAAAAAAGTCAAGCCAGGTACCTCAAACCCAATTTTATGCACAAGGATATATAATTTTGTGAATATCCTCAAAAGTTTGTAAACTTTCACAAAAATATACATTTTGCACACTCCTGTCCCAGACACGAGCCTGGTTGCAAATGTGCACTGTGGGGTACACTTCAGGAGGTGCTGCAAAACTTCTATGTGACCTGAAAGGATCAGGTTCTTTAAACAAACATGCAGCAGCCTGCTTCTGCGCCCCCATCATCTCCCCCCCCCTATAATCCAACTCCAAGGGATCCCAGCAAGTTATTCCCCCAAAACTTGAAGTAGGTGGAATTTATTCGGTGTAATAGTTTCGGACCATCCTTCTAGGGCACTCTGGATCTTAATGTCAGTCCTCTAAGAGGTGATACTATTAAAGAGAATGTGGTACCCGCAACAGCCGACTAGACTAAAACCTGGTCAAGGTCTTCGAAGAGATAGAACACTTTGGATTGGGAGACAGTTGCAGCATTCTTGTACAGCAAGGCATAACCTCAGTCCTCCAAGAGGCAGAAGATTTCAGGTAGGGAGGTCATAGAATTTGTCTACAGCAAGACCTAAGATAACTCATCGAAGCAGCACTACTTTTAGGGCAATATCAAAAAACACTCAAAGAGGGGGTCTGTCCTTCCTGCTTGTATGACTTCTTAGGTCGTTGCTGCCTGTGCAGAGCAGAAAGCATTCTCTCCCGCTCTACGGGAGCTCCAGATGAAGGGATTTGCAGATCACAAAATCTTTGCAGGAGCCAGTAGATGGAGATGAGATTTCAAGGGCCGACCGGCCAGGGATCAAAGCTGGAATTAGTTCTTGGTGTAACACTTCAGTCTGTTCTTGAAATAGTGTAGCTGCATTTTGAAAGTCACTTGCTCCCTGGTGTTAGTGCGGAAACCTCCATATCGCTTCATGTTTTCAACTCGAGAAGGATCTACCGGATCATTCCTGTTCTGATGGCCGACGGTGACATCCTTGCAGGATCCAACGAGTAAGGATCCCATTCCATCGATAAAGAACTCTGGAAACCAAAATAGAGGCGGTCAGAAGAGAGCCATACCATCGCTGGAGGTCAGAGTGAAGGAGGCCAGAAGAACAAGAGCTCTGGCACTGGTCAGACAATGCTGGTGACCAAAACTAGCTATTGACTATAACTCCAGTTTTGAACCCAAGATGTAGGCAACATGACACTTACACAGAATCTTACATAAAATAAGCTGTATTCACGTTCATCTGGCTTTTCTGTCTTTATTTACTTTTATTATCATCCAGAGATCCTTAAGGCAGCTCTAAGACACATTTCAAAGTGCTTTCTGCTTATATTGTTAGCTTAAGTCTGTACTGATAAGGAGAAAATTACTGACTTTTGGCGCTTTTGCAAATTTGGGTCCTGGCTGGGATATTAAAATACTGATCATGCGGGTAAAAAAAAGGCCTGGTGGCAGCCCGAGATGTGGTAGTTACACTCGATCTGGGTGACGGCCACACAACAGACTGCTGTGGGCTGTGTCCTTTTGGGGTCCTCAGGAAGAGCTGATGACTGTGAGAAAGTGGTCTGTTAGTTTTAGTGGATTGAGGTCTACCACAAGTAATAAAGGACTTTCGTGTTAGGTGCAGTCTAAGGGTTCCTAAATGTAAGCCTGAGTCAACCCCTAGTAGCTGCGGCACAGAGCAGACAGGCTTAACTTAGAGAAAATGTGCAAGCATTTAGAAATACCAAAACTGTTAAAAAAGTAAAAAATATGAACATAATAACAATTCTACTTCATTTAATAAAAATAGATAATTTTTTTAACAAAATAATACCAAAGCAGCCAAAAAATACAACAAGTGGAACTGGAGATATGAATTTTCAAGAGATTTAATAATTTTTTTAACAAAGAGATTTAAGTAAAAAAAGGAGGTGTTTGCCCATTGTAGCGTAGAAACTCTGTTTCCCCATTTTTAATAATACCAGCAAGAAGGGACGATAACGTTTATTTTTTCCACCTAGCCAGGTATTTTTTGAACATCACTATTGCACATCTGACCTAACTACTCTCACTTTCTGCATTTTCACATAGTAGTCACTTATCAGTGCTCTCGCGTCTTCGTAGGTCGTAGCACGCCCCGTCCCGCTGCGGGCAGGAAGAACCTGATGATGAAGCATGCCACAAAGGGCCCTTTTGGTGGGTGAGGGTTATTTTAACAAAGCTGTGTGCTTCCCTTAACACCAGGAAAGACACACCACGTAGGGTCTGGCAAGATACCTCCTTTCACATCCTGCACAGGGTGGATTTACTTTGTTTACTTTAAAGATGTGCTTGAGGAGGACAAATCCACCACTTGTTTTACCTCTCTACTCCCTCTTGTGTTTCTTTTGATATGTTATGTGAGTGGCATGCAAATTGTAACACAAGGATTAGTTACTTACCTGTAATCCTAGTTCTCTTCCAGGGGTATCAGCATTGTACAGTTTTTTCTTCCAGAGAGG
Source organism: Lissotriton vulgaris (assembly GCF_964263255.1). Taxonomy (NCBI): domain Eukaryota; kingdom Metazoa; phylum Chordata; class Amphibia; order Caudata; family Salamandridae; genus Lissotriton; species Lissotriton vulgaris. The sequence continues at coordinate 1,925,034,229 of NC_141694.1, forward strand.
ACTGCATTGTATGTGTTTATATATGTGTGTATATATACATATAAGTAGAGCTACATATATATGTTTTCCGGGGTCCCGCACATGGGCGGGAATATTCATGTGCTTATGACTATTGACGAGGATCCACTGGAAGAGAAAGGGGCATATCACATTGCCTACTTATGGTTAACATGCAAGCACAACACATGTGTATGGACACTTCAGTATGTTGTACTTACCGGTCTCCACAACACCATGAACCTCACTCCATAAGGACTCTGCTGCCAGAAAACCGCCAGCACAACTGGACCATCTAAATTGGATCAGCACAATCCCGCCAGACTGAATACGGCAGAGTACTGGTAGCCAGCAGAGAAGAACGCCGCGGCAGCGGCGGTCTCCCATCTATAACCACAACATTTAAATAGGGCGGGCGAACCGCCATCAGCTCAACGGAGCACTTGCGACTGCCACAACCACGGGTCGGCTGTAGTCGAGCAAAGATATAAATCAGGCGCTTAATATCTGTTTTGGAGCTCAGAAGCCTCCTGCGGGGAAGGCCAAAGGTTCTGTCCAAAAAGGACTCCAAAAGGTTGGATAGCTTTTCACGGAGTTCCATCTGAAACTATTTTATATTGTGGAGAAGCTCTGAGCAGGGAAACCTGTTTCTTCAAACCAGCAAGGTCAAGCCTTGGGCGTATTGGCTCGGCAGGTTTGTCTCGGTTCTCTGGAATTCTTGAAGTCCAACAATTCAAAGTGCCAGGTTTTCAGGGGTGAACAGCAAGAACAGCATGTGGGGGAGGGGTCAAGACTCACTCCAGCAGAGGCCACCAGCAAGGTCCAGGCTCAGTAGGTCCTGGGCCATTGGGCAATTCAGGAAAAGCCCACTTGGAGTTTGATGTGGCCCTGTAGCTTGTACAGGAGTTCAGGCAACTGACCCTTCGAGTACACCTCCCTCTCAAGGGCACAGATGGTAAAGGTCCAGCCCTTCAGGTCTTCTCACAGGTCTCAATAACAGGCTCAGTCCTTCTTCTCTTTTCTTCACAGGTTCAGAGTATTCCAAAGAAGGTGTCTTGGGGGTACCACTTTTACGCTTGGGAGTAGCTCGTGAGTGGGGGTGACCCGGGCCCTCCCTAACCAATTGGGTAAATATTCCCAGTGGTCACTTTGCATGAGCTCCTGTGCCCTACTGCAAACAATCCCCCCGTGGCCCCCACTCACTAAACCCAAGATGGAGAAATCCTTCTGCCCATTGTGCAGAGCCTCGGTGCCCACCGAGAGGTATTGGCAGGCCAATGTGCAGCCCCCTTCTGTGGCCACTCCAAACCAGTTCTGGGGGCAGTTTTCCCTCACTGGGTTGGGTATCTGTGTGACTGGGAAGAGAGAGGAAGGGACCTCTTTAGGTGTCATCTGACATTCCCATGTGACAGGGTAAGCCCACTGAAGTAAATTAAGAGCCCAACTAATCTTCCTGCCACTGCAGCAAAAATGCCTCCCCATACTCAAGACATTTCCTCTCTTCTGGGAGCAGTGTTCACACCACACCAGTGCTATTCAGCAGCAGGGTGACAGTTGGAGGCTAATGTAAATTAGCCTTTAGGAGCTTCAGGCATCGACAAAATACCATTCTAAATGTCCCCTTTCCTTAATTGTCATACACAATGTGACTTCAACATTAAGATGGACTTTTAATACATTTTAAAAATAGCTGTTTAGTCATTTGCCTAGCTGGACCCTACCCTGAGATAGCATAATTAATATTCAATAATGCCCCCCAATAATACTCCGCAAAAGGAGGAAGAGGACGGGAGTTTCGAGAACCACCCAGAGTGCCCCGCGATCGAGACCAGCGCTCCCGGGAGGGATAAGGAGGCTGGATCTCCCTTTACCACGGCCCAGGAAGGTCGTGGGTTCAGGCAAGTGCCGTCTGCATGTTCTTTTTCCTGAAAGAGTTGGTGGGCAGGGCTGAGGGCCTCGTCTCCTAAACACTGCTACGCCCCTCCCCTAGGCACTGCACAAGTAGAGTACTGGTGATGGAGGACTAATCCCTAACCCCCTCCTCTTCACGAAACCAGCAGCCTGAGCATATGTTTGTTGGTTTCCCTTTGGGTTTCTGCATCCCTTTGGAGGCACTCACCCCGAAGAGGACAATGAGAAGGACCAAGGAACACGAGGCCCAACGAGGACATTTGTTTTCCCATAATTTGTGACTACCAAGGTGCCCTTAAAGAGAAAGGGATGCCAAGAATATTGAATAACCCCTGTAATGAGTGTATGAAATAAAGAGAAATACACCTAAAGAAAAGGAGTGGGAGTATCATCTGAGAGAAAGGTGGGGCACAAACGGTCGACCCCATCACAGAGACACACAATATCTACTGATGGAAAGCCACAAAGGTTCCTTGTTTGTGCTATAGGGTTTAATTTATCAACAATTCCAAATGGAAGGAAAAATGAAGATTAACTTTTAGTAATAAAATTCACAGAAGCATCCAAGTTCCCAGTGAAAAATGTGACGTGCCTCTCTAGTACACATAAAGGAAGCTGAAACAGACCCTTCCATGATATGTTTGTGTTATTTTGTTTCAACAAACTTTACAGGGATGAGATCTTCCCTAAAATCATCCTGTGGCTTTAAAAACAGAAAAAGGCTCGCCTAGAAGGAAGTGTGCTAGCCTATTTACCACAAGATGGCAGCATGGTTCAAGAGCAGATGGTTGCACTTGGCAGTGGATCTTAGACACAAACAGAGGGCGATCAGTACTGGAAATGAAGGGCTGTCAAAGTGAAGGCCTTTGGGACTGATGTATGTCAATTAATGGAAAAGCGAAAACTGAGAAACCACATTGGACGAAACCAAATCACGAAAGACAACATTTTATGGGAAAACAAGTTTAAAATAAATACAAATACATCAATAAAGGAAGCATTTTAAAAATAAAGACAATTATGATGGAAAAATCTAAACTTACATTAAAATGTAGGGGTAGGGAGAAGTTGGTTCCGAGACAGGCAATGTTTCTGAGTGATGAGGTTTTTAGGGGTATGGGATAGGTGGAGAGCAGGCTTAGAAAGGGATTTTAACCTGTTGAGTGTGGGTGTCAGCTAATGGCTGACATTGCCGAGGCACCTAAAGACCATGCCTCCACCCCAATAAGGGGGGGGGGGCAAAGAGCCATCTAGACACCAGAGTCATTTTGTTGTATTTATGCCCCGTCCCTAAAAACTATAGTGACAGTCTTTCTGCACCCCCTGGAGGAGCAGATGGGGTGATTAACCCCAATCTGCCGGATGCCCCAGGGGACAAAAATCCCACTAAACACCAGGGAATGTTTTCTTTTTTTAAATATAGGGGTGGGGCAGCCCACTATAGACATAGCCATGCCCCAACCCAACAAAAGAGATTGTCTTTCTGCCTGAGGGGTGGCGTTTTTTACCCCATTTGCCTCCCCCAGGGGTGGAGAAATCCTACTAGAAGCCAGGGAAAGTTTCTTTTTTAAAATATAGGGTTGGGGCCTGCCCAGCATTGGCATGGATATAGTCCACTAGATGCCAAGGAATTTTCCCCCTAAAGATGTACGGGTGGGGGCTGCCAACCCTGGGCATGACCATGCCCCCTTCCCAACTAAATGAGGCAACAGTCTTTCTGCCCCTTGTGGGGGGCACATTGGGGTAATTATGCCAATCAGCCCCCCCCCCCCAGAACGTCCACGAAAAACCAGGCAATGTTTTTTGTTTTTTTTAATATTGGGTTGGGGGATGCTCAGCATCGTCATTGCTATGCCCCCATCCCAATTAAATGGGGCAACAGTCTTTTTGTCTTTCCCGGGGGGTAGATGGTGGTAACTACCTTGATCAACCCCCTAGGGAGCAGAAAGCCCACTAAACTGAATGAAAAGTATTTTTTTTAAATATAGGGGTGGGGCTGCCCGCCATAGGCATCATTATGCTCCCAGCTAAAGGGGCACCAGCCTCTCTGTGCCCACAGAGGGCAGATTGGGGTAATTACGCCAGATCTACCCCTATGGAGGGTAGAAAGCCCACTAGACACCAGGGATTCTTTTTAAATATAGGGATGGGGGCTACTCAGCATGGACATAGCCAGGGCCCACACCCCAAGTTAATATGGCAATATTCTTCTGTCTCCTGAGGGGCAGGTAGGTTAATCACCCCCAATCCCCCCGGTGGGGTAGAAAGCCCACTAGACACCAGGGATTATTCATTTTTATTTTTTTATTTTTTTTATTTTAGTAGTTTTGTATAGTGCTAGCTAGACCAAAGGGTATCAGAGCGCTTCACAACATATACATCATATACCATAGTGAACAGACATGAGATCCAGGAGAGTGGGGGAACATGTGGGTTAGGGCAGACGCGGGACTAGCAAGTGTCTACAGGGTATACGCGCCGGCGGTAGGATGTGATCTTCAGCTAAACCAGATCGGGAATCAAAAACAAAATTAAAAAAATAAACATAGAAGGGGTTCTTGAACTGCTTCCGTGGTTGGGGACTGATATTCATCCATACAAAATCGGTCATCAAAATGTTTGTATCCAGAGGATATCTTGAGCTGCAACCGTGTTGTAAGGACTAAAAATTTTAGTAAAGCTGGAGTGACAATTGGGGGCAGTCCAGTTTGAGTTTGAGTTTAAAAATATTTCTAGAGCGCGCGTACACCAGGCGGTTTCTTGGCGCTATGTAATACTACTACTCAAGGGACAGGAAGACTGAGGGACAAGGGAAGATTAAGAAGGGAAAGCTTGGGTAAAAAGGAAGGTTTTGAGATCTTTGCGAAAAATAGGGTACTCGGAGCAGGATCTCAGATGAAGTGGGAGAGAGTTCCAAAAGGCCGGGGCTGTGGTAGAAAATTTGGAGCCTCCCCATTTTTTCCGTTTGAAGCGAGGGACAGTGAGAAGTTGATGAGTAGCAGAGCGCAATTCTCTAGACGGGGTGTAGTCGTGAATAGCCGTGCCAATGAAAGACGGGGCGGAACCAGACCGGGCTTTGAAGATGATGCAGCCCAACTTGAATAGGGCACGTTGCCGGACAGGGAGCCAGTGTAAGGATTTGAGAAGGGGCGTGACATGTTGAGATTTGGGTAGATTGAATACCATACGAGCCGCCTAGTTTTGGACCAGCTGGAGGCGCCTCACGAGGTACGCTGGCATGCCATGATAGAGGGCGTTGCCGTAGTCCAAGCGAGACGTCACCATGGCCAAAAGTATTAGTTTGAGGGCGGATGGGGAAAAAAACCGGGAGACTTTGCGGATAGTCCGGAAGGAGAGGAAGGCTGAGGAAACGACCGCACTAACTTGAGAGTGGAGGGAGAGTTGATTATTGAGTTTAAACCCAAGGGTCTTGACAGAGGGAACGGGAGTGGGTGGGGAACCTAAAGAGAGGGGCCAGAAGGAAGAGGACCAAGGACTGGAACAACCACCCGTCAGCACCAATTCCGTTTTGGCGGGATTGAGTTTCAGGTGGTTGAAATTCATCCAGTCCTGGATAAAAGTCATGATAAACTGAAAATTAGATATTGACACGGGGGAAGAAGAAAGAGAGAAGATAAGCTGGAGATCATCTGCATAGTTGTAGACAGAGACCTCCAGCTGCTGTAAAGCAAAAATAAGGGGGGCAATGTAAAGGTTGAATAACAGTGGAGACAAGGAGGATCCTTGGGGGACCCCGCACTGGACTGGGCGAAAGCCAGCTGAGTACTCACCCAAGCGAACTGCTTGAGTGTGCCCACTCAAGAAGGAGGATAGCCACAGCAGGGCCGACCCTCCAGCAGGGTCTGTCAGTTCACTCAAGTATGGTCGAGGAAGAATTCTTTGAGTAGACTCTTGAATTTTGAAAACGAGGGGATTGTTCTAATGTGGGGAGGAATGGAGTTCCAGTTTTTGGGTGCGTTACCAGCAAAAGATTTGGCTGCGGCTCTGTGCTTGCGAGTTTTAGGTGGGATGAGCAGTAGAGAGCTGGAGCTCCTGAGGTTACTGGACTGGCCTGCCCTATTGAGTTTGGCAGCCAGGTATTCTGGTTTGCCTGTATGCAGGGCTTTGTGCGTGATGCAGGCTGTTCTAAAACTGTCTCACAAGTTCACAACTCCACAGGGAGCCATCGGAGTTCTCTGAGGGCTGGAGAGATAAGCTCAAATTTCTTAATTCCGGAGACCATTCTTGCACATTTTAATATATTGGTGAGGGCTGTCCACCCTGGTATAGCCATGCCCCCACCCCCAAAAACTGTAGCGGCATCTTTCTTCCCCCCTGGAGGGCAGATTGGGGTGATTACCTCCAATCTGCCTCTCCCTCAATGAGGTTAAAACCCCACTAGACACCAGGGAATGTATTTTTATTTTTGAAATATAGGGGTAGAGTCTGCCCACCATGGGCAAAGCAATGCCCACACCCCAACAAGAGAGATAGTCTTTCTGCCCCCAAGGGGCGGAAGAGGATAATTACCCCAGATCTGTAAAAAGTGCACAAGGAGCCAGGAAATGTAATATAGGGATAGGGGTGCCCAGCATGGTCATGGCTCTACCCCTACCCCAAGTCCATCTGTATCCCTTGGGCGGCATACGGGATTAATTAACTCTGATCTGGTCCCTGAGAAGGGGCAGCAAGCCCACTAGATGCCAGGAAATTTAAAAACAAACGCAAAATGTAGGGGTGGGGGCTGTCCACCATGGGCATGGCCATGCCCCACTCCAAGTTAATGGCAGAACAGTCTTTCTGCCCCCTTGGGGTGTAGATTGGGGTATTTACACCCCATCTCCCCCCTGGGGGGCAGAAAGCCCACTAGAAATCAGGGCATTTTTTTTTAAATATAGAGTTGGGGGTGCCCAGCATGGGCATTGCTATGCCCCATCTCAAGTAAATGGGGCAACCGTCTGCCTGCCCCCCAGGGAGCCAAATAGGGGTAATGACCCCTGATATGCCCCCTAGGCAGGAATATAATCCTTTAATAAAATAACGGGGTGGGTGCTTCCCGTCCTAGCATCATGCCTGTCAGACCTCCGGATCGGGTGCTAGCAATGATAAGTACAGTTCACAGCCTCACAAGAGGAAAATGGCCAAGAACCAACACCTGGGCAATGCTCAATCGAAGTCGGAATTCTAAGAAGGTCGCCGATTTCGAAATGAAGGCAGCGATCTGGTTGATATTACCACAGGTGCATCGAGATTCGGTGGAGCGCGCACTCTGAAACCAGCGCGCTCTTCACTGAAGAATCTTCTTTATACGCGCCTAGTCTTTGAAGCTCCGTGTATTTAGAGATTTATTTTGGGATTTTAGCCGGCTTTTCGTCTGGTTCCTGGTTCCGCTGCTTCCGTTGGGAGTAGGGAATTCAGTTCCTGGCTGCGCCTTGGTTTCTTGGCATCCACAGAGGAGAGGACACACCTGAGTCACACCTCGCTGCTCCTCCTCACAACCTGGCTACAGAAAATGTAAATGTATTGCGATTTATATAGCGCACGTATCACCCGAAGGCATCAAGGCGCTTGCCTTGGGAACCCGTCCTGGTATTCCCCTCTGAGATAACCCCAGCAGGGTATCCACAAGGTGAAAGCCAGGCATCCCGCCGCGAGGGGCCGTAGTGGAGATTAAGCAAGCTATTGCCCAGAGTCGCAGAGTGTGAACCCATGAGTCGAGTAGGCACCGGAACGAGAATTATCGAGTCCGTGGAATTATTGAGCCCAACCCCCGTCGGGCGGGGAATTGAACCCTGGTCCAGGACCGATCTCAGCTTCCAGGTCTGCCGCCTCTAACCCCTGAGCCACACTTCTCCACTAAAAAAAGACTGTAAGCTGAAGAGAAATTACCCACGTAGTTTCTTCCTGTGAAGAGAAGGTCGAGAGCAACAAAGGAAAAACAGAGCTAAGTGACTAGACGATCAAATAAGAATTGAAGTTAATAAGTATTAAAACTGATAAGAACGTTGTAAATATTTACTTGCCTGCAACCTGGAGAAAAAAATGACAGTTGTAAATCTGTAGAGAAAGAAAAGACAAACATTTAGTATTCAAAATAGAATATTGTACAGATAGTTCTATCATTAAGAGAGTAAAACAAAATACTCTTAGGAAGCATATATAAGATAGCAGCACAGGACAAGAAGTAAGTCGAGAAATATTCTAGAATAGACTGAATAGTTAGAATTAATAGAGAAGGTTTAGGGTTTAATAAAAGGGAACATTTGTCTTATAGGCTAAGCAAACACTGTGTATCGAAAAATCAGGAAGAAAGGAATATTAAATAAGAAGTACCATAAGAATAGAGAAACACAGTGGGAGAAGTAAGTAGAGAATCATACTTAGATAGATAAATAAAAAGATCCCATAGGAAAGGTTAAGAGTGCGTCATAGAGAAAATATCTTGTTTTATAGGTTAAGCATCACGCTGTGTAAAAATAGAATTAGGAAGAAAGGAATACTAAAAGAAAAACAGAAGAGAAGCACAGATCTTGGAACTAAGGGTAGGTAAAACATAGAGTAAGGAATAGAGTAGGATTAGACAGAGTAGGATAAGAAGATAATTCTTGTGTTTACGTTTAGGTCCTCAGAGAGGAACAAACAGTCTGCTGGTCAGACTAAGAAAACGGAAGAAGCAGAGAGGACAAGTTCCAGGACCAGTCTCTTCTTAGTTTATTATTTTATCCACTCCCCCTTCCCCCTAAAGGGTAGTCTGGAGTCTAGATATATCTGTACCTCCGGAGTATCTTTAAGAGGGAGTTGGTGTAGGAGAGAAGGGTCTGCTTCCTATGGTCACCCCCACTTTTTGCTGTGATTCTCTAGTTTTTCGACTTTAGTCTGGCTGTGGGCCTGCTAATCAGACCCACAGTCCAGCTGTTCTCTCTCTAAATTGATACCATGTACTTTAGGTGTATACCAGATTGGTTTACTGGGTCACTCTTGTGAGCCCCTGTATAGTGTACCATAGGTACCCAGGGCATAGGTGTACCCTAGGCCTACCAGGGGCTGCAGCATGTATTGTGCCACCCCTGGTTTGCCTTCCAAACTGACACCACAGGTCTGTTCACACAGCCTGGGTAAAGTGGTGTAATCACCCCTTACTTAGATATAGTATACCTATATCTGCCTTTACATATAGACACATTTACACCTATAAGCCACTCCTATGGTAGGCCTCGACAATCCTGGAGGCAGAGTGCTTGGTTTTATGTGAGAGGGTGCCCTAGCATGAGCTGAGCCCCTCTGCAGCTTTCAGAACCATCTCCTTATAGCTGTTCTATGATATAGCCATACCATATACTCTTAAGTGCATTATAATCCTTGCGGTTAATGCTAACTTTGGTTTGGCTTTATCAAAACATGTTGTGTAAGGTGTCAAACACTTTGGAATACTACCCCCCCTGCCAATTCTGGCGGCGGGGGTTGCATTCCCCCCTTCTAGAGAGAAAAGACATGTATGTTACTGCTTTACCCGGTTAAAAGTAAACAGAGCCTCAGCATCACAAAATGGATGCTGCTGCCACAGACACGAGTCTGACCTCCTGTTGCTGGACAAAACTCCGGCAGCGGAGGCCTAGACAGTAAGTTTCCTGTCCAAGGAGGTGCTGGTGCCTCCTCATACAGGGGTTTTGTGTATTGGGGCAGGGAGGGCTGCATTCGGTGAATGCATCTAGACACTGCCTGGGGCACACAAGGTGCTCCATGCATAGCCCGGTTCATACCAGTTGCTGGGGTACTCCAGCCCCAGCTCCGGTGCGAACCTGGACAAAGGGAAATGGGTGTAACCCCCGCCTTGTCAGGTCCACCCATAGGAGGGACGTAGTCAGGTAATCCAGCCCCCTTTCTTAGTATAAGTATAGGAGCTGTGTCCCTGGGACTTTAGATTATCCTGGATGAATCTTTGAAAGACATATCTTGGACCTTCGACATTCTATTCTGACTGGAAGATGGAAGACATCTCCCTTGTGGTCAAGGAGTGACCACCCTGTGCAAACAGGCACCTACAGCAACTTCGCCGGTCTGCAGTTTCAAGGCTCCCGTCGGAACCCAAAGACTCTGACTCAAGAACTGGACTTCCAGACTTCACTGACCCTATCCACAACCACAGCAAAGCTGAGACCCGTGGCGGACACAAGAGATGTGGGACCCGACATCTTGGACATCTTGCATTTTGTTACCTGCACTCCTTTTCTGAAGACTCAGTAAGTTGTGCATTGGGGTACGAGAAGCCCCAGCCCCGAGCACCATTTGCACAGAAGCCCAGGCCCCCACAATCCGCGAGTGTCCCGTGGGCCCCGCCTTTGCATTTGAGCTCAACGCATCTTCCCGGTTCCGGGCCCGTTGGCTAGTGAGCCCACTGAAGATTCCATCTTGAATTTACTTTGCTTTCCTGGTTGCTCCAGGCTTGCTTCAGCGTCCCTGAAAAGGAGAAGTGCCACAGACCTTGCTGGTCTGCAACAGAGCCAATCTCGACATCCTGCGTGGGTTGCGGTTGCCAAGGTTTGTTGGGTCCAATCCGGATACCGACACCGCAGTCATCTAGATCCATTGTGGGACAGCTCGAATCCAGTGCCTGGTCATCGTCGATGCCTCCTGGACCTCGTGGCTGAAGAGACAAACTCACCTTCTTCACCTTCAAGCACCCGACATCGCCTGGTTCCTTCCTGGTACCTTCCTGGTCACTGGCTAGTGACCCAGACTCTGTCCCCTCTGCTTTCAGGTTCTTCACATCACGATCCATCCTTGGATCCACCCGGACACTTTTCCTCTGGTCGCCTGCAGCACTTCTTTGCAGCTCTCCATTGAAAACGAGGATGAAACCCGACACGAAAAGACACCTATGCACCCTGCTTCCCTGTGCGAGGTACCACGATTACTCCAGTGCTCCGGTGGGTCTTGACTCTCGAGGTGTCCTAGTTTAAAAGGGTTCCATCCTAGTCCATCCAGAAGTGTCCTTAAATTGCATATTTATAACTTCTTTGTTTCCCTTAGAGAGTCAATGGTAACCCGCGTCTATGTTTAGACACTGCGTGCGTCTCCCGTGGGCCTCCTACTTCCTAACCTTTGGTTGTTAAGTGTAGCCCCAGCGATTCCACTGGCCCCAGGCTTGCTTTCTAACTCTCACGTGGTACTTATACCACTTTCTTAGTATCTGGTTTGTGAGGCCCCTAGGGCATAACGTATACTATGCAACTTATCGTATATTAACTGCGTGACTTGTATTGTATTTTAACCTCTGATCTCATAAAGAGTGCAGAGGGGTTGTGTTTAGATTAAATACATATATATTTGATATATACCTTGTGTGGTGTCCTTTCATTTGGTATTCAAGGGATTATATATGGTAAAACAACTTGCTTAACTCGCCTACTAAAGTCTTAGCCTGAACACTGCTGGTCCATGCTACAACTAGGATAGCTTTCTATAAGGTTGACTTTACAACCACCATCAATAAGGGTTGATTAGACTAGTGCAAGGTTCACACTAGAACTAGTGGACATCATATGCCAGGCTAATTTCTCACAGTTGGGAACTAGCGTCTCTGTTCCTGTGCAAGTTCCTGGTAAGAAAATATATTGTGTTTGACATAATTATATCGTGTTTGACAAGGCCCCACCTTCTACCCTAAAACCTCAGCATTCTTTCTGCTCCCCTGAGGACTAAAACATTCCATCCCAATGAGAAGCAATAGAACATTTGATCCTTTTCCATGTTTTTTTAACATAAGGGCCAAGAGAGTTTGGCAAACTCTCATTATCGTCCCACTTGCAATTGTGAATGGCTGCACGTTTTGGGCTTGGGTAGGCTGCCTCCTGGAAGAACCTACCAGACCCAAATAGTTCTGAAAACCTGATATCTGGGGGATGGGAGGGGGGACAGGGTGGTGTGCTCTGCATGCATCCCACACCATTTCATTTTCTTTCCCACGAGGCCCTGCACAACTTCATTGTAGACTAAAAAACAAATTTTTCTCATATTTCTGTGAGGAAAATTTCTGAAATCTGTGGGGAGACACACATTTCCTACCACACAGCAGTCCCCCAATTCTCTTAATAAAAATTATACCTCACTTGTGTTGGTGGGCCAAGAGACCTTGACACAAAAGGCTCTAAAGTGCTACGTGCAGAGATCAACAATAGGGGCAGATGCGGGATTTGGGGACATGCTCTGCCGCCCCCATTAGACACCTACCAACCACAGACATTCTTTAAAAGTAGACAAAGAAGGAATCCAAGGTGGTGTGCAGTTTTTTTTGTTGTTGTCAGAATTTTATATAGAGCAAACTTGACCAGAAGGTATCAGGTATGAGAGCACTTTAGATAAGCACAAATGGCGTTACACAAGGACACATTAATATTTTTTTGTTAGGCACGGGGAGATTAAGTGATTTGCCCAGAATCACAGGATGTTTAGCGTCATTGCCGAGACTCGAACCCAGTTCCCCAACTTTCAGCCTTGTGTGAATCCTGTGAAGTTTTCTTACCCAAATTGCCATGCAAAACTCAAACTTTGCCTGAAATCATGCATTTTCCTTATATTTCTATGATGGAAATGTTGTAATAGGCAGGAATGTGTACCACCCAGTATTATTCCACTTGTGCTGATAAAAACCCTGCCCCACTTGTGTGATTGAGCCTTGTGCCCGTGAGAGGAACAGAGCAAACTATCAAGAGGAGACCCCTCGCTGGGGCTTTGAATCTCAAGGGAGGGAGAACAGTTAAGGCCCTCTCCGGGATGAGGGTTGGGCTAGAGACTCAGGTGGGGGTTGGGTGCAGAGCATGGTTGAAAGCTTCAGATTGCAGTTCCCAGTTTTGGACTGGCATATTTGGCAGCCTGCCAGTCGGGTACTTCCCGATGGGTCAACTTCAAATGGTTAGTGTTTTGGTCCTGTGACACTGGCCGTTTGAGGCCAGGCCATTTGACATAGCTAGGCGGCCTGAAAGGCCAGTCAAACACTGCCAGTTCCCACTGCACTAGGCTGATGGTCATGTGCAAAGAAGTGTGTGGTCTCATAATTTTGGGGCTGTTATATCTGGGTTTCATTCTTTTTCAACAGCATCACTTTCAGATAATGTCAGGTTGCACTCTCTGTCTTGGTGTGTGGCGTACAGCTCTCCTTGTGCTCTTGTGCATACTATCTCATCAGTGATGTCATGTGTGAAATCCTGTGTCATGTTGTGATCTGGTCATGGAGGATGCATGAGTTAAGGTTTGCAAGGCTTAGAAAGTTTACTGGGGACATTTAGTGTTTCTTAGGTTTTGCAATTTGTCCAGTATAACTCTAATGGGACTGTAGTTCGATTTTTAACCGCATCGCTGCGGCGGCTTTTCCCGCAGTGTGCGGCAATTTACGAAAAACCGCGTTACGTGACGAGCTCAGCTCGTCATCCGCACACGACTACCGTGGCTGATGACGAGCTGAGCTCGTCATCAGCAGCGAAGCGGTTAATGGAATTTCTGAGGTTTCCATAAAGAAATGTGTATATTATCAAAGGAAACCATGGCATTCCTTTAACAAAATATTCTGTACTTTTTTTATTGATGTATTGGACTGAGCCTTGTCCCAGCCAAGGCAGCTTCGCATACCATATGGCCACTCACAGCTGGGGCTACTTACATTCACTGACACCTCTAAACTGGATGATTGGCAGATTCATGTCTTGTTCCATAGAGGTTGTGGAAGGTACTCCAAAATCTAACATAACTTCTTCAGCCATGTGAGAATAAAGTCTGACATTCTCAGTAAAACGCGTACTTCCAGCAGCAGCATCTGTCAGCTGATACCGCAGCCTCCCAGTGTTCTAGAGAACAACTAGAGCGCTAACAGTCTTGCTTATGATTAAGTATGGCACACCTGAAGACATCTTTATGGAATCAAAGATCTAGAATGTAAAACATTTCCTTTAGAAATGAACAAAATGAGGGGTTTGGTTTGTCAAACAAATTGTAGTTAGTGGTTTGAAAGCTATAGTAAGGACATATTTTTTATGAGTTCTCCATTTTCTTCCCCATCCATGTCAGTAAAATATTCTGACATGCAGATTGAAACATGCACTTTCCATAGAAGCAGCAGTCTGTAAATAAACTCCTTGCTAAGTTTGAATAAACTACAGAGTTCTAATGAACAATTAGTTGTATTCAAGACAAAAGTCAGGCACCTCTCAATGCCATTTTTCTGGAATAGGAGCTGTTGAATTTAAAGCCATTCTTGAGGAGCGGGCTGAAGTAAACGAGGATTGAGATTTGAACACAGCCATGAAACCAGCTGGTTACAAATCTGAAAGGAGATATGGGTTTTGAGTAATTTGAGGCATAATGTATTGTTAAAGAAGCAAAAAACGTTTAAGGAGGGAGACATCTGCACAAGTACAGCATCCTCTTTCTGCATCTGAGTACTCACCCTCCCCATTTTCTCGGTTACTTCTGAATTTTAAAAAGGTTAACAATTTGATGTGATGTTATGTTATGTTATTTATACTTATAGAGTGCGCTGCTACCCTAGGTTGTCCTGACGCTAAGTACTGGTAACCTGGGGAGCATCGAGCTGTTTAGAGAGAAAAAAACATGTTTTTAAACCCTTGAGGAAAGAAATAAGATCTGGGGCATTTCTGAGATGGAACGGGAGTTCATTCCATGCTTTAGAAGCACAGTGGAAAAAGCTTCTGCCTCCCCAGTTAGTTTTCTTAAAGGTAAAGGTTTGAACTTATTTGGAGCCGGAGGAACGCAGGGTTCTACTTGGGACGTACCACGCAAGTTTGGATTTAAGGAACTCCGGGCTAATCCCCCTGACCGCCTTAAATACGACACAAAGTGCCTTAAAGCGTGATCTTAGTGGGACTGGGAGCCAGTGCAGTTTCATAAGTTCTCCTTTGACCGAGGGGAACCTGGGTGTTCCCGTCAGCATTCTCGCTGCCACGTTCTCGACCAATTGCAACCTGTTCATATGTTGTTTTAGAACATTAAGATAGAGACTGTTGCAATAGTCCAGACACGACATAATGAGTGGAGTGACCACCTTCCTTAGGTTGCTTGCCGACAGGAAAAACCTAATTTCTTTGATTATTCTAAGGACCATGAAACATGCTGCGGTCACCTGATTCGCTTGGTCTCCCATGGTGAGTTTGTTATCCACCATAACGCCAACATTCTTGGCTTTCCTAGAAGGTATTGGACAGGATCCCAGATCCTCCGGCCACCTGTCCGGTGTCCAGACCCATGGAATATTGTCAAATTTTAGCACCTCAGTTTTCGCTGAGTTGAGTTTTAAACAGTTGGACGACATCCTGGTGGAAATAGAGCTCATACAGTTGTGGAACCGATCCCCAGCCTCCCTTTCCTCTCCCTCTGTCAGTGACAACACAATTTGTGTGTCGTCTGCATATGTGATGAGCTGGAAACCAAACGACCTGATGATACTGGCCAGAGGTGCCACATAGATATTAAAGAGCGTAGGGCTCAAAGCCGAGCCCTGTGGCACCCCACAGGGAAGTGAGAAGGGTTCAGAGGTGTTACCGTCTAGGTCTACAGTCTGAGACCTGTCCGACAGAAACAAAGGTAGCAGTTTCCATGCTGAGCCCTTCACACCAATATCAGAGAGCCAGTTCAACTTCCCCTATCCACGTCCTCTCTGATTTCCTCGGTTGATTTTATTAAAGCCAGCTCCGTGCTATGAAAAGCTCTGAACCCATATTGCGATGGGTTCAGAGAGTTGCTGGCAGAGATAAAATTGCTGAGTTGGCTGTTCATTTCTTTTTCCAATAGTTTAGCTGGTAATGGGAGCCTGGATATCGGACGATAATTATTCGGGTCCTTGGGGTCCAAAGATTGCTTCTTCAGTAGAGGAAGAACGGAAGCTTTTTTCCAACTTATTGGAATAATTCCGGATTGAAAAACTGCATTAAGCAGAGGGGTAAGTGCTGTTCCGATGATATCCAGAATTTTCTTATTAATCCCAGCTGGACAGGGATCACTAGGGACACCAGATTTTATTGTGTACAGCAATTTGACCAAGTCTGATTTCTCGATCAGGGTGAAATGGTCCAGTAGATCTGCCGGGTCACCTGATTTTCCTGATTCCATTAGGTTGAGATCAGTCTGATTTCCATTGACCAATGAGTGAGGAGAATATCGTTTCTATGTTCGTTTGGAAAAAGCCCGCAGTTTTATTGCAGAATTCCAAATCACCCTGTTTCTTGGGAATATTAGGATTAGATCATTTGGAAATAGTTTTAAACAGTTCTTTAGAGTTTGATTCGCCGTGGTTATTTGTAATGAAAAATACTCTTTTTTATCTTCCAGAAGTGCTTGTTTGTAAGTGGAAATACAAGTTTTATAATTTTCCTTATCAGGTTCGGCATAGTATTTTCGCTATTTCCTCTCGGCGTATTTACAGACCAATTTCCTTGCCCTGAGATCCTCCGAATACCAGGGAGCAGTCGGAGAGGCGCGTTTAGGAATCCATTTTTTGTAGGGAACAAGCCGATCACAGGCATCCGAAAGCCACTTAATATAAGTGGTCGTAGCCTCCTCCACATCCAATGGATGCTGGTACATTGAATTTTCAAGGACATTTCCCAGCCTCTCCACATCCAGATTGCCCCAAGATCTAGTTACCATCTCTTTCCGACCTGAGGAATAAGCCAGAGAGCTCTTTAGCTCAAACTTGATCGCACAGTGATCAGACCACGAGATCGGGAGGACAGAGACCTCATCTAGATCTTTATTATTGGAATATATACCATCTAAGGTATGACCCTTTTCATGTGTTGGAAGCCTCAACAGTTGTTCGAGACTTCCTGCACCCATGATTTGATCCAGCCTGGATGTGTCAGCGTCTTTGGTGTATTCAAGATAAAAATTGAAATCCCCAGCACTGAGAAGGACTCTAAACACAATCCTTCTTCCAGCAGCGGGCCCAGGGAGTCCAGAAAGCTACTTTTGGAGCCCGGGGTCGATATATTAACGTCCCTTTGAAGGGTCTATGAGAAACAGAGTAGATATTAAAGACTAGAGCCTCACACGCCAAATTGGAGGCCGAGACAAAATTCGGTGAGAGTGATTCATGATAGATAATAGCAAGCCCCCCCCCCTTCTTATTTGGCCAATCCAGTGTATAGCAGTAGAAACCAGGCGGTGTTGCTTTCACCAGATCAGGGCCAGAGCTGCTATCAGTCCAAGTCTCAGTAATAAAAGCCGGTTTAACATTGTTGTCTCCCAGTAAAAGCGCACATTCCAAACTATGCTTCACAAGTGATCTGGCATTAAACATAATATATTTCAGCGTGCCTCTATTTTCATGTACCATTGAGTTTTTCTGGGGGGGTCTTGAGGTTGTTAATAGGCCAATTGAGAATGGTTGGGATGGGTGTCTGACAGCAAATACACCGAGAACCCATTCTATTGTCACTTTAGTTATCTAGAGACAACCTGGGACACTGCTGTAGCCTGCCTCCAGGATTAAGTTTGTGTAAATCACTGCTGGTGTAGTGCAAGCCATCTGTCAAAAAACATCCAGGGGGATGGGCCCTGCGCCTGGCAGGAGCGCAGACTGGCTGGCCTTTGGCGCCCCGGCGGCGCGCACGCGGCATCGTGCGTGCTAAGTAGTCTGCCTTTGAAAACAACTAGACCGCTAGCCGGTGGTCCAGAAAACCGGAAGTGAGTATCCTCCAGCAGAGGTCAGGATCGGGTCTCAAGTGCAAAATGGCAATGCGGCGATTAAAACATTGAACTGTACCCCCCAGGAATTCAATTCCCATTAAAAACAGTGATAAAAAGTGAATGCCTCCAAATGTAATAAACAGTCTTTGCAAGCGATTCTGTCTCACCTGGCGAGCGTTAAATGCAGCTTCGCCCAAGGAAACCAGCACTTTGTGTGCAGTTTGGTTGGGCACCCGCAGAGGGAGGCCCACGGACTATTGGGCACATGCTCAGTGGCCGTCCCAGCTGCACATGGCCAGTGATTGTGTGCAGCAAGGGTTGGCGGTCTATTGAAGGTTGGGGGCAGGGACAGGCTCTGTGGCCACCCCCAGTGCATATGGACATGTTATGTACAGTCCGGGCTCGGAGCCGGCATAGGCTTGGGCACAGGGCCTGACCATGAGGCCAAAGAAAGTGGTGGTTTCCTCTTATGAAACTAATGTGAAGAGCTCCCGAATGGGTCCTGCCAGTACACCAATGTCCCCTCCGTTCCCCACTGCTTCCCCTGGACACGTGCAGGATGACGCGGCTGTAAGCATGGACACTGAAAGGACGGGTCAGAGTAAATTGGGACTTTCCTCCCAAGTGGCCTTTTTTTTCCAACACTCTAGGACATATCTGCATGAAAAGCTTATGTTTATCCCTGGGATCTACTTTCTAGGTGGTGCAAGGAGGAATCTTGGACCCAATGTTTTTGGATCCAGGGGATCTCCAGTTTTTACGGGAGGATGTGACATAGATCTGCTGTTTCTGCTTTAAGAGTCCAATGGGCATCGATAAGAACAGTCCGAGCACCTTGGGGTGTTCCTGAGATGGATTGCTTAGGATGAAGATTACTGAAGGTTTTCTCTTTAATGAGGCCAATATTTATAGTCAAACGCCCCTTCCTGGCATCTTCTATTAGTCCTGAACGCACCGCAATCCCATCGCTCTAAGCCTTTGGAAGAGTCTGATTTCAAATGTCCATCCTCAAAGGTATTCTTCTTAGTGCCCGCTGCATCTGCCCACAGGATGGGAGGATACGTTCTTTGTCTATTAAACCTTCATATTTAAGAATATTTTCAGATAGTTTGAATTTTAAATTGAGGCCAGGTCTCTGTTCTAAGATAATGTCTTAATTACACCAGTATTACACCTGACAGCCTTAGGGCGCTTTCCCCCTAACTTTTTGTGCGCCTAATTCCATTTTCTGTCCTTATTTTTGCACCTTTAGGAACTCTGCGCACTTTAGCATTGTTTGCCAGTGCTAAAGTGCTTGTGCTCTCTCACATAAACATGGTAGCATTGGATTAAGCCCAATTGGCATATTTAATTTACTTATAATTCCCTTGTAAAGTGCATTACATGTGCCCAGGGCCTGTAAATTGAATGCTACTGGTGGGCCTGCAGCACTGCTTGTGCCACTCACTTAAGTAGCCCTTTAACCCTGTCTCAGGCTGCCATTGCAGAGCCTGTTTGTGAAGTTTAAACTTGCATGAAAGCCATCGTTTAGTTTACATTTTTGTACAAGCAAACAATCGTGAAAGTAAGGTGTGGTTATACATTTGAAATGGAGCCTTTGCGGTCAATGACATTTTGCAGTTCACCGCATCAAGAATCTAATGGACAGCGTCCTCCCCCTTCCCATGCCAGCGCTTCCCCATATTCAGCACCCTGGAAAGTTTCTCCAGCTACCGCCCCTGCTTTGGAATATCTGTGGAAGGGACCACCAGACACAGAGGTCAGGGGAGGGAGTGAGCGAGGAGCAATGGCTGAAGCTCACTCTCCTGGGATTTGGGGTTCCAAGGGATGACGCATCTCTGATTTCTAAAGGAATTAATGCCGTCGCCCAGGGCTCTGCTCAGAGGCCCGTGGCTGGTGCTATTAAACATCAGGGCAACTCTGACCTCTTTAATCCACTCCCAGACACTCCCTCTCCCTTCATCTCACTCTTGCAGGGACTCCCGTTCTCCCTTTGTGATGGGGTTTCCATCTTTCTTTTACTAATTCTTTCCCCTTTGTGTGTTTTTCCTCTCTGACCCCACCGGCAGCCACCAGTTCAAATTAAGCCAGGCTCTGTCCTCATGTGATTGCAATAGGTAGATCTGACCAGTTGGGTGGTGGACGGTGGTAAGTTCGTTCTTGATAGCGGTCGAGTCTACTGCAGACAGGTGGTCGGGCTCCGGGAGTGGATGGTGCTGTGATGAGCCGGGAGCTGACCAGCAATCATCTGATAATGTACTGGTGAGACTCCAAGCACAAGGGACAAGACACACCACCGCCACAGATGAGATAAGGAAGGGCCATTGGGAACTGAGGGGAAGAGATGGAAAACATCAAAGGGCGAGCCATGGCGCACACTGATGTACATCACTTGGATCTGGAGCTTGGGGAGGGTGGGCAGCCAGACTGTCACCATTACAGATATCGCACATTTTAAATCTGTCTCTGAAATAGTCAGGCGCCCTTGTAAACACCTGTACAGCATCCAGAGACAAGATGCAATGGTAGGTTTAATTCTTTTCCCCATCAGTGGGACTAAATAATCTATTTTTGGCATCAAAAAGCGAGGCGTGGGTCACTTTACGAATGACTGCAGTTTTGTGCCCAGACATGTGTTAGATAAAGCTGTCTGTAGTCAAAAGCTTTCGGTCTTTGTTTAGGGAGTTGGGGATTATTAACTTGTGTAAGGGTAGAAAAATAATAGACTGAGCAGGATGGTGGACTGTCCCAGCTGCGTAGAGGTGGTGGACTGTCCCAGATGCTAAGAGATGGTTACAGTCCCAGCTGCTTAGATATGGTAGACTGTCCCAGCTGCTTAGAGGTGGTGGACTGTCCCAGCTGCTTAGAGGTGGTGGACTGTCCCAGCTGCTAGGAGATGGTTACAGTCCAAACTGCTAGGATATGGTGTAGTGTCCCAGCTGCTTTGAGATGGTGGACTGTCCCAGCTGCTAGGAGATGGTTACAGTCCAAACTGCTAGGAGATGGTGTAGTGTCCCAGCTGCTTTGAGGTGGTGGACTGTCCCACCTGCTAGGACATGGTTTAGTGCCCCAGCTGCTAGGAGATGGTATAGTGTCCCAGCTGCTTTGAGATGGTGGACTGTCCCAGCTGCTAGGAGATGGTATAGTGTCCCAGCTGCTTAGAGATGGTGGGCTGTTCTAGCTGCTTAGAGATGGTGTAGTGTCCCAGCTGCTTAGAGATGGTGGACTGTCCCAGCTGCTTGGAGATGGTATAGGGTTCCAGCTGCTTTAAGATGGTGGACTGTCCCAGCTGCTTGGAGATGGTGTACAGTTCAATCTGCTAGGAGATAGTATAGTGTCCCAGCTGCTTGGAGGTGGTGGACTGTCCCAGCTGCTAGGAGATGGTATAGTGTCCCAGCTGCTTAGAGATGGTGGGCTGTTCTAGCTGCTTAGAGATGGGGTAGTGTCCCAGCTGCTTAGAGATGGTGGACTGTCCCAGCTGCTTGGAGATGGTATAGGGTTCCAGCTGCTTTAAGATGGTGGACTGTCCCAGCTGCTTGGAGATGGTGTACAGTTCAATCTGCTAGGAGATAGTATAGTGTCCCAGCTGCTTGGAGGTGGTGGACTGTCCCAGCTGCTAGGAGATGGTATAGTGTCCCAGCTGCTAGGAGATGGTATAGTGTCCCAGCTAGTAGGAGATGGTATAGGGTTCCAGCTGCTAGGACATGGTTTAGTGCCCCAGCTGCTAGGAGATGGTGTAGGGTTCCAGCTGCTTTGAGATGGTGGACTGTCCCAGCTGCTAGGAGATGGTATAGTGTCCCAGCTAGTAGGAGATGGTATAGGGTTCCAGCTGCTAGGACATGGTTTAGTGCCCCAGCTGCTAGGAGATGGTGTAGGGTTCCAGCTGCTTTGAGATGGTGGACTGTCCCAGCTGCTTGGAGATGGTATAGGGTTCCAGCTGCTTTGAGATGGTGTACAGTTCAATCTGCTAGGAGATAGTATAGTGTCCCAGCTGCTAGGAGATGGTATAGTGTCCCAGCTAGTAGGAGATGGTATAGGGTTCCAGCTGCTAGGACATGGTTTAGTGCCCCAGCTGCTAGGAGATGGTGTAGGGTTCCAGCTGCTTTGAGATGGTGGACTGTCCCAGCTGCTTGGAGATGGTATAGTGTCCCAGCTGCTTAGAGATGGTGTACAGTTCAATCTGCTAGGAGATAGTATAGTGTCCCAGCTGCTTTGAGATGGTGGACTGTCCCAGCTGCTTGGAGATGGTGTACAGTTCAATCTGCTAGGAGATAGTATAGTGTCCCAGCTGCTTGGAGGTGGTGGACTGTCCCAGCTGCTAGGAGATGGTATAGTGTCCCAGCTGCTAGGAGATGGCATAGGGTTCCAGCTGCTTTGAGATGGTGGACTGTCCCAGCTGCTAGGATATGGTATAGTGTCCCTGCTGGTAGGAGATGGTATAGGGTTCCAACTGCTTAGATATGATGTAATATGCCAGCTGCGTATAGAGGATTCATCCAACTGTAGAATAGAAATGTCTGGTCCCAGTGCTGTCACTCAGGCCTTAGATGTAAGGTGTCCCTTTCGGCACATAAACAATCAATAGATAATGATGATTTGCTACCATGTGTGCTGATCACTGCCGCACACGTAGAAGTAACAGATCACCATTGGGGGTTGTTTACGTGCAGAAAGGGACACCTTCCTTCATTGTGGTGCAAGGGGGCCTGCATTAGAGCTAGGCAGCTAAATTTAGTGCCAGCGCTAGCGAAAGCACAGGGGCGCGCCGCATTCTTGTGAATAGGGCACACCCCTGCGTTTTTGAAAATTCCAGTGTGCGGCGCTGCCATATTTGTCGCAGGTCAGTGCTCCGATATGTTCTTGTGAATATGCTCCCAGTTTTTAGGTCTGATTACAAGCAGCTTCAGCTTTCTGGAAGACCTCATGTCAGCACAGCTCACAACTCTTAGGCCCTTTGTATCGTCCTCTGTGATCTTCCTTCTGCCACTGAGGCGCTGAGTTTGCAATCATGTTTGTTTGATGGATTGTCTCTTGAACTTTAAGATCAGTCCATGGTATTTTTTATTTGTTCATTTATTTTTATTGATTTTCACTTGGTGCCTAGGACTAAAAGACGTGCCTCTCTATCAGTTAAGGAGTTGGTATTCATATTTATTTTTGCTCAGCATATTTTTCTCCTCTTAGATTCAGAGAGTTGGACATGGCTCTCCTCCTTGTGCCCAGAGATTCTCCTTTCTGCTGTTCATGTCCAGTGGCTCCTGTCTCTCCCAATGTAGCTCCTGCGTTGAGCATTGTGCATGGCTCTCCGCTTCAGCGGATCACAGCCTGCAGCTTCTTCTGCACACCACACATGCACAGCTCACATGCACAGCTTACACCACAGCTCAGGGGCACAGCTCACATGCACAGCTTACACCACAGCTCAAGGGCACAGCTCACATGCACAGCTCACATGCACAGCTTACACCACAGCTCATGGGCACAGCACACGTGCACAGCTCATATGCACAGCTCACACGCACAGCTCACAAGCACAGCTTACACCACAGCTCATGGGCACAGCACACGTGCACAGCTCATATGCACAGCTCACACGCACAGCTTACACCACAGCTCAGGGGCACAGCTCACATGCACAGCTCACATGCACAGCTCATATGCACAGCTCACACCACAGCTCAGGGGCACAGCTCACATGCACAGCTCACATGCACAGCTCACATGCACAGGTCACATGCACAGCTCATGGGCACAGCTCACATGCACAGCTCATATGCACAGCTCACACCACAGCTCAGGGGCACAGCTCACATGCACAGCTCACATGCACAGCTTACACCACAGCTCAGGGGCACAGCTCACATGCACAGCTCACATGCACAGCTCACATGCACAGGTCACATGCACAGCTCATGGGCACAGCTTACACCACAGCTCAGGGGCACAGCTCACATGCACAGCTCACATGCACAGGTCACATGCACAGCTCATGGGCACAGCTCACATGCACAGCTCATATGCACAGCTCACACGCACGGCTCACATGCACAGCTCATATGCACAGCTCACACCACAGCTCAGGGGCACAGCTCACATGCACAGCTCACATGCACAGCTTACACCACAGCTCAGGGGCACAGCTCACATGCACAGCTCACATGCACAGCTCACATGCACAGGTCACATGCACAGCTCATGGGCACAGCTCACATGCACAGCTCATATGCACAGCTCACATGCACAGCTCATATGCACAGCTCACACCACAGCTCAGGGGCACAGCTCACATGCACAGCTCACATGCACAGCTCACATGCACAGGTCACATGCACAGCTCATGGGCACAGCTCACATGCACAGCTCATATGCACAGCTCACACCACAGCTCAGGGGCACAGCTCACATGCACAGCTCACATGCACAGCTTACACCACAGCTCAGGGGCACAGCTCACATGCACAGCTCACATGCACAGCTCACATGCACAGGTCACATGCACAGCTCATGGGCACAGCTCACATGCACAGCTCATATGCACAGCTCACACCACAGCTCAGGGGCACAGCTCACATGCACAGCTTACACCACAGCTCAGGGGCACAGCTCACATGCACAGCTCACATGCACAGCTCACATGCACAGGTCACATGCACAGCTCATGGGCACAGCTCACATGCACAGCTCATATGCACAGCTCACACCACAGCTCAGGGGCACAGCTCACATGCACAGCTCACATGCACAGCTTACACCACAGCTCAGGGGCACAGCTCACATGCACAGCTCACATGCACAGCTCACATGCACAGCTCATATGCACAGCTCACACCACAGCTCAGGGGCACAGCTCACATGCACAGCTCACATGCACAGCTCACATGCACAGGTCACATGCACAGCTCATGGGCACAGCTCACATGCACAGCTCATATGCACAGCTCACACCACAGCTCAGGGGCACAGCTCACATGCACAGCTCACATGCACAGCTTACACCACAGCTCAGGGGCACAGCTCACATGCACAGCTCACATGCACAGCTCACATGCACAGGTCACATGCACAGCTCATGGGCACAGCTCACATGCACAGCTCATATGCACAGCTCACACCACAGCTCAGGGGCACAGCTCACATGCACAGCTCACACCACAGCTCAGGGGCACAGCTCACATGCACAGCTCACATGCACAGCTCACATGCACAGGTCACATGCACAGCTCACATGCACAGCTCATATGCACAGCTCACTCCACAGCTCAGGGGCACAGCTCACATGCACAGCTCACATGCACAGCTTACACCACAGCTCAGGGGCACAGCTCACATGCACAGCTCACATGCACAGCTTACACCACAGCTCAGGGGCACAGCTCACATGCACAGCTTACACCACAGCTCAGGGGCACAGCTCACATGCACAGCTCACATGCACAGGTCACATGCACAGCTCATGGGCACAGCTCACATGCACAGCTCATATGCACAGCTCACACGCACAGCTCACAAGCATAGCTCATATGCACAGCTCATATCCACAGCTTACACGCACAGCTCATGGGCATTGCTCACACGCACAACTCACACGCACAGCTCATATACACAGCTCATATGCACAGCTCACACGCACAGCTCACAAGCATAGCTCATATGCACAGCTCACATCCACAGCTCACACGCACAGCTCATATGCACAGCTCACACGCACGGCTCACATGCACAGCTCATATGCACAGCTCACACCACAGCTCAGGGGCACAGATCACATGCACAGCTCACATGCACAGCTTACACCACAGCTCAGGGGCACAGCTCACATGCACAGCTCACATGCACAGCTCATATGCACAGCTCACACCACAGCTCAGGGGCACAGCTCACATGCACAGCTCACATGCACAGCTCACATGCACAGGTCACATGCACAGCTCATGGGCACAGCTCACATGCACAGCTCATATGCACAGCTCACACCACAGCTCAGGGGCACAGCTCACATGCACAGCTCACATGCACAGCTTACACCACAGCTCAGGGGCACAGCTCACATGCACAGCTCACATGCACAGCTCACATGCACAGGTCACATGCACAGCTCATGGGCACAGCTCACATGCACAGCTCATATGCACAGCTCACACCACAGCTCAGGGGCACAGCTCACATGCACAGCTCACATGCACAGCTTACACCACAGCTCAGGGGCACAGCTCACATGCACAGCTCACATGCACAGCTCACATGTACAGCTCATATGCACAGCTCACACCACAGCTCACACGCACAGCTCATATGCATAGCTCACACGCACAGCTCACATGCACAGCTCACACGCATAGCTCACATGCACAGCTCACACGCATAGCTCACATGCACCTCACACATGCACAGCTCACACGCACAGCTCACATGCACTTCTCAGATTATTTATTATGCCAGATGATTTCTATGAATGCTCCAGCAGTATACCATGAACCGGCTGATGCATCCACCTCTTTGTCCATCTAAAAGATCTATATTAACTTCTCCAAACCATTCATGGTAGAAATATGCACCTTTGTGCATGTTTGTCCCTATTTTTTGCTATATTTGTTGCTGTTTTCAGACTCAGTGCACTGGGACGCTGCTGTCAAGTGCCGAGTATATGCATTCACACTCCTAAAACATGCCAAAGTGGCATATACCTGATTGCCATGTTTACCTTACCTAAAGTTCCTAGTATATGATACAGCAGTGTACCCAGGGACTATAAGTTAAATGTCAGTAGTGGACTGCAGCATCTATTGTGCGGCCACTAAAGTGTCAATGTAAAGCATGCCTCCAGGCCTCCCCTGCTGTCTGTGTACATAGTTTTAAAACGGTGAATCTGGCCCCTCAAAATGAAAATCTTGCCAGTCCTAACCCTTCCCTTTCAATACCTCTAAGTCACCGCTAGGTGGGCCCTACATGCACATATGGCAGGGTGCCTAATATTTAAACGTTGGACATGTATATTTTATGTTTCATATCTCCTAGCTTTGAAAAACCTCCAAAGTCATTTTTCACTGTGGCAAGGTTGGCTCTCCCATAGAAAAGAACTGGTTTACAGCATAACCCTCTATCATGCATAACTTCACCTGGAGGTTTATAGTAAAATTGTTCAAGGACTCACTTTATTAGTAACTTAAAATGCAACCTAATGGTCAAGTCATCTTTTATATTATTCTTTTGAAAATGACACTTTTAGAACTTCCCATGAGGCACAGGGTCAGACTGATTTGCATATGGCCATGTCTGAACTGGGGTGGCGGAGTGAGCTAAAGGACGGTGATGGATCAAACACAGATCAGTTGACTGGGGGTGAGTGCTTGCAATGTTCCACACTCCTTCCATCATCCCCTTTGGTTTTGTTTTTAGAACATTCCCCTTTTTCTGCCGGTTTTGCCTGAACTTTGCTGCCTCCTTCATTCAGTGTGATGTGGCTCCCAGGCTGAGAAAAAAGGAGAGGGCTTGACCTTCCCCTGATTGGGATGACCATCTTGGCGGTGCCCAATAATCTAATTAACTTCAAAGGTTGTCTACCCCGTCACAGCCAGATGGACTGCCCCCTCCATTGTCCCACTAGTCAGCCAGGCACCAATCCCAGTGGGAGAGGAGCAGGTCAGCTTCAGACCCACTTGGGTTATATGGTCTTGGACCGTTTTTAATCTCGATCTTGAAACTGGTCCTTGTCCTTGTTTTGGGAAGCTTGGAAACAGTATGCCTCATCTGCTAGAACATTATGGCGGTTCAACTCTGACCATTCATGCAATCAACAATACAGTTTCCTGAGTTAATCCACTCACCCCTTCATTGCTTAATATGTATAACAAACCTTTCCTTCCACTGCGATTCATCAATGCCTAACGTTTCAGTCCTATGTGGACAACAACTTAGGGTGGCCATTTTCACTGACTCATTTCATTTCAAGGAGATGCTCAAAGTATTTCTCCAAGGCCTGCATTTCCCCTTTTCTCTGTTCTCACCTACCAGCGACAAATATTCTGTTCCAGTTTGTAGATTGCGTCAAAGGCCTGGGCTGGGATGTGGACACAAAGCACATATTGATGAGGTCATCAAGGAGCGCTGCTTTCAAATAAGATAGCGGCGAAGGGTCGACCAATCTAAACTATTGTGTCAAATGTATGATATCAGTGTGAGCATCAATGACTGGATGGAGTGTTCGGCATTATAGCGCTAAACCTCTTGTAATTACATTTCTCCCAGCCTTACTTCTCCCAGCCGTGCCACTCCTAGCTTCACCTTACCTCTGCCAATGTCATCGTTCCTAACCTCAACTCTCTTAACCTCACCTCACTTCTTTTACTCTCAAGTATCCCACTTACACTTTTCCCGTCCTCACTTATTTCTGTTCACCTCACCTAGGGGGTCATTAGTATGGCGGGTGGATCACCACCACCCGTATGGCGGTGGCGATCTACCCGCTATTTACCACCGCCCGCCTACCATTTCCCCTGCCATATTACGAATATGGTTTTCCGGCAGTCAGATATGTGACCGGGGGGAAAAGGGCTACAATATGGTGGCAGTGTCTGCAAGAAACCGCCATCCATATTAGGATGCCCATTGGTGCAGGGCTTTCCATGGCGGAGACTCCGCCATGGAAAGTCAGGTGGAGTTTACTTTTGGGGGTCCATTGTGGGCCTCCAGGGGTTGTGGGGTGCACTTGGGGGGTACCCATGGTACCCCCCTCCACTTGCATAACAAGATGGCAGGCACTGCACGGTGCCTGCCACGTTGTGCATGCACATAAACAACATGCATATTGTGCATTGCGGCCGGTGCTGCTGACAGCACCGCCCGCCACAATGCTTTATATGGAGGATGCGACTGCCAGGGTGGCGGTCGCATCCTAATTTGCACAACGGGTCCGCCGCACCCATGGCAGGCGTTCCCGTTTACCATAACGGTGGCAGGCGAACTTTGTCCGCTCACCATTGTAATGACCCCCCCTAGTCTCACTTATATTTCCACCTCATGTTTCTCAGCCTCACCTTCCCCCAAACACTTCTTTCTAACTCATTTACTCTCAAACGCAAATTTCCCAATCTCCTCTTTTCCAGCTCACTTCTTGTAGTCTCACTTCTGTCAGCCTCTCTTCTCATAAATTCACTCCTGCCATGCTTTGGTCCGTCAACCACACCCCTCCCACCTTGGTTCCCTCAGCCTTACTTCCTCCAACATCATTTCCATAGGACTCGCATCCTCTTACCCAACCTCAGTTGAAGCCTCATCGCATCTCTACAAACCTCATGTATCCTAGTCTCACTTCCTTGAACCTCAGTCCCCACTTCCTCACCCCTTCTGACCTCACCCCTTCTAACCTCACCCCTTCTGACTTCACCCCATTTTGTCCAGCCTCACTCCTCTTGGTATCACTTATTCTATTCCATCCTCCACACATTTCTCACGGACTTACCTTAGTTCTCCTTGCCCTGTGTCACTTCTCCCAGTCTTAATTGTCCTACCTTTGCCAATTAGGGTTTGTGAGGAAACAGCATTTAGTCAACAAACATCTCACTTGTGTGTGACTCACTAAGGGAATTGTAAGCGGTTTCCTCTAAGAGATCACAACAAGGTAAGAGGTTTTACTAAGTCTCTGAGAAAGAACATTGGGCACAGAGGAATCTTTGCACAGGATTGAGGCACATGGTGCATGGACTGACGGAAGCTTGGCAAGGATGAGAATAAGGGGACGTACTAGTAGTCGAAGTTCTACTTTCATTTTGAGGGGTCACTACCAGGTTAACAAAGGTAGTGACATTAAAAAATCATAGTTTCCCCTTCTTCAGTGACTGGCAATCTTTCATGCCTGCACCAGCTCTGTAAGTATTTGTCCGTAAATGGTATATCTACAGTGAGAATCTAGCCAAAGGCAGCCGACATGTATCCCTCCTTGGTTCCATCGGGCTCATTTCCTTTTACACACACTCCGCTCTCTCTCTACTAAAGACCCCCCTCTGCCTCTCCGGGGTCAAGGGTGGCTACTGGTGTCCTTGGGCTTGTTACAGCCATCAGCATTGAAGAGGGGAGTGAGGTATGTTCTAACTACTTCCATTGCTCTTCCATTGCTATCCCATTGTTACTTTTGTTGGTATTTTCATTGGTGCTTTGCCTCTTCTTATCATTGCATTTATTGTTTCTCTCTCCTTTCACCTAGCGGCGCAGACTGCGCTAAGAGAGGTACTGTTTACAAAGTGCAATGGGCCGCCAGAAAAATCATTGACTCTGGATCGGTGTCCCTCTATCTCCCTTACTCCCTCTCTGTGGTTCTGCATTGGCACTGTACCCTTCAGGGCCGTCCCAGGGTTCAGGGGAAGAGAGGGACTGGCACGCCACCTATACCTTGACAGCACCTCTTTTAAATACACATTTTTAAGTCTCACCTCATCGATATGAGCTGTGTTCTGCTTTTTCTGCCCCCCATCATGATGCTCGCTGTGGAAACTGCCATAATATAATGAAGGGTGCGAGCATCACTCACCCGATGAAAGGTCATAAAATTGCTCTGAACCTCAATGCCACATGTGACACAACCAACATTATATACTTACTAAAATGCCCATGCGGACAAGGTTACGTGGGCTACACTGAACGGAAACTTAAGACCCGTTTGAACGAACACAAAAGTAACATAAGAACAGGACAATTGAAATCCACAGTAGCTGTACATTTCATGGAGAAAAAACATAACATAAGCCAATTGAGGGCTTGCGTGTTGGAAATTGTACCAAAAAAAGAAGGACCCTTGAACAAGAAGATCCTCTTACAGAGGGAAAATTATTGGATTTACCACTTGTGTAGTCTTAAGCCCAATGGGCTTAACGAAAGAATGGAATTTACATGTTATCTGTAAAGTGTAATTATCATTGTAAAGCTAACAGTATATGCTGAGTATTATTCATGTTATAGCAGTTCTCTACATCATGCATACAACAGTATAACATTTGAAAATGCTGATAGCGTAGGACCCGTGAGATTGAGAAGCGAATGTTTTGTATCTGAGGAGAAAGCCTCGGAGTAGATAAAGTTATTTTTGAGTAGCTCTTGAAAAAAACACCGGAATTTCCTTAAGGTGCGCATGCGCTAGAATCGTGTTTGAACGAACAGCGTAGCAGCTACACGGAGCGGAGTAGCTTCGCGTAACTGGGACTAATCCTGTTACAATTAAGATGAGAGACGAACTCGGGGAACATCCCCTAACGGCTGGTAGAACGTTCACGGTAATGAGTGAATGCCCAAGGGGGCAGCGGCAAGCGCGCAATGTTACACGGATTAACGGTTAGAACGGGGAGTGAAAATCCTCGCTGAGTGTCATACACGAAGAAATGTTTTTTAACTAAAGGAGTTTAGATAGAGCTATTAAAGTTCACAATATGATACTTAAGTTGTATATGATGAATTAATATGATTTTGTGTGAGTTTATGAGATAGAGATGAAGAGTTTGATTACAGAAAATGTTTATGTGTTTAATTTTCAGGCGTTCCCTGATGAAGGTGCAGATTGCACCGAAATGCATTGGAATAATTTATGTCGACGCCTAATATGAATTAAATGGAAATCAATGTGAATGAATTGGTGAAAACAAGAATTAAAGATTACTAATGATATAAACTACTGGATGAATGATATTGTTTATCAAGGCTGAAACCCAGCATCCGATGCTTGTGCCTAGGGTGACACACCTGTGATGGAACAGGTGTGCGACCAGTAAAGTATCTTAATACACCTTGGAGGGAGGTGATACCCTAGAGCACAGTTTAAACAGATATAACCATTTAGTAGCGGTGCACAACCCATTTATTTGAAGTTATTGCTCTCCTCATCTCTCCCAGCCTCCTATCTCTCCTGGCCTCATCTAACCTCTCCCACCCTCTTATCTCTCCTGATCTAATATCATCTCTCCCAACCTCTTGTCTCGTCCGTCCTTCCTTCTCCTCGCCGCACATCATTTCTCTCAACTTCTTATCTGATGGCCTCACTTTCATCTCTTCCAACCTCTTATCTTTCCCTGGTTCACTTCAACTTCCCACCCTCTTATTCTTTCCAGCCTCCCTTCTCCTCGCTTTACTTCATCTCTCGCAGTCTTACTTTTCCATTCATCATTTCATCTCTCCCAGATTCAATTTTCCTGGCCTCAACTTATCTCTCCCAGCCTCTTGTCTCTCCTGGCCTCTCCTCTCATCACCTCATCTCACACAACGTCACTTCTCCTGCTCTCACTCCTTCTATACTCATTTCATTTCTCTGAAGCTCACCTCACTACTTCAGGCTACGCTTTTCTTCTTCCTATTTCACTTCTCTTGGCCTCTTCACACTCAACCTCATCCGTCCAAGTCTAGTCTCATCTCCCTCGTCCCATCCTCACTTCATCTTTCGTGGCCTCACTTCCCTTTCCCATCCACACCTTTCCTCTCCCATTCCCAGCCCTTCTCTCCCAGCCACGCTTCTACCAGCCTCATTTCAGCTGAAATCCCTTCTCTCAGCCTCAGTCCTCCCAGCCTCAACTGTGATCCTCAGCAGGTCATCACTACTGAATCAACATGTTGGGAATCATTAGACCCATGTGGGAAATGTATTGAATATGTTAGATTAGCATGAGTTGATAAACAGTTATACAGAATGTTTCATAAACACAGAAAAACAGCTTTGAAAGACAGTCACATTTTAAATGTATGACAGGTTACCTTTGACCTTCAAAAATGTGTGGCCACAGAATGATCAGTAACCCCCCAAAAGAGCGAGCTCCAGACTAAACCAGGGGGAAATTGAAATTACTTTGACAAAATGTATGCAATTTCCACATTTTGCTTTGAGTGAAATAAAAAAAGAAATCCTCAACATTTAGCCTTAGGCGAGTTTGCTTAATTTGTACCCATGGGAGACTGTTAGAGCAGAAACTAGATCACAGAGGAAAATTCAAGCCAGGTACCTCAAACCCAATTTTATGCATAAGGATACATCATTTTGTGAATATTCTCTAAAGTTTGTAAACTTTCAAAAAAATATACATGTTGCACACTCCAGTCCCAGACACGGACCCAGTGGCAAATGTACACTGCGGGGTACACTTCAGGAGGTGCTGCAAAACTTCTTTGTGGCCTGAAAGGATCGGGTTCTTTGAACAATCATTCAGAAGCCTGCATCTGCCCCCCCATTACCTCCCCTCTATAAGCCCACTCCAAGAGATCCCCACAAGTTATTCCCCCAGAACTCGAAGTAGGTGGAATTTATCACTTGATAAGTTGCAATCCCTGTGGTATTAGAATTTATTCGGTGTAATCATTTTGGACAGTCCCTCTAGGGCACACGTAATCAGGAACTTGATGTCAGTCCTCTAAGAGGTGGTACTATTAAAGAGAATGTGGTACCCGCAACAGCCGACTAGATTAAAACCTGGTCAAGGTCTTCGAAGAGATAGAACACTTTGGATTGGGAGAGAGTTGCAGCATTCTTGTACAGCAAGGCATAACCTCAGTCCTCCAAGAGGCAGAAGATTTCAGGTAGGGAGGTCATAGAATTTGTCTACAGCAAGACCTAAGATAACTCATCGAAGCAGCACTACTTTTAGGGCAATATCAAAAAACACTCAAAGAGGGAGTCTGTCCTTCCTGCTTGTATGACTTCTTAGGTCGTTGCTGCCAGTGCAGAGCAGAAAACATTCTCTCCCGCTCTACGGGAGCTCCAGATGAAGGGATTTGCAGATCACAGAATCTTTGCATGAGCCAGATGGATGGAGATGAGATTTCAAGAGCCGACCCACCAGGGATCATAGCTGGAATTAGTTCTTGGTATAACACTTCAGTCTGTTCTTGAAATAGTGTAGCTGCATTTTGAAAGTCACTTGCTCCCTGGTGTTAGTGCGGAAACCTCCATATCGCTTCATGTTTTCAACGTGAGAAGGCTCTAACGGATCATTCTTTTTCTGATGGCCGACAGTGACATCCTTGCAGGATCCAACGAGTAAGGATCCCATTCCATCGATAAAGAACTCTGGAAAACAAAATAGAGGCGGTCAGATAGGAGCCATAGCATCGTTGGAGGTCAGAGTGAAGGAGGCCAGAAGAACAAGAGCTCTGGCACTGGTCAGACTGGGCTGGTCACCAAAACTAGTTATTGACTCTAACTCCAGTTTTGAACCCAAGATGCAGGCAACATGGCACTTACACAGAATCTTACATAAAATAAGCTATATTCACGTTCATCTGGCTTTTTTGTCTTTGTTTACTTTTATTATCACCCAGAGATCCTTGAGGCAGCTCTAAGATACCTTTCAAAGTGCTTTCTTCTTATATTGTTAGCTTAAGTATGCACTGATAAGGAGAAAATTACTGACTTTGAGTGATTTTACTAATTTTGGTCCTGGCTGGGATATTAAAATACTGATCATGCGGGTAAAAAAGGCCTGGTGGCAGCCCGAGATGTGGTAATTATACTCTATTTGGGTCGCGGCCACACAACAGACTGCTGTGGGGTGCTATTCTCAAAAGGAAATGTCTTTTCTTCCCCAGCTCCCGAGGCTGAGTGTTTGGTTTCTCTTAAATGAAGATCAGCGCACACGTCGCAGTGACCCGATTTCAGAGAGACCGAAACTGAAATGAGCAATTAGGCTCATTTAAGTTTCACTTTCTACGTGCTCAGGGGGCTATCTCAGCTCCCGGAGCACGTAGAAAGTCAGGAGAAGTATCACTGGAAAGGGGAGAATCTCCCTAGTGGATCCCTGTTTGGAGATCGTCCCAGGAGGGCAGTCCCCAAGCAGGTATCCACCCACTGGACACCAGAGTGGGGGGAGCGGCCTCTTGGGCAAGGGCCTTTCATTCCACCAAAATAATTAGGTTAAAATCAGTCTTTTGGCCCCCCTTGGGGAGCAGATGGGGGCTTTAGAAAGCCCATTAGATCCCAGGGATTTTTTTAAATTGTATTTAGGGGTGGGGGCTGCCTGAAATGGGCTTGCAGTCACAATATTCCACAGTCTCCCAGCCCCGCAGGAGGCAGATGGGGGAAATAGCCCCCGCTCTGCCCACTAAATGCCAGGGATTATTTTTCTTCTTGTATTTAGGTGTGGGGGCTGCCTGAGATGGGCATGCCAATGCCCCCAACCCTCTGCAAAATTCTACAGTCTTTCAGAAAGCACACTAGGCACCAGGGATGTTTTTCTAAATGTATATAGGGGTTTGGGCTGCCCAAACTGGGCATGCCAATCCCCCCACACCCTCAGAAAAAACATTCCACAGTCTTTCTGCCCCACCAAAGCAGTCATGAGCACTCAACATTTTCTCTATGTATGCTGCATGCAGGCTACATAGAGAAAATAGCCTCCCTACAGGTGCCAGGCTGGGTGCTGCCCGCGACTCCACACCAATCACAACGCTGCCGACGTCTTGGGATAGTGCTTTGGATTCTACACAGTGCAGTGGTTTTATGTTCCCTGCATTCAAATTGCTGTTGTGATATTGTTTTAGATGTTACAAAAGTGCGGTGCGTGAGGTGTTCTCATCCTCCCCTCCTGTCAGCATTAGGCTGGCACTTGACATCAGATGCTCTATTTGTTTTGTGCACTGAATGTGTAGCTTTAATGTTCTCTTGGTGTGGCACGTTAAATTCCTGGCTGGCGCATGGATTGGGTGTTCTCTTGATGCTTTGCGTGGTATGCTCCGTGGTGCTGTGTTCTATTGTTGCAGTAAAGTCCTGATGGTGTACTTTGGTCTACTAATGCTTGGATAAAATATTGGAGCACTGATTGAATGTGGCATTTGTGCAATGTGTTCAGTGTTTTGTTTGTGCTGCAGGTTCCGTTGGTAAAGTGCTGAACAGTCCTTTTGTTGCTATGCTTGGTAGGTGCTTTGATTCAGTGCAACTAAATGTTCTTTTGTAGTGGTGCATTCAGTGTTCTGTTCGTACAGTCATTCTAAGAGTTATCTCCTCAGGCGTTATTACATATTATGTGGTGCAGTGCTTGAAAGGTTCTGGTAGTGCTGTGCTTGGTATGTTCTCTTTTTTGGGGAGCTTAGGTGTCCTTCTGATGTTCCCTCGTGCACTGCATTATAGGCTACTCTCTCGCTGGTTGGTAACGCAAGGGCAGGGCTAGGTACATGGCTCGAAACATCTCTGGGATGTAGCACTGCTGCTCTAAACTAAGATTCAGATTTAACACAGGCTTTCCACTTGTTTTGGGATGATGGCTTTAATCTGTGTGTTATACATTTTTATAATAACAATTTCACATGTATTTCATTTTCTAACTCCAAATTTGCCATGCTTTTTTTTTGACCGCTCTATGGGGGAGTTGCAATCAGAGAGGTGTGGGCTGAACATGATTTTGGCTGGGGATTTCAATGCTAAACTAGGCAGTGAAGCCTTCGTTTATGGTGAAAGGCCGCCCTGAGCGGATGTGTGGGGGTGTACACTGCAGGGACAAGATCAGAAAGGTTATTACCTGTCTATTAATAGCCCCACGTTTGGTTTGTGTAATGCAATAGAGATCACAGGGGTGATCTTATTAGGACCCACGGGGTGCAGGATGTGGAGGGGCCGGCCCGGGGATTGGACGGGGTCATCACACCTCAGAGTGGTTGACACCATCCTGCTTTCTCAAATTTGCTTGAAAATACACAATTTGCCCACCCTTTTTTCAAAAGTTCTAGGGGAAGAACCCCCCCCGAACCCTCAAGAGGTGGTTTGGGCTCACTCGTTTCGCTCGCTCACCGCAATGCAGTATGACAATTGTTTTACGCCACACCACTTTCAAATGTCACCATCCACCACTGGATGGCAGCATGGTTCAACAGCAGATTGTTATACTTGGCAATGGATCTTAGCTACAAACACAAAGCAATTGTCAATATTGGAAATTATGGAACTGTTAGAGTCAATGGCTTTTGGACCGATGTATGCCAATTAATGGAAAAGCGAAAACTGAGAAACCACATTGGAGGAAACAAAATCATGGAAAACAAATTTTAAGGAAAGACAAATTAAAAGAAATACAAATACATCAAAAGAGAAAGGAAACATTAAAAATAAAGACAGCTTTAAGGAAAAATCTAAACTTACGTTAAACTTTAGGGGTAGTGAGGGGTTTAGGGGTTTCAAGACACACATTGTTTCTGAGTGAGGAGAGGTTTTTAGGGGAATGGGATAGGTAGAGAGCAGGCATAAAAGGGGATTTTAACCTGTTAAGTGTGGGTGTCAGCCAATGGCCAACATTGGGGAGGCACCTAAAGACCACACCACCACCCCAATAGGAGAAAGAGTCTGTCTGCCCTCTGTGGGGAGGAGGATGGATGGGGGTAATTAACCCTGATTTGCCCCCCCCCCCCCCCCCCCCCGGGGCGGGGTAAAGAGCCATCTAGACACCAGGGTCATTTTGTTTTAATTATAGAGGGTGGGGGCGGCCCATTATGGCCATGGCCATGCCCCATCCCGAAAAACTATAATGACAGTTTTTCTGCACCCCTTGGATTGGGGTTAATCGCCCCAATCTGGGGTGATTAACCCTAATCTGCCCCCTGGGGAACAGAAACCCCACTAAACATCAGGAAGGGTTTTTTTCTTTTTTTTAAAAGCCCACCATGGGCATAGCCGTGCCCCCAATCCAACAAGACAGAGACTCTTTCTGCCCAGGGAGGTGTCATTATTTACCCCGATATGCCCCCCCAGGGGGTCAGAAAGCCCACTAGAAGCCAGGGAATGTTTTCGTTTTTTGAATATCGGGGTGGAGGCTGCCCAGCACGGGCATGGCTATACCCCACCACAAGTAAATGGGGAAACAGTCTTTCTGTCCCCCTGGGGGCAGATGCGGTTAATTACCCCCAATATGCTCCTGCGGGGGGCAGAATGCCCACTAGATGCCAGGGATTTTTTCCCCTAAAAATATAGGGGTGGGGGATGCCCACCCTGGGCATGACAATTCCCCCCACCACAACTAAATTAGGCAACAGTCTTTCTGCCCCCTGTGGGGGGAAGATTGGGGTAATTACCCGATCCCCCCGAGAGTCAGAAAGCCCACTAAAAACCAGGCAATGTTTTTTTTAATTTAATATAGGGTTGGGGCTGCCCAGCTTGGTCATTACTATGCCCCCAGCCCAATTAAATGAGTCAACAGCCTTTTTGTCGCCCCATGGGGACAGATAGGAGTAATTACCCCGATCTACCCCTGGGGAGCAGAAAACCCACTGGACTGAACGAGATTCTTTTTTTTTCAAATATAGGGATGGGGCTGCCCACCATGGGCTTCATTATGCTCCCACCCCAGCTAAAATGGCATCAACCTGAGGCAGATGCCCCTCTTGGGGACAGAAATCCCACTAGACACCAGGGATTTCATATAGGGGTGGGGGCTGCCGAGCATGGATTTAGCCATGCTCCAACCCCAAGTTAATAGGGCAATAGTCTTTCTGTCCCCAGTGGGGTAGAAGGCCCACTAGACACCAGGAATTGTATTATTATTTTAAAAACATATAGTTTTGGGGGCTGCCTACCTGGGTATACCCATGCCCCCAGCCCAAAAAACTATAGTGACAGTCTTTCTGCCCCCTGGAGGGCAGAGGGGGGTGATGACCACCAATCTGCTCCTCCCCCGGAGGGGCTGAAACCCCACTAGACACCAGGGAATGTTTTAAAAAAAGAATAGGGGTAGAGTCTGCCCGCCATGGGCAAAGCCATGCCTCAACAAGAGGCATAGTCTTTCTGCCCTTGGAGAGATAGTCTTTCTGCAGAAAGCCCACTAGGAGCAGGGGAATTTTTTATTCATTTTTAATTATAGGGGTGGTGGATACCCAGCATGGTCATGCTATACCCCCACCCCAAGTAAATGGGGTAAAAGTCTTTCTTTACCTCCCTGGGTTGCATATGTGGTTAATTAACCCTGATCTGCTCCCCGGGGGAGGAGCAGAAAGCCCACTAGATGCCAGGAAATTTAAAAACAAATGCAAAATATAGCGGATGGGGCTGTCTACCATGGGCATGGCCATGCCCCCCCTCCAACTAAATGGCAGAACATTCTTTCTTCCGCCCTTGAGGGTGTAGATTGGGGTAATTACCCCTGATCTTGCCCGCTGTGTGAGGGGGGGCAGAAAGCCCACTAGAAGCCGAGTGCACTTTTTTTAAATATAGGGGTGGGGTCTGCCCAGCATGGGAATTGCTTGCTCCCATCCCAAGTAAATGGGGCAACAATATATCTCCCCCCCTGGGAGGCAGATGGGGTAATTACTCCTTATATGCTCCGGGTGAACAGAAAACCCACTGTATGGCAGCAATATATAATTTTATTAAAATATGGGATGGGTCCTTCCCATCTTAACATCACCCTTAAACCCTAACCAGTCTTTCTGCTTCCCTGCAGAATAGAGCAGCCCCTCCCATTAGCAAGCGAGAGGACATTTGATTCTTTTTGGTGCAGTTTTTCCATACGGGCCAGGAGAATGTGGCCAACTCCCATTATAGTCCCACTTGCAATGCTGAACAGCTGTACTATTTTGGGCTTCTGTGGCTGACACCTGGACAAACCTACCAGACCCAGACAGTTCTGAAAATAAGACATCTAGAAGAGTACAGGGTGGTGTGCTCTGCATGTGTCCCACACCGTTTTCTTACCCACAATGCCTTGCAAACCTCCAATGCTGGCTAAAAACACACATTTTTCTCATATTTCATGAGGAACACTTCTGAAATTTGTGGGGAGACACGCATTTATTACCACACAGCAGTCACCAAAGTCCCCTGGTAAAAATAATACTTCCCTTGTGTGGGTGGACCAAGAGACCTTGGAAAAAATGTCTCTAAAGTGCTACGTGGAGAGATCAGCAATAGGGGCAGCTGCAGGATTTGGGGTCTTGGTCAGCTGTCACCCATAGAAACCTACCAACCACAGACAGTCTTTAAAAGTAGACAAACAATGAATCCAAGGTGGTGTGCCTAGTGTAAATCCTGTGAGGTTGTCTTACCCACAAGGCTGTGCAAACCTCAAACTTTACCTGAAATCATTCATTTTCCTCACATTTCTGTGATGGATATAGAGTAATCGGCCGGACTCCACAAAACATTTGTACCACCCAGTATTAATCCACTTGTGCTGTTAAAAACCCTGCCCCACTTGTGTGGTTGAACCTAGTGCCCGTGAGAGGAACATATCAAACTATCAATGGGAGACCCCTCGCTGGGGCGTTGAATCTCAGGGAGGGAGAACAGTTAAGGCCCTCTCCGGGATGAGGGTTGGGCTAGAAACTCAGATGGGGTTTGGGTGCAGAGCATGGTTGAAAGCTTCAGATTGCAGTTCCCAGTTTTGGACTGGCATTTTTGGCAGCCTGCCAGTCGGGTACTTCCCGATGGGTCAACTTCAAATGGCTAGTGTTTTGGTCCTGTGACACTGGCTGTTCGAGGCCAGGCCATTTGACGTTGCTAGAGGGCCTGAAAGGCCAGTCAAACACTGCCAGTTCCCACTGCACTAGGCTGAAGGTCATGTGCAAAGAAGTGTGTGGTCTCATAATTTTGGGGCTGTTATATCTGGGTTTCATTCTTTTTCAACAGCATCACTTTCAGATAATGTCAGGACGCACTCTGTGTCTTGGTGTGTGGCGCACAGCTCTCCCTGCGCATTTATCCACTTTGCATTACACACTGCCCTTGTGCATACAGTGTCATCATCAGAGATGTCATGTCTAAACTCCTGTGTGATGTTGTGAGCTGGTCATGGAGGGTGCATGAGCTATGGTTTGCTAAGTTTACTGGGGACTTTTAGTGTTTATTAGGTTTTGCAATTTATCCAGTATAACTCTAATGGGACTGTAATTGGGATTTTAATGGAATTTCTGAGGTTTCCATAAATAAATGTTTATATTATCAAAGGAAACCATAGCATTCCTTTAACAAAATATTCTGTGATTTTTATTGTTATGTTTTTGACCGAACCATGTCCTAGCCAAGGTGGCTTTGCATACCATATGGCCACTCATAGCTGGGGCTACATACATTCACTGACACCTCTAAACTGGCGGACTCATGTCTGTAGGAAGGTGGAATCTGGCTACATGTTTGCCCCCACTTTTTTCCTGGTGTTTTGATGGTTTTGTAACTTAGTCTGGCTGGGATCCTGCTATCCAGGGTCCCAGCATGTCTGCTTCCTCTCTAAGTGATTGCATGTACTTTAGATACACTCCAGATTGGTTCCTGGGTTACCCTTGTGAGTCCCTAGTATATGGTACACTAGGTACTAAGGGCTTAGGTATCCCAGAGGCCTACCAGGGGCTGCAGCATGTATTATGTCTCCCCTGGGAAGCCTTCCAAAATGACACCACAGGACTGATTCTGCAGCCTGGCTAAGGTGGTGCATGCACCCCTTACTAAGATATAAGTTACCTATATCTACCGTTAATTACTGCACATAGAAACCTATCAGTCACCCCTATGGCAGACCTTATCAATCCTGAAGGCAGGGTACCTGGTTTCATTTGAGAGGGTGCCAATAAATGAGCAGGGCCCCTCTGCATCTTCCGGAATCTATTCTCTGAGGCTGTTCTGTAATGCAGCCAGACCATATACTCTTAAGTGCATTATAACCTTGCTGTAAGTGCTAACTTTGGAATGGCTGCATGGCAACATGTCACGTTTGGTGTCAAACACTTTGGAATCCCCCCCCCCCCCCCCCACGAGTCCTAGCGGCGGGGGTAGAATTCCACCCTTCCAGAGGGAGAGACATGAACACACCGGTACACACGGTACCAGTTTAAAAGAGCCCTGGCATCACAAAATGGATGCTGCAGCCACAGACATGAATCTGGCCTTCTGCTGCTGACCAAAACTCCAGCAGGAGAGGCCTGGACAATAGGTTTCCTGTCACAGGGAGGTGTGACCACCTCCCAGACAGGCTTTAGTGTATTGGGGCTGGGTGGGTGCACTCAGAGTGCTTTGATGTCTGCCCTTGGGGCACTTTTGGTGTCCCTGTGCATAGTCCAGTTCAAACCGGTTGCAGGGACACTCAGCCCCAGCCCTAGCGTGAAACTGGACAAAGGAAATGGGTGTAGCCACTCCTCTTTCCAAACCCTCCCATAGATGGGTCCCTAGAGTGTGTCCAACACCTTCCTTAGGTATAAGTAAGGAACCCCTGGCAACAGCACTTTAGATTACACCTGGGCGAAACTCTGAAACTGAATCCTGGAACTTCGATGCTCTACTAAAGACTGGAGGATGGAAGAATCTCCCTTGGGGTCAAGGAGTGACTCCCCTGCTTCAGCAGGCACCAACAAAGCATTTTCTGGTCTGCATCTCCAAAGCTCCCGTCTGACTCTGAAGTATTTGCAGCCCAGGATGAGGATTTCCAGACTTCTAGAAGGCCGACCCGAGTCCCCAGCAAAGCTGAGACACGCAGCTCTCACGAGTGACGTGGAACCGGAACTCCTGGACACCGTGCACATTTGCTAGGGGCATTAACTTCCTGATCTTTCCTGAAGTTGTGCTTTGGGTTTCTTGTAGCCCAAGCCCCGAGCACCATCGGCACCGAAGATTGTGGGCCTACACTCCACGAGTGTTCCATGAGCCTGCTTCTTGCATTTCTGCTCGAGGCTCCTTCGCGATCCCTGGTCCGTCGACTGGTGGGTCCCCATGAAGGCCATTTGGATTTTTGATTGGGCTTGCCTGGTTGCTCCAGATGTGCCCTGTTTCCCTACCAAGTGGTGAGTCCCACAGACCTTGCTGGTACACACCGAAGCATTTCTTTGATTCCTGCGTGAGTTGCTGTTGCCAAGGCTTTTTAGGTCCAATCCGGAAACGACACTGCAGCACTTGACATCCTTCGTGGAACCGCTAGATTCCAGATTCTGGTTGTTGTTGACGCCTCCTGGTCCTCGTGGCTAAAGAGTCAAGCTTCACTTCTTCACCTGAAACCACCCGACATCGGTGGGCATTCGACTATCGTGCCCCAGGTCACTGGCTAGTGACCCAGACTCTGTTCCCTCTGCTCTGAGGTTCTTCTCATCTTCGATCCATATTGGATCACTTCGGACACTTTCCTCTACGACGGCAGCAGCACTTTGCAGCAGATCGCCATTGAAAATGACACCGAAACCCGACACCAAAAGACACCCATGCACACGGCTTCCCTGGGTAAGGTGACTCAAGTACTCCATTGCTCCTGTGGGTGTTGGCCCTAGAACCCCTTAAGTCAAAAGGGGTTTGCTTAAAGTCCTCCTCCAAGTGTCCCTTTTCTTTAAATTTCCAACCGTGACTTTCCCCATAGAAGTTAATGGTAACCCGCAGCTGTGTTTAGACACTACACGGGCTGTAGTGAAGTAGTGTGGCTCACTGGTTAGAGGCGGCAGACCCGAGAGCAGAGGACGGCCCGGGACCAGGGTTCGATTCCCGGCGCGGCAGGTTTCTGGACCAGGGTCAGCGGACTCGATAATTCTCTCGCCTCAGTGCCCACTCTGATCAGCGATCACACTCGGCAACTCTGGGCATTAGCTTGCCTCATCTTCACTAACGGCCCCACCAGACCGCCGGGGATGCCTGGTCTCACCCTGGAGATACCCATTAAGGGACCATCTCTCAGGGAAGCCAGGAAGGGTTTCGCAGCGGTCGAAGCGCCTTGGGACCCTACGGGTAAGTAGTGCGCTATATAAATGCCAATACATTTACATTTACATTTACATTTACATTACATTTACATTACATTTATACATTTACATTTGCTCCTTGTGGGTCCCATGTGTCACTACCTTGGTGGTTCCTTGTGGCCCCAGCACTTCTACAGGCTCTAGGCCTTGTGCCCAACGAAGTTGTGGTTCTTATACCACTTTATTTATATATGGTTTGGTATGCCCCTAGGGCTCAAGTTATATTGTGCTAGTTTACTGTGTGCTATTGAGTTTTCTGTATGTACTTTTGCCTCTTGCCTCATAAAGAAACTAGAGGGATGTGTTTAGAGTAAATACATGTATTTTATATATGTACCTGGTGTGGTTCACCTTTCATTTGGTCATTCATGAGATTATAGACTGGTAAAACAAGCCGCTTTACATTCCTTCAAGACTTAGCCTGAAGGCTGCTCTCCACAGGGATAGCTTTCAATAAAGGTTGTCTTTAACCTACCATCAATAAGGGTCGTTTGGACTGGTGCAAGGTGCCCACTAGAATACTGGACAGCATATGCCAGGCCAACTTCTCACAATGTCTTGTTTCATAGAGGTTGTGGAAGAAGCTAAAATAAGTTCTCCAGCCATGTGAGAATAAAGTCTGTCATTCTCATTAAAACATGTACGTCCAGCAGCAGCATCTGTCAGCTGATTCCAAAGTGTTCTACTGCAGCCTCCCAGAGTGTTCTAGAGAACAACTAGAGCGCTAACAGTCTTGCTAATGACAACACTATGGCACACTTGAAGACATCAAGAACACGTCATGCACAGCACCGGCTGGGAGCCGACATAGGCATGGGCACATGGCCTGTCCATGAGGCCAGGCACAGCGGTCTACCCCTCCTGCACAAAACTTAAGGCCTTGAGCAGGAGGGGTTTGGGCTCGGAGGCACAGGGCACAATGCCAATATAGAACATGAACAGAAATAGCCCCGGCAAAGTACAGAAAAAGTGCAAAGAGCAAAGTGGCACTTTAGTTGGGTGTTAAAATGAGACAAGAACTAAAGTAAAGAAAAAAAAAAAAACAACACTTGAAATACTTTATAGGTAAGTCAGTTAACTGTAACTTGCAGCCCCATCATGCACTGCTTACGACTTTGTATATTACATTACTCATGACATTCAAAGAACAATATTGTTGTATTAACTGCTGAGTACCGCGGTTCCCAAAGTAACATGTAAGTAATATGTAAAGTAATGTGTGAGGTCACAAGCAGTGCATGATGGATACAAGGGGCCTTGAAATGAGACAAAGTTGTTGCATGAGGTTAACATAATGGAAGTGCACTGCTGCCATGTTGGTATGATGCAGTGAAGGAGCGGCCAAGAAGCTTCAATAGTAGACAGTCTTCTGAAAACAAGATGGCTTCTGTGTGGTTAATCTG
Organism: Lissotriton vulgaris; assembly: GCF_964263255.1. Lineage (NCBI taxonomy): Eukaryota > Metazoa > Chordata > Amphibia > Caudata > Salamandridae > Lissotriton > Lissotriton vulgaris. The sequence continues at coordinate 1,925,078,883 of NC_141694.1, forward strand.
ACACTTTCATTCGGACACTGGAGCTGGGCCCAAATACTGTACACAGATGAAGTCCCAACAGAGAAGGGATAGGACATGAGGGGACAGGGAGTGAAGAGGCAAGCATCGTCTTACCTGTGTGTGCAACTCTTGCTAGCTTGGGGTCAAAGCCAACACTCTGTACCCTGACTGTGTGCGCCATGAAGAAGTTGACGACTCCTCCAGTGAAGACACAATTTGGAAATCCTTCAACTGGCCCATATGAGCCTCCTCTCCAGTGCACGCAGTCCCCGTCCTCATCACCTTCTTCGTACAGAAGCCTGAAGCTGAAAAAGTTTCCATCCACGTTCCCACCCACCTGAGGGGAAGCAAAGTGTATGTCAGAGTCAACACCACAAAAAGACATTTAACACAAATGTGGGGAGCTCTGGGGTCCACCCTCTGCTCCCATCATGCTTTGATCTCGCACTCATGCTCAGGTAGCTCCTCTGATTCTCAATGAAAGCTTACACTGAATCGTGAATCATCTCCTCTTACACGTCTCACTTATATCTGTTCAAACCCCCCGCTTCATCCACTGCCATCACTTCCTGAACTCCGACCAGCAGCGCTCGTACAGCATACAGCACGGCGCCAAGCTGCCCCACGTTTTCACCCTGGTGGGACAGTACCACATGGAATTCAATGCAGTCTGTCCTTGGAGGTTTCTTAAATACCCTCTCTGGGCAGTATCCCATGGATTTCAACTCAGTCTGGCCTTCACTAAACTGGGAGCTGCCCACCCAGAGATGTTTTAAGGCATAGACAAAGTGGGCCCGGCCCAGGGCCCCCGCCTTTCAGGGGTCCACTGATAGAGTCAGCTCAGATCTGTAGAGAGTCTTGTCCTGATGACCTTGCACAGTTCTTAACCCCTTCACTGCGGCGGCTATTCCGGCGCAGTGCTAAGGGGGCGTGGCGGCCGCGCGGCGGCCGCATGCTGGTGACGGAACCGCTCCGTCACCAGCGTCGGTTGACCTGTGCTTGTGACGGAGCGGTTTCGTCATGGCCCGCCCCGCTCAATAGAAGGTCAGTGCAGGCACGAAATTCACGCCGTGCAGGCGCGCCGAGCGGGCCATGACGGAACCGCTCCGTCATCAGCACAGCTCACCCGTAGCTGATGACGGAGCGGTTCCATCATCAGCACTTAACGGGTTAAACAGATTGTTTGGAATACTGTTTTCCTTTCATTTATTTTTAATGTGAGTGATGTACCATGCAATATCCATAAACAAAGCTTGTTTCACATCAAAACAGGACCCTGCATATGAAAAATAGGAGGGGGTCACAAAGATTATTTGTGATAGTATTAGTGAGCTGCTGCATATTCCTAATATGGGAAAACACATCACTAACCCCGAACATTCAATGCAAACAGATTTAGAATTTGGACCAGTGTGGCTGCGCACTGGCCAAAGAGGGCTTGAAAGAGCTGTAAATGTTAAATGGATCATAAATTCAAAGCTGTTCTGAACAGGGGCCCCCAAAATACCTTTGGACCTGTTCCCCCAAAATCCTTACGATATCCCTGTACCTCCTTTGAAGATATCACCAGGAGGACAACATACAATATGTCCAGAGCTCTGTACGACTGATCCAGATGTGCACTCCCTTGTGGGTCACACACATGTTTTGGGGTTGGACTGTTACCGAGCACTAATGGGAACAATTGTTGTTCCTGTTCATCTACAGAAAGGGCCTTGGTGGATCTTAAACCCAACACCAGGGGTGTAACCACTCCCCTCTTCTTTCACCTGACTAACAGCATGACCCCGTCTGTAGGGCGGCCCTGTAGGTCATACGCGTCTCAGTCCGTGACACTGGTTAAGACATCACAATGGGAATGCGTTTCTGATGTGTGATTTCTTAATCTATCCTAGCCTGGCCACCCTCGCTCACCTGTCCCGATCATACTGGAACAAGCTCCCCCTTCCATAGCATCAGCTTCTATCATGCCAGACAGGATGCTAAGGTTGTATCTTTTTTATTAGCGGCTCTTTTTATCATCATAGAAACACTCAAGAGACACAAGCCTGAATATGGTTTTGCGTTAGACATTACTTCATGGGTGGATAATAGTTACTCCAAGCAAGGAGGTGTCATGGTTCTCAAAGGTATACGTGAAGGTATATCAAGTGTACGTCTCTCAGAACATCTTGCAGTCAATCTTCCAGAGCAGAGCATGACCACTCACATTAGTTAACAGCCAACTCTACTTCTCTTCAACTGGGTAGATACATTGGGATTATTTGTGGCGGATCTTGCGCTCTTCTGACATTGCCTTAAGTTAACATTTACTCGTCCCTTCTTGTTGACTTTCTCAGTATGTACCCTCTCCCCTGGAGCCCTGCCCTTGCTTTCGTATGCAACACATTCATGGGTCATTGGAGATCACAGAAGAACAAAAGGAGGGGAGGAAGGAAGACCAACAAGTACAGAGTCAGGTGAAGGCCAAGCGATGACCTGCCGAGTTCACAGCCCGAGAGTCAGATTATTGTTGTATACATGTTGTCATCCAGAGCACAATAGTCTACAGTTACCCATGAGTAACTTTAATAATGGCCTGGGCGGAGTTTGCAGAGTTCCACTATGCGAACCTAGACAAAGTCACAATAATCTTTGCAACGCTTTGCCAATTTTCAGCGCCGGGTGTTTGTTCTGCACTGTAAAATCAGCACGAACTCACGTGGCAGCTTCCTCCACACAAGCTTTAATTTTAAAGCTAACAAAGGTCCTAAGCTTTTAGATGCCTCGAAGAATAATAAGCACAGGATTTGAATAAGAACTGTGTGTCTTTATCCTCCAGTGTCCAGCCGGACAAGGAGGTGTTTATTTCAAAGGATTAGAGAATATATACAGAGTTTAGAAGTGGAGCAAACCACAAATTAATAACTGGGCACAAGCCTGTACCAAGTCAAAGAGAAAAACAATACATGGGGAAAAGAATAACAGGCAAACAGGTTGGAGAAAAAGGTGGCGTACATTACAGTGAAATCTTACGTAAGCTCTAACCAACAGTTTTTGCAACACATATTACAAAATGAAAAGGAAGCAGTACTGTTCAAACAGTCGACGTAACGTTTCGATCCCTGTCTCCAAATATTAAATTGGGATCATCCTCAGGACTACAAATATCAATTTTGCCTGATTGTGTTTATACAAGCCAGGCACTAAATTGTAGTGCGGACACAACGGTGACGGGATTGAGGCGGGTGGAAGCATCAACCTATCTAGGACGCCAAGCGGTTAGCGTTAGGCGGCATCGCGGTTCAGTGGGGAAACTTCAATGGTGTTTCCGACCAGATACTAGTGGTGTGACCTTAGCAGTAGTTTATTTACTGCCGGCTTCGTGAGCTTGTGAAGGGCCGCGCACAATGAGGCGAGCCTGTTCCTTGCGATCCGCAATGTGATCGCCGTGGGACGGCGAGTGGGTCCCGTCTGGTGAGCGTGGCAGCTGTTCCTTCACACAAGCGGCAGGTTTCTCAATGTTAGCAGTGCCAACCTGCCACTACCGCCCGCATTGAGAAATCTCGTCAGGAGGTGGTCTAGCGTTAGATTTTCCTCTCTCGTGCTTGGCAACTTACCATTGGTGAGCCACAAGAGAGAAAAAAACTCTCCTTTGTGCCACTATGATGAGTTTTTCGGAACTTGAGCCCTATGCGCAGAGCAGAGATGGAAAAACTCTGCAAACTCCCTGAGTGGAGCGGAGTTTACCTGCCAGGCCTACTTCAATAATGAAGAATCCGAGAGATTATATGTACATTGACATCTTTTCATGGAGTTCTTGCATGCTGAAAATAAAGGTTAAATTAGTCCTCTAATGTTAAAGTGAGACGTGCCAATCATTTCTGATTCCTTTTTTTAATTTTTTTATTTCTTTATTAAAATTTTTATCCCATTTTTACAATAGTTTCCAAAATAGCACATAAAGCATTCAGTACAAAAAAGAGAGAAAAAACAAACAAAAATCATATTCATATACACTTTAGTATTATCTACATACCGTTATCAAATTTGACGTAATTATACCATTAACATTACTTTCTAACTTTCTACACTCCCGTCATGAATACTCTTCCTTAATTCTTACTATTCTTCCAACAAATAGAGGTTTCCAAATTCTTTCACCCAAAGCTCTCGCCCTCCTGCCCTTTCTTTCATAGATAGCTTTCTCCAGATTATAGGTAGAGATCAACCTTGCTATCCAAAGTTCAAATGTAGGGGGGCCCTATCGAGCCATGCTCTTGCAATTCCATTTCGATACACCGCCGTTACCATAAACAAAAATTCTATGTGGTGATCTTCTGTTTCTCCCACGACTCCTAGGATTATTATATCATCTGTCAATTTTCTTTTAATTCCCAATGAGTTTACCAAAAAATTCTCAATTGCCCCTTTTAGTGTATGTAGTTGTGGACATTGAGCGAACATATGAACAATATCCGCCTCTAATTAGTCGCATCGTGGGCATGTGATTCCAGTGACCCCACCCCACTGTGCAATTCTAGCTGGCGTATGATATAAGGAATATATTGTTTTGTAGTGTTGCGATTGTAGTGTTGCAAAGCATAGAACTGTGTGCCCTAAATCCAAGGATGTCTGTAGATCCTCCATGGAGGCGCCCACCTTTTCCACCCATTTGGTGGCAAACTTATCTCTATCATCGATTTTTAATGTATACAATTCTGCATAAAGCTGTCTAATTGTACAACGATTCGTCTTCTCTACATATTCCATAATCCTACTATGTTCAAACCCTATTAATTCACCTCTTTTATCTGCTAGATAACTTCTTAGCTGTAAGTATTTAAAAAAATTGTTTCCCCTTATACCATATTTCGTTTGTAAGTCCTGGAATTGTCTAATTGTCCCCTCCGTGTCCATTAGGTCCCCTATCTTTTTAATCCCCTTATTGTCCCAATCTTTCATAATTGTATCCCTGAATATATCCCCTGGCAGTGAGTGATTATTGTATAATCGTGTATAGTAATTATATCGGCCGATACCTAGCTTTTTTGCCACCACCCTCCAAACTGCTTGTAAAGTCTTAAACTTAGTGTGTTTAAAATAGTTGTAATCAACTGTTTTCAGCAGGCCATTCTCGGCTTCCCTCCCCAACTAGTGCTCTATATCCATTTGTATCCTGATTCTCGTTTCCCCCTCCACCTAGTAACCCCTGTGTGTACTGCAAGACTGCCGCCCAATAATAAAGTCTAAAATCCGGGGCTCCCCATCCCCCTTCTCCCTCGGAAGTACCATGTATCGATACGCTCTTCTGGTCTTCCCTTGGGCCCAGATTAGTCTATTAAGTATTAATTCCAGTTTCCTGAACCATGATTGTTCAAAGAACAATGGGATCGTTCTAAAAAGATATAAGAATTTTGGAAAAGTAATCATCTTAATGACATTTATCCTCCCCATTAATGTCAGGTGTAAGTTGTGAATTCTTTCGGTGTTTCTTTTTACTTTATCTAGTAGTGGATTCATATTGAGTTCTACTAACTTATCTAAGTCGGTGGTCACCTTTATCCCTAAATATGTGGCTTTGGGAACAATTCTATTATCTTGATGTATTGTGTATTTATTCTGCACAATCTGGGTTTTACCTTTATTAATTGAATATCCTGCATTCATTCCAAAATTCGAGGCCTCATGCTCTATTTCAGCTAACGCTCTCCCTGGTTTTGGTGTTATAATGGCCACATCATCTGCATAGGCGAATAGCTTGTAATCCCTCCCATGCAGTGTCACCGGGTAGATGTTACTATTGCTATCTAACTTTCTTAGAAATGGATCTAAATATAAGGCAAACAGCAGGGGCGAAGCTGGGCAGCCCTGTCTGGTCCCTCGTTTCATCTGGACTTCCTTTGTATAGCTTCTATTTATTCTTATCCTTGCTGTTGGTACTTCATAGAGAGCCTGAATTGCCTTAATGTAGCCCTCGCCTATCCCGAACCCCTTCATAACCCTCCATAAGTAGTCCCACGAGACCCTGTTGAAGGCCTTTTCAGCGTCGAGAAATATGGCTGCGACAGGGTCTCGCGACACCTCCGCGGCATCCAGAATAGTTATCATTTGTCTAGTATGTTGGGTCGTGCCTTTCCCAGGGATGAAACCATGCTGAGAAGTACTAACTAACCCTTCAATAATTTTGCTAAGTCTCTGAGCTAATGATTTTGAAAAGATTTTTGTATCTGCATTTAAAAGAGTGATTGGTCTGTAGGACCCCGGCTCTAGTGGTGGCTTGTCTTTTTTCAGGATCACTATTATGTCTGCACCTGCCTAAGAATGTGGTATCGAACTACCTGCCTGTGCCTGTCTAAAAGTCTCTAACATGTCTCCCCCCAGTTGTTCCCAAAATGTTTTATAAAATTCAGCCGGGATCTGATCTGGTCCTGTAGCTTTCCCCACCGGTAAGTTTCTCACGGCCTCCCTTACCTCCTGTAGTGTTAATGGAAGATCTAATTCCTCCTTAGCTTCGGTGTCTAATATATCATGCTGTATTCCCACCAGATAGTCTGTGATTTTTTCATCACCATTTCCTACGTTTGATTCGTATAGGTTGCCGTAGAAGCTTCTAAAAACCTCCTGTATCTCCTCTGGTGTACTAACCACTTTACCTAGCCTGTCTTTAATTTATTTTATATCCCCTGCTGATAGGTTTTGTTGGGTGCGTATTGCTAATAGGTGTCCAACCATTTCGTTAAACTCATAACACTTTTCCTTCTTTGCTAGGTAATTCCCTGCCGCCTTCTGTGCCAAGCTTGTCCCTGCCTCTGCTTTATTTACTTCTATGTCTAATAGTATTTCCTCTAATGGGTCTCGCCTATGGATTGCTATAATTAGTCTTTCTTCTAAGGCCCCCAGTTCCCTCATCCTGTTCTCTATCTTGATCTTCTCTTTCTTAGTTCTTTGTAATGTATAGCTTAGTGTTTCTCCCCTAATTCCGGCCTTAAATGCGTCCCAGGTCATATTAGTTGTGGCTGTATTCCTGTTATCTTCCCAATATTGGGGTATCCATTCCTGCATATGTCTTATATATCCTGGTTCCCTCAATAGTCCTCTCTCAAATGTCCATGTACTGTTTTTACTTGCATTCCTATTGACCACTGCTATATTTAACACTAATGGATTATGGTCCGAAACCACTCTAGGCAATTTTACTAATTTAGAATCGTTTATAATTGATCTAGATATAAAAAAGTAGTCTAATCTGGCTACCATCTTATGTGGGGCTGAATAAAATGTACTCCCTGTCCCTATTGGATTCTTTTCTGCCCAAACCGTCTACTAGTGCATTATGCCGCACCATATATTGTATGGCCTTGCAAGTTTTTTTCTTTCTTCCAGTATATCCTCCTCTGTTCAACAAGCTCATCCCATCTAGTCCATTAATGTTAAAATCTCCACAGCATAATATAGGTTCAGCCCATAATGCGAGCTCTTCGACTAGCATTTCAAAGATTTCTGGTTCATCATTGTTTGAGGCATAAACTGACACCATTGTATAACATCCACCTTGTATTTCCACTTCCGCAATTACCCATCTTCCCTCTTGATCTTCTTTTTTCCTTCTAAGTTTTACAGCCCCTTTTTTAGCTAATATTGCCACCCCTCTTGTTCTCGTTTCTTGCCTTGTATAGGCAAGAATGTCAAACCCCATTTGTTCCAGCAAGAATTTTTCTTTTCCTGCAATGTGTGTCTCCTGCAGAGATATTAGCTCTAATCTAAGCAATCTCAACATGGCAGCGACTTTTTGTCTTTTATCTCCATTGTTCAACCCTCATACATTCATGGAGATTATCCTTAAGGCCATTTACATTTTCCTAGGATTTCCCATCTCCAGTGACATACTCTTTTCGCTCTAACCATCGAAGCGCTTACTGATACATCTTTCTCTCTATTGTGTTCTTTTTTCCCTTTTTACGCTATTTGTGCTCTTATTCTCCATCTTTCAACCTCCCCTTTCCCCCCCTCCCTCCCCACATCCCTCCCCCAGGACTCCCACCCCCCGTTCCCCTCCCCTTTCACAGGCAAATAGGTCACACATGACCTATATGTGACTGCTGTGTGATGTAAAGCCGCGTCCCTCTCCCTCCCCATTTTTTCCCAATTTCATTGTCCTTCCTTTCTGGCCCTGACGCCTTGTGTTGCTCTTCTATCCTGGCTTTACCAGTTGATTCATTATCTTTTTCCTCTTCCCTTATTTTTCTCTGTCAGCTCTGTTAAATACTCTCTGGCCTTTACCTCCGAGAAAAACATCTTAACATGACCACCTAAAATGGTCTTCAGTTTTGCAGGAAACATTAAGTAAGCCTCTGCCCCTTGTTGCTGGAAAGGTGTTATCATTTGCCAAAGTCGCCACCGTCTCTCTACCGTTACATGACAAAAATCGGGGCGAGCAAAGAAGGTTACTCCCTGTGCCGTTTTTTTAGCATCTGGTCTGGCTTTTTCCATTATTTCTTGTCTTGCCAAATAGTTGCCACAGAAAACTAGCATAGCCCTAGACAAATTGTCCTGTCTATCATCTTTCCTCTTTTTGTTAAACAGTGGGAACCTATGCGCTCGTTGTACTTCTAATTCCCATTGCCATGGTACTTCAGGGAAGGCCTCTTTCAGCAACTTAATAACAAAGCCTCTAGGGTCCTGCCCCTCCACCCCTTCATCCAGTCCAAGAAGTCTCACGTTATTCCGTCTCTGCCGGTTCTCAAAATCTTCAATTTTCCACTGCAAGTCTTCTGCCACTTTAGTCTGTTCCATTTTAAATGCTAGCCAATCTGTAATCTCATCCTCGACTCTGCTAGTCCGTTCCTCTACAAGCCCAACTCTCTCTTCCACCTCCTCATATTTTTTGTTCATTTTCCTAATTGAGGCTTGGATTTTCTTAGTATCATGTCTGGCTCTTCTGCTCTCTGCTCTTGCTTCAGCCTACATTTGTTTTTAGAGTATTAAATAACATATCCATCGTAGCGTGTTGTGAGGTTCCAGGATCCCCACCTCCTGCTGCTCCACTTTCCCCTGTTATAGTCTCTTGATAGGTAGTTGCAGTCGCTGAGTAATCCCATAGCAGGTTTTTATTCGTCTTATCTGGGGAGCCTCCTCGCCTTACAGTCTGTTTCCTCTTTTTTTTGGTGTTTCTTTCCCCACTTTCTTCTGTGTCTGAGCTAATTTCTGTTGTAGATTTGCCTATCTCATCACTCGAAGTAGTGTCTGACCCTTCATTCACAGAGAAGAATTTATCCCCCTCTCTTTCTCTCAGGGATTCGATGCTTGCCAGGCTACCCCACTTTGCACAGTTACTCTGTCCCAAATTATATGTCATTTCCTCTTTCACTTGCAACAGTGCATCCAACATCCTTGCATTGTTAATGTTTCTTACCCCTTCTACCTCTGTTATCGGCACCTGGCTCTCCTGTTTGTTCGAGCTGCCAGCACTCTCTTCCAGCTCTCCTGATGCTGCTCCCGCTATAGCCGCGCCGCCCGCATCTGAGTTCCTTCGTTGCTTGGCTACCGAGACACTAACGTCCTCGAGGACGGCGCCCGGCACCCTCACGTCTCCGTTGGCGTTCTCGCTGCCGTTCTTCTCCTGTAGTTGCTCCTCCGGTGGTTTTGCTGCTGCTGCATTCGTTGCGGTCCTTGCACTAAAGGATTCCGGCAAGGTAGGCTGCCTGAGGATCGCTTCTTTACCCTCTTTTACAGCCGTTATCCTATTGCTTTGTTTGAGTGCATCTTTATTTAGCCCAGAAGATGTGCATTGTAACTCATCCCTCGTAGCAGTGGATTTCGTTCCCAATTTCTTCTCCTTATCGACTTTGCGTTGCAGGGTTTTCTGAGCCAAAGTTAATGCTGGTACTGGAGTCCCGCGTTTGCCAGGGCAGGGTATTTTAGGGATTGTGCCTGTTCCCTGTATCTTTTTTGTACTACCAGCCATAGGCGCTGCTTTCTCCTTGTCTTTGTCCTTGTCGTTCTTCTCTTTCTTTCCTTTCTGAGACATCGCTGTGTAGATTGCTTCCCAGTACCTTTGTGTAGTTTTAAACACTATTTTGGCCGTTGACAGAGCACTTTTTCTGAGATTCTTTTCTGTGCACTTATGGTCGCTGCTCTCCACCCTAGTTAGCCACCAAAGCAGCCTCATAACCGGTACCAGGATTTCCTCAGGGTATCATGCACATCGTCCAGGTCGGGAGAGGGAGTAGATGCAACTGTCCACTATACCACACTGGCGGCCATCTTGCCTCCCCAATCATTTCTGATTCCACCTTTGATTATTGCCAAACCAAGCCACATGGAGTGAAAGTCCACTCTCCTTTTACCAAAGACCGAGAGTAGTTTAGATGCACCTGTTGTACACACTTCAGCCTCATGAATTCTGTATTTTTCTGGGGTTGCGCAAACACACCCACTCTTGCTTTAAGATGTTGTTCATCCTGAAGATGTCATTTCTCTCTCTCTCACAACAGCTTCTCCAAAGGGTTTGATCTTCCAGCAGTCATAGGACATCTGACACAAAGACCTGCTCATGGGATCCCTCCATGAACCCTCATCTTAAACCTGTTACTTGCGTCCCTGGAGTTCTGTGAGTGTTGGACTTGGCCCTTTTTTCAGGGTCATCCCTAAACTTCTTGCCTTTCTCCTAGCCTTTTTTCTGACATGGTGTTGGTGGTTTTAGGACTCTGGGTTCTTTAGCACTGCTGTCCAGTGTACAGTGTTTGTGCTCTCTGTAGTACTTATGGTAGGATTGGTCTACACCTGTTTGGCCTATTTAATTTGCCTGTCAGTCCCTTGTAAAGTGGTATCTCATATACCCAGGGGTGGTAAATTAAATGTTACTGGTGGGCTTGCAGCTCCGATTGCGCCACCCACCAAAGTAGCCTTTCATAGCAGGCCTCTGCCATAGCAGGGCCTGTGCGTGCTATATACTGCTGCTGTGACATAGCACCTAAAGTGTGTGCCATGTCTGTGACCCCCCTTTTTACTGCATGCCAGTCACACCTAAGGTAGGCCTAGCTAGCCCTTAGGGCAGGGTGCATTGTAGGCAAAGGTAGGACATGTACCTTGAGTGTGAGACATGTCCCCACTGAACTTATGACGTTGATTACCGAGGGCCTGTCCTGGACCTGGGTTTTATGTATGGACCGAACTGATACAGATGATTTTATGACGGCCTTCTCCATGTATGTGTCCTCTGAGCTTCAGATGCTGACTAATGGGCGAATATCTAGGATGATTGTATGATTGATTTTGTCTTTTATGTGCCAATGAGTTTCCGGTGCCGACTAATATGCGATTTTTATTGAGCCTGTTACTACAATAAAAAGATTTTCACACAAAAAAAGTGTGTGACATGTCCTGGTAGTGACAAACAGCTATTTTGGTTTCTCACTACTGTGGGGCTGCCGTCTCATAGGAATGCATATGGGATTCCCTGATAAGTGTTTCAGTGGTAATTCCTGATATGAGAGGAGCAGCGTGGTCAAGTTTGGTATGGTTGGAACTTTAATAATAACTGCTGCACAATGGTGTGCGCAGATTTATTGTCACTGTTCTAGAAATGCCACTTTTAGAAGTTGGCATTTCTGTGTGCTGTGTGTCTGCCTGCCTGATGTGAAATGCATGTCTGGCTTTTGAGTGATGTGTGTGTGGCTCCAGAAGGGGCAGGGTGAGTCAGCAGAAGTCTGAATGGGACATCTACATTTGGAGTAGTGGGAGAAGTCCATGGTCACTCAATAGGTCTGTGCCTAGCCTATACAATGCTGGCTGCCCCGTGTGGCGTGTCTCATGACGAGCCCCCACCTGACAAAGGGGAAGAGGAGCCTGGTAAACAAAGTGCTCCAATTCCCCCCTGAACCAGTTTTTGCTGGTTCCCAAAAGCCCTGTGCCAGGGCAGACAAAGACAAGATGCAATATAAATATAGGGGCTGTGACCCCATAATGTTGTGTTGTTCCTGTGCTTGGGAGGCTTGCTGCTGCTGGACCTCAGAAGGAACAGCCACGAGGGACTGCCTCCCTGCTGGAGTACCCTGTGTGCTGGCCTGCCTGGGCCCAGCTTTGCCCACTTAATCCCTAAGGACTTTGGACCTAGCGCTTCGTGGAGCGCTTCTATTTTATTTGCAGCACTGGGCTGCAACCTCGAGATTCCCCCAGTGCTGTTTTCTTCATCAGGAGCCCACCCTGCATTTTTGCCAGCCAGAGCGGGTGCCTACTCTGCTTTATGCATATTTAAACAGCGGGTACCCAACCCGCTTATGGTATTGACTGGCGGGAGCCCACCTCGTATTTGTGTGCTGCAGAAGGACCGCCGCTTCATGAGCAGCGACCCTGAGAATAAAACGGCGTTCCAGACAGCCCAGAAGTCAGACAGGTTGCCTGCTTGTGGGCGGGACCAGAGCCAGGAAGTAGTCACGGTCCCGAGCGGGGCTCCCACTGAGTTGGTGGGAGCCCCCAGTATGCTGAAGAAGCTGAAGGCAGGTGGGAGCCCACCTTGCCTTCGTGGGTGCTGCAGAGTGTGGGACCAGCAGCAAAGAGAAGCGGAGATGTCCCAGTAAGCGCAGGCCCACCGAGGCACATTGTCGTGCCTGTGACCTGCGCAGCAGAGAGCCCTCTGAGTGGGGCCACACTGAAGTAATGTTGGTGCCTCCGGTGGCACCCCTTTGTTCTTTGGCTTGGACAGAGCCCCAGTGATGGGGCCAGGGGCCATAATCTAGTGAGGAGTCCTGGAGTGGGACTGCAGTGGCACAATTAGTGCCAGGGCCTCTTTTTAATCACAGCTGGGCTGCCTTAGGGGGTAGAGGCAATGTTTAGCCATATTTGTTGGGAGTGCCAGTGCTTACAGTTATTTTCACCGCTGCACCGCAATTATCGGCAGCTGCAACATTTAGGCCAGAGCATTTTAGGAGGGCCAGTGGGGACCCAGGAGACACAGTGGTGCCAGCGCGAACACACACTTTGATTCTGCTGCATTGGCAGCTCGCCCTGACATTTGGGACAGAGGGCTTTTGAGCCCTCCAAGAAGGCCAGTTGGCCAGGGGTAGGTATGGGCGAATTTTGCGAATCTCGCGTTCGCGAATTTTGCGGATTTGCGAACTCGCAATCCGCAAAATCCGCGAATTCCCGCGAATTTGCAGATTTTTTTTTTTAATGTTCGCACGGGTTTCTGCAAGTTCGCAAGGGTTTTGTACAATTTCGCAAATTGCGAAATTGTACAAAACGCGTGCGAACTTGCAGAAACCCGTGCGAACACAATGTGCCCAGTAGGGTATGTGCCTCTTGTGTGAATAAAAGGTCAGAGAAAGATCAGTTCAGCAGATGAAGAGAAAGAAGCTCGGGTATTGCGCTCGTGAAAGTCAAGGATGCAAAGCCTATCCAGCATCACAGCTGATTTTCCACGGTAGATTTGGGAATAAGGCACACCTGTCCAGCCTCGACGACGCTCACAATTGTTTTTGGGCTAATGAATGAGTCACTGAATTTGAGCATCAACTAGTTCGAGCGACCATGTGTGTGTTACTATGCAATCGCCCCGAAGGGCGCAGGGGTCCCTTGAGTGAGCTGCAGACCTGACCTGTGCCCAGCCATGCAACTATTTTACAATGGCGCCAGCAAGCTGCCAGGGCCGTTGTAAAATAGTTACAAAGTTAGCTTGCACAGGAAGCACTGAGATAAAATAAAGCAGCACCTGCTTCGTTTTATCTAGTGGTTCCTGTGCAAGCTAACTTTGTAACTATTTTACAACGGCGCTGGCAGCTTGCTGGCGCCATTGTAAAATAGTTGCATGAGTGGGGGTTCAACTTTTGAACCCGTTACGTTTGCGGATTTTTTTTTGCAGATTTTGCGGGAAATCCGCAAAATTCGCGGATTGCGGATTTCCCAAAAATCCGCAAAATCCGCGAGCGTAACGGATTTCCCGCTCACACCTAGCCAGGGGTCAGTGTTAGGTTGATAGCGCACCAGACCCTAATGTGATTTATATGGTTCCTAGGATAAATGTGATTTATGCACCCTGATTCATGTCTCTGATGTTTATGTTTATGAGGTTATTGCATAATGTATTTATGCTTATTAGGTTATTGCATAATGTGTTCATGCTTATGAGGTTGGCGCAGAATGTATTTTAAGCCCAATATAATGCTTATTGCATAGTGTGATTTATGTTGCAGGATATAATGTTGTGTACAGTGTTTTGCCAGTAGTTACTGATTGTGTTCTACATTTATTAATTGTGCTTCGTGATGGTTCTGATAGTGGCCCAATTGGCCCTGTCATGTGCATATAATCCCATATAAATATTGGCTAGTGCCAGGTGGCACAGTGTATAAAGTGTGATTACTATTCTTAGTAGTTTATAAATTAAGGGCTTGCCTTGCCTTTCCTAATGACAGGATATTAATATTCAAACAAATGGGGCACCTCATGTTTCATGTGAAAGGCATTCATATTAATGATACTGTAGAATTCAGAACGAGGGATGCCTAAGCAGTCCTGCAATTGGTCAACGATGTCCATTCTGAAACCAATCCTTTACTCGAGAGTCCAGTCCTGATTCATAGTGTCCAGGTCGGTAGATAACCTCCAATTTGTATTTGTCTGCTACTCCATAAAGCAGCCAGTGACCACCACACTGTCCCTGGGCCAAGACTGTTCTAAGATTTTTACTGCACTTTGGACCCTTCTCGCATATGGATAAGGATTCTAGTGTTTCTCGAGCCTGGTGCTCTAGTGTGAGCAGAAGAGAGTCACACGTGTGTGCAGTGTTCTAGTTATCACCAGGATGCTTACGGCTGCCCGAAGGCTGTCTATTACATATCCTCGCCTGTGGCAGCGGCACGTCCCTTGCCTGTGCACCTTCTAATGGTAAGAAGGCGCTCTCGGATTCTCAGGCTCAGCGTGCAGTGAAGAGCCTTCCTTCTCATCATCAAGCCAGAGCTGGTCTTTCCATGGCCAGGGCTGCTCAGGGGGTGTGTTTGCATCCACGCCAGTGGGTGGATGAGTTGATAGCAAGACTCTGAGGGGCAGATTCACAAGCCCCTGGTGCCGTCAGTGCATCACGTTGCGTGACGCACCGGTGGCTCAGCCTGCTGAGTGATATTTACAAGCACAGGCAAAGTCACCCTGCGTGACTTAACCTGTGCTTGTAAAGATGGTGAGGGGCGCTGTATCAGATTTACAGATCTTTGTAAATCGGGGGCTGTGTCAAAAAGCAATGGGTGTTGCGGTGGAAAACCCTCAGCAACACCCACTGCCCTCCCTTCACCACTGGAAACTGCATTGAGGGCCATGTATACACGCGAAGTGGCTTAGCAACTCCTTGTAAATATGGAGCATGACACAGCGCCACCACAGGGTTGCAAGAAGAGATGTTCAGGTGGTGGAATAAGCCCCATTGGAGGGGGCAGGAGGAACCTTTGCCTTGTTCCTTGTCCTAACATGAAGACTCCCTACTGCAGCCCATTTGTCTCACTAGAAGCCGCTGGACTTTGACCGATCTACACAGCATTGACCATCAATACGTGATCCGATGGTGAAGGGAGGGCCATGACTGCAGACAGGCTGTAGGGGCTGGGGCGCCTGACTTCACCTGTCTATAAAGAGTATAATACATCTGGGATTGTCTCTTGAAGGTCTGCATCAAAGAGGCCAATGGCATCAACATGTCCTTGGGTCTGTGTGCGAACATCTGTCCATCGGCTTCCCTCTGCAATCATTGAGTGATCCCATCTAGCACTGGTTCCCTGGCTCCAGCGGGCCTCTATCATCCTTGTGAATAAAGACCTCTGAGGCCGGACCAGCAGCGCCTGAACCGGGCCATGTGCCACTAAAAGTGATTGCATTAATGATTTCATTATGTTGTGAGCATACGTTGTATTTCACTAAGTGCTGGGGATTTCCTCTCTTGGAGTTGTCTTGTGGCGATAGCCATCCGTGTTTCTCCTGGCCAGACATGAAGCATTTCCTTCTGGGCACAGAGACATTTGGGAGTTTCGATTTGTGTAAATCGTCTTTCACAACACATTGCAGTGTGACCACCTGCTGTGTAACCACCTGCTGTGTGCACACCTGCTGTGTGACCACCTGCTGTGTGACCACCTGCTGTGTGACCACCTGCTGTGTGCACACCTGCTGTGTGACCACCTGCTGTGTGACCACCTGCTGTGTGCACACCTGCTGTGTGACCAACTGCTGTGTGACCACCTGCAGTGTGACCACCTGCTGTGTGACCACCTGTTGTGTGCACACCTGCTGTGTGACCACCTGCTGTGTGGCCACCTGCTGTGTGACCACCTGCTGTGTGCACACCTGCTGTGTGACCACCTGCTGTGTGACCACCTGTGTCGTACTTTCTCTCCTATTTCATTGAGCATTGTAGCGTTATGCTGTATTAGCGTGTCATATGTTCCATTCCAGGTTTTGTCCTGTAGAGTGTTGATGGCTGCCTGGATGCTCTGTTACTGGGTTCTCTGTATTTTTTAAATGATCAGGAGAGCGGATGGAGCTAGATGTGTATCACCGACTCTCCTGTCTGCTGTGTAGCTGTTTTCTAATAAACCTCAGATGAAGTCTACAGAGTTTGTTACTACAATTTTGTGGCGACAATTCTTGCTACACAGCCACACACTGGACCCTGCGTGCACCTTTTTACTCATTCGTGGGTGAGTACGGAAGGCTGAAGGCTCTTAATCTAGCAGTAAGACTGTTCTTTGTTCAACTGTCTAACAGACTTTTCAGACTGCACACCGCTTTACCGTAATAATTGCCATTACGACTGCATCTTCTACCAACTCTATGCACGCCTGTTTCAAAGTCCCTATGTCTGTATAAAATACTTTCATGGACTATCCATCTTAGTGTCTAACCCCCAGATGCATCAAGCCTGATTCTGCGAATTCTAATTTGCGAAAAATACCGAATCGCAAATTAGAAATAGCAGAATGTGATGCATCAATAAAAGCGATCCAAAAATGCGAATTTCGCTAAATCCTTTAAAAATCGCAGGTTCGCCTGTTTCCCATGTTGAAATGCGATTTCACAATTACCGAAATCGCAAATTGCGATCTCGCTAACTGCGAGATCGCAAAAACGGGAAGTTGCATTTTGAGCACAATGATGACATCTTAACCAGGAAGTAGGCAGTTCCCTCACTCATTCTGAACACAGAGCTTGAGAGAGGAAGAGGCACAGCACTGAGCTCCATCAGACACACCCTGCAGCCCCACAACAGGACACACATCCAAAACCAGAATGTCCCAGGAAGCAGCAGGAAGCAGTGCACCTGGCAGAAAAAGAAATTTTTTATTTTCAGAACAGGAGCTGGAGTTCCTCATCGAGGGAGTCAGCACGGACCATGATAGGCTTTTTGGGAAGCAATCCCGGAAGGTGCCTGAAGCAGACAAGACGCGCATTTGGCAGCGCATTAGGGCGAAGGTAAACTCTGTAGGAGTGACCCAGCGCTCAATTGATGAGTTGAAGAAGAGGTGGTACGACCTCAGAGGCCGTGCCAAAGAGCATATAGCAGAGAGGCTGGGGGAGCAACATGCAACGGGAGGAGGAGACCCCACAGTTGCGGCCAACACACCACTTGAAGACCTGGTGGAGGACACAATCAACCCTGCAGCCTTTTGGGGGGTGACTCAGCTGGACACCTCCCGACCCACCCAACAATCCCAAGGTAAGAGCCATGCAACTGCGACCCCGTCCCCTAACAATGCCCATGCCCCCAGAGCTAGCCATTTGATAACCCCAGTAATGCAGGCCATGCACATCAGAAATGCCATATTGCATTGTGGGACCTGTAGTGTGATAATAGTTCCCTGATAGTCACACACAGCCAGACCTGTCAAGTGAAACATGTCCCTAAAGCCAGTCAGGGAATGCAAGCCTGCATGCATGCTGCAAAATCTCATGTGCAAGATTCATATCATTAATCATGCACCCATTTACATCACAGGTGCTGCAGAACCACAGAGCAGAGACAACGAGGCACTCCAAATTGAGGAGAACACAGAGGACACCGAGGGAGAGAGCCATCCTGCCCCACGACCAGGACCTTCACACACACCTGCACCAGTACCACCACCTCCCCATGCGGACAGGCCCACCTCTGCAGCCACAGGAGGAGAGCAACCACCCCATGCATCACACATGGCAGTGGAAGAGGCCACACCACCTCCCAGGAGGCAGACACGGCGCACAGTCACTGTGCGGTCGCAGTCAAGCGGCAACATGACCAAGATCCAGGGCTTGGCATCGAACGCCGGAGGCTAGCTGCTGTCCACCAAAAGCAGGCACGGTACATGGCAGCCATGCAGCTGCAGCTTTACAAGACAGCGCGCAACGTGAGCCAGCTCACCGAAAGCGTGCAGGTGTTAATGGCTGCAGTGAGGGAGAACAGCCAAATCATGGTGTCACAGCAGGACATCAGCCGCCGCCGCAGCCACCGCCAGCTGCTGACCCGGTTATCAGCATATACCAGGTCAAACCACCTGATCGGGAATGCTACATCCCAACCGTCACGCCGGTCCCCTGCAATGCAAATCCAGATGGTGCAATGCTGCCAGGAGGTTGCTAGGGCATTGGAACAGGTCACAACCGCTGTCCAAAACCAGCAGGATTGTGTCCATGACCATGCAAGGGGGGGGGGGGGTGATGATGCCAGTGAGGGCACATCCATTCTGAGAAGCCTGTCCCTGCCGGTGGTACAAGAACGACGCCGCAGTACCAGGCTGTGATGGAACGGCCCGTAAAACCCTATCTGAGGACCCAATCCCCCCTATCATGCCTTGTCCGACACCCCCGGGACTGAGTTTACCTCACTGAAACGCCAGCACCGAGACAGGACGCCGAGCAACCTCCATCACCAACGAAACCCCGCCCTTCTCTCTCCCACAGGAGCCAACCCGAGCAACAGGAAGGGAGGAACCATATCCAGCTGACCCCGGAAGTCCCGCCCCCCTGGCAGAGTCAGCACAGGATAAAAGCCCGGATTCAGCACAACAAGCTGTCGGAGTTTCGTGGCAGGACCCTCTGGCTGGAGACGGAGAAGGTGACCAGACGTGCGAGGAAGAAGTGTGGACAGAGGAGTGGTGGAGTCCCTTGGAGGTGGCTGGAGAGCGGCCGTAACTCACTGGAGAGTTACGGCGGACCGCGTGAGTGCCTTTTGCCTCCTTTATCCCTACTCACTAGGAGTTCGTGTTAAAGTCCCTGTATATAAACCCTCTCTGCATAGTCTCACTACCCTTGCACTGTATTATAAGTATATAGCACCTCACTGTATAAAGCCCTTCCGTTACTCGCACACCCCACCCCTGCACCCTCTCTGTTACCCAAACCTGTGTTCCTTATTCCCGGTACCTTCCTTTCCCCACTGTCCGTTTCTGACCCCGTTCTTGCACTACCTGGGTGAAGGTGTACAGTTGAGTCTCTCTGTCGACTCGATCAGACTAACGGTCCTTTGTTTCTTTCCTCTCTTCCGGTCCTCCTGGGAGTCTCCCCGTCATCGAAATCTACCCGGACCATCTGCGGACATCACGACGAGGAAGAAGCGACGCCTCTGTGTTCATCGCCTGGTGCCACACCCTCGACCTGTTGGGACTATCTATACTGTAAATCTAGAATAAAGACCAAATATTGCCCACTACATACGGCCTCCTCGCCTGCTTTTCCGGCCCGCTACACTCACTCCACGACACAGGCCCAGTGCAGCATCAAGGCCCGATACTGACGAAGAGGATGTGGAGAGGCGACAGGGCGCGTCCGGCCGGAGGCGCCAGTGATTGACTGACCATTAGCAGCAGTGCCATGCTGATGTACGAAGCACGCCTGCTTCGCAATCATGGGGCTGTATGACTTAATACAGTTTTCATTTTTTCTGAACACAAGAAGTAAATGAAAGATCCTGTTTACATAATAATAAGAATTTATTTCAAACGCAAATCCTACTCATGTCATTATTTCATTTGGCATGCATGAGTGCAGTGTTGTGTGAGGGGAGTGGGTGCACTAGAAATAATTCAGTGTGATGTTGTTGCGGCACCTGTGTCCTTCAGCAGGATTCTCCCCTTGTGCATGAAGCACATGTGCAGGTGGGCGGTTGTCCCCCTCCCACTCACTGCCAGAGAGATGCCACAGGTAACCTCCGCTTGATAGCAATATTGTGGAGTATGACACACACAGCCACGATGCGGCAGCAGACCTCAGGCTGGTTTTTGAGGGCCCCACCAGTCTTATGTAGGATGCGGAATTGGCTCTTTAACATCCCAAATGTCCGTTCAATTACATTCCTGGTGCGAATGTGCGCAGCATTGTAACGCCGTTCCTGTGGTGAGGCAGGGTTGAGGCATGAGGTGAGGAGGTACTTACGGAGGCCATAGGCACTGTCACCTGAAGGAAAGGAGCAGAGGGTCAGTGCCTGTCATGCGCAGCTACATGGGCTTGACGTACTGTATGTGGGCATGTGTCCTTACCTAGGAGGTGTCCTTCGCCAGAGTTACCCCTGGCCAAGCGGGTGTGCATGCCACTGTGCCTGAATATGAAATAATCATGCGTGCTCCCCGGGTATTGGGCCACTATGTCTGTGATGATTGTCTTGGCATTGCAGACCATCTGGATGTTGAGTGAGTGGTAGGACGTGCGGTTCCGGTACATGTATTCTGTCTCAGCCGGTGGGCAGATGTGGATGTGGGTACAGTCAATGCATCCAATTACATGGGGGAATTGCGCAATGTTGTAGAAGTGAAGCTCGGTTTTATTTAAGTCCTGTTGGGTTGTTGGGAAGGTTATGTAATGGTGTATCCGGGTCAGCATGGTGTCCAGGAAACTCCGTAGGCAGCGTGACAGTGTGCTCTGGGAGATCCCCCCTGCAACTGCAACTATCCCCTGGAAGCTTCCGGAGGCCAGGAGGTGCAGGCAGCACAGAACCTGGACATGGGTGGGCACGGCATTGGTTCTCCTTGTTGGTTGCTGCATCAGGGGGTCAAGGTCTCGGATGAGCTTGGTTATCATTGCCCCATTCAGCCTGTATTTTGAGTAGATCTCCTCTTCAGTCTGGCCCAGGAGTGTGATCCGCAGCCGGAAGATGCGCTCCTGGATCCTGCGTCGGTTCCTGGCTGCAGCCTGGAGCCTTACCACGATGCAGAGTCCTGGCATTGTGAATGTCTTAATGCTCCTACTGTGTCTCCTTAAGTGTGTTTGCTTTGCCCCGCACCTGTATCTTGTTAGTAAATTATTATTATTTTTTTTCAATTGAACTTCATGGTTACCACCTGGTTTGAGTTCTCCTTAAATAGCGCCTCGCTAATAGCAATTTGGGGATTTTCGCTAATTGCGATTATTGATGAAATGCTTTGGGTCCGGTCCATCAGCCACAACTCAATCTATGGTTCCAATTATCTTTGAGACGCCAATATTTTTGGTTTCTCTTTTGCTTGAAATTCAGTATCAGGAAACATTCAATAAATACATTCTGTTTAGCACGTTAATTTCTAATGATGCCATCTGTCAATTATTAATTGACCATATTTTCACTTGCATAGAATACTCGGCACCCATTCTGGGTTTTATCGAGTCAGCAACTTTGCACGCCACTTGGAAACACGTGACGCAGTCTACGCAGCACAGCTGTCCCAGGATTAATGATTTTAGGGATACATGAAAGCTTTGTTTCCACAATCTGGCCTGTAGCTAGGACATAATCCTGTTCCTTGGAATAGATGTGAATAGTATTTAATCAGATGGTTTTCATTTCCAGCATTCAACATTTGTCCCTGGTTTACCACAGAATACTAAACGTTGTTACGATATAAATACAACTCAACCCTGCCACCCAAAGATTAATTGGATACCTCACCTAAACCCAGGTCCACCACATTATATGATCTTTGATAATGACGTCATCATTTAAGATCTAGACCTAGCATTTTATCTCTGATCTTTTTATATATAATTTTCCCCTTTGTACCAGTACTACATCGAGCAACACAGTAGTAAATATATCGCCCACACAGGTGGAGCTCAGATATTCCCATTCTAATTAGGGCCTCCTTTTAAAATGCACTATTCTGCCTCAAATTAATATACCCACAATTAAGTCTCTTACCTTTTTTTAAATGTTTCCATAGAAAAATAGAGGTCCCCTTTGATAATCTCTGGCTGTACCGAGGTTCATGTCTGTTTTTTCCTTATGACCTTAAGGTAAGCCCTGACAATTAATGGAAACACCAGTTATATGATAACGGACTGTTTAGTATGAGCTAATTAATTTCCCCTTTTTTCTTCTCCAATATGCATCAGTGTTTTCTAGTATCCAACACATTGCATATAAATAGATTAATATATACATCCAGATACCTATATTGATATATGCCCTTGTACAGTAGCACCAGTATCTACTCTTTAGCATCTTACGCTACTTCATTTCTTTTCTCCTGCTTACTTTTAATAAAATATCTTTTCCTGATACAATGTATGTTGTAAAAATTAAACGCAAAATACATTATCCAAATGTAAGTTGCTGTTTTATAAACTGTAAGGCTAAAACGTATAAGTGGTACATCATGGTCGGTTATCAAACTACTGGCTCCACTTGTTCGAGAAAAAAAGTATGAAATGTTATGAATTGTCTAAATATATAGACATTATTTTGACACTATTCATTTATTTGTAGTTACAAGAAGATACTGTCCTGATGAAGACACTCTCATAGTGTCGAAACGCGTAGACGGACAAAATTAATCTCTTCTTTGTACCATTGGGAATATTACCATCTCTAGATATTGTGTATATTTATTGACATAATTCTTTTACTGTTTTAAAAAAAAATCTTTTTGAGTATATCAATGAATGCTTTCATGATTTTTTATCAAATGTATTAAATTGAATTTTCCATGCTATTTTTAGTGTTTCATTACCTGTCTATTTTGTCTTGCCTGGGTTTGTTTATTTGTCATACAGTGTTTGCCCTGACCCAGGAAACATATCCTTCTCAGGGGGTCCTTGTTTACTTCATATTTCCAAACAGTTCTAATGCATCTTCAATGTATTTTGGAAATGTTTTAGCACTTCATGTGTAGATATATTTTAGATATGTTTAACATGTTTAGAATTTAGTAACGTTGTACATACTAAAGTGGAGTGGGTGTTGTGTATCGATTTAGATCCCGTATGAATTTCCTGATTCATGCCCTTATATAGGTACATTGCACATTGCCCTTATATAGGCAGAGAAATCCAGTCCTTATTTAGGCATTGCCCATGCTAACCAAATACAGGCATGGCTACTTACATCCGTTCATCTACGTCACAATGAGTTCCTGGAAAACTAGACTCTTACGTCTTTAGGACTTCCCCTTGAATATTGATTTCTCCAAGAACTCATTTATTATCCATGAACATTTTTTCCTTAGGGGTTCATTCATGACGTTCTTATGACCAACTTCTACGTCAATACTGGCATTCCTAAACACCTTCAAGGTATAAATATACCTTCACTTGCTATGGCAAGGCACAGTGCGGTTCGGCTACCTACTTGCACGACGCGGCTCACCACAGCAAGTCCTGAAGGTAGTCATCTCCCCAACTGACACACTGGCAAGACGCTGTCATCCTCCTTGCCAAGAATCCAGCTCCAGTGTTTCTTACTCCCCTTGTGGGGTGTTAGAGAATCGAGTCCTGGGAAAGAGATACCAACCTCTCTCATTCTAAGGTATGGAACTGATTAGAACCTAGAGAAACCTTTGGCAATTATTGGCAAAACTAAACTAAACTAAACTTATGCTAAAACAGCATCTAATTCTTCCCTCGTAATAAGACTTAGGTTAGCTACACTGGGTAGGAATATTTTAGAAGCACCAGTTGAGTATTTTGGCCTGTGTTATTTATGTATGCATTTTTATATATGTCATAGCTACAGACCATGCTATTACAGTAATATTTTATATTGCTCTTAACGCTGTACGCATTATACTTCGCAATCTGTCTTACGATTGTAGCAGTTCATATCACTTGCATGAGAAAGAAGACTGTTCAATAAACCCTTTTTATCGAAACGCCCGTCTCTCTATTTCTGTGCAACTCTGTAGAAATGAAGCATGCACAATTGACTAAGTGAAACGGTTATCTATTGTTTCAACGACTCTGAAGATATTTTTCCGACTCTAAGGGAAACAAAGTTGTCATGTTTATGCGGTTGTCAGAAACGAATCCCTTCGTGTTCATTCGAGAAAGTTTTTAGTGACCTCTGAGTTATCTGGCACACACAAGTCATTAAGTTTAATGTACTCGATAGAGACATAATGGCCTCAGTCCTATTTCAAATTTATAGTGTATATTATTCCAATGCACAGAGCCTATGAGGGATATAGGAACGACACAACGGCAGGAGGCAGAGGGCAGGCAGCTAGTGGCAGGGGACATGCGGCTGGGGCAGGGGACAGGCAGGGGACTTGGAGCAGAGGGCAGGGGGCAGGAGGCAGGGGGTCAAGGGACAGGGGGCAGTGGGCAAGAGGCAAGGAGCAGGGGCAAGGGGCAGGGGACAGGAGGCAGGGGGCAGGGGACAGGAGGCAGGGGGCAGGGGACAGGAGGCAGAGGGCAGGGGACAGGAGGTTTGGGACAGGGGCTATGGACAGGTGGCAATGGGCAAGGGACTGGAGGCAGGGGACAATGGGCAGGGGACAATGGGCAGGGAGCATGGGGCAGGAGGCAGGGGGCAGAAGGCATGCAGCCTCGGCTGTCACATCACTACTCTATCAGAGGCAGTCCAAATGGATCAGGGATGGGGATACTGCTGCCGCCAGCTAGCCTGATGCACTGAGGTAGCCATGGCTAGTAACCTCATATGAGGGAGCCACCAACGCCAACTTGCCCGGTGTGACCCTACTACAGACCCAACTACATCTGTTAGCAGCTCAGGAGCATTTTCACTGGACAATAGGAGCTCCTGTTACAGAGAATGTTGGTGACCTCTGGGGTAGGGAAAGTAGGGTAATTACAGTGAAGATGGTAGGTTAGATGTAGTAGGTTAGGTAGGATTAGTAAGTAGGGATGACAGGCTGGTGAGCTATGTGAGAGACAGTACATA
The DNA here is from genome assembly GCF_964263255.1 of Lissotriton vulgaris. Taxonomy (NCBI): domain Eukaryota; kingdom Metazoa; phylum Chordata; class Amphibia; order Caudata; family Salamandridae; genus Lissotriton; species Lissotriton vulgaris. The sequence continues at coordinate 1,925,103,964 of NC_141694.1, forward strand.
CGAACAGTAGGTTAGCTATGATAGGTAGGTAGGTAGGTAGGTGTGATACATTAGGTATAGGATGGTATGGCAGGTTGGCGATTTAAGGTAACATTTGGTAGATAGAGGGGTAGGTTAGCTGTGATAGAGAGGTAGGAGTGGTTGGTTAGTTATAAATTGTTGAGCTAGGTAGGAGACGGTAAGTAGGGATGGTAGGTATGGTAGGCAGGGATGGTGCGTTAGGAATGGTAGGCATGTGGGTGTGACTGGTTAGGATTAGGTAGGTAGGGCAAGCTGGTGATTTAGGGTAGATTTGGGTCAATGGGGGAAGCTATGTATGCTATGGAGGTAGGTGTGATTGGTTAGGATAGGTAGGTTTGGCAGGTTGTTAAGTTAAGCGAGAATCTGGTAGGTCAGTATGGCAGGTTGCTGATGTAAGGTAGAACCTGGTAGGTAGGTGTAGCAACTTTGTGATTTAAGGTAGAATTTGGTAAGTCGGCATGGCAAATTGTTGATTTAGGGTAAAGTAAGGCGGGAAGAAATGCATGTTGGCGATTTAAGTTAGGATCTGGTAGGTAGGGATAGTAGGTTAGGAATGGTTGGAATGTTGGTGTTAATAGAAGGGTATAGGTTGGTATGGCGAGTAGGTGATTTAAGGTAGAATTTGGTAGACAGATATGGTAGGGAGGTGGGTATAATTGGTTAGGTATAGGTTGGGATGGCAGACTGGTAGATTACAGTAGATGTGGTAAGTAGGGATGGTAGGTTTTGTATGGTAGGCATATAGGCGTGACTGGTTATGTATAGGTCGGTTTGACAGGTTGGTGATTTAAGGTTAAAGTTTGTGGGTAGATGTAGCAGAATTGCTATTTGCATTAGACTTTGGTAGGCAGAGATGGTCGGTGTGGTTGGTTAGGTACAGGTTTGTATGGCAGACATGTTAGGTACGCTGTATGGTTTGTCAGTTTAGCTTCATAAGGACATACCATTTTTCCTACATTTAAAGGTTTCCGTTCTCAACGCATTTTCTAGACGTCTTTTTTGTTTTTTCACAAACAAAAGCTTTGTTAATCAGAAGTACAAATATGTTTTGTTTATTTATAAGCCCAGTTTTGTAGGTATTGGTGAGTGGTTTATAGCAGTTTATGCAGTAAAATTGTATCCATGTTGCTTAGAATTCACGGAATGAAATATAAAAAGTTAAATATTGTAGGAGAAGAAAGAGAATGGTTTATTTACAGTCACATATGCTCTTCATTAATGCTCCTCCTACCGCTACAAATAATACTAATAGAAGCAATCATACCTATAAAACTATTAATAAGGAATAATATTATCATTGTTGTTATGACATAAAACGGAAGATTAACTTTGTGTTGAAAGAAGTGAACTTAAAAGACACACGCAGTAAAATAGTGCATGTAAGATACTTTTTAAAGGCAGCTAGTATCTTTGTAGCATTTTTAAGAAATCCTCTAAGTTTGCATGTTGTTACTTTAAAAAGCCTCTAAATGCGCACATTGTTACTTCAGAGATACCTGTAAGCTTGCACATTGTTACTTTAAGAAAGCTTCAAAACGTGCACATTGTAACTTAAAGAATGCCTCAAATCTTGTATGTTTATACTTTGAGAACAAACATGTTTTCATGTCCTCAAAGTGAAACAAATGAAGGCTCAGGGGTGGTTTCTGAAAAACACTGCTCCTACATTTTAGGACTGGTTCAGGCATCGAAGCAGCAAAAGGTAAAGCTATAAAGCTGGACTTGAAAGTGATTGTGCGGGTAAAGTAAATATTGAAAAACCCAAACTAGGGCCTCAATTTCAAGTCTGGTTCCAATCTGCAGTCTAATATAATAAAAAAACATAAAAATGCCATGGTCTGCACACTGCTCAGCACAGCCTTGGTAACCTTGACAAACACATGAAAATCCATGGGTGAGTTATTGCCCACTCTTGCTTATACTTCTTTGTAGTTCTTTAAACTTCTTTCTGATGTATTGTTGACGAGTATTCATGCAACAAAGATCTAAAGCTGTATGAGGCAATACCTAAAGATTCCAGGGTGCCAAGTCAAACGTTTGGTGTCAGTTAACTAGGTCACCGAGGTTCTGTGCAGCATTTCCTTGGTGTACATATGGTTCAAAGGGAGACAAGTAACTTCTTTAAGAGGTCGCCAAATCTAGGGCTCAAATGGCGAGTCACTAGTGCTGGAGAGAGACCAACCCCTGCAGTGGATCTCTGAAAAAACGCCAAACCATAGAGGCATCTATTACTGGGAGTGGTTTGGCTCACTGGTTAGAGGCGGCAGACCCGGAAGCAGAGAACAGCCCGGGACCAGGTTATAATTCCCGACGCGGCAGGGTCGTGGACCAGGGTCAGCGGACTCGATAATTCTCGCCTCGGTGCCTACTCTAACCAGGGATCACACTCGGCAACTTTGGGCATTAGCTTGCCTCATCTCTACAACGGCCCCCCATATTCGCCGGGGATGCCTGGTTTCACCTTGGAGATACCCAGTAGGGACCATCTCACAGGGATAGCCAGGACGGGTTCCCCAGCGGTCTACAGCGCCCGACGCCTCAGGGCAGCAGTGCGCTTTACAAGACACATACAGTACGGCTAGCAGGGACCAATTGGACTTAGACATCTGCTAATTTTCACTTTAAAATGAAGGACGGGGATTCAGGCTCAGGGCCCAGCTGTGCTTTGTAAAGATGACATGCTCAGATCCTAACCACCTCCTGCCTATAGTGGTCATGGTAGAGGTGCAACATAGAGGCTCTGCCAGGATCCTGGAGGGCTTCCGCAAGAGATAGTCCTAAAGGAACCCAGTCTGAGATCTGCATGTGAGAATTAACGCACCCTCACAGACGACTCCCTCAACTCGGCCGAACACCTCCATTTCCGGATCCACACCGACCACAACACCATCCTCAGAGGAACACTTGTCTATAGACCCCCCAGACCACGGGCCCCATTCAGAGACTCCATTGCCGACCTCGCCAGCACCCACGCTCTCAATTCCACGGATGACATCCTCCTCGGGGATCTGAACTTCCACCTCGAGAACAACAACGACGCCAGCTCCACCACCCTGATCGACAACCTCGCCAACCGTGGCCTCAGACAGCTCGTTACCGAACCCACCCACATCCATGGCCACACACTCGACGCCGCCTTCTCCACAAGCACCCACGTCGCCTTCAACAACACCACCAAACTCCACTGGACCGACTACCGCTGCATCCACTTCACCTTCATGAAACCAACAACGCACCACCGCACCCAACAGCTGGCCCACCGCCGCTGGAGCAAAGTCACTGAGGACCAGCTGACCTCTACCCTCGCCCACAACCAACCCAACGACCCCACCGACCCAGACGCCGCCGCTCGTAACTTCAGACAGTATATCGACTACTGCGCCAACACTCTCGCCCCGCTCAAGAAACCCTCCATCAACCACCCCAGCAAGAAAGCCGCCTGGTTCACCAAAGAACTCCAGGCCTCCAAACGGACATGCCAGAAGCTGGAGAAGAAATGGCTTCACGACTGCACACCAGACAGCCACGCAGCCCACAAGGACGCCATCCGCAGACACCACCACCTCATCAGAACAGCCAAGAGATCATCCTTCAAATCCCGACTGGAGAACAATGCACACAACAGCAAATAACTTTTCAACATAGTGAAGTAACTCTCCAACCCCAGCGCCAACACGAACGACATCCCGCCCTCCCAGGAATTGTGCGAGTCACTGGCCACCTTTTTACATTGCAAGATCGCTGACATCCAAGACACCCTCAACTCCTCATCCCCCCAGACCGCAGCTTACCACCCCCCGAACGCTACCTGCACCAACAATCTGACCTCCTGGACTCCCGTCAACGAAGAAGAGACACGCAAGATCATGAACTCAATCCACTTGGGATCGCCATCAGACCCCTGCCCACACCACATCTTCAACAAAGCTGACGCAACCATTGCACCCCAACTGCAAAAAATCATCAACATCTCCTTCGACACCGCGACATTCCCGGAAAGCTGGAAGCACACCGAAATCAACACACTCCTCAAAAAACCCAAAGCGGACCCCCAAAGACCTCAAGAACTTCCAGCCCATCTCCCTGCTCCCCTTCCCGGCAAAGGTCATCGAGAAAATCGCCAACATGCAGCTGACCCAGCACCTCGAGGACAACAGCATCCTAGACCCATCCCAGTCCGGATTCAAAAGCAACCATAGCACCGGCATCATCTGCGGCGTACCCCAAGACTCATCCCTCAGCCCGACCTTGTTCAATGTCTACATGGCCCCCCTCGCACAAGTGGCCCACCAGCACAACCTGAACATCATCTCTTACGCTGATGACACCCAGCTCATCCTCTCCCTAACCAAGGACCCGCGCACCGCCAAAACCAACCTCCACGAGGGAATGAAGGCCGTCCCCGAATGGATGAGGAGCAGCCGTCTGAAACTAAACTCGGACAAGACAGAGGTCCTCATCCTAGGGCCCACCCCCTCGGCCTGGGATGACTCCTGGTGGCCGACCGCACTGAGAACAGCTCCGACACCCACGGACCAAGCACGCAACCTGGGATTCATCCTCAACTCCTCCCTCTCCATGTCAAAGCAGGTCAACGCCATCTCCTCCTCCTGCTACAACACCCTCCGCATGCTCCGCAGGATCTACAAGTGGATCCCGACCGAAACAAGAAGAACGGTTACCCAAGCCCTTGTCAGCAGCAGGCTGGACTACAGCAACACACTCTACGCAGGAGTACCAGCCAAACACCTGCAACGACTACAACGCATCCAGAACGCCTCAGCCCGACTGATCCTCAACGTCCCCCACCGCAGCCACATCTCCTTCCACCTAAGAGACCTGCACTGGCTTCCCGTCAACAAAAAGATCACCTTCAAACACCTCACCCACGCACACAAAGCACTCCACAACGTTGGACCAGCCTACCTGAACAACAGACTCAACTTCTACACCCCAGCCCGCCAGCTCCGCTCCGCCAGCCTCGCCCTCGCCTCCGTGCCGCGCATCCAACGCACTACCTCCGGCGGCAGATCCTTCTCATACCTCACCGCCAAGACCTGGAACACCCTCTCCACCCACCTATGGCAGACCCAAGACATGCTCACCTTCAGAAGGCTCCTCAAGACCTGGCTCTTCGAACAGTAGCAGCTCCCCTCCCCCCTCAGCGCCTTGAGACCCTCACGGGTAAGTAGAGCGCTTTACAAATCCATGATTGAAGATAGCCAAATGCCGCTTTGCCTTCGACACCCACCTCGCAAAGACTGGAGAGCGGATTATTGTGAGACACAGTGATGAAGATTGCAGAGGAGTCTAGTAGGACCAGGGCAGCTAATCCTCCATGGTCTAACGTTATATGCAGCTCATTACGCATAGTAACCAGGAATATTTTAGGACCCCAAAGTGGCTAGAAGCTAAGTGTGCTCCATCGAAAAGCGAGTTATCCTTCATAAAGTTTGAAAGCTTCCTGTTAACTTACTACCCAGCTATTTTGGCTATGTAGTGCAGCAAGGAATGAGGAAACTACTTGCTTGGGCACTTATTACAGGTAACCCGGTTAATTACAATCTGGACAGTAACCCTTATTATTGCAGATATCACAATTAGGGGTTTGAAGGCTAATGCTGCACTCTACAGTTTCCCCTTGATAAACTTCAGCAGATCAAACCTGACAAAATGTAGTGGGTGAAAAAAACTTGATAATGTTTGGTGCATGTGGATTGTGGTGCCTTTAGCACTAACATCTGCACATTATTCTTTTTTTTGGAGGATTAACAAATCATTATCGATCAGTTTAGCTTTTTTCTGATCTGATAAGTATCAGCCCAAACACCGGGTCACTTGTATTGAGGGTCACAGTATGGAAGGAAGCTGAGCTGTGTGTGCCTATTAAGTGTTCTTGCTGAGTGTGTTTGCTGTGCTGTGCCTCCTGAGTGAGTGAGCCAAGTGTGAACCCTCTGAGGTCAAAAAGCAACACTTGTGCATTGCAATCTGGGATATTGAATCACACTTGTTGGCCCCAGTCCATCCGGTAATCGAGCTCTTTTTGAGGCGATCCTGTGTGCTATTATCGCATTGACTCAGATTCTTGTGCTCAGAGAGATCTTCTGCTCATTCTTTGGTGCAATCACATAAAGGGGTGTAGACGTTCAACAGTACTGCTGATTCTAGTTATCTGTATCAAACGTCCATTCCTGCTTCTCTCCATCCCTCGCCCGCCCCTACAGTAGGATCCGGGAGGCGATCCTGTGTGCCTAATATCACATTGAGTCAGATTCTCGGCCCAGAGAGATCTTCTGCTCTTCCTTTCGTGCAATCATATAAAGGGATGTAGATGTTCAAGAGTACTGCTGATTCTAGTTATCTGTGTCAGACATCTATCCCTGCTGCTCTCCCACCCCCTTCCGTAGGATCCGGGAGGCGATCCTGTGCGCCTGTCATCACATTGAGTCAGATTCTTGTGCTCAGAGAGATCTTCTGCTCATTCTTTGATGGAATGGGATGTAGATGTTCAAGAGTCCTGCTGTTACTAGTTCTTCTCTCCATCCCTCACCCACCCCCTACCATAGGATCCGGGAGGCGATCGTGTGCACCTATCATCACATTGAGTCATATTTTTGTGCTCAAAGAGATCTTCTGCACATTCTTTGGTGCTATAGTTGCCTGGATATGGTGGATTGACTGCAGCCCAACCAAGGGGGTATAACTGGGGCAGTCTCGGAGAAAGCAAGGGTTAATGGAGGAAACGAATTATTAGGAAAATCTGCAAGCACTATAGGGTAAAGATTGTTGGAATAAATATGGTGAATACCCTGACTCCAGCTACTCAAACTAATAGCCCATCATCCATTGGTAGTAGCAAGGACCCTGTAGCTAATATACCGATAGAAGCTAACTCACCGCATCCCTCATTATGCAAAATGAGCCTTACTGACGGGGGTAATATGGAGCCACTCAAGTGCAGGGACCTGGGCCATAGGACAGACACACTTAAAATACTATCATGGAATATTGCGGGTTTGCCCAATAAACTGACCTGCCCCGAGTGGGGATCCTTCATGAACGAAAATGATGTGTGCCTCTTCCAAGAGACCTGGGCTCGAACGGAGCAAAACCGCGTGGGTTATGTTACATTCCACGTGCCGGCTGTATGGGGAGGGAGAGGCCGCCCGTCAGGAGGTCTTACTATCTGGGTCGGTTCTCATCTGGGATGTACTGTTAAGTCATTAAATACCCATACCAAAGACGTCCAATGTGTAGTCCTTGTATGGCCCAATGCTTTTAACCTTGCCCTAATCAACATCTACTCTCGCCCTGTAAGTATAGGTAGCGAGTCCAGCACTATTGAGGATCTGTCCGATTTTATTTTAACAATTCCGAGCGACACTCACCTTATGGTGAGGGGCGACCTGAATTGCCATTTTGAGCCTCTTGAGGCTATGAAGGAAGATATCTTATTGGTAGAGGATGACTACTGGTCTATACCCCCAACCCAGGCCCCTTCCCCATGGCATTGTCTCCGTTAGCCATACAGATCATGGCCTTAACCTTAAACCATTCTTTGCGAGCATGTAACGGCCGCACCCCCTCGGACACCCCAGCCAAATGTACTTTTAATAAACCTGGACATATGTCCCGTCTTGACTATATTTTGGCTGAAACACGGTTATGGCCAAAGGTTATGAACTTTATGGTCACCATAAGAGCTGAGAGTGATCACAATGCCCTAATTTTAGAACTGGGCCCGCTCAATAACAGCAGGAGCGGCACTTCAGCTACTGGTGAAACCGATGCTAGGCTTACTCTGTCCAATGACAGACGAAGAGTAAGATGGCACACATTAATGGAACACCTGGATCAACTAGGAACATTATACAGTCAGATAGTTCCTCTGTTTCTAGAGGTCGCTGCGCTAACTACTCAACCACTGCCCCCTGATTATTTAATCAAGTTGGAGGCGCTCCATGTGGATTTAGTATCCAACCTGGCAGAGGTACTTAACCCTCGGTGTCTAAGAAGGCAAAAAGGGTCCGACAATGTTCATGGTACAATGCAGCTTGTAGGAAGGCCAAATCAGAGCTAATACAGGCCATAAAAAATAATAACAAAACTGAAATTAAAGCTAGGAGAGCACATTATAAATGGCTGACCAAATGTGCGAAGGAAGAGTGGGACCACAATAGGTGGTCCAGTCTATCTTCTGCGCTAGCAACTAAAGATTCCCGGAAATTCTGGTCCATAATTAACAATGGCTGCGGTGAGCCGAAAGTAGCCATTGAACCTAATATAGCAGCGGAAGTCTGGGAAGGCCATTACCGGGAAGGCCATTACCGGGCTCTATATTCCATTGAGGGCCTCCCAGATGACCTTGAAAAAACATTTACTCAGCTAGTTCCCACTCCACATTTTGAGGTGATTGAGTTCACGGTGGCGGAAGTTTGTAATGCTATCTCCAAACTCGCCACAGGCAAAGCCCCAGGCCTGGACAAACTCCCGGGTGATCTCTTTAAGCAGGAGCCAAATATCTGGGGCCCATACTTCCAGATCCTTTTTAATGCGGTCCTGAGAGGCATGGCGGTACTCTGTACTTGGCTGGGCTCGGAGATAGTCCCCATTTTTAAAAAGGGCTCTCCTCTGCTCCCATCCAAGTACAGGCCCATAAGCCTTATTGATGTCCCCCAAAAGATCTTTGCGAGACTCATTCTGGACCGGCTACAGGACTGGATAGAGGAGTATACAATTCTTAGCCCGTATCAAGCAGGGTTTAGGAAGAATACCTCCACCGTGGACCAAATCTTTCATTTACTACTCTTGTATTGAAAACGGTGAGAATAGAGGGTGGCAGCCTCTATATGATATTCTTGGACCTTCACTCTGCGTTTGATCTAGTTCCCCGGGGGGAAACTCTGGACTGTGCTCCTTGAACTAGGTATCCCGGCACATCTTCTGTCCGCCCTGATGAGGCTACATGAGGCCAACTTTGCCCAAGTTAGATGTGGGAAAAATGGTGCTTTGACATCTCGATTTCCCGTTGGCAGGGGGGTAAGGCAGGGTTGTGTGCTTGCACCTACCCTGTTTTGCCTCTATGTCAACGAGGTAATCGCGCACCTTAATGGAGTACAGAACAACGATGCTCCGAAGCTGGCTGGTAATAGGGTCCCTGCAATTATGTTCGCCGACGACACCCTCTTGTTGTCTAAATCCCCAATGGGTATACAGCGCACATTGGATGGTTTTGAAGAATTCTGTAGCGGTCGGGGACTGGAGATCAATTCTCTTTAAACCAAATTCATGATCTTCAATCCTCCCGCAACCACTCGGCCAAACCCAAGCCTAGGAACAACAAATCTTGAAAGGGTATCCACTTTTGACTATCTGGGGGTCACTATTAATGAGAACCTGACGTGGGACCCCCAGAAAATTAAGTCACAACTAAAATTGGCCCAACTCTCAGGTGGAATCCTCAAACTATCCAACAAGTCCACTATTAAACCTGTTGGACCACCGTTGGAGGTTTATAAATTACAAGCCAGGGGTGCGATTATGTATGGCGGCGAACTATGGGGACATTCTTGTAGGACCCAAATTACCAAGACAGAAAATAAATTTCTAAGACAGTTGCTAGCACTACCATCTAGTACTCCACTTCTTCCTCTAAGGCTCAATCTGGGGGTCAGGACCTTCAACGAAGAGCTAGCGCTAAAATCTCTTAGGTTCTGGCGCAGGCTCTGGGTAACACCGGAGTTGTCAAACTACAGGCAGGAACTCAAAGAAATACTGACCTTTTCGAGTGCAGGAAAAATTCCCTGGCTCATATTTATAAAGAATGAATGCATAAAGTTAGGAGTACCTGTTCTATGGTCTGACCCTGAGAGGGGTTGTAAAACGATCTCACGCACCCAACTCACAAAAATATTTTGTGCTGACAAGCTTAATGGTGCAGTATGCAATCTTCAAGTCGGCCCCTTAACTGCTTCTTACCTATTGGTTAAAGACATTTACCATTTTGAGGGCTTTTTGGATGACATATATCCCTTATTAGCAAAAAAACTGTATGTTCAGTGGAGACATGGTGTTTTACCTTTGCGAGCCTTTACTAGTAGGTGGTCAACTCCTGCTCTGAAAAATTGTCCTGGTTGTAATAGTGACATTGAAACTGATGCACGTTCTCTTCTTTTGTCCAGCTCATCACAAGCACAGGAAGTACTGGCTCGTACCTTTGTGTAAGAATTTGGGATTTTTGCAATGTATGCAAGCCTTTAGAGTTCTAAAATTAGACACAACTAGACCCATTGTATTTGCTGTTTCGCAATTTCTGGTAGCAATGTGGCACAAGCGCAGATTTTTAATTGCTAGAGCTTGAGTATGGAATGGCAGCTAATAGGATCAACACTGTCTCCTCAGAAACTTGTATTGTCTTTTATCAAATTATTTATTGTTCCCTTTTTTAAAGTGGCTCTTTTATCTGTATGAATTTTGCCGAATTGTGTCCATCTAGAAAATGCTTTGGAAATTATTTTTGCTATAATCAATTGAAAATATAATCTATTGCTATTGCTATTGTTTTTATGTGTTTTTGTATACTTTTATGGTACTTTGCCGAAATAAAGATTTCTTGAATGAATGATATTACATCTTTGGTGCAATCACATCAAGGGATGTAGATGTTCAAGAGTTCTGCTGATTCTAGTTATGTCTGTCAAACCTCCAAACCTGCTTCTCTCCATCCCTCGCCCACCCCTACCGTAGGATCCAGGAGGCGATCCTGTGTGGCTTTTCTCACATTGAGTCCGATTCTTGTGCCCAGAGAGATCTTCTGCTCGTCCTTTGGTACAATCACATACAGGGATCTAGATGTTCAAAAGTACTGCGGATTCTAGCAGTCTGTGTCAGACCTCCATCCCTGCTTCTCTCCTTCCTACACCCACCCCCTACCATAGGATCCAGGAAGCGATCCTGTGCACCTGTCATCCCATTGAGTCAGATTCTTGTGCTCAAAGAGATCTTGTGCTCATTCTTTTGTGCAGGTGAATGTAGATGTTCAAAAGACCTGCTGTTACTAGTTCTTGGTGTCATCCCTGCTTCTCTCCATCCCTCATCTACCCCCTACGATAGGATCCAGTATGCGATCCAATGCACCTATCATCACATTAAGTCAGATTCTTGTGCTCAGAGAGATATTCTGCTCATTCTTTGGAGCAATCACCTAAACGTATGTAGATGTTCAACAATACTGCTGATTCTAGTTTTCTGTGTCAAACCTCCATCGCTGCTTCACTCCATCCCTCGCCCACCCCCTACTGTAGGATTATGGAGGCGTTCCTGTGTGCCTAATATCGCATTGAGTCAGATTCTTGTGCCCAGAGAGATCTTCTGCTCATTCTTTGGTGCAATCACATGAAGGGGTGTAGATATTTAAGACTCCTGCTGAAACTAGTACTCAATGTCAGACCTCCATCCCTGCTTCTCTCCATCCCTCATTCACCCCCTTACCATAAGATCCAGGAGATGATCCTGTGCTCCTATCATCGCAATGAGTCAGATTTTTGCGCTCAGAGAGATCTTCTGCTCATTCTTTGGTGCAATCACCTAAAGGGATGTAGATGTTCAACAGAACTGCTGATTCTATTATCTGTGTCAAAGCTCCATTGCTGCTTCTCTCCATTCCTCTCCCACCCACTACTGTAGGATTCGGGGGTGTACCCTCTTTATTCACAGCCCTGCACCTCTTACCAGATCCAGGTTTGTCGCCTCCAAAACATCGACCAGCTTCTCAAGCTTCGTCTTTTCATGAAATATAAAGTCGTCATCCACCCAAAGGAAATACTTTGTTGTAACTTGAGACACTGCAAGATTCCTCCCGGCAAACCAACCCTGAAAAGATAAGATGGAAGCTTTAAATGTGCAACTTTAGAATTTAACCTGAATACCAGAACTTTGTGCGGGAGTAAGAGACAGCATGGGTGGGGAGCAAAATAGGGAGAAAAAAAACAAAAAATTCCTCATCTGTGACACGCAAGATGAGGACAAAAAAAGAAAAAAAAAAAAAGAGACAGCATGTCAGTCTCATACAGTGGAAATCACAGACTGGAGTAGAAATGCAAGCAGAATCAACGTCCTGTCAGAAAGGATTAGCTTACCCACCTGAGATGTACGAGACAAGAAGCAGTAAAGCAATTGCAGTAACACAGTTGGATCCCAGAAAGCCCAACACCTTCTGATTGGTCTCCAAAACCACCACCAAGAGAATTAAGACCCTTAACCCTGCGTATTGACATCTGGCATGCACCAGGTGGATGCCTACATCACCGTTTAGTACCTTGGCGAATGGCATGAAGTACTGCTCGACGTTTGGCTCCTGGATTTTTTCGGGTAGATCATTATCATCAGCAACAATTATGGTGATGTTTGGGTAATACTTGTGGATACTCTTTATCAAAATATTTAATTTTTGGTAGCGCAAAAAAGTTTTTGTAACGATGGTAACCAGGGAATTGATGTTCCGCTCTACAAGAGTTAAAATGGCAACATTAGAGTTTTCCCAGAATTCCACTCTATCCTGCAGTCATGCTCTTTAATTCATTTCCTGATCATGACACAGGGCCTATCATAGCCATGAAAGGTTGAAACTTGGACTTAATTTAAGTGTACACATGAGCAGTCGAATGTCAGCGAAGAAGTCAACTGTGCAAAGTTATTAAGGATCCCGCTATTTCAGTCATGTTTTCGTACTACTGTTCACTTCACTTATCCTGTTCACAGTACTCATGAGCATTTGAGAAAAGTGCAGCATTAATTTGTCAAGCGATATTTGTCTGTATGTATGTAGTATTTCTTCATCATGAACCTAGCCAAGAGGCAGCAGGCGCAGTGCAGGTTCAAAGTCCAGCATAACGTTCTAAGTCTCTATGAGGAATTTTAACACTGATATTTTTGCACCTCATCATTTTGTGAAATGCTTTTTTCGTTATGCTAATAATTTCAGTTATAATCATTAAAATGAAAGATTAGGCTGATTTTCTGGCAACCCTTTTTTGAGACTTCAAAAGAAGATTGGAGACAACCACAGATGAACGATTGTGTTTGATGCATTTGACTTACACATTTCCACTCTGATTATGGGTGATCCTAATTTTGATAAATTGAAGCAAACAGTGATGCACAGGGCCCAGACCGTGGCCAATGCCCCTCTGCGCTGGAGCAGCAGATCCTGCCCTGGAAAACCATGCAGAAGAGAACTGTAGGCTCCAGATCCTGACCCCTCCCAATCCGGATTCCGCAACAACCACTGCACCGAGACCGCTCTACTCGCCGTTACAGACAACATCAGCACTCTTCTCAACCAAGGCCACACCAAGGCCCTGATCCTACTCAACCTCTCTGCAGCCTTCGACACCATCACCCACCGCACACTCACCACCAGACTCCCCGACGCCAGCATAGAGGGAACCACCCTCGACTGGCTCTGCTCCTTTCTCACTGACAGAACTTAAAGAATCAGACTTCCACCCTTCCTCTCCGAACCCACAGAAATCAACTGCGGAGTACCCCAAGGATCATCGCTCAGCCCTATGCTCTTCAACATCTACATGGCCCCCCTCGCCACCATTGTAAGACAGCACTGATGCAACATAATATCCTATGCTGATGACACCCATGTCATCCTCTCCCTCATCAAGAACCGCACCACCACCAGACTCAGCTTCCAGGAAGGAATGAAGGACATCGCATCCTGGATGAGCAGCAGCTGCCTGAACCTCAACTCTGAGGACAGAAGTCTTCATCTTTGGACCCTCTCCCTCTGCATGGGACATCACCTGGTGGCCCACCACCCTCAGCATCCCCCACCCCCACGGACCACGCCTGGACCCTCAGCATCATACTCGACTCCTCCCTCTCCATGACCCGACAAATCAATGCCGTCGCCTCCACCTGTTTTCAACACCCTCCGCATCCTTCGCAAGACCTTCAAATGGATCCCCCCACGAATCAAAAAAGACCGTCAGCCACGCACTCATAACCAGCAGACTGGACTAAGGAAACACCCTCTATGCCGGGATCAACAAATCTCTGCTCTGCAAACTGCAGACCATACAGAACATCACAGCCAGACTCGTCCTCTGCATCCGTTGACACAAACACATCACCCAACACCTGAGAGACCTCAACTGGCTCCCCATCAAAAAGAGAATGACTTAATTGATTGATTGGCGAATGGTCCTCTGAACTGGAGCAGCTGATCCTGGCCTGGAAGTCCATATAGAAGAAAAGTGGAGGCTCCAGTAGCTAGAACTTGTCTCACCCTCTCGATGGGACGTCATGGCCACACAAAAGACACCCTTGCACCTCAATAAATGTGAAGTGCATCTTCACAAAATGCAGTGAGGGCAGGAGCCTAATGTTGTATTGCCTCATGTCTGTTGCAAGGGAGTTCAGGTGAAGTTGTGCAGATGTCCTGGTCCCCCCTGCAAAGAGCTCTGCAGGACCTTAGAGAGGCAGGACACCCTCTAACCCACATACAGCAGCCACCACCAGACATTGCAGCACATTACATGCCTGAGTTTAGTAAGGAAACCAGTATGGAGGACTAAGCCCATTCTGAGAGCCTTTCCCCTACCGGGGGAGGGCTTAAAAGGTATGGATCAGTTGCCACCACACATCAGCCTCACCATGCCCTGGTGGGAGGAAGGCATCACTTCCATTGTGCCAAACAGAACCCCTCATTCCTCTGACCACACACACACCAGGCACCCAAGCATTCTACTCACACTAACATAACACCGAACACTCACACTAGCTGAGCAGCTAGGTGCAGGATGAATGGGTACATATTAACATGACCTGAGGATACTACAGACCTCCAAGTGAGAGCAAATAGAACCTGGGCTTGTAAACACCAAGCTACCGCACGGCTCATCCATCCACAAAAAGAGTACTTCATGTCCCAGCTGGAGTAGGAATAACTCAGGTTCTGCCATCCTGGGAGCCGAGCACTAGGATGGATCATCTCTGCCATGATCACAAAATAGATGAAGGATGAGCTTGGCATTTATTGTTTTAAACATAGGACAGGAGGGGAAAGACAAGGAGTAAGGTACTTTCTGTGGGAGTGGGGGATATTATAAGAGGCCCCAGAGACGGCAGGCAAAGATTAGCCATGGTGACTAATGCTAGGCCCTAACCTTAGTCAGTGGGTAGTGAGGGCCAATTGAGAGCCAGCTTCTTTGGTTCTGGAAAAATATGTGCCAGCAGAGATATGCCCCTTGCTACCCTGTGGCAGCACCCTAGTGGACACAATGTCTGCGGGGAAGCTCATACACCTGAATACATTCATCTACTGGTATCTGGAATCAGTATCAGACAAGAACCTGCCCTAACACTCAACTTAGGTGGATCTTAGGGGTATATTTACAAGAAGTGCCGCTTAGCAGAATTCTTTTTACCACTGTCTATCGTCGAAATCCATCGCCATGTTGGCGACGTATTTAGAATACTGCTGCTAACTCTAGCATCATGGCGCTAAACATCTTGACACTAGCATGAAAAAAGTGACGGGCGGCAATTAATGGCAAAAAAATTCACGTTAGTCAGCCTCTAGAGGCAAAAAAAGCTAACAAATACACCTCTAAGGAAATAAATCCCACTGAATGCAGAATGCAGCAGCCAGGAACAAGTTACCAAGTTCAGCACAGGTCAAAAAGTCACCCCAAATCCCCCGAACTGCCAGGAAGGCAAGCTTGAGTCCCAGGGGAAGAGGAAAAAAAGAATCAGCACCTCATTTATAAAAAAAGTAGAGCATCGCTGTGGAAAAAACAGTGATGCAGCACTTTTCATTTCACCATCCTTGCAACACCATGGTGGCTGATGCCTGGGAGGGAGGACCGTCCCTGGGGCCTGATGGCCTTGCTGGGCCTGCGTATGAGGCCCGGAGTGGGAGGTGCCGGTGCTGTTGGGTTACTGCGGCCTGACGGTGGAGGCGGGCCCCGTCTGGCCGTAGCCTGTGAGGCATCAGCGATCCTCCTTACCAGGTTCTGAAGCCTGGCAGGTCACATGGATTGGAGACACATTGCTGACCTGTGTAAGAAGACCGCCTGGTTCCCCCAGGGAGCTGTGATCAGGAGAGGCACTCCTGTGGACCAATGTGGAGAGGTCTGCATAGCAAAACACGTGCCACCACTACACCTGGGTGCACGGAGGAGATTACCAATGGTAGGCTGCGCCTCTCTGAATTAAAGGCCAGAAGAGGTGGTGCGGGAGCTCCACAACTTCACACCTAATGGTGCCCTGTTGCATCACCTCCATGGGAGGTTCACCAGTGGACTCGACGGTAACTGCTGCACCCAGCCTTATGGCTGAGGCTCATGCTGGCTGAGTCACAGATTCAGAGAGAGCGTGATGGATTGGAAACCAGTGTCGATGTCCAGGGGAGGAGAAGGTGGAAAGGGAGTGGAGGAAGCCTGGGGGGTTATGTCAGGCCCAGGCCTGGTGCCTGTAGGTGGTGCACTCTGTCCCCTGAAAAATCCCTCACTGCAGAGGACCCACTGTGCCGAGGACACCGCACAAGAATGGTGGGGGACTCCACTTACTGGCTCAAGTCGCTGATATCGGCCATAGGTGGCAGCGGGCGCCAGGGGCACGGGTTGGTAAAGGCCCAGGCACTTGGGCACGCAGCTTGATCTGCCGTTACTTGCTGGGGTACTGGGGAACATGGAATCTGATTGTCACTGTTAGATTGGAGGAGGCGACCGGGTGGTTCTGCTTTTTCCCCACCCCCTTTTAGTGAGGTTTTGGATGTATGGAGAACTATCCCTTAGTGGACGTGCTCCTTCCACAGTGCAGCACCATCTGGTAGCGTCTACTGCTGTCCCCATTTGCTGCCGCTGGTCTTCTGACCCGGATGTGAGGAGTTTGAGGCCCTCCTCCATACACAGGCTCTTGCCTGCACCTCGTCTCCGGTGGTCCAGGGATAGAGCATCACTGCTCTGCTGCTTGAATGCCCCCATGTCCCTCTTTTCTGATGTTTCTGTCCCTTTTTCTGCTCTTCTCCGTTGTTTTTTTGTCTGTGTCTTTGGCTTTGATTTTTTTCTTTGCTTTGTTTTTTCTGTGCTTTTTTCAGTTCCTTGTTCTCTGTCCTCTACCTTGTTGCTACTGCAATCCCCCATGGCCCCACAGCCCTCCAGTGTCCTTTCCCACTATTGTGTTTCCCACCTTGCAGCTGTTCAGTTCCTCGCAGCATTACTGAATGGCGGTTGCGCTCAGCGGGCGTGCTGCTGCACACCAAAGGCAAGCCCGGCTGCATCTGTCCAAGTCTGGACTGTGCCTAGCGCCAGGGACCCTGCCTCAAGTACACTCCACTGCTATGATGCCAGCACCCTCCTCACCCTACCCTGAATACAACACCACCTGCCATCTAGCATCACCCTCGTCTACAGACACCCCGGCCCCTTAACCCCCTTCATCAACACGATCATACACCTCCTCGCACCCCAGGCTCTCACTTCCAGCAACTATATCTACTCGAGACCTCAACTTCCACCTGGGCAGCCTCAGTGACTAGAACACCACCCCACTCCTGGAAAACCTCACCAACATCGGACTCAAGCAGTTAGAGACTGCACTGACGCACATAGCGGGACACAGGCTCGACCTCGTCTTCTCTGCCAGCTGGAACTTCAACAATAGCCACACCTCAGAACTCTGATGGACTGACCATCATTGCATACATCTCACCTTCACCACGACCACCGTACACCACCGCCATCATTGCCCCCTTCGCAGCTGGATCAAGGCCACCAAAGAACTTCTCATCAACTCCCTCAGCACCACCACTCCGCCAATGCCATTGGATGCCAATACCATAGAACGCAACCACCAGCAATGGATCTCCAACTGCACCGACACCCTGGCACCCCTCAAGAAAAGAACAGGCAAACAACACACCATGAACGCCCTCCACGAGTTTAAACGCTCCTGCAGATGTCATGAGAAGAGATGGAGGCACAACAAAACCCTGGTAACTCATGCAACTTTTTGATTCGCCGTCAACGCACACCACCCCCTCCTGAAAACCGCTAAGAAAAATGCCCTCCAAGACAGAATCAACGCCAACGCATACAATAGCAAGGAATTCTTCACCATCATCAAAGGAGTTTGCCAGACCCAACAGCGAGACCACCAATATGCCCCCGTCCCAGGACCTTTGCAACAAACCTGGCACCTTCTTCCACCACAAGATTAGCAAGATCTACAACATTTCCGACACCCCTGATCCGGCCACTTCCCACACCACCATCGTACACAAATGTAGGAAGCTGAGTTTCTGTTGCAGTACACGCCACCCCCCCTGCCCAGATTTCTGATGCACTTTTACTTGATGTGCTCTGGGACCCTGCCAATCAGGTTCCCAGGGCCTGTGTTCTTTCCCAAAACGTTACCTTGTACCCCCAATTGGTACCTTTCTGGACACATATTAGACCCTTGTAAAAGGTACCATGGGTACAAAGGACACTGTGACCCAGGGAAGGCCTCAAAGGGCTGCAGCACTTATTGTGCCACCCTTAAAGGTCCTCGACCTTTGCACACACACACACACACTGCCATTGCAGGCTGTGTGTCTTGGTGCAGAACAAAGTGAAGAGTCGACATGACACACATCCCTGTGTGCCATGCCTACAACCCACTGCCCTGGCATAGATCAGTCACCCCTCTAGCTGGGTGCACTATACCAGTGGTGAGGGTACAGGTGCATGAGCACTGTACCCCTACAGTGTCTTAGTCCATTCTTAGACATTGTCAGTGCAGTAATGCCATAAAAGAGTATATGGTTTGGGAGTTTGTCATTACGAACTCCACAGCACCATAACGGCTTTACTGAATTCTGGGAAGTTTGGTAGCAAACTTCTCAGCATAATAAACCCTCACTGATGCCAGTGTGGGATTTATTATGCAATGCACTCAGAGGGTATCTTAGAGATGCCCCCTGAACAACAACCAGCCTCTCGTGGGTTCCCTGACTGGTACACACCAGCCTGCCACCACAAGACATGTTGTTGGACCCCTGGGGTGGGAGCCTTCACTCCCTGGGTCCAGAAACAAAGCCTTTCATGGGTGGAGGTGTTCACACCTTCCCCAGGCCAGGTAGAGCCATCTGTGGCAGGGGATCTTCAAAGGCCTTGCTGCCTTTATAATGCGGCTCCCAGTCTCTCCTGCTATCAGGAGCAGGCCCCCTTCCTGTCTCACCCCCTTTTCAGCGGGAAGAGAGGTGGTAAACATTAGCCAGCACAGCAGGTGTGCCCACCTCTGCCAATTCCACCCCTCATGTGTGGGAGGTGAGGTAAAACCCACTCTTCAGTGCTCGCCATCTTGCAGATGGCAGGCACTCTCCAATCAGGACTAGGGATTGTGCCACTCCCCCAGGTGGGGTGAGCACATCAAGGGTGTAGTCACCCTAAGGTCAGTAGTAATGGGCTACTGACCTTGAGACACCTAAAACACCCCCTACATACAGTATTTAGGGTGCATCGCTGAACCCAGAAGGCAGATTCCCACAGCCTATGAGGAAGGACGAAAGAAGATGCACAGCAGAAGCGACTGCAGAGAAGAACTGACTTGGCCCCAGCCCTACCGGCCCACCTGCAGTTTCTGGAGATCCTGTGCCAAAAGTCACCTTGTCCTGCAGCAAGTGACCTCCAGAACCCCTGGGAGGACTGACTGCCTTCAAAAAAGACCGTATCTCCTGTGAACAGCAGTTCTGTTCAAAAGAATCTCAAAAGAAAGACTCTGAACCTGCTGAAGACAAAGAGACTGATGCCTGGAACCACCACTGCACCCGTCGCCTACGGTACAAGTTTGAGTGGCCCACCGGTCCCAGCGAGGTCCCCCAGCACTCAAGAGTCCGAGTTCACTGAGGCTTGAACCCTCAAGGACACACCAAAGTCACTTTCAACCTCTGCATGGAGGCCCCCTCTAACCTTGAGTGGCCCGGTAAGGTGAAATCCAGCCTCAAAAGGCACCCCTGCAGCCAGCCGCCCTGCGCCCCGGAGAAAAGGGCCTGAGGTGCACCTTTGAGGAAGAGGTGTGGTGCAGCGGCCAGGGTGCCTGACTCCGGACCACTGGGTTCACAGTTCGATCCCCGGTGCCGGTGGCAGGTGAGCCCAGCACCATATGACTCTGGGCAATAGATCGCTTAATCTTCCAGATGGCCCCCAGTGCCGGAAAACCTCTCCGGAGGTAGCTATGCGCTTTACAAATGCTGGTATTTCATTTCATTTTCCATATACGGCCCGAGCCCTACCTGCCCAGCTGTTGGTTCATCCTGGAATACTTCCTAGACCGAGCCTGCAGCCAAAATCCAATACCGGCAACTTCCATTGAAAACAGCTGGGCACCCAACGCCAAATCAACACTCTGCATCCGGCCGCCCCTGTGCTGCTGTTGGTGCATCTTTTGTGCTAACTTAGACACCCCATTTGCCCTGAGCTTAACTATAGGAGCTTTGCTCCCTCAACCCTGTGGCTTGCCTGAGAGCAACCATCAACAGAACGCCCCTAGCCCGTAGGCTAACGTTGGGCCTCGGCACTCTGCACTCGGCTGCCCGAGAGCCGCTGAGGGTGAGCCCAAATACGGATGTATGACGGTACCACGCGTACTTTTACAACGCGTACCGTTACCACGCTACTTTTACCACGCATGTCGTTACAACGACTTGCGTGGAGGGGCGCTGGATAGTAAATTATTTAATTTACTATTCCAACTCCAGTCCCCGTGGACTCTAGGGAAAGGAGTTGGATAGTAAATTAAAGTATTTACTATCCTGGAGCGCCCCCCAGCGCATTTCGTTGTAACGACCTGCGTGGTAAAAGTATTGTGGTAACGGTACCGCGTTGTAAAAAATGCGTGGTAACCGTTGTATACCGCCCAAATACACCTCACAACCTAAAACAGGGTACCAAGGACAGAATTGGGATACCAACAAGGTATTGTGTAACAACTGTCAAAAGACATGACACCACACAAAGGACCCTAACTGTCTTAAATAAAGCCCCTAGTGTAGCTTCAGGGGGTTGCCAGCATGGCTTATGGGGGTAGTTCCTTGGATGAGGAAGTCCACATAGCCTTCAACTGGAAAATGGACCCAACAGGTGAGTTGCAGATTCCAGGGGGGAGTAGAAACTTCCACCACCTACTGGTGAATGGAATCCCAACCACTGCCCTCAGAGATACCTGTGCCATTTACACTGTGGCGCATGACAGGTTGGTTCTCTCAAACCAGTATTTTTCAGGGGTGACAAAAAGAGTAAGGGCTTTCCCAGGGGAGGCCACTGTTAGATATGTGGCTGTAGTGCCCCTAGAAATAGCTGGGTCCCTTAGTTGGAGAAAGGTGATAATCAGTAAGGACCTCCTCCTTGATTGTCTCCTTGGGAATGACCACCCAGAGGTTGGTCTGAGCCAAAGTAGGGTACTGGTCCAAGGCCAGTCCCCACCCAAGGATCCTGGGAGGGCTGACCCTGCAGTTAGTGCAGCTAGGCCCCCCTAGAAAAGTAGAGACAGTGTAGGAAAGGTGGACAACTGTTAGCCACAGTTCCAGTGGGTCAGCCAGATTCTGTCCCAGTAAGGGAGAACTCCACAATTGGCACTGGTGAAGTCCTCCCTAACCCACAAAAATACCTGACTAGTCAGACAACTGTCCAGCCTGAGTTGGTGGTTCCTCAGTTGACAGAACAGAGGGTGCAAAAGGGGTGTTCACTACAAAGCATAATGCCCCCCTACCCTAAACCAGCAGACATGCCACCAGAATCCAAAGAAGCATGTAATGTAGCACTTTCACCTACCAGTTAAGAGCTAAAGGTGTGGCTCTGGGCACTGACAGCTGTCAGTGACCTCTGCTTGGTGTTAGCCTTTATGGCAGCACTGTCCTTGGCATGGTGACCCAGCCCCCTGCCAAATGTCAAGCTAAGCCCACCGACAATGTGGGTCATGGTGGGGTTACTCAAGCTGTGGGTGACCTCTGTGGGTCTTGCTAAGTTAGAATTTGTAGAGCTAGGCACCTCTGAACCCAAACTAAAAATATGGAGTAAAGTGACTAAAGACCTAGGAAAAGAGCATTTGGATTAGGTCCTGCAACTGTTAGGTAGGCCAGATCCGCAAAGGAACTGACCTGGAAGGAAGGCTGTAAGGCAGAGTAGGCCCTGCAACTATCAAACCCTTCCCTCTACTCTTCCTTGCCTGAAAGACTAGGAAGGCTCTCCCAGGTTTGGCTGAGTCTCCTGTCCTTTGGGCTTGGGGGTTGGGGTGGCTTGTGAAGGAAGATGGGGTTCTGTTGCAGTAACCCCCCTACTTTTTGACAGATTTCTGATGTACTTTGACTTGATGTGCCCTGGGTCCCTGCCAATCAGGTTCCCATTGCCTGTGTTCTTTCCCAAATCGTCACCTCTCTGGCCACATGTAAGTCCCTTGGAAAAGGTACCATGGGTACAATGGGCACTCTGGCCAGGGAAGGCTTCCAAGGGCTGCAGCACTTATTGTGCCACCCTTAGAGGTCCTGCACCTTAACAAACACACACTGCCACTGCAGTCTGCATGTTTTGGTGCAGCGAAAAGTGAAGAGTCAACATGGCACACATTCCTGTGTGCCATGCCTGCAACCCACTGCCTATAGTATAGGTAAGACACCCCTCTAGCTGGGTGCCCAATACCACTGGTGAGGGTACAGTTGCATGAGCCCTGTACCCCTACAGTTTCTAAGTCAATTCTTAGACATTCTAAGTGCAGTAAAGCCATGAAGAGTATATGGTCTGGGGGTTGTCATTACGAACTCCACAGCACCATAATGAGTTTACTGAATTCTGGGAAGTTTGGTAGCAGACCTCTGATGCCAGTGTGGGAATTATTATACAATGCAATCTTAGAGATGCCCCCTGAAAAACGACCAGCCTCTGGTGGGTGCCCTGACTGGTATACACCAGCCTGCCACCATGAGACATGTTTCTGGACACCTGGGATGGGAGCCTTCGCTCCCTGAACCCAGAAACAAAGCCTTTCCTGTGAGCATGTGGTCACACCTCTCTCATGTCAGGAATAGCCATTTTTGGCAGGGGAAAAATATCCCAGCCTTTCCTGCTTTCAGGAGCAGGCCCCTTTCCTGTCTATCCCCCTTTTTGGCAGGAAGGCAGGTGGGAACAATTAGAGAAGTCCAGAAGGTATGCCCACCTCTACCAACCCCACCCCTCAGGTGGATGAGGCGAGTAAGTGTGAGTGGCGAACTCCGCTCTGCCAGCAGAGTTTGCAGAGTTTTGCCAACTCCACGCTCCACTAGGAAAGTGGAGTTTGGCAAAAACTCAGATTTTGCAGGATGGCGGAGTTTGCTCCTTCCAACCACCCGTAGGAAGGCTGCAGCAGCTTACCTGGTCCTGGATCTGGTGTTCTCCGCCGTGCCTGGGCTGTCTGCTGGTGGCAATCTGGGGGTCGGGAAACCTCCAGGTCTGCTGCCTGAATGCGGAGCGGAATTTCATGGAGTTTTTCGGCAACCCCGTGGAATTCCCCATAGTCGCACTCTGCCAACTAATAACAGAGAGAGCATCTCGAGTGAACGAAGGTGGGGCGCAAGAGCCAGAGAACGTGTGCCTAAAACGTTTCAAGAAACTGGTTTTCAGCTAGAGAGGATTGTGACAATGTAAAGCGTGATAGACCAGAAGGATTGTGTGCAGTCTGTGCTCCTGAAGAAGGGTCAAGGGCCCGAAATGCATTGGGCAGAAAAGAAAGATTGATAATTATGGACATGTTCTGAATTATGTAATGATGATAAATTGTTTATGACGAAAATAAACAAGAAACAAATGTAAAATTGCAATTCATTGCATACGTAAAGGGTTTGATAGTAGTGTATGGAAGTTCAAGGTGTAAAACACCAACTTGATAAATCAAAAAGCAATATTGTTGATAAGGGTTTTGAAAAGCACACTGCAGTGACATTAAGTTAAAGTACATGTGGGCAAGTCTTATAGACTTGAAGGAAGGTGATTTAGTAACACTGCGTGGCTAGACACCACGTACTCCACTGTAGCACGGTTAGTTAAGAGGTTAAAGACCAGTATCAATTTAACACCATGGCTGCTGGAGTCTTTCATCTGCTGTGCTGGGCCCTAATGTAAATGGGTGTGCTCATGACGAGCTCCGCTCGTCATGAGCACACGAGAGGTGTACCTCATGACGAGCTGAGCTCGTCATGAGCATCGAAGGGGTTAAGAGAAAAGTCAGGAGGGTCCACTCGCTTAATTCACTCTGCCAACTCCACCCACCCCTGGATGTGAGTAAAAGCCCACTCGTCAGTGCCCACCATCTTGCAAATGGCAGACACTCTCCAATCATGATAAAGGATTGCGCCCACTCACCCATGTGGGGTGAGCACACTCAGGGTGTAGTCACCCTAAGGTCAGTAGACCATTGGCTACTGACCTTGAGTCCCCTAAAACGCCCCCTAATTACAGTATTTAGGGGGCAGTCCTGAACCAAGAAGGCAGATTCCCGCAACCTACGAAGAAGAAATGTGTCAGAAAATGCACTTGTCCTGCAGCAAGTGACCTCCAGAACCCCTGGGAGGACTGACTGCCTTCAACAGAGACCAAATCTCCTGTCAACAGCATCTCTGTTCTAAAGAACCTTCAAAAATGGACTCTGAGCCTGCAGAGGACAAAGAAACCAAATCCTGGAACCACCACTGCAGCCAACGCCTACGGCCTGAGTCGGAGTTGCCCACCAGTCCCAGCGAGGTCCCCCAGCACTCAAGAGTTCGGTCTACTGTGGTTTGCCCGTCCAGGACTCCCCAACGTCACCTGCAGCCTCTGCCTCTTCTGCAAGTGGCCCGGTAAGGTGAAATCCTGTCTCAAAAGGCACCCCTGTATCTAGCTGCCCTGCACCCTGGAGGAAAGGACTTGAGGTGCACCAATGTCCCTGAGCCCTCCAACTTTCCTGCCCAGCTGTTGGTTCCTCCTGGAATACTTCCTAGACCGAGCCTACAGCCAAAATCCAAAACCGGCAACTTTCTTTGAAAACAACTGGGCACCCAACGCCAAATCAGCACTCTGCACCTGTCCGCCCCTTTGCCGAGTGGGTGGACCTTGTGTGTGAACTCAGACCCCTTTTTACCTTGAGCTTAACCCTAGGAGCTTTGCTCCCTCAACCCTGTGGCTTGCCCAGGAGCAGCCACAGCCAGACGACCCCACAGGCCCCTTAGGTTAACACTGGCTTCAGCACAGGCACCCGAACGCCCTAGTGCAGTTGAGGGTGCTTTTTGAGTTAATCCTTGACCCTGAGCAACACTTGTTCTAACCCCAGAACCTCACCCCTCAAGACCGTGTACTTACCTGCAAACCAATGACCCCATTTTTCACCATAGGATTGCATTCACTGTTTTCCTATGAAAAACCTCTACATTCTGAGGGTGTTTGTATGGAAACATAAGAAACTGTGTTTTGTTAAAAACTGCTTCACTTACCTTTTATCTAGGACATGCCCCAGTGTGATATCTAGGCCTATTACACTAAGTAGAAAAAGCAATCTCGAATGTACTCTGAAAAGTAATCAAAAGTAATCCAAAAGTAATTACAACTGTATTTGCATATTTTACAAACCTGTAACAAAAGATTATTATTCATCCTGCTCTTGTTGATCACTCTGTCTGGAAAAGTACAATTCTATTTACCTGCACCATGTCCTGCTTGGTTCTAAAAATAAAATACAGCAATGAAATATTTTTGATACATACAATAAGTGCTTAACACACCCTCTGATAACGTCTTACTGCTCACTCACACTACTACAAATAGAGAGTAAGGTATTCTCTATTTTTACTTCAGTAAGCCTTTGGGGATCCACTGGACTCTGTGAACACTATACCTTACTTTGTTATGTGTATACAGAGGCAGCTTCCTACAACAACCAATCCACACCGCAACAGACCATGCTCTCTTGACCCTGCTCACAACAGAGGACGGGCTCAAGACCATGGAGAGCATCCACTCAGGTGCCCCGATGAATCCCTGCCCGCACCACATCTTCTACAGAGCAACTGCCGCCATCGCCCCCCAGCTTTGCCGCACCAGCAACGGCTCCATCAAAACTGCCACCTTCCCGATGACTGGAGACATGTCAAGACCAACCCTCTGCTGAAGAAGCCATCCTCAGACCCGACACACCTCAAGAACCTCAGACCGATCTCCCTCCTCCCCTTCCAAGCCAAGGTCACAGAGAAGGCAATCAACGCCCAACTTTCAGAGTTCATCTAAGTGAACCATGTCCTCGACACCTCCCAATCCATCTTCTGAAGTAACCACAGCACATAGATTGCACTCCTCGCCACCACAGACGACATTCGGTCCCTCCTCAACCGGGAAGAGACCGCAGTCATCAAGCTGTTAGACGTCTCTGCCTCCTTCAACACCGTCTCCCATTGCACTCTAATTACAAGACTCAACAATTCCGGCATCTGCAACATGGCTTTGGACTGGATCCACTTCTTACTCACCGGCCAGACCCAGCAAGTCAGACTACAGCCATTCCTCCCAGAATCCTAGGAGATCAGCTGAGGAGTACCCCAGAGTTCCGCCCTGATCCCCGTCATCTTCATCAACTACATGGCCTCCTTTGCAGCCATCGTCAGAAGCCACTGACTCAACATCGTCTCCTATGCCGATGACACCCAGCTGATCCTCTCCCTCACCAATCAACCCACAACCACCAGAACCAACTTACACCGTGGAATGAAGGCAGTTGCTGCATGGATGAAAGACAGCTGCCTCAAGCTCAACTCAGACAAGACCGAAGTACTCATCCTGGGACCCACCCCTTCAGCCTGGGACGACTCCTGGTAGCCAGTCGCTCTGGGATCTCCCCCACCCCGATGGACCATGCACGCAATTTCTGCATCATACTGGACTCATCACTCACTATGAACCGCCAAATCAATGCAGTTTCCTCAGAGTGCTTCCACACACTCCGCCTCCTTTGAAAGACATTTAGATGGAACCCCACCGAATCCCAAAAACCGGTCACCCAGGCACTCATCATCAGCAGACTCTATAACAGCAAAGCACTCTACTCCAGCGTCACCCAGAAACAGTTCAAGAAACTAAAGAACATCCAAAACGCTCCAGCCAGACTGGTCCTTGACATCCCCCGCCACAGCCACATCAAACAACACCTCTGACAACTCCACCGGCTGCCCGTCCACAAGAGAACCACTTTCAAACTCATCACTCATGCCTACAAAGCTCTACACGACAAAGGCCCACATACCTGAACCACTGCCTCACATTCCACGCACCCACCAGACAACTTGTACCCTCCCAACTCGCCTTCGCCTCCGTCCCCTGGATCCACAAGCTCAGAACAGGAGTAAGGTTGTTCTCCTACCTCGCCGCCAAGACATGGAACACCCTGCCCCTGCACCTCAAGGCAATCCTCATCGCTGACCCTTCAGGAAGGACCGCAAGACCTGACTCTTAGAAGGATCCTCCACTCAGTCTGACCAGCACCCCCCCATCCCCAGAGCCTTGAGACCCTCACAGGTGAGTAGCCACACTATACAAGTCTCTGATTGATTGATTTCCCTTGTTGCCTCCCAAACAAAGATCCCTGGATAGCATCACCTGATTGAAAGAGAGTGGCCAGCTGCCCACACTGGACTGCATCGCATGGCATCATAGTGCATGGGCATCTGGCTCAACAGTGTGCTGCATGCACACGGGGCCGCCAGGACACCTGGCCACTCCTCGGTGTCAGTGGACCGAGCAGATGGTCGTCACTGGCTGCCGGAGCAGGTGACAACGGACACCCTGGACTCCAAACTAGACTGTGTGGTCGTAGCTGTGGAGAAAACAGGAACCTCCTTCAAACAAATGTGGACTTTCCTTGAGGAGCGCATCAACAAAATCACAGTCGACTTTATCAGGAGTGCGCAGATCATCACAAGATGACTGACGAGGAACACGACATTGAGCAAGAACTGGTGGAATTTAACCCTATTACCCGTAACTCAGCGTTGGAGAGACATGAGGAGGGCCCCTCCCAGCAGAACAACATGAGGGTGGTGGGTCTGCCCGAGGAAGAAAAAGGAGTTGATGCAGTGGCATGTACTGAGACATGGTTGCTTGATATACTGCCAGAAGGTGCACTATCCCCATTCTTTGTTGTGGGGCGGGTCATCAAGTGCTAACAAGCCATTGACTGCCACGGACAGGTCCTAGACCCTTTCTCTTCTGCCTCCTACAGGCATCGTGACTCTGTCCTGAGGGAGGTACACAAGCTGGAGGAGGTGAAAGTGGATAATGCCACAGGTATTTTCTTCCCTAACTACGCCATGGGGGTGCAGAGGCAGAGGGGGTCATCTCTAGTGGTAAAGCGACACCTCGGAGAGTTGGGCATCAAATACTCCCTCCTCTTCCCGGCAATGCTACGAGTGGTTTCAGATGGTCACACACGATTCTGTGGCGCTGCTGAACAGGTCTGAACCTGGCTGGAATCCCTGGTCGCCAGGTGCTATGGACAGGGAGTGAAGGGTCTGCGCAACAAGCTATCATTTGTGGAGCCAGTCTTAGTGGGAGGTGTAGGAGGAGCAGTCGCCCCACGCCACAACTACAAGGCACCCCCAATTGGGAGCAGGTTATACAAGAGAGGCGGAAGGCGCTTAATGCGGCGGCTACGATGTGTGATTACACTCAGAGACACGATCCCAACACTGAACGCTCCCCCAGTGACAATACTCCACTGCAACGTGACCATCGGGTGCGGAGTCCAGGAGGCCCCAGATGTGACTCCTATAGACTGCAGATTACCTAATTTAAGGTGACTTGTTGTGCGTCTCTCCTTCATCCGCGGTTCCAGACGTCTCTGGAGAGTCTCTGGTTTTCTGCGGTTCATGGTCTCCAGCTTCTTGTTGCAGAAGTTCCAGTCTAATAGGTCAGCACTTAGAGGGGATCAGGTCCAGTTGTAGTCCAAAGGGAATGGAGAAGTTGTTCAGGTAACTGACACATGACAGGGGTGGTGGTGGTCTCCTTAGTGCTCGTAGCTGCAATGGCAGGAGGTCCATGGATTTGTTGACCTTGCCAAGGATGAATTGTGGGAGTTCTTCTATTATCCAAGAATCTCATTTATGAGGCCCTAGTGGCACTATTGCACTTTTTTGACGTTCCAGTGGCGCATTGTGCCAAAGCATGTTTACAAGGATACGTAAAGCCACTTTACGTGGCGTTTCATCACTTTGTAAATATGTGCCCCTTTCATCCATAAAACTGCTTGAAAGGTGCGTTCCGTGGGTGTCACTGTGGGAGTTCCCACCAAAAACACATGGAATCTGAAGCATTCCCAGATTTACGAGAAAACGTAAACCTGGAAATACGCCAGAATCTAACCCCAAAGAGTGGCGTTTGGGAGGCGTTACGAGGCTAAATGTTTTAATTTCATCTCTATTTTTCCTTTTTCAATGTTTGCATCTTTCTTCGGCACATATAGAAAGAGGAAATCACCTGGATTGATTGATTTTGTGCAGGAAGGTTTCCCTTCCTGCACAACATCAATCAGCTCCGCAAAGGAGGCGCCCATGCACGATAGCGCAAGGGTGCCTGCATTCGCGCATAGCAGCCTGTGCGCGCCAAGGCATGGGAAAAAGATAGGAATGCGCCCTATCTTATAGATAGGGCGCATTCCTGCCCTTTTGTTTTGTCGCAGGGCAGTGCAGCTAGATTCCTTGCAGCGCTGTCCTGCACCAAAACCTCTTAAATGTGCCCCAAGTGTGTTTGCACCATTTTTAAGACCAGCTATCTTCTGACGTTAGAAAACTCCCTCTACTGGGACTTATTAGCAGTTTTTCTGTTTTTGCGAGGTACAAGGAAACCATTGTAAATATTGCGTTGTGTGTTTTGGGGGAGTTTTTACGCTGGAACACCTACCTTGCATCTCATTTTCGATAAGTCACGCTAACAGAAGTGTCGCCATGAAAAAATTACATTAATGAAGAAAAAAGGCAGTTAACTAGACTTTGCAGCAACTTGTAAATACAGCGATAAAAAAAGCTGCAATAATGTCAAAAATTTGACGCTACGGCGGGGTTGAATCCTTGTGAATATTCCACTCAGTGAGCCTTTGTGTTAGGGTTTAAGTCGGTTCTGTATCGACAGCTCAGTCAATCTGCCTTTTATTATTATGTCCTTGCTGTGACGGTGAAGGCCCTGCCAGCCCTCCTAATCTTGTCCCCATTGTCTCAACACTGTGGGTCATATTTACAAAGGAAGTAGCAGAGCATGGCGTTTGTCTTCTTGACTTAACGCCACCCTCTGCCGCTCGTGAAATGAATCGCTGCACCTTATTTACAACAGTACGGTTCAGCCCTGCGTATCCCCCTGCGCTGGCGCTAAATTTAGCTGTCTAGCACCAACGCAGGTACTCTTGCATCATAGTGCAAGGGTGCATGCGTTAGTGGAAGGATTGTTGATGTGCAGGAAGGTGTCCCTTCCTGCACATAAACAATCTGAAATTATGTTTTGTAATTTCTATCTGTGCTTCTTTGTGCAGCACACATTGAAGCTGCAAGTCGTCAATTTTCTAAAAATGATTGTTTTTGTGCGGGAATGGACACGTTCCTGCACGTTAACAATCAATGGCGTTTCGCTGTTTCTATGTGTACTGCACAACGCAGCACACATGGAAACAGCAAAAAGAGGAGAAATAAAACACTTCTCCTTGTTTCACCTGTTTAAGACCAGGTTTTCCCTGGTCTTAATGTTGGCGCTGCCTCCTATTTACTCTGCCCTAGTAAATATGGGGCAGCGTCAGAATCAATGAACGCCCACCACAACACCCGTTGCCCTCCTATTTCATGCTCAGTACAGCGTGAAAAGATGGCTTATTTACAAGGCAGTGTTAAGCCACATTAAGTGGCTTGATGCTGCATTGTAAATAAGGCACAGCACATATCGCCACAGGAACATCACTAGAAGTGACGCTTCTGTGTCGATAGCGGCTTGTATATATGCCCCTGTGTGTCTGGAGTAACCTTGCACTTGACAATCTCAGAAATGTCCCTTGCATCCTTGTTAATTTCCAGAGTAGCCAAATCTTCTGTTTTATAGTCAAAAAGCAGCATTAGTAGGTCCTTCATGAACCATCAACACAGGGGATGTTGGGAATCTGAGGGGCATATTACCAACAACTAGCGATAAATGTCGCTATGTTGGCTTAGCGGCAATATAAATATCGCCGAGCTCCACCGATTTTTATCGCAGATAAACCTTGCTATTATCAAGGTTTATCTCCTAAGCGATAAAAATCGGCCGAAATGCATGAATATCGCTGAAATGTCAGCAATATTCATGCATTACCGCGCTAATGCTCTTAGCCATGTTATCCACCTACCATTGGATGACATGGCTAAGAACTGCTCAGGGGCAGTTGTTAGCTTTTGGAGATATTCGCGCTTAGCGCGAATATTTCCAAAAGTTGGTAATAGGAGATAGCGATGTTAGCGACTGTTTCCAGTCGCTAACATTTCGGCACGCCCACTTTGCATGTCATTAGCGATAATTATCGCTGACATGCAAAGTGGGCCCCAAGATGATCGCTATCTCCTACTAGCTGTCGCTAACTGGTGTTAGCGACAGCTAGGTAATAGGGAGATGAAATTATCGCCGCTTTAGCTGGAAAAATTCCTGCTAAAGCGGCGATAAGGCCCTTGGTAATATGCCCCTGAGAACTTTGTAGAACTGTCCAAAGCTCACAGTAATTCATACTCCCACCAGCCACAATGAAGAAGGCTCCCACCCAACGCTGGAATTGAAAGGCTGGGGCTTCTCTTGTTCAGTTCATAAACACCTCAGTGTTCAAGTGAAAGGTTTTACCTCTGGTCCAAGAATCTGCATCCCAAATGGGAGGCACTTCCTGGGCAGGCAGCGAAGGCTCAGACGTGCAGTAGTCCGGCACAAGAGGACTACTGGTGGAAGAGGGGGGCTTGCAATCAAAGTGCCTACCCACCATGTTTGCTGCAGGGTACCAAAGATCCAGAGATTGCATCTCAAAATGGTCTGGTCAAGGCTAGCTGAAACCATGCTGAGAGCAGACTTACTCCAAAGAGTGGTATTCTCTGGTCAGAGCTTCCACAACCCACAGCTTCAAACTAGGTGTGAACAGCTTCAACGGGTTGGGAGTTTCACAAAGTTGGGGCAGAATGAAGGCCTGTGACTGCACACATTGTTCTTCTACAGAAACCCACAAACACATCCTGGCCAGCTCGATGGAAGGATCACTGTCTCTGGAGGTTTGCCAATGTTGGAGAAAGGAAGAGTCACAGATGCTTTGCTTCCAAATAATACTTCAAAGCCTCATGCTCAGCTGCAGCATCCAGTGATTCATGCAGGAGTATGTGTCCCTTGGCACAGTTGCTGAAGTCCCACACACATCCCTGGATGCATCACGGTGAATCAGGAAGAGCCTGACTATATCTGGAAGCTCATGCATGTGGAGATGGGGAGACCAGTGACCAACACCTCACACCTGCTGGAGATTCACGAGGTTGATGAAGATCACCTGGGAGCACAGAGGCCATGCTGCCACCTGCAACGATCTGAAGCATCCCAGGTGTGTGGAGAGACGGCTCACCCTATCTAGAGACCCCTGCAGGATGAGGACTTCTGTAACACAGAGGGCACGTTTCCATACATGCCCCTGATCAGGTGAACATGAGTCTCCTTTGATCTACAGACTCTTGAAGCCAGAGGAGTGCTCTTCCACACACAACCAGACCTAGGCCACGCGCACTATATATAGGATGGACGACCTGCGTCCACAGGGCGCGGGCTGTCGTAAATACCACTGAGACTGACGTCATCGTGGTCAGCTCGGGATGAGGCTCACTCCATTTGTAGGGTCATAAGAGAGGAGTGAGCGCCGGCTAGGGGACACTACATTTCACCGCAAAAGTACCTTCAACACCCTCTCTGAAAGGGTTCCCGCGCTTCGACTTCACCCCGAGTGGCAGCGTCACAAGAAAAGCAACAACCTACCTGTTTGGATCACACTTGTGCTGTGTGTGTGTTTGGGGACGGCTTGCCCTTGCAAATCAAACGTGTTCTTGTGTTCACACTTTCAACAAGAATCCGAATGCCAATAGGTCTGGCTTTAAAAGAATATTGCACATCACTAGGAAATAGCATAGTAATTAATATGGAAATTAATGAGTGGAAGCAAAAATCTGTAGCATAATATTGGTGCAGCTTAAGGTCAGGTGATAGTTGCAATGTCAAGCCAGACCTAGAAATCCATGAAGGTCAATGACTGCCATCCGCCCTTCTGTGTTGCTGCCAGAGAACAGCAGTATACATGGTCTAGTTATCTAAAACACTATAGTACAGTGCGGCTGGCCTTTCTCAGCTGGGCACTCCCGCACGCCCTGCGGTGCAACCCGTTACGAACAGTGATCATAGAATGCAGATTCCTTTGTGTCTCAGTATAATTATTGTTGTGCATTGGGCGGTGATATGAATTGTCTCGTTTTTCTTTTTAAGAAATATTGTTTATACTATCTATTTTTCTAAATCAGAAAACCTTTGTTTTATATGCATTCTTTTATGGCTTGGAATATAGCTGAATAAAGATTTCCGAATAAATGACATGCAATGATTAAGGACTCTGGAGTTGAGGCTGAAGGCTGTGTGTGTTTCTCACACTGCCTAGCAGTGCGTAAAAACAAATTAAACAGTATACGAAATGAAAAGAAAGATTTGCTTACCTACTCCAGTCCTCTCCGGTGGCGGCAGTTCTGCAGCAAGGAGTCTCTGAACCAAATCCCCTACTCAGGTGTTATATGGTCGTTGTCGACATTGCTAAGTTAGCATTAACTCTGCTGCCATGATGCTCCTTTTGCGCACGTTACTACATGACTTTATTTTCCAAGAATCTGTTTGTGCCGTTCACATGAGAACTATCTGCTTTTCACGTTCTTTGCTATGTTCCTGGAGTTTAGTCTGAACACGATGTAAAAGGTCGATAAAAAATGCTGCTTGTTATTCTGTTCTGGTCAGTCCCTGGCACCTAGCCCAAACATGCTAACACAGCTGCACTGCTGGAAACTCGTGCTTTATTTTTACGGAGATGCATGAGATTCAACAGACGACATTCGAACTCTACTGGACAATGGAGACACCGTCGCCCTCATCCTCCTCGACCTCTCCGCAGCCTTCGACGCGGTCTGTCATAGCACCCTTTTACAACGCCTCAGAAACATCGGAATCCATGGAAAAGCACTGGAATGGATCACCTCGTTCCTCACCGGAAGAACCCAGAGAGTCCGCCTTCCACCTTTCAAGTCAGAGGCTACTGAAGTCATCTGCGGCGTACCTCAAGGGTCCTCACTCAGCCCCACCCTCTTCAACGTATACATGAGCCCCCTCGCGGCCATCGCACGCCAACACAACCTCAACATCATCTCCTACGCCGACGACACTCAACTGATCCTATCACTCACCAAAGACCCGAACACGGCCAAAACCAACCTGCATGAAGGAATGAAAGAAGTAGCCGAATGGATGAAGCACAGCCGTCTGAAACTGAACTCAGACAAAACAGAAGTCCTCATCCTAGGCACCTCCCCCTCCGCCTGGGATGACTCTTGGTGGCCAGAGGCCCTTGAAAAAGCACCCACCCCGACGGACCACGCACGGAACCTGGGCGTCATCCTGGATTCCTCACTCTCGATGAACAGACAAGTCAACGCCGTTTCTTCATCTTGCTTCAACATTCTTCGCATGCTCAAAAAAACATTTCGCTGGATCCCCACCAAAACTAGAAAAACAGTCACTCACGCTCTGGTCACGAGCCGACTGGACTACGGAAACACCCTCTACGCCGGTACCACCGCAAAAATCCAGAAAAAACTCCAACGCATCCAGAACGCTTCAGCCAGGCTCATATTAGACATACCGCGTAAAGAACACATCTCTGGCCACCTGAAAAACCTCCACTGGCTCCCCGTCAATAAGAGGATTACTTTCCGGCTCCTAACCCACGCACACAAAGCACTCTACGAAATCGGACCCGAATGCCTCAACACACGACTGTCCTTCTACACCCCCTCCCGCCAGCTACGATCCTCCAACCAAGCCCTTGCCACTGTACCTCGCATCAACAAAACCACCATGGGAGGTAGATCCTTCTCCTACCTGGCAGCTAAAACCTGGAACTCACTTCCCACTCATCTTGGCCTTACTCAGAACCACCTAGCATTCAGAAAGCAACTTAAAACTTGGATATTTGACAAGTAATTCCCCACCCTTCCCCAAGCGCCTTGAGACCCTCTGGGTATGTAGCGCGCTATACAAATTTATTGACTTGACTTGACTTGACTTGTTTTACTGCGCATAGGTCTGTGTATGTGCAGATTCCCGACAACATGGCACCACCAACATTTGGTCTGGTTCTGGTCTGCAAGACTCCTGAGTAGTGCTTGTGCTTGTCCAAAAAACAATGACTTCTATTTCCAGAGACGGTTGTAACGGTGTAGCTTCCTATAATGTGAAGTTTTATAGGTTTTTCAAGCTTGAATTTTAAAAGGTCTTTCTTTTTCTTATTGTCTTGTTATTGCGCTGCCATGCATAGGTTGTTATTCTCTAACTATTGATTATGGCAGTTGTCATTGCGCCGCCTAACCAGGCAGCAGTCACAGCTTATTTGACTCAACAAGAAGTCCCTAATGCTGGTGTTGCACTCATTTTTGTTGTAGAAGCGGATGCAGTTTACCGCTCGAGGTGTTTTATTCTTGGGTCACTTTTTTGGCAGTTGATGGTACAGACAATTTGTTTCCCGGATATAATGCCACGGCCCTTCCTCAGAATTATTGTCCTTAAAGGTTTCTTGAAGTTCCGCAAATGGTTTTGCAACATCAAATATGGTACAATGGCGCCCTTCCTCACCCGATAACACCCGTCCGTTTAGGCCCCTTATCGATAGATGGGGCCTTGTGGCCCGTTTTGGCTGGGTATACCCCACACCCAAATTATCTAAATGCTACAGTCACAGAACTCCTTGTATTGCATACTTCGGTAATGCGTATACAAAGAGCTGGTATTCAGTTCATGTTGCACAACTATCAGGTGCGATCACCTGGCATTGCTGCGCAACCACCTGCACCTAGTGGCGTGATCATCAGTCCCTTAATGATTCATTCTGTGCTGGGTAAGTGTCCTCAAAATAAGGATGAACTTCCATATTGGCTTGCTGAGAAGTTTGGACAACTCGAAGATATTTTTCCAAATACCACACCTGTGGAGAAACACAGAATCCTGATAATGAGTTTACCTAAAGGCCTGGTTCCCAAATTAGCTGATTGTAACACTTGGGGTAGAGTGTATGCAACTGTATATTCGATGTGTTTCACCCCCTCAATGAGCGTTTTTCCTTCCGTGATCAAACAGGTTCAAGATGAACATGGGGCCGAGCCGGCCCTGGAGATGGGAATGAGATTAGTGAGTGTGTTTGACATTGTTTGAGATATGATCTTTGCTAATGTTAAGGGTGACACCATGAGTTAATACTTGGAGGCTGTGACTGATGCAAACAAACAGTACAAATTGCCAAAAAGGAATTAAGCTGTTTACTCAACCCCAAACTCAGGATCAAACTCAACAAAAAGCCCAGACTGATAATAATGGGCGCCCGTTCTTTCCTAAAAAGAACTGGAGAAATAAAAAACTGGGGTAGCAACAACAGAAGCAGGGTTTGCGTGCTGGTCCACCAACACCTGAGTCTTCTGGCCGTACTTATGACTTGCGTGACCCGCGTAAAATTATGACTCCAGATAGTCCAGTTCCGACGATAACCTCGCTACCGCCGAACACCTTCACTTCCAGATTCACACCAACCCCAAAACCACACTCAGAGGCACCCTTATCAACAGACCCCCAGGATCACGCTCACAATTCAGTGAAGACATCGCAGACTTCATCAGCCCACATGCCCTCCCATCCGAGAACTACATTCTACTGGGAGACCTCAACTTCCACCTGGTCAAAAAAACGACAACAACACCACCGCCCTTCTGGACCAACTGGCCAATCTCGGACTCAAACAACTCGTTGACACCCCCACCCACTCTACCGGACACACGCTCGACCCCATCTTCACCTCCAGCAAGTACATCTCCTTCGATCACACCACAGCTCTCCATTGGACGGACCACAGCTGCGTTCACTTCCACTACAAAAAATCCAAGACCCATAAACCCCCCAAACCAATTCCCCGAAGAAACTGGAACAAAATCACCACCGACCAGCTCTTCTCGTCGCTTCAACAAAACCCCCCTGCCAATTCATCGGACCCTAACCAAGCAGCCACCAACCTCACACAATGGATCACACACAGCGCAGACAAATTGGCACCCTTTAAAAAACCATCAAATCAAGCAAGGTAACAAAAAAAGCCCCCTGGTTCAACGATGACCTCAAGAAACCCAAGAAGCTCTGTCGCACTCTCGAGAAAACCTGGAGAAAAAACCCTACCACTGACAACCTGACCTCCTTCACGAATGCCACCTGCAATCACCACCAACTTATCCGATCCACCAAGAAATCAGCATTTAAGGATCGACTTGACAACAACGCCCAAAACAGCAAGGAACTATTCAACATCGTCAAAGAATTCACTAACCCCTCCGCAGGCACTAACGACATCACCCCCTCTCAAGACCTCTGCGACTCTCTAGCCTCTTTCTTCCACAACAAAATTGCCCATATACATAACAGCTTTCAAAACCAGTCCGAAGACCAACCCACTCCGCCCACCTCCGAACCAAAACTCCACTCTATCAACCTCCGCACCTGGAACCCAATCACCACTGAAGACACCATCCGCCTGATGAATTCCATCCACTCAGGATCGCCAACCGACCCCTGTCCCCACTACATCTTCAACAAAGCAGACTCCATCATCGCACCCCACCTCCAAGACGTCATCAACCACTCCCTCAACTCCGCCACCTTCCCGGAAAACTGGAAACATGCCGAACTCAGCGCCCTTCTGAAGATACCCACGGCTGACCCAACCGAGCTTAAGAACTACCGCCCCATCTCGCTCCTCCCTTTCCCCGCCAAAGTCATCAAGAAAGCCGTCAACAGTCAGCTCGCCAACTTCCTCGAATCCAGCAAATCCCTCGACTCCTCTCAATCAGGCTTCCGAGCCAAACACAGCACCGAAACCGCCCTCATTGCAGCTACAGACGACATCCAAACACTACTGGACAACGGAGAAACAGTTGCTCTCATCTTACTTGACCTCTCCGCAGCCTTCGACACAGTCTGTCATAGCACCCTCATACAACGCCTCAGCAACACCGGTGTACAAGGAAAGGCATTGGACTGGATCATATCGTTTCTCGCCGGAAGAACCCAGAGAGTCCACTCCGCCCATTCAAATCAGAGGCCACCAAAGTCATCTGGGCGTACCACAAGGATCATCTCTCAGTCCCACCCTCTTCAACGTATACATGAGTCCCCTCGCATCCTTAACTATAGCGCCAAGAAACCGCTGGTATACGTGCGCTCTATAAGTAATTTTAAACTCAAACTCAAACTCAATCCATCGCACGCCAACACAACCTCAACATCATCTCCTATGCAGACGACACCCAGCTGATCCTCTCCCTCACCAAAGACCCAAACACCGCCAAAACCAACTTACACGAAGGAATGAAAGAAGTAGCCGAATGGAGGAAGAACAGCCGTCTAAAACTAAACTCAGACAAAACAGAGGTCCTCATCTTAGGATCTTCCCCCTCCGCCTGGGACGACTCATGGTGGCCACCGGCCCTCGGAACCGCACCCACACCTATGGACCACGCACGCAACCTGGGCTTCATCCTGGACTCCTCCACATCCTACGAATGCTCAAAAAAATCTTCAGTTGGCTCCCCACCGAAACAAGAAAGACAGTCACCCAAGAGCTGGTCACAAGCCGATTGGGCTACGGCAACACCCTTTACGCCGTAACCACAGCCAAACTACAGAAAAAACTTCAACGCATCCAAAACGCCTCTGCAAGACTCATTTTAGACATCCCTCGGCAAGCTCACATCTCCGACCACCTGAAAGACCTCCACTGGCTCCCTCTCAGCAAGAGAATAACATTCCGTCTCCTCACCCACGCACACAAAGCCCTCTACGACCTGGGACCCGAATGCCTCAACAGGTGTCTATCCTTCTACACCCCCTCCCGCCAACTACGATCGTCCAATCAAGCCCTCGCCAAAATTCCGCGCATCCACAGATCCACCATGGGGGGAAGATCCTTCTCCTACTTGGCGGCTAAGACCTGGAATTCTCTCCCCTCCCACCTCCGCCTCACTCAGAACCACCTCTCTTTCAGAAAGCAACTAAATACCTGGATATTCGATAAGTAAATCACCACCCACCCTCAAGCGCCTTGAGACCCTCTGGGTGAGTAGCGCGCTATACAAATATCAGAACTTGAACTTGACACATCGGACTCCCAATCCGGTGGTGGGGAACGTATGGATGGTAGCAAAGGTTGAACCACACAACAGGGATGGGATCAACCTTGAAAGTCTGACGTCAAAACCAAACAAGAGGATCTGCCTCGTTTTAGACTTCCATTAAAAAAAAAAAAGTTGTTGCTTTAACAACAAAGTATGCCCCAGACAGCAAAAACACGGCTTCTAGGTTGGACATGAGCAGTGACTCTTCTCAACAGTGCAGCAGAGGTTACCATAGTGCGGGAGGCACTGCGTCCCTGTCTGGAGGCTTGAACAATTGATACATTTATTACAGTAGAAACAGCAGATACACAAGTTGCCCCCCCCCAACCCTCGGATAGACTCTATGTAATTGTCTTACAAATTGATGGTGATAAATAGCGTACAGCGGTGTTCTGGGAAAATCTTACCTCTTCATACAACATTTTGTTGGCAGAGGCAGATTGGCCTCCACCCTTTGAGCTAGCCACTTCTAGAGAGAAGGACATGACATTTCCCTGAGGAATATGCAAAGGCTTACACATCTGAGTGGGCTTTGGCCCTTGCACTGGCTGTGTACTATAATCAGGTGGGCTGAGATAGAGATTCACTGGCACATGAGATCCCGTTACAGTCAATGTCACAGCCACAGCTGCAATATCCAATCAGACAAGAGGCTAAAGCTCCCGTTTGTGACATTCTAACTCAGTTGGAGTATCAAGGAATGATTGAATCCAGCGTATCACCGATGAATAATCCTCTTTCCAGTATCAAAACCTGATTGTTCATATCGCATTGTATTGGATTATCGAAATTTGAATAGCCATTGTCGTACATTTGCCGTACACAACACACATAGCTCTGCGCTACTGAACAGTCTTATTCATAAAAAAATACAAAACTACACTTGATATATACAATGGTTTCTCTAGTCACAACTTGACTCCTGAGAGCTGTGACTTGACAGCATTTACCGCCATTGGTAATCGGAATTTACGCATTTGTCTATGGGGTATAAGAATAGCCCTGGGGCTTTCGCTACACGTGTTCTGTCTCTGTTATACAGCATAGACTCTGATGCGCTCTCGTACGTTGATGATATTTATCTGAC
Source organism: Lissotriton vulgaris (assembly GCF_964263255.1). Taxonomy (NCBI): domain Eukaryota; kingdom Metazoa; phylum Chordata; class Amphibia; order Caudata; family Salamandridae; genus Lissotriton; species Lissotriton vulgaris. The sequence goes on from NC_141694.1 coordinate 1,925,144,595, forward strand.
GGACGATGAACTGTTGCAGCATCTAGTCCGAGTCGACCGAATTATACTGTTGTTTACCGACTGTGGATATAAATTCAATTTCGCAAAGTCAAACATCGCCTAATTTGCGGTGCTCTTTAAGGGCTATGAGCTCAATAATGAATGTAGGGACTTAGCCCCGCACTTTCTGAAGAAGTGTGCACTACTGCAACCTCCGTCTATGCTGAAGAAATTTCAGTCTTTGCTGGGTTTATTGAACTTTAGGAGGATTTACATCCCTGATTATGCGTAGCGTATCAAACCACTTAATCAATCAATCAATCACCAAAATTTGTATAGCACGCTACTCACCCGTGAGGGTCTCAAGGCGCTGAGGGGGTGGGGGTCGCTACTGTTCGAACAGCCAAGTCTTGAGTTGTTTCCTTAAGGAGAGGTGGTCCTGGGTCAGCCGTAGGTGAGTGGGGAGGGAGTTCCATGTCTTGGCTGCCAGGTAGGAGTAGGATCTTCCTCCGACGGCGGATATCCGAACTCGTGGGACAGAGGCGAGGGCGAGGCTGGCGGATCGGAGCTGGCGGGCGGGTGTGTAGAATGTGAGGCGGCTGTTGAGGTACTTTGGGCCCATGTCGTGGAGAGCCTTGTGTGTGTGGGTGAGGAGTCTGAACGTAATCCTCTTGTAGATGGGGAGCCAGAGAAGGTCTTAAGGTGGGCACAATCGGCGCACCCGCTGCGCGTGACCGCTGCGCGTACGCGCGGGTTCCATTTAAGGCGAAGTGGGAGGGAGGAGCAGCTGGGAGGCGGGAGCGGGGCAGCCAATGGGGACACAGAAAGAAAAGGGGGTGGGGCCGCAAGGGAGCAGCGGGGGTCACACCAGGGGAACAATAACGGCAAAATCGCAAAGCCTACTGACAAAAAAGAAACACTACAGTGAAATACAAAACGAAATACAACAATACAGTGAAATACAAAACGAAATACAAATGAAAGGCACAGATGAGGGCAACAGCGGGAGGAAGAACGAGCAGCAGCGAGGGGGCAACGAGGTCAAGGACGGACCTGAGGCGCTGGGGCAGAGACGCACCTACAGCTGGTGGGCCGTGCGGCGTGGGGGGTCCTGAGGTCAGGTCTATGCATTGATACAACCAACATATTCTTGTACCTGCTGGCTTCTAGAACATACCATTATTCTCAATCTTTGAAATTATCTGCTTGCAACTAAATACTTGTTTACACGTGATTATACCACAAACCTGGTGATTCGTATACTACCGGGGACGGTGGGTTTCACTTAATTAACGTTCAATGAGGGAGCCATAGTACCTATTGCATACAAATCACATTTGAACGCTGGATTAAAATGCAATTTTCGAATGTTGAAAAAGTTTTGATGGCGGTCCAAATAGCGATTCTGAAAGAACGCTCACTTGCGCAGGAACAATGTATTCTTATGGTCATGCCTCGCCCTGCTTTAGAAGCAGTGACTAAGACGAGTGTGCCAAACTCTAAGGCATTACATTCCCGTTGGATACAATGGACTACTTCTTTGACATCAGCTGATATCACGTTTATCTTTGAACTTGCTCTTCAGAAACAGAAGTTTTTATAGTATGAACATGTTCATCCTCCTCCATTGTCTTTGCTTCCTTTGGATGAGTACAAATGTAACATTTATACCGATGGCTCGCCTCAACCGGCCGTCGGTTCCAAACATGCTTGTTCAGCGGCTTGGGCAAGTGTGTCTGGTACAATTGTTAATGGAGAATTTAAATCTTCATTAGTAAATACTCAGTCACTTGGTGACTGTACAGCGCAATTGGCGGAGCTGCGTGCGCTTGTCCTTGCTCTCGAGTTTGCTGATCCTAATGTGAATACTCTTATTGTATGCAATTCTAACTACTGTGTTCAGTCTTTCAAGGACAACTTATCCTTTTGGTCTCAGAATGACTATTGAGACTCTAAAGGCAGCGTTTGGGGATTTTGGGTACTAAGGGGATAGGAAGGTACAACCCCTATACACTGAGGTCCTGTTTTCCTGCCCATAGTTCTGTGTATGTGCAGAATCCCCACAACAAATGCAGACGCTTCTCTCATGCTGCTAACTAGCATGAGAGAAGCACCAGGATTGGTTGGATCGGGCTGACTCAGCAATCCAACAGACACTGGAGGCCGGTGCCTGCTCTCCACCCAGCTGTCTAAGACAGTTTGAGTGAAGAGGTTTAAAGTGCGCATGTCAGGCTGGCCATCGATAGACAGCTGGGCAAAGTGACATGCGTACTTTAAACTTTAAGTGTGGTGTGCACCATTTCCTCCTCCCTGCTGCCAGTCAGCAGTGCTGGCCCCGCCCCAACGCTTCGCTCTGGCTGGCCAGCTGCACTGAAAAATAAATCGTAATAAAATAATTTTAATATCATTTTATTTTTCATGGTTGCTGCGCTGGCAGAAGGGAGGCGAAGCTCCTGCGCCTCTGGTGCACAAACCACAGCTGCTTTACTAGCATTATAATGCCATGTGTGTGCCCCTGAAAGAACTAACTCAGGAAGATGGATAAATAAACACAATAATATCAACTATGTGGAGGTCAAGCACTCTTTTGTGGGAGCTTTCAACGCCTGTTCAATCAAAACAAGTTCCCCTGTGGGCGGAGCCAAAGCCCCTCTCTATTGATGCTCAGGCACACTGTCAAGCCAGACCACAAAAAGGGCCTTAAAGACATTTACAGAAAGCCATGAAACTGATTGGTTATGACGACTTATTATCGATTATTAAACCTCATCTCTCCTCTTCAAGGCATCAGTCACTTTGTCTTTAAAGCTCCCTTTTAGATTTTCCTACTTCTCCACTTTTATCCCAAAACACTCTTTATCTCTGACATGACTCGACCTTCTTCATCTAGATTCTCTCTCCTCATTATTAACCGTTTCTTGTTGCATTGAGGCCTTACTGGCTTTTACTTATTAAAATGCATTGTGTGTTTCAAAACAGATGCTTAAAATTCTTCGACTCCACCCCTTGTGAGCCCAGACTCTGCCACACAATAACAAAATAAAAATAATTAGCTGCACTTATGGCAGACTGCAGTGGGCTAAGGGATGCGCTCCTGTGGGGATGAACTAAGGAATGCACTCCCGCCGGGATGAACTAAGGGATGCACTCCCGCTGGGATGAACTAAGGGATGCTCTCCTGCGGGATGAATTAAGGTATGCATTCCTTTAGGGATAAACAAAGGAGTGCACTCCTGCAGGGATGAACAAAGGGATGCGCTCCTGCGGGGATGAATTAAGGGATGCACTCCTGCAGGGATTGTTGGACTTGGCCCTTCTGGCAGGTTCACCCCTGAACTTTTTGCTTTTGATATGTGACCTGGTGATAGTGATTTTTGGTTTCTGTGCACTTTACTACTGTGTTCCAGGGTAAAGTGTGTGTGTGTAGTGAAGTTGACCTGCCCTCCCATAGGAATGCATGGGGAATGTATGTGACCATGTTAGTTCCTGATGTGTGGGGAGTGCAGGCTCGAGTTTGGTATGTGCGGACTCGTGTGATTAAATGCTGCGCAGTGATGTATGCGGCGTGATTGTGTCTAGTGTGGAAGTGCCACTTCTAGAAGTTGGCATGTGTGTGTAATTTGTGTCTGGCTTGTGATTGGCTAGAGCTGGCTGGCTCCAGGAGTCATGATGGGTCTGCCCCGGTGGTGATTGTTGAGATTAACATGAGTGATGTGAGGGAGGAGTACACCTGGGACCTGAATACGGCTGGGCTTTCCCCACACAATGCTGGCTCCGCCCCCTGTGGTGCGTCTAATGACCCTAGCCTGCCTAGTGAATGGAAAGGGTGGCTGAGGAAAACAAAGTGCTCCAAAATCAGCTGCAACTGGTTTCTCCGCCACCCTGCACCCAGACAAAGGTTTTTACTGTATAAAAAGGGGCTGTATCCCCTTACAAAATGTTCTCTTCCTGATCCAAGCTGAGGGGGGCCTGCTGCTGCTGGGCACCAGGAGGACCACCACTGAGGATTTCCTCCCTGCCTAGGAGAACCCTGTGAGCTGGCTCTGGGCTTAGCCTTGCCCCCCCATCCTGAAGGGCTATTTCTGGACTTTGCCCTGTAGTGCCCCTGGATTTCTCCTCACAGCGCCAGGGAAGCGCTGTTTTCCTTTTCCAGGGAGCCCTTTCCCGTTCCAAGGGCCCCACAGGGCGGGGATCGCCCTCCTCAGGGATTCCTGGCATGGGAATCCCCTGCCTGCCAACATCGGCGCGGGTGCCACCCCGTCCTTGCCGTGTTCCTCTTTGTTTTGTGGCATCTTCACGGGAGCCTACCCCGTGTTATTTATTTTATTTGGGAGTGTATCTCCCCCGCGTTTCTGCACCTCTAAAAATGGGTGCCCACCCAGTATTGCTGCCAAACAAGCCGCCAAGGTATCCCCCTGGGCCACCCCGCTGCCTGCGGTGACCCGGAAGGAGAAGCCACAAACCCGGAAGTCCTGCCCCGCAACCTCAGCGTGGGCAGAAGCCAGAAGCAGGCATCTCCCACGGGGCTCCCGAGAGAGAGGGAGAGCCCCGTGGTGTCCCGCAGAGGAGCCTGCAGCTTGCAACGGTGAAAGGAGGGGCGCGAGGCATAGTGCCGTGCCTGCCCACGCTGCACCATCAAAGAGGACCTGCCGTCCCCGCCGTCACCGCCTCCAGAAGCGGAGAAGCTGGTGAGTGACGGGGCGAGAGGGAGCACGGGACCGGCCCCGCAGACCAGCGCCAGAGACCGGCACATTTCCGGTGCCCGCCCCTCCCCTATTGCCGGTGCAGACTTTGAGTGGGAGCCACGAGGCTCCGTGGGCACCAAGTGTTCTTTAAAGGCCCGCTCCCCCTTTAGGCACCCCCACGAGAGGCTCAGGCGGCATCTTTGCGAGTTCGAGTCCCCCGAGAGGGACTGCACCAATCAAGGGGCATATTTGTTGATGAGCCCTGAGAGGTTCAAGGCGGCATTTTCGTTCTAGAGTCCCACGTGTTCTTGGGTGCCAGTCTTTATTTCAGAGTCCCAGAGAAGAGCCAGAAGGCACGCTGGTGCCAGGCTCAGATCTCCAGCTGCCCAGCACTTAGTGGGCAGCTGCTCCGTTTAGGCCCCTGACATTGGGACACAGGGCATTTCAGCCCCAGAGAGGCCAGTTGGCCTGGGACAGTCACAGTTTGTGGCCTATGTGATTTCTGCGCAATTGTTCTGTGCTGCACCTCTAAATGTGTTTTTATGCGTCATGGGCTTTTCCCTACACCGCTGAATGTATGTTTTTGCATCATGTGTTTTCTTCCCCTACACCTCTGAATGTTTTGATGCATCATGTGTAATGTTTTCATGCTTATACCCCTAACTGTGTAGTGACACTTAGGTGGTTGTTCTCCCTAGTACAGGTGTTGCTAGTAAGGTCCTAGTTCCCTGCGGGACATTCTCCTAAGGTGGTTAGGGTTGCATAGGTGATACTTACCTGTTACCAGTAGTTACTGGTTGTGTGCTCTATTTTCTATTTTTGTGCTAAAGTGATTATTATTCTATGTACCAAGTGCTATTTCTAACAAGTATTCTAAGACTAAAAGTGCATATTCCTGACAGTGGTCCATGTGGCCCTGTCCTGTACATATCCCCTGTAAATTCTGCCTGTGCCTGTTGGCACATTGTGAAGTGTGGGTTTTTATCTAATGTGTTTTGCTATAATACAAAGGCTATTTTTATACATAACCTTGTGTGGAGTTTCCTTTGTGGTGGGCCTTGGGTGTTGTTGCTGGGGGTGCGTGCGCAAACACTTAACTTACTTAGCCTCTGGGATAAGCCTTACTGCTCGTGCCACGTTGCCGAGAGGGTGAGGAGGGGTTATCTTTGGCGTGTAACTCCCTTGCCCTGACTAGAGTGGTGGTTTCTGCCTGGCTTTGGAGCAAGCCTCAGCCAACTGGAAATCCCATTTCTAACAGGGATGAACTAAGGGATGCTCTCCAGCGGGGATGAACTAAGGGATGCACTCCTCTCATGATGAACTAAGGGATGCGCTCCTGCGGGGATGAACTAAGTGATGCGCTCTTGCGGGGATGAACTAAGGGATGCACTCCAGCCGTGATGAACTAAGGGATGCGCTCCTGCAGGGATGAACTAAGGGATGTGGTCCTGCGGTCTTGAACTAAGGGATGCACTCCTGCGGGGATGAACTAAGGGATGCAATCTTGCGGGGTGAACTAAGGGATGCACTCCTGCGGGGATGAACTAAGGGATGCGCTCCTGTAGGAATGAACTAAGGGATGCGCTCCTGCGGGGATGAACTAAGGGATGCGCTCCTGCGGGGATGAACTAAGGGATGCACTCCTGTAGGGATGAACTAACGATGCGCTCCTGCGGGGATGAACTAAGGGATGCGCTCCTGTAGGGATGAACTAAGGGATGCGCTCCTGCTGGGATGAACTAAGGGATGCGCTCCTGTAGGGATGAACCAAGGGATGTGCTCCTGCAGGGATGAACTAAGGGATGTGCTCTTGCGGGGATGAACTAAGGGATGCACTCCTGCAGTGATGAACTAAGGGATATGCTCCTGTAGGGATGAACTAAGGGATGCGCTCCTGTATGGATGAGCTAAGGGATGCGCTCCTGCTGGGATGAACTAAGGGATACGCTACTGCAGGGATGAACTAAGGGATACGCTCCTGCAGGGATGAACTAAGGGATGTGCTCCTGTAGAGAGGAACTAAGGGATGAGCTCCTGCTGGGATGAACTAATGGATGCCCTCCAGCGGGGATGAACTAAGGGATGCACTCCTGTGGGGATAAAGTAAGGGATGCACTCCTCTGGGGATGAACTAAGCGATGCACTCCTGTACGGATGAACTTAGGGATGCAATCCTGTGGGGATGAACTAAGGGATGCGCTCCTGCAGGGATGAACTAAGGGATGTGCTCCTGCGAGGATGAACAAGGTGTGTCGGGTTTGTGCAAACACATCAGTCAAAAGCATCTTAGTATCTTAGTATGTCACTCGTTGGTGGAAGGTGGAATCTTTACCTGCTCCAGGGTCGTGTAACCAGGGCAGCCTGGGCTGGCGGATCAGCACTGGAAAACGGGCGACATAAGGCCCCATCGTCAGCGTCACTGCGGAGGAAGCAGATGATGTATGTCAATGTGTCCTGCAACATGTCACCTACAAGAGATGTCACTCACGTCAATGTCTCCTGCAACGCCTCACTTAGAGGAGATCTCACGTCCAACATTGGTTCACACAGAGCAGATTTCACTTGAGCTGATAATGTATGCTGTGCCTCCTTCCTAGCAGATATGAGGGCTGCCAATATCTCCTGTGAAATTTCTCAGCATAGAGTTCACATATGTCATTTTTATAGTGCTTACTATCCCTGTTGAGGCATTGAAGCGCTTCACAGCGAGTAGAGTGCTACTCCTGAACTCAAAGTTAGTAGTAGTCCGGCAGTAGATCCATTTTTTCTTTTTTTTCTTTGTATAATAATGGGTTATGCCTGCACTCCACAGATCCCATGCATTTACTCCAAACTGATGGTAGAGGTAGATTAGATAGAGCTAAATTAATTGAGATAAGATGCAAGTCATTAGTAGTAAATATAGGGATTGGGGCGGAGTTGGCTTTCTTTAGCATAGATATCCCCATGAGCACACGCATGCGCATTCATAATCAAACAATATTAATATACCCAGTCCCTCTACATGTACATTTAATAACTCAACCATCCACCTACCCTTCACTCTAGGCATCCATCTAATCACTCAACCATCCACCTATCTGTCCCTCTACTCGTCCATCTAATCACTCAACCATCCACCAACCCATCCCTCTGCACGTCGATCTAATCACTCAAAGATTCACCTACCCATCTGTAATGACAGATATTTTTCTCACAATCGGGTGTCTTAGCTAAATATAGGGTCTATAAGGACATTACTCATCACAGTCCCTTCTTAGAATGCCTACAAACACCACAGTTTCACAATACTTACCTAAGAAAGGAATATTACTAACAACTAAAGATGCAATAAAAGGAAGAAATAATAAAAATATAATAAATCATAGCTCCGAGATATGTATAGCAACGTCTCCCAACGAATCAACGCGAATATACGCGAGCAACACCTTTCGGTGAATCAGCAAGGCAACGCGAGAACAACACCTTCCAGGTGAATTAGCAAGGCAATCGCGACATCAACACCCTCCTGGTGAATTAGCAAGGCAATCGCGACATCAACACCCTCCTGGTGAATTAGCAAGGCAATCGCGACATCAACACCCTCCTGGTGAATTAGCAAGGCAATCGCGACATCAACACCCTTCTGGTGAATTAGCAAGGCAATCGCGACATCAACACCCTCCTGGTGAATTAGCAAGGCAATCGCGACATCAACACCCTTCTGGTGAATCAGCAAGGCAATCGCGACATCAACACCCTCCTGGTGAATTAGCAAGGCAATCGCGACATCAACACCCTTCTGGTGAATTAGCAAGGCAATCGCGACATCAACACCCTTCTGGTGAATTAGCAAGGCAATCGCGACATCAACACCCTTCTGGTGAATTAGCAAGGCAATCGCGACATCAACACCCTTCTGGTGAATTAGCAAGGCAATTGCGACATCAACACCCTTCTGGTGAATTAGCAAGGCAATCGCGACATCAACACCCTCCTGGTGAATTAGCAAGGCAATCGCGACATCAACACCCTCCTGGTGAATTAGCAAGGCAATCGCGACATCAACACCCTCCTGGTGAATTAGCAAGGCAATCGCGACATCAACACCCTTCTGGTGAATCAGCAAGGCAATCGCGACATCAACACCCTCCTGGTGAATCAGCAAGGCAATCGCGACATCAACACCCTTCTGGTGAATTAGCAAGGCAATCGCGACATCAACACCCTTCTGGTGAATTAGCAAGGCAATCGCGACATCAACACCCTTCTGGTGAATTAGCAAGGCAATCGCGACATCAACACCTTTCGGTGAATCAGCAAGGCAACGCGAGAACAACACCCTTCTGGTGAATTAGCAAGGCAATCGCGACATCAACACCCTCCTGGTGAATTAGCAAGGCAACGCGAGAACAACACCTTCCTGGTGAATCAGCAAGGCAATCGCGACATAAACACCCTCCTGGTGAATTAGCAAGGCAATCGCGACATCAACACCCTCCTGGTGAATTAGCAAGGCAACGCGAGAACAACACCTTCCTGGTGAATCAGCAAGGCAATCGCGACATCAACACCCTCCTGGTGAATTAGCAAGGCAATCGCGACATCAACACCCTCCTGGTGAATTAGCAAGGCAACGCGAGAACAACACCTTCCTGGTGAATCAGCAAGGCAATCGCGACATAAACACCCTCCTGGTGAATTAGCAAGGCAATCGCGACATCAACACCCTCCTGGTGAATTAGCAAGGCAACGCGAGAACAACACCTTCCTGGTGAATCAGCAAGGCAATCGCGACATCAACACCCTCCTGGTGAATTAGCAAGGCAATCGCGACATCAACACCCTTCTGGTGAATTAGCAAGGCAATCGCGACATCAACACCCTCCTGGTGAATTAGCAAGGCAATCGCGACATCAACACCCTTCTGGTGAATTAGCAAGGCAATCGCGACATCAACACCCTCCTGGTGAATTAGCAAGGCAACGCGAGAACAACACCCTTCTGGTGAATTAGCAAGGCAATCGCGACATCAACACCCTCCTGGTGAATTAGCAAGGCAATCGCGACATCAACACCCTCCTGGTGAATTAGCAAGGCAATCGCGACATCAACACCTTTCGGTGAATCAGCAAGGCAACGCGAGAACAACACCCTTCTGGTGAATTAGCAAGGCAATCGCGACATCAACACCCTTCTGGTGAATTAGCAAGGCAATCGCGACATCAACACCCTCCTGGTGAATTAGCAAGGCAACGCGAGAACAACACCCTTCTGGTGAATTAGCAAGGCAATCGCGACATCAACACCCTCCTGGTGAATTAGCAAGGCAATCGCGACATCAACACCCTCCTGGTGAATTAGCAAGGCAATCGCGACATCAACACCCTTCTGGTGAATTAGCAAGGCAATCGCGACATCAACACCCTCCTGGTGAATTAGCAAGGCAACGCGAGAACAACACCCTTCTGGTGAATTAGCAAGGCAATCGCGACATCAACACCCTCCTGGTGAATTAGCAAGGCAATCGCGACATCAACACCCTCCTGGTGAATTAGCAAGGCAATCGCGACATCAACACCCTTCTGGTGAATTAGCAAGGCAATCGCGACATCAACACCCTTCTGGTGAATTAGCAAGGCAATCGCGACATCAACACCCTCCTGGTGAATTAGCAAGGCAACGCGAGAACAACACCCTTCTGGTGAATTAGCAAGGCAATTGCGACATCAACACCCTCCTGGTGAATTAGCAAGGCAACGCGAGAACAACACCTTCCTGGTGAATCAGCAAGGCAATCGCGACATAAACACCCTCCTGGTGAATTAGCAAGGCAATCGCGACATCAACACCCTCCTGGTGAATTAGCAAGGCAACGCGAGAACAACACCTTCCTGGTGAATCAGCAAGGCAATCGCGACATCAACACCCTCCTGGTGAATTAGCAAGGCAATCGCGACATCAACACCCTCCTGGTGAATTAGCAAGGCAACGCGAGAACAACACCTTCCTGGTGAATCAGCAAGGCAATCGCGACATAAACACCCTCCTGGTGAATTAGCAAGGCAATCGCGACATCAACACCCTCCTGGTGAATTAGCAAGGCAACGCGAGAACAACACCTTCCTGGTGAATCAGCAAGGCAATCGCGACATCAACACCCTCCTGGTGAATTAGCAAGGCAATCGCGACATCAACACCCTTCTGGTGAATTAGCAAGGCAATCGCGACATCAACACCCTCCTGGTGAATTAGCAAGGCAATCGCGACATCAACACCCTTCTGGTGAATTAGCAAGGCAATCGCGACATCAACACCCTCCTGGTGAATTAGCAAGGCAACGCGAGAACAACACCCTTCTGGTGAATTAGCAAGGCAATCGCGACATCAACACCCTCCTGGTGAATTAGCAAGGCAATCGCGACATCAACACCCTCCTGGTGAATTAGCAAGGCAATCGCGACATCAACACCTTTCGGTGAATCAGCAAGGCAACGCGAGAACAACACCCTTCTGGTGAATTAGCAAGGCAATCGCGACATCAACACCCTTCTGGTGAATTAGCAAGGCAATCGCGACATCAACACCCTCCTGGTGAATTAGCAAGGCAACGCGAGAACAACACCCTTCTGGTGAATTAGCAAGGCAATCGCGACATCAACACCCTCCTGGTGAATTAGCAAGGCAATCGCGACATCAACACCCTCCTGGTGAATTAGCAAGGCAATCGCGACATCAACACCCTTCTGGTGAATTAGCAAGGCAATCGCGACATCAACACCCTCCTGGTGAATTAGCAAGGCAACGCGAGAACAACACCCTTCTGGTGAATTAGCAAGGCAATCGCGACATCAACACCCTCCTGGTGAATTAGCAAGGCAATCGCGACATCAACACCCTCCTGGTGAATTAGCAAGGCAATCGCGACATCAACACCCTTCTGGTGAATTAGCAAGGCAATCGCGACATCAACACCCTTCTGGTGAATTAGCAAGGCAATCGCGACATCAACACCCTCCTGGTGAATTAGCAAGGCAACGCGAGAACAACACCCTTCTGGTGAATTAGCAAGGCAATCGCGACATCAACACCTTCCTGGTGAATCAGCAAGGCAATCGCGACATCAACACCCTTCTGCTGAATTAGCAAGGCAATCGCGACATCAACACCCTCCTGGTGAATTAGCAAGGCAATCGCGACATCAACACCTTTCGGTGAAAATCAGTGCATACCTCTTGCACTATGTTGGGGGTAAGTCTACTTGTAATTTGGATGCTCCTGCTTCAGAGACAATCTCCCTTCCGAGTCAGCAATTACCCATTGGAGGAGAATGAACCCATCCCTCTGTAAGCACTTGGTCAAAAAGGGTTCTGTCTTCCACCACAAGAAATAAGGACACTAATGTATAATTCAATGGGGCTTTATTACATGATAAAAGGATGACAAGGCAAATAAAAGAAACATCTAAATATCACAATCATTCATTAACACAGATGCATACATAGAACCTGAAAAATGAAAGATATAGTTAGAAATAGCATAAGTTATATGGAAGATCTCACCATATTAGGCATTCTTTTTTAGGATCCAACGCTCTGTCCCTCTTCTGATTGGGTCAGGACTCTCTGCTCCACAAACACGACTACACGTCTGCAGCGTGATGCTTCATCAGATCATCAAGACAGCCAGTTCAGCAACTCTCCCTCACTGTATACCACTTCTTTCTACTCTATTCCCATTATTTTATTTAAACTATTGCGTTAAATATTAAGCAAAAAAAACAGCTTAGCAAAGCAGCGATGCAGGCTTCATGCACGGTAGGACACATAACAGCCATCTTAGTTCTATTGCGCAGAGGCAAAAATGTTCCCACCAAGCATATCACGTGGGCATGACAGTTGCATGCACAGTAGAAAATCCCGCGTAGCAGCAGCCATTTTATTGCAAGCGGATTATAGTTAGTAAAAGCACGTAGACAAGCTTCCCCTAGATGCCTAATATGTTGTGTAATGCAATATTATTAGGATAAAACATGTTAGTTAGTACATTAATATTATTTTTGAGAGGGTGTGAACAAGCAAGTCACTTTACATGTGAAACCTTGCTCCATCAAAACAACGCGCCTTCTTGTATGTGCATACTTTGTTAAAAAATACACAATGGCAGCTGCTGGTGCCTTCACTGCCATAAAAAAAAACTGCTGCTGGTGCTATCAAGGCACACTCATCACACAATGTCACTAACCTCAAATCCACATCTTTATGTCTGGTTTCCAAGTGATTTCCACGAACCAGCAACTCCAAGCACTACACATCAAGTGCTTCTGGATTTGAATACTGCTTTGGCCCGAGGTTGTCCAACTCAAAATAACTTGTAGTTATAATTCTGTCATCTTCTTCTCAATCCCATCCTCGTCGCTATTATTACAAAGTAGACTTGTAGGTTAGGATAAATAATATATTTATTTAAGTTACATGGAGCAACCCCTTGGCATGTCTGCATCTGCATCAACTGCCTTCATCCACTGAGCAACTTCTCTCAACATTCCGAGATAGCATGGTAACCATCACTAGGTAACATCCACAACATGGTTTGCTTGGATACAACACTAAGTACATTATGTCAAAAGACGCGAGGAAAGGCAATGAAATTTTCGGCAATTTAGAGGGGGTTCAGCCTTTACAAAACGGGCATTACCACGCGCTACCATTACAACTCTGCTATTACAACGCAAGACGTTAGAATGACTTGCGCTGGAGGGTGCTGTTGGATAGGGAATAGTTTAATTTTCTATTCCAACACCTTCCCTACTGTAACGTGGGCTGGAGTTGGAATAGAAAATTAAACTATTCCACTATCCAGCACTTACAGCGCAAGTCGTTGTAACAACTTGCGTTGTTAAAACATTGTGTTAATGGTGCGCTTGGTAAAAGCCCGCGTTGTAATGTCATACAACCATTTAGAGCTTTCCCCTTGGTCAAGACTGTCTTTTTCATGATGCTCCTCCGCATTCCAGCACCTGACTGTTGTGATAACTAATGTCCCTCTCAGGACACCGTACGCCCTGTGCCTACGTCACCAGCTGTCTCTGGAATGTTGACAGATGACAGCTAGTAGCAGGCCCGACAGGTCTAGCGCTCCGCTCCCCGGAGCGCGTGAGTTGGTGTTACTTAATAAAGGAACGTTATACACCTGAAGGTTGTCGGAGGTTTCTTAACAAAGTTGGCGACGAGGACACCAACACAAGAACCCACGCACCACGGCTTGAGGAAGAAAAAATAGTGAGTGAAAACTGAAAATAAGGAAAAGATAACTTGAGGAAAATACTATGAGAAAATAATATTTAAATGATACTGCAGTGAGAACGAGTACGGCTTACCAAAAATGAATGGAAGTTGAAAAACATATGAGTCAGAGCTAAAGGAATAATATTCGAAATAACTTCATGAGTTGAAAGCAATTGTGGAAAAAACGAACGAAGAATACTGTGGCTAGAAGTCTGTTTTATACTGTGTGCCTGAGGAGAGACGTTTGCCAGTTTCATCTGTCTGCCGAGGGAAGTTCGTCACAGACCTGTCAGTTTACAGCTGAGCGCGCGTCTCCTCAGCAGTGCACCACAAGCTGACTGGAAAGCGCGTCTACGTCACGCGCAGACGGCCATTTTTCTTTTCTTTTTTCTTTTTTTTTTTTTCTTTTCTTTTTTCTTTTTTTTTCTTTCCAAAATGTTTTGTTGAAATATGGGTATGCATATCAGCAGATACAGACAGTACAGAGTATGCAAAAAAAAAAGACAAAGAGGGGGGGGTGTATGTACGGGATGGGAAGACTTTGACAAAGAGGAGGGGGTGTATGTACGGGATGGGAAGACTTGCCACCAGGTTATGTATCATATATTCCCTGGTTTAACATTCCTTTGTGCGTTGTGTCCCCCCGACCGAAAGAAGAAAGGAGAGTGGGGGGGGGGTCAGGCTTGTTCGAGATATGCAACGAGGGCTTCCCACATGCCGTTTTTGGCGTTGTGTACTTTCGAGTATTTGCCTGTGATGTTGTCCGCGCCTCTGAGGAAAGTGACCCAGTTGATCCAGTTTTTGAAGGTGGCTTTGGCAGTGTTTTTCCAGTTTGTTAATATGATTTTAACTGCCGCTGTTAGTAGGATGTCACCTAGGTCTCTTTCCTCTTTGTTTTCCAGGCTGTGTGTCATGAACCCTGTGGCCAGATCAGCAAAGGTGATTGGTATGTCTTTGCCTAACACATCGTTGGTGAAGTTGTTTACCTTCTTCCAGAAGTTCCTGACTTTTTGGCATTCGAAGATGAGGTGTTCCAGGCTACCGTTCTCCTTTTCGCAGTTCAAGCATGTTCCTGTGTCTCTTATGCCTGTTTTGTGGAACCTCACGGGGGTCCAGTAGGCTCTGTGGAGGAGCCAAAATTTCGTTTGCGCCAGTTGTGGTGTGGCTTTGTTGGTGGGGGCTGATTTCCATAGTATGCTTTTTTCTTTGTCATTCAGGTGTCTTTTCGCTAGATCCTCCCAGGTGTTCATCACTTTTTTATTCAGCGTGGATTTTTGGGGGCTTAGTAGTTTGTATATTTTTGCTGTGTGGTGGCCTGTGGCATTGAGGTTGTCCATGTATTTGATTATCGTTGGTGGTGTTTTGCTTAGGTTCGTCCTTGTTATGGCCGTCTTTATTTTTAGGAATGTGTACAGCTCTATATCTGGGAGGCTGTGGAGCTGTTGGAGGTTCTGAAAGGTGAGTGGGGCGTTCTTCGTTTCTAGCTGGTTTGGGGTTGTGATTCCACTCTTTATCCATAGTTCGTTGTCGAGGACTTTGGTTTGGTAGAGTAACTGAGTTGTGCCAGATTGACTCCCAGTTTGTACCTCTGATGCGTTGACCCATACGTTTGTCTACCTTCACGAGGGCCTCTTTGGTGTGTCTGATGATAGGGTTTAGTCTGAGGGGGTGTTTGTTTGAAGTGAGTAGTGCTATCGGGTTTAGTCCTCCCTAGATGTTCCTCTCTACCTTCAGCCACTCTGGTTCGTAGTCTTGGGTGTTTGTGATCCAGAAGAGACCTTGTTTGGCCAGGCAGGCTGTTTGGAAGTGTTTGAAGTTCATTAAGTTCAGTCCACCCAGGTTTTTTGTCAGTCTCAGTTTCTGTAGGCTTATTCTTGGTCTTTTGTCTCTCCATAGGAATTTGTTTAATAATTTGTCGAGCTTCTTGTGGAACTTTTCCGTCATGGCTAGGGGGAGCATGCTGAGTGTATAGTTTACCACCGGCGTTACCATCATCTTAACTGTTTCCACCCTGCCCCACCAGCTGATGTATTTGGGCGACCAGAGGTCTAGTCTCTCTTTTATTTTCTTCAAGGTTGCTTCCTCGTTGTGCTCTATGTGTCTTTTAGGTCCCTCCCAAACAGTAGCCCTAGGTATTTGAGTGGTTTTGTTTGCCATGCTAGGCCTGATTGCCCCAGTACAGTTCTTGTGGTGTGTACGTTCATTGGCTTGCACTCAGATTTGTCCTTGTTGAGCTTGTATCCTGAGGCGGCTGCATATTCTCCTATGGTGTCCATTAGGGCTCAGACTTGCCACCAGGTTATGTATCATATATTCCCTGGTTTAACATTCCTTTGTGCGCGGTGTCCCCCCGACCGAAAGAATAAAGGAGAGAGGGGGGGGGGGCTGGCTTGTTCGAGATATGCATCGAGGGCTTCCCACATGCCGTTTTTGGCATTGTGTTCTTTAGAGTATTTGCCTGTGATGTTGTCCGCGCCTCTGAGGAAGGTGACCCAGTTGATCCAGTTTTAGAAGGTGGCTTTGGCAGTGTTTTTCTAGTTTGTTAATATGATTTTAACTGCCGCTGTTAGTAGGATGTCACCTAGGTCTCTTTCCTCTTTGTTTTCCAGGCTGTGTGTCATGAACTCTGTGGCCAGATCAGCGAAGGTGATTGGTATGTCTTTGCCTAACACGTCGTTGGTGAAGTTGTTTACCTTCTTCCAGAAGTTCCTGACTTTTTGGCATTCGAAGATGAGGTGTTCCAGGCTACCGTTCTCCTTTTCGCAGTTCCAGCATGTTCCTGTGTCTCTTATGCCTGTTTTGTGGAGCCTCGCGGGGGTCCAGTAGGCTCTGTGGAGGAGCCAACATTTCGTTTGCGCCAGTTGTGGTGTGACTTTGTTGGTGGTGGCTGATTTCCATAGTATGCTTTTTTTCTTCGTCATTCAGGTGTCTTTCGCTAGATCCTCCCAGGTGTTCATCACTTTTTTATTCAGCGTGGATTTTTGGGGGCTTAGTAGTTTGTATATTTTTGCTGTGTGGTGGCCTGTGGCATTGAGGTTGTCCATGTATTTGATTATCGTTGGTGGTGTTTTGGTTAGGTTCGTCCTTGTTATGGCCGCCTTTATTTTTAGGAATGTGTACAGCCCTATATCTGGGAGGCTGTGGAGCTGTTGGAGGTTCTGAAAGGTGAGTGGGGTGTTCTTCGTTTCTAGCTGGTTTGGGGTTGTGATTCCACTCTTTATCCATAGTTCGTTGTCGAGGACTTTGGTTTGGTAGAGTAACTTCGAGTTGTGCCAGATTGACTCCCAGTTTGTTCCTCCGATGCGTTGACCCATACATTTGTCTACCTTCACGAGGGCCTCTTTGGTGTGTCTGATGATAGGGTTTAGTCTGAGGGGGTGTTTGTTTGCAGTGAGTAGTGCCTATATCACTCATCAACGTAGACTGCAAAATATACACAAAAATACTGGCAAATAGACTAAACAGGGTGTTACCAACACTCATCAACAATGCACAGGTGGGCTACATCAAAAACAGACTTTCACAGGACAACACACGGCTGCTCAGCCACCTCATCAACCAAACAACACATAGTACAGAACAGGCGGTCATGATAGCACTGGACGCGGAAAAGGCCTTCGACAGAGTATCCTGGCCCTTCCTAGATGTATGCATGCAGAAATTTGGCCTGGGTACTAAGTACAGGACAATGGTCATGGCCCTGTATAACAAACCGAGAGCCAGAGTCGTGGTGAATGGGGGCACATCAGAAGCTTTGACACTATAAAGAGGCACGAGGCAAGGCTGCCCCCTATCACCCGGACTTTTCCTGCTAGCACTCGAATCACTGCTAGCCATGATTAGGGACAACGGGAACATATCTGGCGTCACAATCAAAGACAAGACGGTGAAACTGGCTGCATACGCAGACGACATCCTCATCACCACCACAAAACCCAAGACATCAATCTCAGCCCTAAGCGCAGACGGCCCTTTTGAAAGAAAAAAAATAAATGCTTAGAAAGGGTATTCGGTACCGGTGAAGGTTACTAAGGAGTCAGGAAAAAAATAAAAGAAACACGACGAACATAGCTAAAATAACTAAAAGTATATAAGAGGCATGATCACTGCAGAAAATGCAATCTGTATCACTACCTTAGTTTTAACCTAGAATAAAATAGTGCAACACTGCCACCTGCTGAAATAAAACGAAATTAACTGTGAGAACAAAATGCAATGGTGTCGGCATTATCAAAGGTAGAGCTATTGGCATTGCACATGACATTTTTTTTAAAAAAATCTTAAATAAATGGCATTGTCATTTAGATTGCCAATAGCTTAATCGTTAAATACATGGCATTGTCATGTACAATCCCAATAGGTTAATCGCTCGCAAATGCATGACCTATTGCATTTACACCCACACAGAGCCACACACACACACAAAGCCACCCACACACACACAGAGCCCCCCCACACACACACACAAAGCCCCCCCACACACACAGAGCCCCCACACACACACAGAGCCCCCCCCACACACAGAGCCCCCCCCACACACACACACAGAGCCCCACCCACACACACACACAGAGCCCCCACACACAGAGCCCCCCCACACACACAGAACCACACACACAGAGCCCCCCACACACACACACAGAGCCCCCCCACACACACACAGAGCCCCACACACATACAGAGCCCCACACACACAGAGCCCCACACATCCCAGTCTTGGTAAACTCAATAGGCCTGGCTTTAATGTGCCAAATATGTGTTCTTGCAATTCGTGAAAAGCTCAATTCCACATTCTAGTATTTGCATAGATTAGCACATTAACACCAGATTACCGTTGGCAATGCTTTTTTTATATATATCTCACAGCACTGTATGTTGAGATTTTAGAACACGTACTTGAGATAATGAAAAATAAACTAGAACTCCGGGAATACAACATGCAATTGTCTAAAACTCCAGGACTGGCTCAAGTAGTCACGACGCCACTCTGCAGCTTAGCTCGCATGCTCACCACACAAACATCTGTTGTTCCTATGCATAGCACAAGCTCTCTCCTCACACACGCAATACACTCCTAATCTACATAACAAACAGATTCACACCTCTGGTTACGCCCCCCTCTTGCAGCGCACAGTTCTTCGCACGCTATTGCCACAGGCACATTTGCTCCCACAAAGACAGCACATGGTGCACCCGACATTGCACACAGAGCACACGCATGAAAACACACACAGATCACAGGGGGCCCATTGCCATGTGATGTGAGACACTTCCAAGTGCTGATGGTATAATCCACTTTATATGCTGGCGCTCCTTTTATGCTCATCCTAAACATAAAACTGCAAGTCCCGGCATGCAACCCACCGCTCGCTGCAAATCCTATAAAGGGAAAGATAGAGCACGTGACAAGAGGTCACATGGCAGGTATGCACACAAAAACAATGTCCCTCAAAAACAGACTCTCATACCCCAACCCCCCCGCCCCCACACACAAAGGACGCAACTACCTGGCAACACAGTAAACATCTGGTCGCAGCTGCCGAGGCAGTATGTCTGAACGTAGCGACTTGAGACCCTCCGGGTAAGTAGTGCGCTCTATAAATGCCTTGATTGATTGATTGAACGTAGTTACTGTAGATGTAACTTGCTGTACCCTTGTAGTATGCTACTGTTGGAAAGCGCCCCGATGCCTTCGAGCCATGTCCGCGCTATATAAAATAACAAGAAATAAACGAAACGCCCAATGCACGCATTACAACATCGCACGCGGGACACTCACCCAGAAGATGATGTTGAAAGCAAAGAGGGAGTACTTGACGCAGCAGCTCACTTCGGGCCCCCTGTATGGCTGCTGCTTGCTTGACATAGTGCAGGGTGAGATGCGGGTGGCAGGGGGAGGTGGGCAAGCACAGGGGGCAACCAGAGGGCAAATACAATGACCAGTGAAGAGATCGGGGGCACACGGTAATGGGGGCAGCAGCAAAGCTCCGCGGAGACTGCAGGGCCCTGGGTGGAGTGCCAGGCTCTGAGGGAAATAGCTGGGCTACAGGAGGAGTGAGAGTGTGCCAAACTATAGAAGCTAAGAGTGTTAAACTGCAGGAGGGGAGATTGCCGGGCAATAGAGGAGGAGGGTGTCAGGCATAGAATTTTAGATTGCGAGAGACGTCAGTGTCAGGCTTCAGGGGTGAGTGCCATTTTCTTGCTGGGATGTGAGGCTTGAGGCGAGAGTGTCGGCCTCTAGTATAGAGCGTTCTTCCAAACGGCGAACGCATCAGGGAGTAAGAGAAGGCTTGCCTATAGTAGAGTGGTCCAGGCTTGGAGAGAAGGAATGTGAAACTCAAGAGGTGTTGGAGTAGGGAGGACTAATGCGAAAGAGCACCGTATGTGAGGGAGAGGGTGTTGGGTTCGAGAAGTATGGGATGTCAGTCTCTGTGAGCACCTCGTGACAGACTATAAAGGCTGGGGTTGGCAGTCCTTAAATAAAAGTGCATTGTCGTCTCTCCGATGAGCCACATGCTCAGTCTCGAGTAAGGGGCAGTTTTACGTTGCGTTTTTGTGTGGAGAGAGAGAACTGGCCTCAGCAGTCACAGATGTTCAGGAGAGCAACAGTGTGAGCTTGGGTAAGTGCAAAATACAGGGCGTGGAGGGGAGAGGGCTCCGCAGGCAGCAATCCGTTTCTGGGAGTGAGGGTCCCGCAGGCAGCAGGCTCTGAGCGTGAAGGCTTCTCAGGTTCTGGGCTTGAGGGTCCCGCAGGCAGCAGGCTCTAGAAGAGGGACAGATGCAGGAGGTTTGTTCAGACGAGAACAGTCACAATCCGAGCTAAGCAGGCGATAGTCACCGTGGGGTTGTCAGAGCTAGGAAACACTTACACAGGGAGCACGCTATGAGAGGGAAGAGGAGCACACACAAGCAGGGAATGGGCACAGGCGTTCAGGGAACAATCATAAGAAACAGCCACTGCCTGATAGGGAACAGTCACTAACAGCCTGGGAGTACTTAGGGGCACAGGGAGGGTTCGCAGTCAGAGCATTAACAGGATAGGAGCCGCAGAGTGCCTGCCTGGCTGATCCCCGTGACTCGCAGCTGCCTCCCCAGACGCTGTGCCGTGCGGGCCTCGGAGCTCGCGTAGCTTCGCACGGCGCTACCTGAACGGCGCTCACCTGCGCATTTAATTTTAGCCTCGTAGCAGCTCTTGGGGTGCACCCCCCACACTCACAACTGCCGATCAGAGCCCAGCCAGAGGATTAGGAGGGAGGAAAGCAGCGCCGACAATGGGGGGGGGGGAGGTGGAGCACGAGGAGCCTTCAGGCTCGCGGGCTCAGGCGCTGTTTGCAACGGCCGGGGTAGGCAGGAAAACAGCTCACCTTCAATGCGGTGCTGCCTTCAGGCTCGCGGGCGACTCGAGGAGGAGGCTCTCTGCACTTGAAAACTCGGCGGTGGACAGGCAACAATGGCGGCCAAAAGCTTCTGAAAATTTTCGGATTCGGGAGCGTGGTTTTGCTGTCCTGAGTGACGGACGACGTCACTGTCTAAAGAACAGCAAAACTTACGCCCCCAAATCCGAAAAAGACGGAGCTTCTTTGGAGGGACGGCTCTCTCCTCCAATGGCTGGCCTCCGTTTAGGAAGCCAGCCAACGGAGGAGAGACAGGGCAGGGAGGCGGGTTCCAAAGCGCTACTAAGGGTCATTAAATCTCCGACCCCAGACTGCGCAAGCGCAGCCTTTAGGTCCGAGACCTAAAAAGGAGCATGTATGAGTGAGATAAAAGGCCTGGAAATGTCTGGCAGTCGAATAAAGAGGCGGAGGTCGATTCAAGCCCAAGCAGCCGTGGCATTTGATGCACTGGCATGTAAATGCACCAGTTGCGGGTCTCGGAGCAATGTTTTGGGCACTTGCACTTATTCTATTACAAATTAAGCACTTTGCACAGCGGCCACCTGGGAGGGTTTAGTTAAGGGATCAGGGAAGGGGTAGCACCTCGAAGAAGGACCACAGCCAGGCCAGAATACTCTCTTTCAAAATCATGCATTTGACTTCATTTTTAAAATGGGAATAGAAAAGGACTACATTGTTTAAATAAGTCTAGAACCATTTCAACATTGACAATGTAATAGGGCGGCATTGAAAAGTTATAAGACCACTGCCCTACAGTTTAGGCCCTACAGCACCTACGTGCAGACCCCCCACCCGTCCCCAACTCCTCCGAGCAGAGTCTGACTCCCTACTCTCTTCAATGCCGACAAAACAAACATGCTTTTCATCATCTTTCCTGCATGATAATTTAAGCAGCCGAGGGCTCACGTGTTGCATGTCTGCAGACATGTAAGTGGTTAATTGCGTGTTAAATTCCTTCCCTCTTTCCCAGTTTAAACATTTGCGAAACGGTTTACATTCCCCTGTCCTGCTGGATTTATTTATGACTGTGTTATAACAACACAGAAGTGTTGTAAAGTGGATCTTTAATCTCTTGTTTGACTGTCTTTACGAAAGTCGCCCACTCACCCTGACAGTTTAGGTTGCGCAGCGCGCGCCCCTCTCCAAACTTGGCGAAACGTGCGGTCGCGAGGCACTGACGGAGACTTTCATCTTCCGACCTATAAATGTTAGAGATGCGATGCGTGGTTACTCGGCAGGGAAGGGAAACTGCTCGTGAACTTCGGGAGAGGGGGAGAGGAGGGGAGGGGGGGTCAATGCACAATGACCGTCTTGTTTTGATTCAATGTTGTTCTGAAGTAACTTGTCAAGAGGGGCACCTAATTCTCCCATGTATCACATGTATTTATTTGGTCTTGTGCTGACTCCAATCTAACTCCCCACCCCAGGCTTGGAAGGTCCCTGAATTTTTCGTTCCCTCCACCAACCCCCTCCCTCCGCACCCCAGGGATGGAGTGTTACGCCCTTGCTGAATTGGTGTGTTCTAATTGTAAAACTTTTTTTTTTTAATCTTTGCAATTTTATATAGCTCGAAGTCGCGAACTCGACGCGAAGCTACTGGTGTGCTTTGCATGAGCACTAGTTACATTACACAAGGACACTTTAACAGCCTTCGACTTTCTGCCCTGCCCCTGTGCCCCTGTGCCGGTTTGTCTTGTTCAGTCTTTGTGGACCTGAACCATACAATACAACACGCAGATGTTTTGCATGTTTTTCCTGTGTGGTGTGTAGCGGGAAGGGGGTGTGTGGGGGCGGGGGGTCCGCCCTAAGGGGGCACAAGTTTATCTGCAGCATCGCGGCCAACCCCCCCCTCCGCTCAGCTTACATACGGCCGCGGGGACGGGCAGCAACTGTTCTAGCTACGCCACTGCGGTGTGGTGGACCTGTGTCTTTTCGTTTGCATCACGATAAACCAAGGTTTAGACCGCTTACGATTCAGAATGGACTTATCCCTGATCTTACTGAATTAGAAAGCAAGCGGTGTCAAAACCAGTAGGTCTGGCTTTCATAAAACAATTGATACCAGCCCTAGTTAGTCTATATGTTAAACAGTGCATGCACCACAGCTCTGCAGGAAAACGGCTCACCTTCACTGCGGTGCTGCCTTCAGGCTCGCGGGCGACTCGAGGAGGAGGCTCTCTGCACTTGAAGACTCAGCGGTGGACATGCAACAATGGCAGCCAAAAGCTTCTGAAAATTTTCGCATTCGGGGCGTGGTTTTGCTGTCCTGAGTGACGGACGACGTCACTGTCTAAAGAACAGCAAAACTTACGCCCCCAAATCCGAAAAAGACGGAGCTTCTTTGGAGGGACGGCTCTCTCCTCCAATGAGTGGCCTCCGTTTAGGAAGCCAGCCAATGGAGGAGAGACAGGGCAGGGAGGCGGGTTCTAAAGCGCTACTAAGGGTCATTAAATCTCCGACCCCAGACTGCGCAAGCGCAGCCTTTAGGTCCAAGACCTAAAAACCAGTGTGTTTAAAGGAGTATAAAAAAAAAAGAACTCATGGCATCAGGGTATTTATGGAACTTGACACCGCCTCAAGCATTCCTTCCGGGAAAAGGTGAACCAGAAGTAGAATGGGAGGAATGGAGAGAATATTTCTTAAACTACATCTCTAACTTTGAGGATGATGATGAATTCAAAGCGGAAAAAAAGTATAAAATACTACTACACAGTCTGGGAGCAGGAGGAATAAAAGTGTTCAAGAGCATTAACAAAAAACACTAGGGGAGAAGGAGAAAAGGACGTGGTCGAGAATGCTATTGATAATCTGAACACCTACTACAAACCAACAGTATGTGTAGGTGTGGATGAATGTCTGACATAATATCGACAGACAGAATATCGACATGCAAAAATATCGGAGCAAAAATATCGACAGCAAAAATATCGGAATCCTATCTTCATTAAGGTAAGTACAAAAATATCGAAAAAATAATATCGTAGTACAAAAATATCGGAATCAAAAATATCGTTTTTTTTAATGTATTAATAATAATGTAAAAATAATTTTAAAATACATATAATTTTACAACTATTAAATAAAAATATTAAAACAAAATTAAAACTAATACATATACATTTAAAATAAATAAAACACTTAATAATTTAAAGTAATTTTAATTTTTTTCATCTAATTTATTTGATTTAATGTAATATTTTTTTGTTTTTACCCTGTACGCCTGTACCCCAAAAACCCAAAACTGACCCTGAACCCTAAAAATATCCCTGTACCCCAAAAACCCAAAACTGACCCAGAACCCTAAAAATACCCCTTTACCCAAAAACTGAAAACTGACCCTGAACCCTAAAAATACCCCTTTACCCAAAAACTGAAAACTGACCCAGAACCCTAAAAATACCCCTTTACCCAAAAACTGAAAACTGACCCAGAACCCTAAAAATACCCCTTTACCCAAAAACTGAAAACTGACCCTGAACCCTAAAAATATCCCTTTACCCATGAACTGAAAACTGACCCTGAACCCTAAAAATACCCCTTTACCCAAAAACTGAAAACTGACCCAGAACCCTAAAAATACCCCTTTACCCAAAAACTGAAAACTGACCCTGAACCCTAAAAATACCCCTTTACCCAAAAACTGAAAACTGACCCTGAACCCTAAAAATACCCCTTTACCCAAAATTAATTAATATTATTTAATTACCAATTAATTATTAATTAACAATAACAATAAAGTAAATATATTAGCACATTTGCTGTAATTAATTTAATTTAATAATTAATATTATTTTTCCCAATTAATTAATTAAGAATAACAATAAATTATATATAAAAAAATCACTATAATTAATGTAATTAAATAATTAATATTAATTCATTACCAACTAATTAATAATTATAAATATGTAAAAAATTATATTAATTAATTAACTAATTAATAGAAATTATTTACCAATTAATTATTAATTAAAATATGTACAAACATATATCAATTAATTAATTATTATTAAATTACTTCCCACCCTATTCCCCTATAAACCCATAACCCACTACAGAACATATTTATCAATTAATCAATTAATTAAAAATAATTAAAAATTATTTCTCAATTAATTAATTAATAATTCCTACTAATTAATAATTAATTTAACATAATTAATTTACTTCCCACCCTATTCCCCTATAAACCCACAACCCGCTACAGTAGTAAAAGACAATATTTAATTAAATTACATTAAAAATAAATAATAAAACATAATAAATACAATATAATATACACTAAATTTATTTAAAAATTGATATTAGTAACATCAAAGTTATTAATTTCGATATTATTGACATCGATATTTACAACTTCGATATTACTGATATCATACCAATATCGATATTTAGACTGTCGATATTACTTACCTTCGATATTTTGTCCCATCGATATTTAAACTTCGATATTTTTGTATATCGATATTTAAAAATCGATATTTTGTCTGTGTACCGGTGTGGATAGGTACAAGTTTTTCCATAGAAAACAAGGCAAAGAGGAGTCAATTGATGACTATGTCGCGGCATTAAGGAACTTAGCAATAAACTGCCGTTTTGGGGACTTGCACGACGAATTAATAAGGGACCAAATTGTAATGCAGGGTTCTAATAGCAACATCCAGGACAACTTGTGGGCAAAGGGAGAATATCCCCTACAGAACATAATAGACATTGCAAAGAAGGCAGAACTAACCGGAAGGTGCGCCAAGGCAGTAATTGCAGAAAGAAGTGAAAGGAAAGAAGGTGGAACAGTAAATAAAGTGACTGATGTTAAGAAAAACTACAAGAAAGGCCAGACATTCAGCAGCTACAAACCAGTGCGAGGAAGAGCACAATACAGTGACAGAAGGCGCTGTTTCAGATGTGGGAGCACTAACCACATGGCAGATGATAGAAGATGCCCAGCTCATGGAACAAAGTGTACGAATTGTGGACTAATTGGACACTTCCAAAAAGTGTGCTACAGACAGGGTGCGAGCAAAATAGAAATGGTAGAATGTGAGGAACCTGACAGTCAAGAGACAACTGAGGACGAAGAAGAAGATCTCTTTACACTGAGTATCGAGGATGAATGCGTGAAGAACGTAGTAAACTAAAAGAGTACAAGGACCAGAAAGCCAGTATGTGAGATGACAATAGGAGGAATTAACATCAGCATTGTAGCGGACTCCGGATCTCCTTATACAATTGTTAACAATGAGGTGTGGAAAGAGAAGTTTGAACCGCACTTACGTAAACATCTGGATAAAGCAGACATCAAAGTTAAGACATTCAATAATGACCCAATCAAAGTCTGCGGATTTAGGAAACTGAAATTTGCCTTCAAGGGAAGAGAAGCAGTTTGCAAACTCTATGTGTCAGCAGTAGGACCATCTGTTTTGGGCTGGATGGACCAAGGGGAACTAGGAATAAAACTTGACCCCACGAAGGCGGATCCTGTACTAATAGTGGATGACAATGAGAGTTACAGTAAAGTCTTACTGGGAAAATTCCCAGGAGTCTTCAATGGCAAAATAGGGGCTCTAAAAGGATATGCACACAAAATTATCCTAAAGAAGGATGTGGTACCTGTGATGCACAAAGTAAGCAACTTGCCCTTTTCAGTGAAGGAAGAAGTGAAAGAACAACTTGACAAGCTGCTCATCGATGGTGTTATTGAACAGGTGGAAGCATCTGAATGGGTTGCACCTTTAGTCGTAGCGAAACGGGCTAATGGCAGTTTAAGATTGTGCATTGACCTACGTGACCTAAACAGAAACATAGTAGTAGAACAGTTTCCAATGCCAAGAATCAACGAAATGCTAGCCAGAACAAAGGGTGTGAGGTGGTTCTCGACAATAGACTTGAAGGCCGCTTATCACCAGGTACCTCTCCACAGAGAGGGTAAGAATTTGACCACATTTGTGACGCCTTTTGGGTGCTATCGCTTCAACCGGGTTCCTTTTGGCCTGGCATCAGCCGCTGCCATGTTTCAAAGACTGATGCAGAACATCTTTGCAGACCATCCGGACCTGCTAATGTAACAGGACGATATCCTTGTCATGGGAAAGACTCGTAAAGAACACGATGATAAGGTAGATAAAGTTCTGGAAACTCTAGCTGCAAAGGCTTTGACGGCGGAGCACATGAACTGTAAGTTTGCATGCCGCAAGGTGAATTATCTGGGGCATGAAATATCTGGAGAAGGTATAAGTCCCAAAAAGGAACTGTTGGAAGCCATCAATGATGCACCAGAACCGAAAAACAGAGAGGAACTGAGGTCCTTCCTAGGATTAATTGAATTTTATGCGAAGTTCATAAAGAACTTTTCACACAAAGACCTACCCACTGAGACAACTGATAAAGGAAAGGAACAAGTACATTTGGAGTGACGAGTGTCAGGGTACATTCGCAGAGCTGAAGAAAGATTTATGTTCAACTGTTCCATTACAAGGTTTTGATCCCAGACTTCAAAATGTAATAACAACGGACGCTAGCTGCAAAGGCTTAGGAGCTGTACTATCACAGAGAGAGGTTAATGGAAAGGAGTGTACCATTGCCTTTGCCTCACGCTCTTTGACCCCGAGTGAGACAAAATGTTCGGTCATAGAACGGGAGGCATTGGCGTGCATATGGGCGCTAGAACACTTTAGACAGTTTGTCTGGGGTGGCAGGGTCATTCTTCGCAGCGACCACAAACCTTTAACAAAGGTTTTCACTACTAAAGGTTTGTACAATGCGTCACCTAGGTTTGCAAGATTGTCCATCAAATTGCTGGAATACAACTATATTGTGGAATATGTACCTGGGGTAAGGAATGTTGTGGCAGACTTTTTAAGTCGCAACCCATTGCCAGGACGTGAAATGTGTAATGACAATGATGAAGAGAGTGTCGCAAGCATGAAGGAAGAACTAGAGGGAATTTCACTCGAAGAGTGGGGTGCTGAACAAGACAATGACAAGACTTTCTGTGAGGTAGTTGAAATGGTGAAAAAAGGTTGGGGTTCTAAAAGTATCTTAACAGAGAAGATAAAACCCTTCTGGGAAGTAAGAGATGAACTATCAATTGAAGATGGGTTGTTGTTAAGGGAAGGAAAAGTTGTACCACCCACTACACTAAGAAGAAGGATGCTGAACATTTGCCACGAGGGGCATTTAGGAATAGCAAAAACAAAGAACAGAGTTAAGAACAGTTACTGGTGGCCAGGGGTAAGCCTGGAGGTTGAAAGGGTTGTTAGGGACTGTCCCTCATGTTTAAATTCTGACAAAACACAAGTGACCCTTAGACCGCCATTGCAACCCATTCCCTGCCCATCCATGCCGTGGGAGAGAGTAGGGATAGACATCATGGAACCGGTTGTGGACAATGGGGAACAAGTTTACATGGTGGTCCTCATTGATCACTTCGCCAATTGGCCAGAGGTCAAATTCTTAACCAAACCCGACGCAGTCAGTGTAGTGAAATTTATTGACAAAGTTTTCACAAGGGAAGGCCTACCCAAAACCATAGTCAGTGACAATGGCCACAGTTCACTTCAGACATCTTTAAAAGTTATATTCTAAGAAACAAAGTGTGTCACAAAACAACTTCTGTGTACCACCCTGCCGGCAATGGAGAGGTGGAAAGGTTTAACAGAGTCATAAAGGGGACCATTCAAATGGCTAATAACAACAACAAGAAATGGAGGCAGGAGGTGTGCAAAACAGTGTGAGCATATCGCATCACACCGTGCATCACTACTGGCCACAGCCCGTTTGAACTGATGAGAGGTAGGACACCTTTATGCAAAGATAATGTAGGATGGGCCTGTGAGAAGTTGGCCTGATATATGATGCTCACTAGTTCTAGTGATCACCTTGTATCAGTCCAAACAACCCTTATGGTGATTGGTTGTAAGTCAACCTTATAGACCAGCTATCCTAGTAGCGTGGACAAAAGCAGTCTTTAGGCTAAACTCTAGAGGGCGTGTTAAGCCAGCTGTTTTACCATCACATATACCCCTTGAACACCAAGTGAAAGGACACCACACAAGTTGTTATAAAAATAAAGTATATTTATTAATAACAAGTCTACCCTGAACTCTTTATGAGTCAGGGAGCCAAGCACAATACAAAACTCTTACGAAAATACTACAAGTTGCACAAATAACACAAATGCCCGAGGGGCACGAAAAACCATATACTCTAAAAGTGGAATGCGAACTACTAGCAGGTAAGTAACACAATCCAGAGGCTTCAGGACCGCTAGGACTACCTTACTGAACCCTAAGGTTAGAAGCAGGAGGCCTAGGGAACTCGGGTGCAGAGTGTGAACTCTTACGCGGAATGCGGGACAAAGTCTATGGATGCTAGTAATTCTAAAGTTACTGTTTCCGTACGAATCCGACTAGGTAGACTAAAAAGGAAAAGGATCTGGACACTAGGATAGTGAACCTACGTTGGAGCACCGAAATGCTTGGGTTACCTAGCCCAGGGGCTGCGGCTGCATAGGGTTCAAATGACGTCGGGAATCCTCGTTGTAGTCTATGGAGCCTGAAAGAAGATGTTGCTGGCAGGCGACCAGTGAAAATGTTCGGTGTGATCCAAGGCTGGATCAGTGATGAAGATGACCTGAAAGCAGAGGGGACTCATTTCTCAATCACTAGCCAGTGATTGTGTGGGCACCAGGATGGCATTGGATGAAGTCACCGCGATCAGGTGAGTGGGTGACGCTGGACGCTGCAGTCACACGGACCAGGAGGCGTTGTCGGCATCCAGGCTGGAGGTGTGAGCTGTCCCACGATGGTGTCTGCTGTCGGCGATGCTGGATCCGAGATTGGAGCAACAAGCCTTGGCAAAGGCAAGCCCACGCGGTGGAGTCAAGATGGCGTCTGGAGTAGACCAGGAGGGTCCAGGGCACTTCTTGTTAAACAAGGAGCAAGGGCCAGTCTAGAGGAGCTAGACCAGTGGTGGAAACGTCGTGGTACGTTGTCAGGAGGGCCACTAGCCGACGGGCAAGTGACCGGACAAAGTGGCAAGCAGCAAAGAAGCAGAAGGGCCCCACGCAGATCTTGTGGATGCTGGGGGGCTGGACTTTGGTGCTGGACCTGCTCAGGGTTGGGGCTTCTCAAACTCCAGTGCACTCACTCGAGGATCCCTCGGCGGTCGTGCTGGTTAAGCGTCGTGCAGGTCCTGAAGATAGCCAGTCCCACAGGTCTCGTCGCACCCACGAATCTCAGCTGGGCTGATGATGCAGGTAGAGGTCAGAGATGGCAGGGAATCCGGGTCTCGTTGAGCTGGTCAGTCTTGATCCGGAGGATGGACGTGCAGCAAACCGCAACCGCTTAGGTGGTACCTGCTGGTGCTGGGTGGCTACTCCTTAGCCACAAGGGAGAGTCTTCAGAGAATGTCAAGAGTTCCTTTCGTGGAAAGTAGTTCAAGATTCAAGATTATCTAATTTGGGAAGGGGGCCCGCTCCTACCTTTATCCTAAGAAAAGGGGCTGGCACGCGACTAGGTCCTGCCCATGGGTGGGACCAGGAGGGGGGTGGTTACACCCCTCTCCTTTGTCCGGTCTCTCCCCAGCTCAGGGGCTGGGGTGCCCCTGGAACTGGTTTGAGCCAGCATATGCACAGTGAGCACCGGGGTGCCACTTGCAGTCACCTTCCTCTCAGCCCTGCCTACCTGGGAAACACAAAATCCTGTCTGGGATGGTGCTAGCACCGCCCCTGACAGGAAACCTTTTGTCCGAGCCCTCCTCGCTGGAAGGACTCCCAGCAGCAGGAGGTCAGACTTGTGTCTGTGGTGGCAGCATCCATTTTGTGATGCTGAGGCTCGAGTTAACTTCAACCGGGGTTCACAGTTACATACATTTCGTGTCCCTCTAGAAGGGTGGAATGCTAACCCCGTCGCCAGAATTGGCGAGGGGTTAGTATTCCAATTCGTATGACACGTTACTCGACATGTTTTGATAATGCTATGCCAAAGTTAGCATTTGACCGCGAGGTACATAATGCACTTAAGAGTATATGGTATAGCGTTATCATGGAACAGCTATTAGGACTTGGTTCCGCAAGCTGAAAATGGGCTCAGCTCATGCCAGAGCACCATCTCACATAATTCCAAGCACTCTGCCTTCAGGATTGATAAGGCCTGCCATAGGAGTGACTGATAGGAGGATATGTGTCCATTTTAGGGTTAGATATAGGGATACTATATCTAAAGCAAATGGTGATTACACCACCTTGCCCCAGCTGTCGTGCAGCCAGTTGTGTCAGATTTGGATGGCCAGCCAGGGGTGGCATAATACATGGTGCAGCCCCTGGTAGGCCCTGTGTACACCTATGCCCTGGATACCTAAGGTATGCTGTACAGGGACTGATAAGGTGGCCCAGTACCAGTTAGATATGTACCTAAGGTACATGGAATCCATTTTACAGAGAGAGCAGTGGGCCTGGGGTCCTGAATAGCAGGGTCCCAGGTCAACTAAGTCGAAAAAGCAGCAAAACACCAGGCAAAAAAGTTGGGGGCAACCATAGTCAGATATCCACCTTCCTACATAACCCCCCCAAAAGAAAGGAGATAAGGCTATCCTTGATCAGGTAAGCCTATATTGCCTGAGTGGCCATATGAGGTGGTATATGCACAGGCATGGTTACCCCCTATATCATGGTCCACTAAGCAATCCCTCACCCTAAGGGTATCTGAGGGTCTCCACCATAGGGAATCTCTACCTGTGGTGTGGTTTGGCAAAGTAAAAGGCTGGGGCTGGGGTGGAGTACTGAAGTGAGACTCCACTAAGGTTGGGCTCAACTTCCTCCAATCACTATCTACCATATGTGCCTTTCTTTCCAGGACTGAGTTGTTATGAGCTCTCAGGGTCAACCTCTGGCTACCTAAAGCTGGAGGCTGAGTCCATCTGTTTGGCTTACTGGAGGGACAGGTCAGGTTTGGGGCTTTTAGGTCCCAGGTTTGGCTGTGCCCAACAGTGTCCATCTGGGGGAGGTCCCTAACTAAGTTTAAGGGGGATCCCTCAGGAGTGTTTTTTATTTTCACTTGGCTAGGCCTGCTAGCTTCAGTGCCCTTAATCTGCTGATTGGGGAGTTCTTTTGGACAGGGGGCCCTTTGGGGTCCACCACTGGCCTCCCTGACCTCTACAGCCCTGGGCTGTCTGAGGCAGGGTAGAGAGGGGCAGGTTACCTGCTCCAGACTGGGTCCCACTTTGGAAGGGTCCACTGACATCAGGGGTTCTGCCAGGCTAGGCCTGACTACCTCTGGGGCAGTTTCTTCACAAGGGGTCAGATCAGTTCCCTGAGGAGGCTGATCCTTTCCTAAAGTCTGGTGGGAGGGAGATTTCTCTTCCTCCTCAATGCTCTCTGTCTGAGTGGAGTGAATCATAGTTTCAGGCTTCACAACACTATTATCTGTCTGAGTTTGAGCTGTGACCATCACAACTCCACCAACCTTTTCAGGAAGGGACTAAGTTTGGGTATGGGCTGTGACCATCACAGCCTTGCCAACCAGTTCAGGGAAGGAATCTGTCTGAGATTGGGCTGTGACTGGCACAGCCCTCCTGACCTGTTCAGGGAGGACATCTTGGACTGGGGCTGTGGCTATCACTGCCCCACTAACCTTACCATGGAGGTTTCCCATTTTAAAATGGGTTTCTTGCTCTACCTCAGCCCAGGCTGAGATCTCTAAATCATTCCCCAGTAAGCAATCTACAGGCAAGTTTGATGACACTGCTACTCTCTTGGGGCCAGTAACACCTCCCCAGCTGAGATTTACCACTGCCATGGGATGACCTCTCTGCACTCCATCAATGGTGGTCACTTGGTATGTGGCTCCAGGTGTAAGTTGCCTTGAGGGGACTAGGCTCTCAGTCACCATGGTGATGCTAGCCCCTGTATCTCTATAGGCCTCAACTTTTGAACCATTGATAAGGGGCTCCTGTCTGTACTTGTCCAAAGTGTTGGGACTAGCTGTGAAGTTGGCAAACCTCATGCCAGTCTCACAGACAAGAGTATCTAAGTCAGGGGACCTGGTTAGGCCAGAGTCCCCAGGAACTCCCAAAGTAAATGCACCCAGATTCTTGGGGGCACTCCCACCACCTGGGGGATTACTAGTAGTAACAGGAGGCTGGGAAGTGTTACTTGGGGGTATGTTCTCCTTATTGTTGTTGGCCCTTGGGCAACTGCTGTCAGTTTTGTAATGGCCTACCTGTTTGCAGGTATGACAATAAGGTTTCTTTTGGGTATTGGAAGGAGTCTGGTACCCACCCTTTTCAGAGGATTTTTGGGGCCCTGATGTGGTTTGATCTGAAGATTTATTCCCACCCTTCTCTTGAGGCTTTATTGATTCTTTCTTCTGGTCACCACCCTGGTTCTTAGGCCTAATCCTGGTTCTGACCCATTTGTCTGCCCTCTTACCCAATTCTTGTGGAGAGGTCAGATCAGAGTCTACCAGGTGCTGGTGTAATAACTGGTTCTGACAATTATTTAAGACTTGCTCTCTCATAATTAGATTATACAATCCTGTGTAATCAGTAACCTTACTTCCCAGTAGCCAGCCTTCTAGAGCCTTAGTGGCACAATCAACAAAGTCAGTCCAATCCTGAGACTGAGTTTTCTGGGTGTCTCTGAACATCAACCTGTACTGTTCAGTTGTTAAGCCAAACCCATCATTCAGTGTATTCTTCAGGACTTGGTAATTGTTAGCGTCCTCAGCTCTAGTAGTGAGGAGCTTATCTCTACCTTTACCTTCAAAGGAGAGCCACAGTATAGCTGCCCACTGACTCTGGGGGATGCACTGGACAGTGTAGGCCCTCTCCAAAGCAGTCATCCATTTGTGGATGTCATCCCCTTGTTTAAAGGGGGGCACTATTTTACTCAGGTGTCTAGTATCAAAACTCCTGTCTTTATCTCTAGGGATAATGCTGCCACCAGTGGGGTCTGCCCCACTCAATTTCTGCTCTCTGGCAAAGGCAAGTATTTCTTTGGCAAGGGCAAGTTCTTCCCTCTCAATCCTCAGATTGACTTCCCTCATCTTAGCTTCATGCTCTCTTCTCTGAGGGGATGTCATCCCTCTCTGAGAAGATGCCTGGGAGACATGGGTATGAATAGATCTGTTAGAGCCTCTGGAGCGAGACCTAACTCGTCTATTCCCAATGTTAAGCCTGCCTGAGGGTGGGCCTGGGGGTCCCCCAGTTCCATTCTCATGTATGCTTAAGTTGGTCCTGGTGAGCCTACTGACTACTACTGGACTTTTTTCTGCCTCATCCCCAGATAACTCCTTTTCCTCTTCCTCCTGTCCTGTGACCTATGCTGTGCCACACTGCCGCCTCACCAACGCTGCGCTGCTCTGCTGACTGCTCTGCTGCCTGGGGTATCGTAGCGCTGCTGCCCTGACTAGAGCTCACATTTTATTTATTAATTAAGTGATTAGAAATTAATGTGTTCTCCACTAGCGCTCGCATTTTATTTATTAATTAAGTGTTTAGAAATTAAGGTGTGCTCCACTAGTGCTCGCATTTTATTTATTAATTAAGCCTTTAGAAATCAAGGTGTGCTCCATTTCGCTAGCGCCTCCCTGCCCACAGCGCTATTTACTTACATTCCCCAACCGACTTCCGGTCTCGCTTCCAACGCCATTTCTGTTGTTGTTGTGCCTCGGAGCCCGCCCTCTCCACCACGCACCCGCCTCCCAGCTGCTCCTCCCTCGCCCCTCCCCCTCCACTATTCACACATGACAGATGCATTTGAGCGCAGCGTTCACGCGCAGCGGTTGCGACGAAGGTGCGCCAAAGGTAATCCCGTCTACGCCTGTCCATGCCTGGACCGTGCCCAGCGCCGTACCCCCTGCCCCCCGCAAACCGCACTCCTCCCGCTCAACGTATGACGCCGCCACCCTCTTAGCCCTCAACCCCGGACGCACACCACAATGCTACGAAGCTGCCCCAGGACGCACCCCAGGTCCCTTCGCCTGCCTCTCCTGCAAGTTCGCCTGCATCAAGACCCACACCAAATCCACGCCCTCCAAACACAGCTCCGACTCGAACCACCTGAAGTGCATCCTGCTGAACACCCGCTCGGTCCACAGACACTCCATTGAACACTGGAACCTATTCGACACTACATCGCCGGACGTCGCCTTCCTCACAGAAACATGGATGAACGCCTCATCAGCGCCCGACATCGCCATAGCCATCCCGGACGCTTACAAGATCATCCGAAAAGACCGCACCAACCAAACAGGAGGAGGCATCGCCATCGTCCACAAGAACACCATCAGAATCACGACCAGCTCCGACGATAACCTCGCTACCGCCGAACACCTTCACTTCCAGATCCACACCGACCCCAGGACCACACTTAGAGGCACCCTCATATACAGACCACCAGGAACCCGTAAACAATTCAGCGAAGACATCACTGACTTCATCAGCCCACATGCCCTCGCCTCCGAGAACAACATTCTACTAGGAGACCTCAACTTCCACCTGGAAAACAAAAACGACAGCAATACCACCACCCTTCTGGACAACCTGGCCAATCTCGGACTCAAACAACTTGTTGACTCCCCCAACCATGTAGCTGGACATACGCTCGACCCAATCTTCACCTCCAGCAAACACATTTCCTTCGATCGCACCACAGCTCTCCATTGGACGGACCACAGTTGTGTTCACTTCAGCTACAAAACCACCTCGACCCACAACCCCTCCGAACCTATTCCTCAAAGAAACTGGAACAAAATCACCACCGACCAACTCCTCACATCACTCAACCAAAACCCTTCCACCCTCTCATCGGACCCAAACCAAGCTGACACCAAACTCAAACAATGGATCACTCACAGCGCTGACGAATTAGCACCTTTGAAAAACCACCAGATCAAATCAGGTAACAAAAAGGCCCCCTGGTTCAACGATGACCTCAAGAAATCCAAGAAGCTATGCCGTACTCTAGAGAAAACATGGAGAAAAAACCCAACCACCGACAACATGACCACCTTCAAAGCAGCCACCCGCAAACACCACCAACTGATTCAATCCACCAAGAATTCAGCATTCAAGGATCGACTCGACAACAACGCCCATAACAGCAAGGAACTCTTCAACATCGTCAAAGAATTCACCAACCCCACCGCAGCTCAAACGACATTTCTCCCTCCCAAGACCTCTGCGATTCGTTATCCTCCTTCTTCTACAACAAAATTGCAGACATACATAACAGCTTCGAGAACATTTCCAACGAACAACGCTCCCCAGCCCCCTCCGAACCTACACCGCCCGCTAACAACCTCAGCGCCTGGAACCCAATCACCACTGAAGACACCATCCGCCTAATGAACTCCATCCATTCTGGCTCCCCAACCGACCCATGTCCCCACCACATCTTCAACAAAGCAGACTCCATCATCGCACCCCATCTCCGTGATGTCATCAACTGCTCCTTCAACTCTGCTACCTTTCTAGAAAGCTGGAAACACGCCAAACTCAGCGCCCTCCTGAAGAAACCCACAGCAGACCCCACTGAACTTAAGAACTACCGCCCCATATCCCTCCTCCCATTCCCTGCCAAAATCATTGAGAAGGCCGTCAATAGCCAGCTCGCCACCTTCCTTGAATCCAACAACTCCCTCGATCCCTCTCAGTCCGGATTTCGAGCCAAAAACAGCACTGAAACCGCCCTCATTGCAGCGACAGACGACATCCGAACACTACTGGACAACGGAGAAACAGCGGCCCTCATTCTACTCGACCTCTCCGCTGCCTTCAACACAGTCTGTCACAGCACCCTTATACAACGCCTCAACAACATCGGTATACAAGGAAAAGCCTTGGACTGGATCATCTTGTTCCTCGCGGGGAGAACTCAGAGAGTCCGACTTCCCCCATTCAAATCAGAGGCCACCGAAGTCATCTGCGGTGTACCACAAGGATCATCACTCAGTCCCACCCTCTTCAACGTCTACATGAGTCCACTCGCACCCATCGTGCGTCAACACAACCTTAACATCATCTCCTACGCTGACGACACCCAGTTGATCCTTTCCCTCACCAAAGACCCTAACACCGCCAAAACCAATCTCCACGAAGGCATGAAAGAAGTAGCCGAATGGATGAAAAACAGCCGCCTAAAACTTAACTCCGACAAAACGGAGGTGCTCATCCTAGGATCATCCCCCTCTGCCTGGGACGACTCATGGTGGCCTTCGGCTCTGGGCACAGCACCCATACCCACAGACCACGCTTGTAACCTCGGCTTCATCCTGGACTCCTCACTCTCGATGACCAGACAAGTCAACCCAGTCTCATCCTCCTGCTTCAACGTACTTCGTATGCTCAAAAAAATCTTCCGTTGGATCCCCCCCGAGACAAGAAAGACTGTCACCCACGCACTGTTCACGAGTCGACTGGACTATGGAAACACACTATACGCCGGAATCACAGCCAAATTACAGAAAAAACTCCAACGCATTCAAAACGCATCAGCGAGACTCATTTTGGACATCCCTCGCCAAGATCACATTACCGGCCACCTCAAAGACCTCCACTGGCTTCCCGTCATCAAGAGAATAACGTTCCGTCCTCTCACCCACGCACACAAAGCCCTTTACAAACTAGGACCCGAATGCCTCAACACTCGACTGTCCTTTTACACACCCACCCGCCAACTAAGATCCTCCAATCAAGCCCTCGCCTCAGTTCCGCGTATCCAAAGATCCACCATGGGAGGTAGATCATTCTCCTACTTGGCGGCCAGGACCTGGAACTCACTCCCCACTCACCTCCGCCTTACACAGAACCACATCTCCTTCAGAAAAGAACTTAAAACCTGGCTATTCGATAAATAATGACCCCCCAACCCCCCAAGCGCCTTGAGACCCTCTGGGTGAGTAGTGCGCTATATAAATTCCCGAACTTGAACTTGAACTTGAACATCTGGATTAGAGGGGCCTGGGTTAGAAGCCCTTCTGGCATCATATGTCTCTAAGAGACCTATCAGAAAAGGAGTGGTAGGGTTGGAACCCTGTTTTAGCTTCCTAGAGGTACACAATTGTCTCATCT
Organism: Lissotriton vulgaris; assembly: GCF_964263255.1. NCBI lineage: Eukaryota > Metazoa > Chordata > Amphibia > Caudata > Salamandridae > Lissotriton > Lissotriton vulgaris. The sequence continues at coordinate 1,925,182,989 of NC_141694.1, forward strand.
CCTGGAAGCTAAGAGCTGCATATCTGGAAGTGACCTGTGGAAGGTCCACTGACACAAGGGGGCCCTCTGTGTTCCCTCCTGTGGTAGACATGCTTTTCTAGTGAGGTGTAAGTGGTGCACTTACCTACACTATGGGTTTACCTACTGATCCCTTGCTAAGAGTTGTAGTTAGGGTGTGCTAAGCCCTGTTACACTACAACAGCTGGTTCAGTAGAACTCAGAGTATTCTATACTAAGTTATATGTACCTTGGTACTTATGTGATCTTTCAAATGATATTCTTAGGATACGTGTGTGATAAAACAACAGCAAGCTCAAATCCCACCGCTGCCACCAATGTGAGAAGTTGGCCTGATATATGATGCTCACTAGTTCTAGTGATCACCTTGTATCAGTCCAAACGACCCTTATTGATGATTGGTTGTAAGTCAACCTTATAGACCAGCTATCGTAGTAGCGTGGACAAAAGCAGTCTTTAGGCTAAACTCTAGAGGGCGTGTTAAGCCAGCGGTTTTACCATCACATATACCCCTTGAACACCAAGTGAAAGGACACCACACAAGTTGTTATAAAAATAAAGTATATTTATTAATAACAAGTCTACCCTGAACTCTTTATGAGTCAGGGAGCTAAGCACAATACATAACTCTTACGAAAATACTACAAGTTGCACAAATAACACAAATGCCCGAGGGGCACGAAAAACCATATACTCTAAAAGTGGAATGCGAACTACTAGCAGGTAAGTAACAAGATCCAGAGGCTTCAGGACCGCTAGGACTACCTTACTGAACCCTAAGGTTAGGAGCAGGAGACCTAGGGAACTCGGGTGCAGAGTGTGAACTCTTACGCGGGATACGGGACAAAGTCTATGGATGCTAGTAATCCTAAAGTTACTGTTTCCGGACGAATCCGACTAGGTAGACTAAAAACGAAAAAGGATCTGGACACTAGGATAGTGAACCTGCTCTGGAGCACCAAAATGCTCGGGTTACCTAGCCCAGGGGCTGCGGCTGCATAGGGCTCAAATCACTTCGGGAATCCTCGTTGTAGTCTATGGAGCCTGAAAGAAGATGTTGCTGGCAGGCGACCAGTGAAGATGTTCGGTGTGATCCAAGGCTGGATCAGTGATGAAAACGACCTGAAAGCAGAGGGGACTCAGTTCTCAATCACTAGCCAGTGATTGTGTGGGCACCAGGATAGCACCGGATGAAGTCACCGCGATCAGGTGAGTGGGTGATGCTGGACTCTGCAGTCACACGGACCAGGAGGCGTTGTCGGCGTCCAGGCTGGAGGTGCGAGCTGTCCCACGATGGTGTCTGCTGTCGGCGATGCTGGATCCGAGATTGGAGCAACAAGCCTTGGCAAAGGCAAGCCCACGCGGTGGAGTCAAGATGGCGTCTGGAGTGGACCAGGAGGGTCCAGGGCATTTCTTGTTAAACAAGGAGCAAGGGCCAGTCTAGAGGAGCTAGACCAGCGGTGAAAACGTCGTGGTACGTCGTCAGGAGGGCCACTAGCCGACGGGCAAGTGACCGGACAACGTGGCAAGCAGCAAAGAAGCAGAAGGGCCCCACGCAGATCTTGTGGATGCTGGGGGGCTGGACTTCGGTGCTGGAGCTGCTCAGGGTTGGGGCTTCTCAAACCCCAGTGCACTCACTCGAGGATCCCTCGGCGGTCGTGCTGGTTAAGCGTTGTGCAGGTCCTGAAGATAGCCGGTCCCACGGCACCCACGAATCTCAGCTGGGCTGATGATGCAGGTAGAGGTCAGAGATGGCAGGGAATCCGGGTCTCGTCGAGCTGGTCAGTCTTGATCCGGAGGATGGACGTGCAGCAAACCACAACAGCTTAGGTGGTGCATGCTGGTGCAGGGTGGCTACTACTTAGCCACAAGGGAGAGTCTTCAGAGAATGTCAAGAGTTCCTTTCGTGGAAAGTAGTTCAAGATTCAAGATTATCTAATTTGGGAAGGGGGCCCGCTCCTACCTTTATCCTAAGAAAAGGGGCTGGCACGCGACTAGGTCCTGCCCATGGGTGGGACCGGGAGGGGGGTGGTTACACCCCTCTCCTTTGTCCGGTCTCTTCCCAGCTCAGGGGCTGGGGTGCCCCTGGAACTGGTTTGAGCCGGCATATGCACAGTGAGCACCGGGGTGCCACTTGCAGTCACCTTCCTCTCAGCCCTGCCTACCTGGGATACACAAAATCCTGTCTGGGATGGTGCTAGCACCGCCCCTGACAGGAAACCCTTTGTCCGAGCCCTCCTTGCTGGAAGGACTCCCAGCAGCAGGAGGTCAGACTTGTGTCTGTGGTGGCAGCATCCATTTTGTGATGCTGAGGCTCGAGTTAACTTCAACCGGCGTTCACAGTTACATACATGTTGTGCCCCTCTAGAAGGGTGGAATGCTAACCCCGTCGCCAGAATTGGCGAGGGGTTAGTATTCCAATTCGTATGACACGTTACTCGACATGTTTTGATAATGCTATGCCAAAGTTAGCATTTGACCGCGAGGTACATAATGCACTTAAGAGTATATGGTATAGCGTTATCATGGAACAGCTATTAGGACTTGGTTCCGCAAGCTGCAAATGGGCTCAGCTCATGCCAGAGCACCATCTCACATAATTCGAAGCACTCTGCCTTCAGGATTGATAAGGCCTGCCATAGGAGTGACTGATAGGAGGATATGTGTCCATTTTAGGGCTACATATAGGAATACTATATCTAAAGCAAAGGGTGATTACACCACCTTGCCCCAGCTGTCGTGCAGCCAGTTGTGTCAGATTTGGATGGCCAGCCAGGGGTGGCATAATACATGCTGCAGCCCCTGGTAGGCCCTGGGTACACCTATGCCCTGGATACCTGAGGTATGCTGTACAGGGACTGATAAGGTGGCCCAGTACCAGTTAGATATGTACCTAAGGTACATGGAATCCATTTTACAGAGAGAGCAGTGGGCCTGGGGTCCTGAATAGCAGGGTCCCAGGTCAACTAAGTCGAAAAACCAGCAAACCACCAGGCAAAAAAGTTGGGGGCAACCATAGTCAGATATCCACCTTCCTGAAGGGGCCAAGGCAGCGAAAAGAGTTATCTGGTCTGCCGAACAAGTTGAGGAGAAGTTCAAAGTGGCACAAGCCAACTGCAAGAAAAGGTACGATGAGAAACATGGATGCAAACCAGTTAACCTGGAGGTTGGGGACGTGGTGAGAGTGAAGAAAAGTCGACACGTAGGCAAAGGCAACAACAGATACACAGATCCACTGGCAGTGCGGGAGGTGTATTGCAATTCAGCCTTATTTAGTGATGGCAAGGTGTGGCATTTCTCTGCCCTGTCACCATGCAAAAGAAAAACAGAGAGAGCAGAGGGTGTGGCCGAGAACGGACACAAGGTTTAGACAGAGCATGTTCGGAATGGTCGGATGAAGAGACTGCAGTAGAACTTCATGCACCAGACACCACCGGGATACCTAATCTTGAGGTAGGCAGTACCTCTTCTAATCAAAATGAGCCGGGTAGGGCAGATGCTAGCAGGATAAGTAGGAGGTTACCATCCCCTCACGGTACCTACCGTGCATTTAACCCAGCCACCAGTAGGACAGGAAGGAGAATATTACCGCCCATTAAATTGTCAGATTATGTTTGTGACTAGCATTGAAATGTACGTTTACTGGTTAAGGCGCAGCTCTCCGTGTATCTCCTCTCCTACCGTCTTAACTTATCCCTCCTTGCTTTCTTCTACCTACCCTGTTTCCCTCACCCCTTCTCCATGTTCTCTCTTCTGTCCTTTACCCCCTGTTTCTTTTCCTTACTCCAGGAGGAGGAGGTGTTGTGATTACTAGTGTCCCTCTCAGGGCACCGTGCCTACGTCACCAGCTGTCTCTGGAATGTTGACAGATGACTGACAGGTCTAGCGCTCCGCTCCCGGAGCGCGTGTGTTGGTGTTACTCAATAAAGGAACGTTATACACCTGAAGGTTGTCGGAGGTTTCTTAACTCTGACTCCAAGCCACTTAGTGGAAGTTCTCCTTGTCCACCGCCTCTCCCATGACACCCCAGACCCTTGTGGCTGGCGCCAGATGTGCTGCTGCAGAGCCTCCACGTGCCTCTGCTCCCTGGCTGTGGGGTGCTCTGCCCACTGCCAGCAGCTGGTCAGAGGAGCACAGAGTGTGCTGTGGTGCAGGGGGCTCACATCGCCTCTTTCCTGCTGACTCGCCACATCCTCTGAAGCACGTGCCGCTCTTCGCAGGCACCAGGTTCCCTCACATTGACCTCTGCCCCTTGGGGGACCCCTCAGGACATTACATAGGTGACTGGGCATTAACTAACAGCCCTCAATTAAATGTAAATGAAAACGGCGACGGATCCAAGTTGTGCAGATGTTTCTTCCACTCCGGAACCCTCTTTGCTTTCTGTCGCCCCCAGTCCCGGCCCTGCCGTCGCTGCTCCGCAGCAGACCGGGGGCTGGAGATGCCCTGAAGTCGCCATTAAGCCAGGATGTCTGGTGTCCCTTTGTACAAATCAACGCAAAATTGGTATATATTTGTCTCTCCTTTGGCCCAAATGCTATAACAAGACTATATTTTCAAAAATGTTGCTACATTTTTCATGAATAGGCTGCTCTGTAATGATGGGGGAATGATTATTTACAAAACCAGGCACCAGTAGAGGCTCTAAACTGGGGTGGTTGATAGAGTCTATTCAGCTGTGTGTCGGAAACTGTCCCCTGGCCTCGATATACCGGGTTCTGAACCAATCTCGGCCCGTTGGGGGTAGATTTTCTGGTATCTCCAATGTCAGGATTTTTTGAGAAACAATAAAATGGTCACAATACTTACGTCACTCATCATTCCGGTGCTATATATCTTCTCGGATTGAACTGCAACAAAAGGGCCACATTCGACATTTTCAATCACGCTGAAGTAGTCGAATGGCTAAAAATGAGGAACAGGAGGGGTCCCATCGAGGCGCTTCGTGGATGGCCAGTGGGTCGCTGCGGTCTCTCCATTTTCCTGCCTGACAGTTTTGACTTAATCACAATCTCCCTGATATGTAGACGTGTGTCCGATGTTTCGCAAAGATAACTGACACAATTTATGTGATACGTCATTTAATCTCTTACGTGACGCTTTATCATTAGCATGGATGAACTAGTCCGAAATTAAAGGGAAAAAAACAGCACTGGCAAAACTAAAAGATTTGGGACTGGAAAACCTGTGATGGTTGTTATTTATTTGTTTTAAAAGCGCAGAAGTGACATGAATTAAAAATGCCAATGCTTAAAGCTGCTGTGTGTATGCTGGCAAAATAAATCAGTAAAAATGATCCATCACAAAAAACAAAAAAACATGTTGCAGAGTCATTCCATGCGGTCTCCACAAGCTGTTGCACTGTTTTAGTCATATGCCACAAAAATAAAAAGAGAAAAAAAGGCTGGCCATGTGGCCCACTCCACGCTGCACACAGCCTTCAGCTGCGTGTGGTGTGAGGTTGGCTGTCTGCGCTTGTGGAAGGGTGACTTTGCAAATAGTAACAAAATATTACTTTACTTAAAAAAAAAAATAATAATCGCTGAAAAACCAAAGGTTTAAGTAACGTTATTGTTAGGTGAGAATTTCAGTAACAAAGGTAACATTTAAAACAAGCATTGGCATAGCCAATAGGTCTCGCCTTTGGGACCTGATAGGTGTTTAGCCATGCAATGGTTAATGTTGTTGCACCAAGGATATTGTGCAGCATAAGTAAACACTTATAAGGTCCCAAAATCGAGACCTATTGGCTATGCCAATGCTTGTTTTCCATGTTTTCCTTTTCTCTTTCTGTCTCTACACTGGACAGCTCTCTGTTCTGTCGTGGCTTCTGCTTGTATTGCTATTCATAACCTTTCATCTTTAGATAGAAGTGGCGTACACATTAATCGACCTTTTAGTGTGACTGAAGGTAACAGCCCACCAGCCCCAGGGGCATCCCCCGCTTTAACTGAAGATGGGGGGGTGATGATGCTACTGGCGTAATACATATGTGTACACAAACATAGAATGGAGTGACACATACGTGGTTTGCACACACATGCACAGATATACTTCCATAAAGGGAATTGTGTTTTATCTTTACACACAGCCAGGTCATAGAACGTTTACAGGTGTAGGGCTGGTGTGTTATTCCAGAGCCTACAGCCGGCTCACACCATGTCTACAGGTGTAGGGCTGGTGTGTTATTCCCAAGCCTACAGCAGGCTCACACCATGTCTACAGGTGTAGGGCTGGTGTGTTATTCCCGAGCCTACATGTGGCTCAAAGAATGTCCACAGGTGTAGGGCTGGTGTGTTATTCCCGAGCCTACATGTGGCTCAAAGAATGTCCACAGGTGTAGGGCTGGTGTGTTATTCCCGAGCCTACAGCCGGCTCATAGAATGTCTACAGGTGTAGGGCCGGAGTGTTATTCCGGAGCCTACAGCATCTCAGATCATGTCTACAGGTGTAGGGCTGGTGTGTTATTCCCGAGCCTTTATCTGGCTCATAAAAATGTCTACAGGTGTAGGGCTGGTGTGTTATTCCCGAGGCTACAGCTGGCTCATAGGATGTCTACAGGTGTAGGGCTGTTGTGTTATTCCCAATTCTACATCTGGGTCATAAGAATGTCTACAGGCGTAGGGCTGGTGTGTTATTCCGGAGCCTACATGTGGCTCAAAGAATGTCCACAGGTGTAGGGCTGGTGTGTTATTCCCAATTCTACATCTGGCTCATAAAAATGTCTACAGGTGTAGGGCTGGTGTGTTATTCCCAAGGCTACAGCCAGCTCATAGCATGTCTACAGGTGTAGGGCTTGTGTGTTATTCCCGAGCCTACATCTGGCTCATAAAAATGTCTACAGGTGTAAGGCTGGTGTGTTATTCCGAAGCCTACATCTGGCTCATAGAATGTCTACAGGTGTAGGTGCAGGGGCTGGCAGTGGTCATCTCTGCTCTCTCTCTGGCAGGTGAGGCCCTGGCAGGGACTGGCAGTGGTCATCTCTGCTCTCTCTGTGGCAGAGAGGCCCCGGCAGGGGCTGGCAGTGGTCATCTCTGCTCTCTCTCTGGCAGGTGAGGCCCTGGCAGGGACTGGCAGTGGTCATCTCTGCTCTCTCTGTGGCAGAGAGGCCCCGGCAGGGGCTGGCAGTGGTCATCTCTGCTCTCTCTATGGCAGAGAGAGGCCCCGGCAGGGGCTGGCAGTGGTCATCTCTGCTCTGTCTCTGACAGGAGAGGCCCTGGCAGGGGCTGGCAGTGGTCGCCCGGAGGATAATGTCTGATAAGTCAGATTTTTGCGGCTCGAGCCCTGTTTCCAAGATCCAAGTGCATGAGCTGGAACTATTGAGGGATTTGAAATCACTCTTATTAAATGTGATCCTCATGTGGAGAAGTGTGGTTCACTGGTTAGAGGAGGCAGACCTGGAAGCAGAGGTCAGCCCGGGACCAGGGTTCAATTCCCGGCTCGGCGGGGTCTTGAGTCCTAAAAAATGTCCATGGACTCAACAATTGTCGTTCCGGTGCCTACTCGATTCACGGGTTCACACTCTGCGACTCTGGGCAATAGCTTGCTTAATCTCCACAACGGCCCCTCGCGGCGGGATGCCTGGCTTTCACCTTGCGGATACCCTGCTGGGGTTATCTCACAGGGGAATACCATGACGGGTTCCCTAAGCAAGCGCTTAGAAACCGCTCAGTGATTTGTGCTATATAAATTCCTGTACATTTACATGCCCCTGGCAGTGCCACGGGCAGGGTTGGATTGGAATCAAAAATCTGCCCGGGCACACCAAAAAAAGTGAGTTCACACTGCCTAGCCACACATGAATGCAAGTGAGACCACTGCTGCTCAGGCCCCCTGCCCCCGCTCAATCAGCACAAATTAATGGGCGGGCCACTTCTGCTCCGGTCCCCTGCCCTGCTCAATCAGCATACATTAAAGGGCGGCGGAGGTGGAATCTACTCACTAGAGCAGCGGAGGTGGAATCTACTCACTAGTGCAGCGGAGGTGGAATCTACTCACTAGTGCAGTGGAGGTGGAATCTACTCACTAGTGCAGTGGAGGTGGAATCTACTCACTAGAGCAGCGGAGGTGGAATCTACTCACTAGAGCAGCGTAGGTGGAATCTACTCACTAGTGCACCAGAGGTGGAATCTACTCACTAGTGCAGCGTAGGTGGAATCTAATCACTAGTGCAGCGGAGGTGGAATCTACTCACTAGAGCAGCGTAGGTGGAATCTACTCACTAGTGCACCAGAGGTGGAATCTACTCACTAGTGCAGCGTAGGTGGAATCTAATCACTAGTGCAGCGGAGGTGGAATCTACTTACAAGGGCACCGGAGGTGGAATCTACTCACTATAGCAGCAGAGGTGGAATCTACTCACTAGAGCAGCAGAGGTGGAATCAACTCACTAGTGCAGTGTAGGTGGAATCTACTCACTAGTGCACCAGAGGAAAAATCTACTCACTAGTGCACCAGAGGTGGAATCTACTCACTAGTGCAGCGTAGGTGGAATCTACTCACTAGTGCAACTGGGCCAGTTTCTTCTGTGTGCAGTGACAGCTCTTTAGAAGCGTTTTCTTCCAAATCGGTTTTCTTGATCTAAAAACGAGCCCGTCCATCGCCTGGGACTGCATCTCTTGGCAGGCAGCCCAGGAGGAGTGGCAAACCCCATACATTCAGTGTTCCTGAAGCAATATGCTGATGCTCCCCTCAGGCTTGGGGGATGTTCACCCCTCCCCCATACAGGCCTTGCCAAGATCAATCAAGATGTGTCGGGCAAGGGGAAAATTAAGGTGTGAGGAGGAGTGTAAGAGGGAAACAAAGGTTTGGAGAGAGGAAAGAAGGGTTGAAGGGGAGCTATGGCAGAGTTATCGAGAGATAAAGTGAAAAAAATAGAGGAGGAAGAGAGAGAAAGTTACACATGTGATGAGGTATTATGGGGGAGGAGAGGCTATGAAGGGGAGTTAGGACTGTGGACAGTCCGAATTTGAGACTTGTTGTGAAGCAGTGCAGCGGAGGTGGAATCTACTCACTAGAGCAGCGGAGGTGGAATCTACTCACTAGAGCAGCGGAGGTGGAATCTACTCACTAGTGCAGCGGAGGTGGAATCTACTCACTAGTGCAGTGGAGGTGGAATCTACTCACTAGAGCAGCGGAGGTGGAATCCACTCACTAGTGCAGCGTAGGTGGAATCTACTCATACTCAGTAGTCCACCAGAGGTGGAATCTACTCAATAGTGCAGCGTAGGTGGAATCTACTCACTAGTGCACCAGAGGTGGAATCTACTCACTAGTGCACCGGAGGTGGAATCCACTCACTAGTGCAGCGTAGGTGGAATCTACTCATACTCAGTAGTCCACCAGAGGTGGAATCTACTCACTAGTGCAGCGTAGGTGGAATCTACTCACTAGTGCACCAGAGGTGGAATCTACTCACTAGTGCAGCGTAGGTGGAATCTAATCACTAGTGCAGCGGAGGTGGAATCTACTCACTAGTGCACCGGAGGTGGAATCTACTCACTATAGCAGCGGAGGTGGAATCTACTCACTAGAGCAGCAGAGGTGGAATCAACTCACTAGTGCAGTGTAGGTGGAATCTACTCACTAGTGCACCGGAGGAAAAATCTACTCACTAGAGCAGCAGAGGTGTAATCTACTCATTAGAGCAGAGGAGGTGGAATCTACTCAGTAGAGCAGCAGAAATGGAATCTACTCACTAGTGCAATGGAGGTGGAAACTACTCACAAGTGCAGCGGAGGTGGAATCTACTCACTAGTGCACCGGAGGGGAAATCTACTCACTAGAGCAGTGGAGGTGAAATCTACTCACTAGTGCACCGGAGGTAGAATCTACTCACTAGTGCACCGGAAATGGAACCTACTCACTAGAGCAGCAGAGGTGGAATCTACTCACTAGAGCAGCGGAGGTGGAATCTACTCACTAGTGCAGCGGAGGTGGAATCTACTCACTAGTGCAGCAGAGGTGGAATCTACTCACTAGAGCAGAGGAGGTGGAATCTACTCACTAGAGCAGCGGAGGTGGAATCTACTCACTAGTGCAGTGGATGTGGAATCTACTCACTAGAGCAGCGGTGGTGGAATCTACTCACTAGTGCAGCAGAGGTTTAATCTACTCACTAGAGCAGCGGAGGTGGAATCTATTCACTGGAGCAGCAGAGGCGGAATCTACTCATTAGAGCAGCGGAGGTGGAATCTACTTACTAGTGCAGCGTAGGTGGAATCTATTCACTAGTGCAGCAGAGGTGAAATCTACTCACTAGTGCAGTGGGTTGGAATCTACTCACTAGTGCAGCAGAGGTGTAATCTACTCACTAGTGCAGCAGAGGTGTAATCTACTCACTAGTGCAGCAGAGGTAGAATCTACAGACTAGTGCAGGAGAGGTGTAATCTACTCACTAGTGCAGTGGAAATAGAATCTACTCACTAGTGCAGAAGAGGTGGAATCTACTCAGTAGTGCAGCGGAGGTAGATTCTGCTCACTAGTGAAGCGGAGGTGGAATCTACTCAATAGTGCAGCTGAGGTAGATTCTGCTCACTAGTGCAGCGGAGGTAGAATCTACTCACTAGAGCAGCAAAGGCAGAATCTACTCACTAGTGCAGCTGAGGTGGAATCTACTCATTAGTGCATTAAAGGTGAAATCTGCTCACCAGTGCATTGAAGGTGTAATCTGCTCACTAGTGCAGCAGAGGTTGAATCTACTCACTAGTGTAGTGGAGGTGTAATCTACTCATTAGTGCAGCTTAGGTAGAATCTACTCACTAGTGCAGCAGAAGTAGAATCTAGTCACTGGAGCAGCCGAGTTGGAATCTACTTACTACTGCAGCAGATGTGGAATCTACTTACTACTGCAGCGGACGTAGAATCTACTCACTAGATCTGCAGAGGTGGAAGCTACTCACTAGTGCAGCAGAGGTGGAATCTTCTCACTAGTGCAGCAGAGGTGGAATCTGCCCACTAGTGCAGCAGAGGTGGAATCTACTCACTAGTGCAGTGAAGGTGGGATCTACTCACTAGTGCAGCGGAGGTGAAATCTACTCACTATTGCAGTGGGTTGGAATCTACTCACTAGTGCAGCAGAGGTGTAATCTACTCACTAGTCAAGTCAAGTCAAGTCAAAAGGTATGTTTATTATGACCTTAGTCATTTAAACAGGTGCAAGAGGCAGTATCAAAAAATAAAATATTCACATCAAGACATTTAAAACATTATAACATTAAAATTAATCCAATATAAGTTAAAACTCTTACACGCACTTCTTCCTTTGCCGACAACCATAAAATTGCATTTAAATTAGCATTCTGCATTTATGAATAAAACCCATTCAACTCCCTTCTGCTAGACTAATTTCATTAAATTAAAATACTTTAGAATCTACATATTATTCCCGGTTTCTTAGATCACTCAGTACTGCTTTTATGTATTTCCCAAGAGCAATCGCAAAATCGATGGTGGGGATTTCAGTTAATAAGTTAGCTGCCTGCGCTCTAGAGCTTATAGCATATTTTAGGAACACGGGTCGTAACCACCGTTTCCGCTGTTCCAGTAATGACAGGCAATCGAGAAGGATGTGTACCAGGTCTCCTTTGCACCCCAAATTACACTTACAACACCCATTTTGATCTAACAATTTCATTTTCAGATCTTTATTTGTTAACAATGGGTTTATACCAACCCGCAGCCTTAAGATCTCCTGCCTGAGGCCGCGGTTGGGTAGGATGTCTAGGTAAGGGAACCAATTTTCATTTATCCAAGCGCCCATCATATGTGTTATTGATTTCTTTTTCGCTAAATATTCCATATCGGTCATTCTCGATATTTCCTTCCCCTTTGATTTCAACTCACTCCTAGTACAGAGGAGTTGATGTGTTTCCTGGTTCACCTCTACCTTTAATCTTTTACAGATTTGGGTAACTCTTTCACTACACATTTTTGCCCATTTTAGATTACTCGAAAGGATTTCCTTCTTGCACCATTGTGCTACTTTTTGTCCCTCTGCGTCTTCCAGTCGTTTCCAAAGTCTGAGTATTGCCATTTGAGTTAGTATATCCCAGGACTTTGTGCCTATTTCCCTTCTTATGGCTTGCACCATAGCAGATGGTGGGAGAGAGAGGAGTCCTTTGAGGCATTTTCCCTCCACCAAGTCCCAGGCTCCCTTACCGCTCAAATAAAGGATTTCTGCCCCGTACAGAACTTGGGGGGGTATCATTGCCTCAAAGGCCCTTAGCATTGGTCGGTGTGACATCTCTCCATAATCCCTATTAAACATTTTTAGGCCGCATATCGATGTGTGTGCTTTGGCTTTTTGTGTATCCAAATGCGTATCCCATTTTAGTCTCTTGTCAAACCATATACCTAGGTAGCGATACTCATTACCCGTCTCCAGTTTAAGCTCACCTAGGTACCAGTTAAATCTGCTTATTTTTTTCCCAAAGCAAAGGACTTTAGTTTTATCTAGGTTGACAGTTAGAAATTTACTAACACAGTATGCGTTGAAGGCATTAAGCTTTTTTTGGAGGCCTATCTCTGTCTGGTCTACTATAACCAAATCGTCAGCATATAATAGGCAGGACACCTTGTTTCCATCCATTCTAGGACTTGCGCTACCCTCGACCTCTAGATGGGCCGGGAGGTCTGACAGGAATATAGAGAATAACTGCGGCGCTAACACACAACCCTGTCATAGACCGTTGCTGATGGGTATTTTTTGCGTTAGAGAGCCCTCCGTGTCCTTAATGACTTGCGCCCAGTTCTCATTGTGTAGTTCCTTTATTATTAACAGAAGGTCACTCGGGATATTTACTTTAACTAATGTTTCCCATAGGCATGCGCGATCAACTGAGTCAAATACTGCTCGGAAGTCAACGAAACAACAGCACAACTTGCCATTTTGTTCCGTTGACTTCTTCGCCATCGCCCACAGTGCAAACCCATGGTCTATAGTCGAGTGTCCTTCCCTGAATCCTCCCTGTTCTATAGGGACGATCTGGAGCTCTTTTACCCATATGTTGAGTTGATTCAGTACAATTTTAGAAAAAACTTTCTCTCCTATATCAAGGAGGTTAATCAGGCGGTAGTTTTGTGGTGCCTCCATGCTTCCTTTCTTATGGATGGGCCTAATTATTGCACCCTTCCAGTTAGGTGGCATTTTGCCTTCTGTTAATATTATACTAAACATCTGTGCAAAAAATCTTGCCCACCAATTTATGTCTGACTTTAGAATTATTGCTGGAAGATTGTCGGGACCTGCTGCTCGGGATAGTTTCAGCTCTCTTATTGTATCTTCAACTTGTTTTACGTTAAATTTAGCTTTAAGGTCTGCTGATATTTCCTGCCATTTATGTGTCGCTACCTGGGTTATAGGGGCTCTTGCCCCATACAATTCCCTAATATACTTCTCCCATGCGGCCTCACTAACTACACATTTTAGTTCCCCATCAGAAGGGCTAAAGGCTGCCTTTACCAATTTCCAAAATTGTCTGAGGTTTTTTTCCTCAATCGCTTCCAACAGATTTGACCAACATTTCTCTTTAAATGACCTTTTAGCGTCATTTACCATTTTTTTATAATCTCTTTTTAATCGGATTATGTGGTCCTGTCTCTCCTGGATGAAGTTCTTTTTTTGTCTTCTTTGTGCTGCCCGAATCTCCCGTTTTTTGGATTGGCACTCCGCTGAAAACCATTTTACTCTACTGGGTGGTTTCCCACTAAAATTTTCGACCCTTTTCAGTTCTATTCTTAAACACCGGACTACTTCCTCTAATTTTCCTATGAACCAGTTCAAGGTTTTATTCTCTAGATTTTCCGGCTCAATTTTAATTTGCATAGCTGACAGTTTTGCCTGATATTCCTCCGTGAGTCGTGTCGTCACACGTCTGGGGTACTCAACCTCCTGGGGGATCACTTTATCTCTGGGTAAGCTTCTTCCCCCCTGTATTGTTAGGTGTAGAAGGTTATGATCACTAATCTCTTTTTGTTCCAACTTAAATTCCCGTACTTGGGGGAAGTTCCAGGCTTGTAAAAACATGTAAAAACATGTAATCAATTGGGCAGTTCTGAGAGCCTATTTTAAAGGTTTTCCCTGCTGGGCAGTCATACTTCATTCTTCCATTCAAGGGACACCCTGAACCGCCGCCTAAACCTGTGGAGGGAGGTGCTGCCTGTCGGTTCACACACGCCGCCACGAACTTCACCTGGTTGCTGGAGGAGCTGCCCTTGCCCGGTCCGGGATCCACCGCGCTGCTGCTCCTGTGTTCACGACTTGCAGCACCCGCTCCGCAGTTGACGCTGCGCAGCAGTCGGTGAGGGGCAGGTCTCAGCTGTTTGCAAGTCGGACGCCCGGAGGAGGAGGATCCACTGAGAGCAGTCAGAGGGAGCGTGCCAGCAGGGACTCGTAAGACCAGGAGTCCCTGCTCTGCACAGGTGTGCACGGCCGCGCCCCCTGACAGACACGCCCACCCGCCTGCAACGCCCCTTATTACCAACGTACAGGGTGCTAAGCGGGACGCGAGCGGGACGCCGAGCGAAGCCCGAGCAAAGGGCGGGCAGTCTGTGGCAGTCAGGGGCAGACAGAGGCTGGGCTGGGCCACGTCTCTTTCATCCAGCCCTGGGCCCTGGTGGGTTGCGTGTCATTCCCTAAAGGCGTACCTCTTACCATGTCAACTGAAAGCCGTCTCTCCGAGGTCTATCTCCCTTCTAGACGCTCCTCACTGGGGGCTGTAGCCCAGGCCTTGTCACCGGCCTGTGAGCGAGTCCAATCTGTTCCCCCTGATGTCCCGGATGGCTTTGTAGATCTCCCCCAGATGGTAGAAATAGGGAAAAACATAGATAGGTTGGAACATCTGGCTGTGCTTCTACCTAATGGCGTTGTGGAAGAGGGTGGTGACGTAAATAATGAATTTACTCTCTTAATTTCTATGCAGGTAAGTACTTAATCAATAATAACTCAGATCGGATGAAAGAAGACAGAGTCCGTGGTGTTAGAGTTCTAAGGGGTTTTATTCCTTAAAAAGGAATGGTCATGGCCAAGATATCATGTTCTGACCACCACACAGGGTGTCAGAAGGGATAGATGAGCGCGCTACATTTTATTAACAGTACATAGCTTATATACTTATTTCATTCCATAAGTAACAGTGCAAGAGGCGTAACAGCTGAGAGAAGACAAGATAACAATATTACACGTGGTATATGTGCGTAATCAAGAGGCGTGAACTAGAGGTGTGTTCTGGAAACGTCACTGATAGGTGTCACAAAGGGGTGGCACTAACGGAAAATGTGGCAATGTCAGCAGAAATCGGAAGCTTGGATGCGCGCGCAGCTGCATGACGTGTAATTGGAGGGGTGCAGGGGACTTGACATTTACACTGACGGAAAGAGACAGAAGTCTGCCGTGTCAGATCAACTTGTGCTTCTATCATATCTGATATCTGATGTTTAGGAACTAAGCTATCTGGGCAGAAAGGTTTCTAGAGCAGAAGCTATTCTATACTTGCTGTGAGTGCGTGTATAAGCGCCTGAGTGTCTGTATGAGAAGCGTGGGGGCATGGGGCCTTCCATGGAAGCATGGCAACAGAAGCTATGAATTACTTGCATAGAGACAGGTCGGCCCTTTAGCCCTGTAGCTGAGGAAGGATGTTTACTGAAACTAGCAGGAAGGAATGTATTTTCGGGGAGGGAAACAGATAACTCGAAGGTTATAGTCAGTCTTGGCAGGCAGCAGGCTGAGCTGAGCACGGAGGGCCGCGCTAGAAGTAAGTCAGAGTTCACGGGTACGGGGGCTGCCTGGGCAGAGATTTCTCGGAGTCAGGAGCCAGAAAAGAGGCTCGGTGGCAGAGATTCAGGGCCTACTTCAGCCAGGGCTGAAAAACGTAGGAGTACACTACAAAAAGACGTTGGCATAGCATACTTAGGAACGGACCATTCAACCCATTCATGGTGGGTCTGAAAAAGGACATATTAACGTTGGACGCAAATGTATTTGCGTCTTCATAGCTGATACAGGAGGGAAGTTACATGCACTTTAACTCGTACATGGAGTCGGTGGGGTACTCGCTAGGGAACACAACTTGACCATAAAATTTATATTACCTCATTCCCTCCTTGTTCCCTACGGACCCTTCATGATATATCGATCCTCATAAATCGATCTGTTTGTTCTTGTAACATTATATGTTCATCTTTCTTTCTTTGACTGTTTGAGAGACAACTGGAATGCTCAATGCAGGATGTGGCACACAGTCCACATATCGCTGGCCCACACTGTAGGCACAGGCAGCAGCTAAATACTATAACAAGGCCAATGCCTAGGAATGATAAGATCTTCCATCCCCAAGCTGTTAACGTAGTCCAGAACCAACCGGACCAAGTCCAGGTGCCTGGATTCTGATGTATCTGATTTGCAATTTTATGCAAACGGGTAATAGCTTGATAGACAGATGGTGCGTTTTGTGGAATGAAAACACAGCAACTTGACCCGATGACCTTACAGGCTCCACCTCTATCTGCCAAGATGACGTCAATCACAAGACGATTTTGAAGGACAACAACCCGCATAGCAGATTGCTCCTCTGTTAAGTTACCTAAGGCGGAGGCAGTTTCATGTACTACTGCTTCAAGTGTTCTGGTTAATCTGCGTATTAATTTACTGTTTTGGACAGGCCCTAGAAAGAAAAAGAATCCTTTATTGAAATCAGTGTACTGTTCCCATGCCGTTTCTGTGTAGTCGACAAGTGGAATATCTCTTTTGGGTCTATTCTGCACTAGATTCGTATTTCTATGGTAATCTGGGGGAGCTAGAAAAACAGGTGGCAGAAGGAATGCAATATAACAGGTACCATCCCAATCTGGAGGCAAACGTATGTAAGCGGTATGACCACAAACAAAATAGGAGTGACTGGTAGCTTTAAAGGACGATTTACCATGGTCACTGAATTCGACCACAGTAGTGCATTTACTATGACCTACGTGTACTAAACCTTTCTTGCTAACACATAGTTCACCTGTGACCGGTAATACTAACATATGGGGCAGAACTGGAGCAGCTTCGGATTCAACAGTAAGGATCATAAGGCTAATTGTGTAATTACCTAATCCATATACTTCGTTTTCTAGATCAGTTCCTATTCGAGTGGGAAGTCCCTCTTTATCAGGATAACAGACGTTGAGCAGGACTAAGTTCAAGTTTCCCCAAACCCAGCCCCCATCAAAAACAGCAATATCAGGATCTAAGGAATTAATTATTTTAAACCATGCTCCACAGGAGCCATTGTGAGTGAATGGGTACGGAAAGAGGGGCAGAGCTCCCTTGTAATTCTGATAGGGAGGGAGTCGACCACATATCCAGCAGTCTGTAGCATTATTCGTCTGATGGGAGTGATGTAACATACTAATGAATGTATTGTTGCGCAGCGCAAGTCTGTAAGAGAGTTCATGTGCAGGAAGTTCACTAAAAGTGTGTTCAGCAGAGACATTGTAAGCAGATTGTTCATGCCTGAAAATAGGCCAATATATAGGTAGCAGAATGCTGGCAATAATAATTAGAATACTTAGAAAAAACATTATTAACAACGTCACTATACAGTGACTACGCAGTGATTTGCAGTATGTACGTTTCTTTGCTTCTCTCTCTTTCTCTCTATCTCGATCTAGGGGATACATGTCAGAAACTATTTAACCGATTCACCTAGGGGAGGACTTAAACAATTAAACTGTCTGACTTGCTAGATCTGAGTTTCATTCGATATAGTTCTTGGGGAGTCTTTTCTCGTTCGGCAACGGTAAAGTCTTTCGTCTCGACACAGTCTTTGGTGGGGGTGGACGAGTCAGAGTCCTGTTTTAGTCCGTTTTTTAGTTCATTGCAAAGTTTGATGTGACTCGTGTGGACCCACCCCTTTCTCCCCTCGATCTTCACGGCGGTCCTGGTTGTAAGGAGGACGGTCTTCGGGGACTTCCAACGGGGCTCCAGCGGACTTTTCCGGTCGAAATTCCGGACGAGTACCAGGTCCCCAGGACGGACCTCATGCGCCTTCACATCGGTGTTGTCAGGGAAGGCTGCGGCAACCTGTGAACGACATGATTGGAGTGCAGACATCAAGGAGGCAAGGTAATCTGTCAACATGTTACAATCAACATCAGTGATCTTTTTCGGAATGGGCGTCCCCCACATATTCGGTGGTCTGCCAAAGACCACTTCGTACGGGGATAGCCCTGATCTAGAATGGGCGACCATTCTCATGTAGAATAGTGCCACAGGCAGGGCGACTATCCAGTCGACCCCTTTTTCCTGACAGATCTTGGCAAGGCGGATTTTTAGCGTCTGATTATGCCTTTCTACAAGGCCTGCTGCTTCGGGGTGTCGGACACAGTGGAACCTCCACTGATATCCTAACAAAAGGGAGACCTGTTTCATCAACTCGGACGAGAACGGCTGTCCGTTATCTGAATACACGACACGGGGCAAACCGTACCGTGGGAAGAATTCACGAACCAACTGTCTGGCAGTGGTCGGAGCAGTGTAGTCTGGGACTGGGTATGCTTCGGTCCAGCGGGACAGAGCACAAACAATTACAAGGACATATTTAAATCCTCGGCAGCTATTCATCTGGATATAATCCATCTGGAGGACTTCAAAAGGGTGATCGGGAGGATGAAATCCTCCTTGCTCTACAGGGACGCTTTTACCTGGATTGAACTGACAACAGATCATGCAAGTACGCACTTTCTGTTTTGCTGCTGCTCGTAAGTGTTTGTTGTAACAGAGATTCTGTAAACTGTCTAACATCGCCTTCTCTCCTAGATGTGCCGGGCTATGTGCTGTATTTATCATGACTTGGACCATTGAGTCAGGGAGAAACCATATAGATTTTCCCTTCGTCACCCAACCTTGATCTGTCTGAATCCCTCCTAGTTCAGTCCATTTCTTTATCTCATCTGGAGTAGCATGTGTCTGAATGTCAATTACGTCTAGGGCGGGATCTCTAACTGTCATAGACTTTGTCGGTACTATTGTCTTTGTCACATCAGTAATCTGGATGTGAGTCAGTGCTGTATGTTTTGCTGTCTGGTCTGCCAGGTCGTTACCCTGGGAAACAGAATCGGTAACTTTAGTATGTGCTTTACACTTCATGACTGATATGCCCGAGGGCAAATGTATTGCTTCTAACAGTGCTTGAATGAGGGGACCATGCTGAATCTTGGCACCATGGGAGGTCAGGAAACCTCGTTCTTGCCAGAGGACTCCGAAGTCGTGTACAACTCCGAAGGCATAACGGGAATCAGTGTATATGTTAACATTTCTGTTCTTGGCTAGAATACAAGCTCGGGTCAGAGCGATGAGCTCTGCTGCTTGAGCAGACAGTGTGTCAATACGATGTGTTTCTTTAACTTCAGTTTCAGTGGTCACGGCATACGCGGCCACTAATTCTCCTGTACTTGTTCTCATGCATGAACCGTCCACATAAAGTGTCAGGTCTGGATTTGTCAACGGAACATCTGTTAAATCTCGTCTAGGCTTTGTTACTGCATTAATGATTTCTATACAATCATGTGGGGCTGGATCTGTCATAACTGTTGGTAATAGTGTTGCGGGGTTCAGGATGCTGCAGCGTCTGATTTCTATGTGTGGCTGGAATAGTGTTAATTCATAACCTGTCAGTCGTGCTATAGTTAAGTGTTGAGTCTGGGTTCTGTTTAACAAAACCTCTACAGAGTGTGGTACTTGAACTGTTAACTGATGACCTAAAACAATTGAATCACTTTGTCTTATTGCTAACGCTGTTGCTGCTACTGACTTTAAGCACGCAGGGAGTGCTTGGGCTACTGAATCCAATGTACTAGAGAAATAAGCGCAAGGCTTATGTGAACCTGCTTGATCTTGAGTGAGGACAGACAATGCTGTACCGTCACGTTCTGTAACAAAAAGTGTAAACGGTTTGTTGTAACATGGTGTCGCTAAAACTGGTGCTTGACATAAGGCTTTATTTAAGTCTTCAAAGGCTTGTGTGTGTTCCTGAGTCCAAGGGAGGGCAGTCGAAGTCGCTGCCTCCTGTGTCGTTAACTGGATGAGTGGCTTGGCTAGAAATGCATACTGGGGAATCCATTGTCTGCAGTACGAGGTGAGGCCTATGAAGGCCGCACTTCCTTTTGTGTCTGGGGTTGTGGCATATTTACAATTAGCTGAATGCGATCGGGAGTGAGCTGTCTCCCCACTTTGGACAGCAAGTGACCCAAGTACACAACTTGCTGAACACAGAATTGTAGCTTCGAAGGAGACACCTTGTGTCCCTTGTCGGCCAGAAAGTGTAGAACTGTTAGTGATGCTTTTTCACATTCGGGCTCACTTCGTGCGGTGATCAGCAGATCATCGACGTATTGCAGTAAAGCGGTGTTAACTGGCATTTGAATACAATCTAGTTGTCTTTTCAGTGCTTGACTATAGATGCTGGGGCTTTCTGTGAATCCTTGAGGTGCGCGCGAAAATTTGAAACTGCGTCCATTTAAACAGAATCCGAAGAGATATTGGCTCTCTGGATCAATAGGCACGCTGAAGAAGGCGTTCTTGAGATCAATTACAGTAAAGAACGTTGCTTCTGAATCAATAGCAGTCAATAGAGAGGAGATATCGGGGACCACAGGATACTGTGGAATAATGCATTTGTTTAATTCTCGGAGATCAATCACCAGCCGATATACTGGCGGTGCATTAGGGTCAGTACGTTTAAGAATCGGAATGATGGGTGAATTACAGATATTGGAGTCGGTCTCGACGACCACTCCTTGGGCAATGAGCTCTTCAATGATTTTCAGTAAAGCCACTACAGCATCGGGTGGTAACTTATATTGTCTGATTCTGGGTAATACAACACCTGCCTTGAGTGTAACGCGGTATGGTGTAATGTGCATACATCCTACATCAGTTGGGCCTTTTGCCCACAAGTAATCAGGTACATTTTTCAATCTGTCATCAAACTCACGCAGAACATAATGACCCTTGAAATCCCGCAGAAAAAGTCTAACTCCCTCCGGGGAACAGCAGATTATGGCTCCTAGAGCCTTCAATGTTTTAATTCCTAACAGATTTTCCGGACATGATTTTGTGAGTAACAGGTCTGTAATGCGTGATAATGGACCCACAGCCAGGGGAACTGGTTCGGATACTTCATTTACAATAGGCTGTCCTGAAAAACCCAGGGAAACATTCTGTGAGCCTGAGAGGGGTGCCCCTGGAACTTCATCATGACTTATTGTAGTGCGACTTGCCCCTGTGTCAATTAAAAACTTTCTGTCTTTTCCCAATACTTGACTGTGTACATAAGGACCTTCTTGATCTACAGGAATCTCAATAAGAGGCAAGCCACCTTCCCTCTCTAGGCTGTTTCATGTATATCGGGAATATTCGGGGTAAGCGGACTGGGCATACTGGTACATCTGCTGTGAAACCTGCTGAGTTGCAGCAATGGGTTGTGGCTGTGGTACTGCTACGGTCTGTGCTGGAGTCGAGGAAGCATGCATAGGCTGTGTATTCTGTGTATTCTGAGGCTGGTTATGGTCTTGTCTAGGCAGATGCGGTCTTTCTTTAGTTTTACCTGTCGCTATGTTATGTTTCAGAACTGGGCATTCGTGTACGTAGTGACCTGGCTGTTTGCAGTAGTTACATGTCCCTTTAACGGGAGCTGCAGTGTGACTTGTCTGGGTCGTACCTTTTCTGTGACTGTCGGATGGGACTGTCTGAGCTACTAACATTTTCATCTTTGTGTCTTTCATGCGTTTTTGTTCTTGATCTTGTTCTTCCCTAATTCTGTTCTGGTGATATTGTAACATTTGTAACATCTGTGATGGCGTGTTTGCTTGCCATGTACTCTCGACTTTATACACTCTATTTTTAACTAACGGTAGGGAATTCTCGACTAACTTTGATACAAAAAGATGTGGGTACGACTCGCTACTTGGCTGGAGGCCACTATTGATAATAAAACATTTCTCGAATCTTGAATAGAAGTCACTAGTATCTTCATCATGTTTCTGTTTACAGGACGAGATTGCATCCCAATCCTCCTTTCTAGTTGTCAATAATCTGGGCAGGACCTGTACTATCAAACCTGGTAATGCTTTAGTTTTGTCCCCAAGGCCTAACCCTGGAACCCGTTTTTTCTCCTCATCCTCTATTTCTGCCCAGGCAATCTTTGTGTCTCCCACCTCCCATTCCTTTTCCTTCAGTTTCTCGAATATACCCGTAGGCAATAATACTTTCAACATTTTCATGATATCATCATACGTGTAGTCCCCCATCAGTAACATGTCTTTGAGCTCTCTATGAAAACCTGCAGGGTCTTTATCATGGCACGGGACTAATTTCTTCATTTCTAACAGTTCTAATTTAGTCAGAGGCGTGTGTACATACACGCGTTTCAAGACTTTATCCTCACCCATAACAGGGTGCACTTCTCGTAAGGGGTTCTGACTTTCAATACCACCCCCGCATTGCATATGGTACATTTTCCTTTCTGGAGGTGGGGCGGGAGCATATTCAGAGCTTACAAAGGTATCATATCTGTGTCGTTGTTCTAGAATTATTTGAATTAATTTAGTGCTTAAGCCTCTCCATCTATCCATCAGTAGTGCTTCTAGTGTCTCGTGTAAGGGACCTGGATCGGAATAATGTTTTCTGTATTTAATGAGAAGGTGCTGAATCATGTATACACCTGCTAATTTCTGTTCGTCGGGGGAGAGGTTCAGAAATGTCTGCGCTACTGTGTCATCATTATATATGTCTGCATTTTCGGCCCATGATACAGCTGATCGGGCGAGTTCTTGTTCATCCATAGAATTGAGCACATGGTACCCAACTCGATCTCGAAGCCTTTTATCAGTTTCTTGGAACTGATGCTCAGCAGAATTCGGATTTGTTAAGGCAGAGAAGAAAACTCTCTTGCTCTCTGGACGGATACCCTTCCTTAGGTAAGTTCCTTTACCTACATATGCTATTGTTCCTACATTTCTTTCGTATTCTTCCTGTACTTCTTCCTCCTCGGAGGAAGCCTTTTCTTTCTCTTTCTGGTGTACTGCTATCACTGCTTTCTTAATCTTCTTGTACATAGAGTCTATGCAATTCTGTCTGTCATGTTTTCCATCAGCTATATTTTGACCCCACTTGTTCAATGCGTCTAATTCACTCTGATCTGTTCCGGGCCTGTCTCGTTCTCTTATTAGACAATTTATAAAAAATCGTAGTATCAGTGCTTGCATGCCAACTTTCTGTTTCTCCATGGCATCCTTAATACTGTCAGAGTCCTTTCCTGTCTGAACAAACTCATATATTCTGTCTAGACGATCCTTCATTCCTGCATAGCATAACAAGCTATCAGTAGCGGATCTTAACCGTAATGATGCCAATATCATTAAATCGTCTTTTCCGGGTACTGGATCATATCTGCAAACTGACATGTTTTCTTTTAATGCGTCAAGGCGGGATGAATTAGAGGAGTGGGGAGACCTGTACGTGAGAGGACTCTGCATATCTCTGAGATTGAATCTGTGAGTAGGTGGCGGGGTCTGAGGACCCGTGGTCGCACCTCCTGAAGCGGAAGCTTGTGCATTACCTCCCTGGAGAGTCTGTATCTGAACTTGAACTTGTCGTTTAGGTGGATCAGGTAAACGTGATTTCGGCAGGTCTGTTTTGAGTACGGGAAGTGGCGGGGCTGGCGGAACAGGAGAAGTCTGTTGTGGTACCGGCGGAACGTGACCTGGGGGCGGAGTGCCACCCCCGTCCCTGTCAGTAGGCAGGGCACGAACAGGCAGATTGGTGTAAGCTGGTGCTACATCTTCTAGGTAGGAATTTAGGAATATGTCTTTAGTAGTCTTATGCATTACTTTAGTTGGAACTAATGGTGACGGCAGATTTTTCGGTATTTCTGAAATGGCGTCAGGTGTACCCTCGGCCAAAAGATACATGTTGTTCACTTGGCTATTTCGGATGCGATCTATTTGTTCTGATTTTACTCGAATTCCTTCAATAACTAATTCGTTTTCTTGGGCCTTTTCTGATTCTCTAAGTCTGTCTTCTCTACGGAGTGCTCTTTCAGCACGTTTATGTGATTCCTTACGCCAAAATTCTATGGCGTCTTTCTGAGATTGTCTGGCTTTCTTCTTCCGTAATGCCTCTTCTACCTTAATGATGCACTCGGCATCCCATGTTCCGTTAACTGGCCATCGGTATCTTTCTTCTAGGTGCTTTGTATACTCGGTCCATAATTCTAGATATAGGATGGCGTCTATGCCATGCTTATTATACATAAAATTGCCTGGAGTGTCCCTAGGGGGGATAGGGATTTCTTCCTCTAACATCCCTTTCCTAGTTCCTATCTGCTTTAATTTGTTAAAAAACGGCATTGTGCCTACTTGATACTGAAATGCTCGATCCTTGATACTCAATTCTGAATGTAACTATTTATACAAGAAAACACAATAATGCACAAAAAACAATCACATTCATACCACGACATTAATCACAAAAACATTTAAAACATAGATGACTACCCCTCTATACTAGATGTACTGCTCAACAGTACAGATACACTGTTGTAACAGTGCAGAATTCGGAAATTCGGAATACTAGATATACTGCTAAACAGTACAGATACACTGCCTAAAAACAGTGCAGACCGGACTTGCGTACCCAAACCCGTCTAGATACGACCCAGCAATGGTACTCACCGGGAAGCACGGAAACAGAAGGCCTCGGAAAACTCGACTGGACTCGACTCGATACTTCGGAAAACTTCGGAAAACTTCGGGAATTTTCGGAAAACTTCGGAAACCTGGTGGGCCTCTTGACACCTCGGACCTTGCTTCTTTCGGCTAGGCTCTGGTCGGGATCCTCCGCACTCCTCACCGCCTCGTCTGGGCACTGATCGCAGTCTTCGTCACCTCCGTGGGTCAGAGGGAGATGCAGGAAATCCTGCCGGTACGCGTATGGTCCTTCTAACTGATGGCAGGGGACAGAGCTTGCAATGCGCCAACCGGCGCGTGAGGTGGGGGAGGGGTCCCTGTTCGGGCGCCAAAATGACGTAAATAATGAATTTACTCTCTTAATTTCTATGCAGGTAAGTACTTAATCAATAATAACTCAGATCGGATGAAAGAAGACAGAGTCCGTGGTGTTAGAGTTCTAAGGGGTTTTATTCCTTAAAAAGGAATGGTCATGGCCAAGATATCATGTTCTGACCACCACACAGGGTGTCAGAAGGGATAGATGAGCGCGCTACATTTTATTAACAGTACATAGCTTATATACTTATTTCATTCCATAAGTAACAGTGCAAGAGGCGTAACAGCTGAGAGAAGACAAGATAACAATATTACACGTGGTATATGTGCGTAATCAAGAGGCGTGAACTAGAGGTGTGTTCTGGAAACGTCACTGATAGGTGTCACAAAGGGGTGGCACTAACGGAAAATGTGGCAATGTCAGCAGAAATCGGAAGCTTGGATGCGCGCGCAGCTGCATGACGTGTAATTGGAGGGGTGCAGGGGACTTGACATTTACACTGACGGAAAGAGACAGAAGTCTGCCGTGTCAGATCAACTTGTGCTTCTATCATATCTGATATCTGATGTTTAGGAACTAAGCTATCTGGGCAGAAAGGTTTCTAGAGCAGAAGCTATTCTATACTTGCTGTGAGTGCGTGTATAAGCGCCTGAGTGTCTGTATGAGAAGCGTGGGGGCATGGGGCCTTCCATGGAAGCATGGCAACAGAAGCTATGAATTACTTGCATAGAGACAGGTCGGCCCTTTAGCCCTGTAGCTGAGGAAGGATGTTTACTGAAACTAGCAGGAAGGAATGTATTTTCGGGGAGGGAAACAGATAACTCGAAGGTTATAGTCAGTCTTGGCAGGCAGCAGGCTGAGCTGAGCACGGAGGGCCGCGCTAGAAGTAAGTCAGAGTTCACGGGTACGGGGGCTGCCTGGGCAGAGATTTCTCGGAGTCAGGAGCCAGAAAAGAGGCTCGGTGGCAGAGATTCAGGGCCTACTTCAGCCAGGGCTGAAAAACGTAGGAGTACACTACAAAAAGACGTTGGCATAGCATACTTAGGAACGGACCATTCAACCCATTCATGGTGGGTCTGAAAAAGGACATATTAACGTTGGACGCAAATGTATTTGCGTCTTCATAGCTGATACAGGAGGGAAGTTACATGCACTTTAACTCGTACATGGAGTCGGTGGGGTACTCGCTAGGGAACACAACTTGACCATAAAATTTATATTACCTCAGTGGCGCAAGTACATCACATTCACCTGCACCCCCAAACATAGGCACAACTCAAATATTATCGCCAACTCCACCTGTTCCCAACAAAGTAAACCTAGCTGGGGCGCCATCTGTGTACGATTCGAGTGGGCAGAGTAAAAGGGCCAAAAATAAAAGGGCTGCCAGCTCTAGGAAGGGTAGGCTGGTGAGACAGGCCGCGCTCTACAAGCGACCGAGAAAGCCTCTTGGGCAGGCGGGGAAGGACGTAAAGGGGTCGGTCCCAGAGGATAAGGCAGTGGTGGAGGGGGGCTCTGTGGACACACCCATGCGTAATAATAATTGTTCGTCCCCTAGTAACAGTGCTATTAATATCTCCACATTTATTGACCCCAAGATCATTGACAGCATTATGGAGAGGGTAAACAGTCTCTTGATGCCCCTGTTGACCCAGGTTAAGGGTTTGGGGGCTAGAATAGATAAACTAGAGCAATCTACCCTCGACGGCTTTTTCTCACTTAAATCTACAATTAAACAGCATAAAAGAGTGAGTGAGAACCAGGCCTTGGGACTAAAGGGTAGTGTGCCCCCAGTAGCTTCCTTGCCACTACAGGCGGATCCTAATCCCCCAACTAGGGCAAATAAGGTAGATACTAGCAAAGTGCAAGCACCAGTACCTGTAATTCCTCCCCCACCAAAAGTAGGGCCCCAACACAAGGGAATGGAAACATCTTCTGAGGTTGCCAAAAGTACACCAAAATTAACACCCCAATTGCAGCCCCCGACAAGTAGAGGGACGGTAAAGGTTAGCCAAGCCTCTGGTACACAAGACAAAGGCAAGGGAGCAGCGACAGAGATGGTCGCCAAAACTCCCCCTTAACCTGCAGCCCCAGTTGCTGCCACAGTGGCCCCCGCAAATTCCCACGGCGGACCCCCCCCCATAAATCTCCCACCAGATTGTCACCCTTTTCTCGCCGTATTAGTAAACGTTCCCCCACTGAAGGAAGACCAGTTGGAGAATCACCAGGCCCTCAAGAATAAGTGTATTCACTGGCTAAAGTTAAACAAGCCAATCCCGAGTGGTGTGGATGGGCTAATTCTAAGTGTTCGCAGAGTAGGGTGGGTAGGACAAGGAAAAAAAACACAGGAGGGGGATTGTGTAATAATAAACTTTCAAGATCCCAGAGTGGTGAGCTCCATCTGTGGCCCCATAAAAAACATGGATGTGGTAGTGGTTAAATTAGTGGATCTAACCTTTTTTTACCCCAGGCCAATTGTTATGTCGCCCTGGGCGGGCCCTAGCACATCTGGCTTAGGCCAAAACTGGGACCCATGTTGGGTTGGGGGTCTTGGGTACAACGGGTTGAACCCCCTGTGGGGGCCAGGGAGATGTTGACTGGAGGGGGTGATACGAGGGAAATTGCAGTTCCTGACATGGTAACTGGCAATAGAATAGGTTTAATGACAGCACCACCACCCGAATAGTCTCACCTATAAGTACAGGCGACAGTGGGTTGGTAGACTCTCTGCCCATTTCTTTGGACTGTAATTTGCCTGTTCCCCCTGTGAGGCCTGTGGACAGGAGTGTTCTCGAGGTCAGCGACACATCAGCTGTGACGGACCGTGTTTTCAAGGTCTTCAGCTGGAATGTCGCAGGGATCGCGAGAAAGTTGGCCCTCCCAGACTGGAATGCTTTGGTTGATGAGCACGCCATATGCATCTTCCAGGAGACCTGGAGTTTGGAGCCGATACATAGGGTGGGATTTTCCTCCTACTTTGTGCCTGCACTAATCTCGGAATCAGGGAGAGGACGCCCTTTGGGTGGTCTGCTCATATGGGTGGCAGCTTCCCTAGACTGCAGAATAGAGGAGTCTCAGACAGGCTGTCCAGACATTCAAAATATTATTCTAAGAGATTCCAGGGGCCGTACAATATTGAATATTTATAACGTGTACGCCAGAGGGACTAAGGGCGGGAGGAAGTCCACTGTAGTATCTCTTCTGGAGAGCCTTTTGAGCACAACTTCACACAAGATGTGTACCCTGGTCGAGGGAGACATGAACTGTACGTTCGAGCCTTTGGGCTCGGATGTTGCCTTAGACCAGGATGAGGAAGACGCCAAGATAGGGATCCCAGCCCTGGAAATTCCACCCATTAGGAGATGGTCAGAGGTGGCGTTGCAGTTATACACCCTGAGTATCAAATTAAATCTAAGGGCAGTGAATGGGAGGACAAACTCAGATAGGGGGCGGCTCATACTTATAATAGACCAGGACACACCTCTAGAATTGACTATATCTTATTAGATATATGTCTGTGGAGCCAGGTGAGGGACATGGTTGTGGTCCCGACGGTCAAAAGCGATCACAATCCACTTTCCTTGACCATGGTCCAGTGGTGGTGTTTTTCTAAGAAGGGTCCCATTAATCCCACATTAGCTCCCCCTGATGAGTCGGTAGTCTCACTCTGTGGAAGGCGTCTAAAATGGGCTAAACTGGTCCTCTCGGAGGAAAGGGTTGGAGAAATATCATCCATTTTAGATCACGCACTGTTAAACCTGGGGTCCCTCCCGGAAGGGGTGGGTAGGGCTTGCGGGGTCTTTGTTTCCCTAACAGAGGCTCTGACAAATGTGTTTACCATCCCCTCGAGTAAGGTAGGGAAGAAAGGAGGTGTAAAGCAAGGTAATGGTTGGTACACACAAATATGTAGGGTACATAAATCAAGACTTGTAGAGGCAGTGAAACTCAAATCCCACCCTGATATATTGGAAGCAAGGAAGGCTTATAATAGATCCCTTAAATTTGCTAAGAAGGAGTGGGAAGAGAAATTTTGGGAGGACCTACTTGTTGCCAGCAAAAGTAAAGACTCAAGGGGTTTTTGGAACCTTGTAGGCTCCGGGAACAGGCCCGACGAAGCTATGAGACCCTGTAATATCCCCCCACAAAGCTGGGTAAAACACTTTGGGGGTTTATACCTCCCGGCGGATGGGGCACTAAATGTCAGGGTGCTCCCCCCACTACTATCTGAACCTCACGGCTACAATCTTTTTTCAGCTCTAGAGATCGAAAAGGTAATTGGGTGGGTAGCCCCCCGGAAGGCAGCAGGCCCAGATGGCTTACCGGGGGATCTCATGCGGGCATATCCAGTGGCCTGGGGAAGGGTTATTGCAGCACTCCTCAATGATATTATGAAGGGGGGGACAGTGCCCGATTCCTGGAAAGGGGCGGTGGTGGTCCCAATTTATAAAAAAGGATCTAGAGAAATCCCGGGGAACTACCGGCCCATAAGCCTCATTGACTCCACCCAAAAGATAGCAGGTAAAGCTATACTTGGTAGGATTCTTCATTGGGTGGAGGAAAATAAAATACTATCAGACTTCCAGGCAGGGTTCCGGGCAGGAACAGGGACGATAGAGCAGGTGTTTATGCTTGCACTCCTTGGCTGGAAGGTGGTGGAGCTAGGCAAGGGCAGTCTATACTTGGCTTTTATAGATCTGAGGACTGCCTTTGACCTAGTTCCTCGGGAGGAGTTATGGAGGGTGCTTTATGGGTTGGGATTGCCTCCTTACATCTTGTCCCTCCTTATTAGCCTTCACGCCCATACCTTTGCTCAGGTTTGCTGGGGGAGAAATGGAGAGTTAACTGAGAAAGTCCCAGTGTCTAGGGGTGTGAGACAGGGATGCGTCCTAGCGCCCACCCTCTTTTCACTATACGTTAATGGGGTGGTGGAATATCTCCAGCAAGAACCAGCCGACGCTCCTTGTCTCGGGGGAGTGCGGATTCCAACCCTACTTTTTGCGGACGATACGCTCTTGATTTCTAAGACTACGCAAGGCCTCCAGAAGTTGCTAACCCGTTTCCAGAACTTTTGCGTTTCAAGGGGCTTGGTAATCAACGTGGATAAAACTAAGTTTTTAATTCTAAACCCCCCAAGGAAACTGGGCCGCCCACCTATTCTCAACTCTGTTCCCTTGGAGAAAGTATCCGAATTTGATTATCTTGGAATACGGATTACGGATAGCATGAACTGGTCACCTCACATTGCCAAGATGGTCTTGAACCACAATAGAGTAGGAGGTGCCCTTTTGAGGGAATTCCGGGCATCACCGAGGAGGTCGCTTGCCCCAGCAATTGACATTTACAAGGCTAAGGGAGTAACATCAGCCTTGTATGGGGCAGAGCTGTGGGGGCATTGCTGCCTAGATTCCCTGGTAACAGCAGAGAGCAAGCTTTTGAAATCTCTAATCGCCCTCCCTCCGAGCACTCCAACAGTGCCTGTGCTGCTGGACACAGGTTGTATGAATATCAAAGACCAAGCCCGGCTTCGTCCGCTCCTTCTATGGGCACGTATTTGGAGGGGTCAAGAGCTAAAATCATATGCTGAAGGGTTGGCTGAGATAATGAGCCTGGGCGGCTGGGCGAAGATCAAGTGGTTGAGAGACACCAAAAAGCTTTTGGAGGAACTTGGGCTGGGGGACTGTTGGTCATCAAGATCGGCTCCACCAAAAGATGTTCTGAAAAGATTATACTGGAATTGGGTTGCGGATCAGCTAGTTATAAATTCTAGTCATTGTAAATCTACAGCTGCCTTTTAAGCAATAAAAGATGTAGTAGTCTACGAACCTTACCTGGACCTAATTACCCTTCCAGCTGATCGAGCACTGTATTTCAAATTCAGAGTGGGCTCCCTTCCAATTGGGGCCCTGGTGTCAAAGTGGAAATCAGGTGCCCACACGTCCCCCTTTTGTGCCCGTTGTACCACTAGGACAGAGTCTATACCGCATATCCTGTTTGAATGTCCGGACTATGCTAAACCCAGGAGTTTTTGGCTCAAACCCCTTTGTTGCAATATGGGTACGCGTAGTTATCTGGTAGCCCTTCGCATCCTAATGACGGACACTTCCCCTCCCATTGTTTGTGGTGTAGCCAAATTTTTTAAGCATTTCTGGTTGATTCGTTGCAAGAGATTGTCAATAGCGGTTTAATTCGTTTTTAGCTAACTTATTCTGGCATTACATGTCTTTTTATCTTTCTTAAATGTAAATTCAATATTGCTCCTTAAAAATGTTTTTTCTAGTTTTGTAAATGCTGTATTTTTGTGTACGCTTTCAAGATATCTTGCATATCGAATAAAAGCTTCAACCATTCAAGCATTGAAAGCCCCTGCCTCCTAGGAAATATACCAGATCTGATTCCTGTTTCGATATCTGCCCTACTGTGAAGCTTGCTGGGTTTATTCCAAACACCTCTAACATTTATCTGTTCCAAGTATCTGCCTTTTTTGGGTTTAGTTTATGATTGAAATCCCCCATTATTATCACAGTATCCAATACGTATTTTTCTACTACAAAATCTACATCTTCTTTAAACAGCTTCATCTCATTCTCGTACTCTACACCATTCTCCCACTGCATGTATACATTCATTACAGTCAAGATTTTATACTTCTTTTCCACTGTCAATAATTCTATTCTGCTAGTCAGAACCCATTTACATTTCATTTTTATCGGTGTTACTTCTCTGAGCACTTTTGTTGAAACCAATGTCATTAATCCCCCCGACGGGCGACCAAAGTTCTTTTTCTTAGCCGGGCGGTTTAGTTGTAGGTATCCTTCGTTGATCGGGGTTTCGTCGCATGTCCAGGTCTCTTGAAGGCAGGCAATGTCCACTTTATTTACTATGTCCTTTATAGTTTCTCTCTTTTTCTCATTGCCTAGCCCATTTACATTCCATGTTAGGAGACCTAGACTTTGCGACACCCCCTCATCCTATTCTACCTCACTCATGCCACCCTCTTCTCCCTCAGCCTCCGTATGACTCTCGTTTAGATTGAACCTTGGGCTACTACATTGTGACCAATTACCCCATGGGTCTTCGTTTCCTGTATTGTCTATTTCTATGTTCAGACAGCTTTGGTTTCCTTCCTCATCTTTGTATAATTTCACCTGTCTTCTCCCTAAACCTGCATGATACTTTACTCACTAGTGCGGCTGAGGTAAAATCTACTCTCTAGTGCAGGGCAGTTGTAATCTACTCACTAGTGCAGTCGAGGTAGAATCTACTCACTAGTGCAGCAGAGGTGTAATCTACTCACTAGTGCAGTGGAAGTATAATCTACTCACTAGTGCAGCAGAGGTGGAGTCTACTCACTAGTGCAGCGGAGCAAAAATCTACTCACTAGTGAAGCAGAGGTTGGAAATACTTATTAGAGCAGCAGAGGTGGAATCTACTCACTAGTGCAGCGTGGGTGGAATCTACTCAATAGTGCAGCGGAGGTAGATTCTGCTCACTAGTGCAGCGGAAGTAGAATCTACTCAGAGCATCAGAAGTGGAATCTACCCACCAGGGGAGAGTAGGCAGGACAAGCAGGGTGGGCCAGGGGACAGAAGGTAGGAGACGTGTGGGGGGCTTGGCAAAAGTAGGCAGGACCAGCAGGATAGACCAGAGGACAGTAGTCAGTACTAGTAGGGTGAGCCGGGAGCCAGTAGGCATGACAAATAGGGTGAGCTAGGGGACAGTAGACAGGACAAGCAGGGTGGGTTGGGGGAGAGAATTCCGAACAAGCAGGGTGGGCCGGGGACAGTAGCCAGAAGAAGCATGGTGGGCTAGGAGACAGAAGGCAGGGGAATCAGGGTGGGCTTGGGGATAGTGGGCAGGACCACAAGCGTGGGCTGGGGACATTAAGCAGGACAAGCAGTGTGGGCCGGGGGACAGAAGGCAGGAGAAGCAGGGTGGGCCGGGGACAGTAGGCAGGAGAAGCATGGTGAGCTAGGAGACAGAAGGCAGGGGAATCAGGGTGGGCTTGGGGATAGAGAGCAGGACCACAAGCGTGGGCTGGGGACAGTAAGCAGGACAAGCAGTGTGGGCCGGGGGACAGAAGGCAGGAGAAGTAGGGTGGGCAGGGGACAGTAGGCAGGAACACAAAGATGGGCTGGGGACAGTAGCAGGATAGGCAGGGTGGGACAGCGGACAGTAGGAAGGACAACCAGGGTGGGCCAGGGACAGAAGGAGGAAGAAGCAGGGTAGGCCGAGGACAAAAGGAAGGAGAAGCAGGGTGGGCTGAGGACTGAAGGAAGAAGGAATAGGGTGGGTTGGGGGACAGAAGGAGGAGATGCCGGGTGGGCCGCAAGACTGAAGGAAGAGACTCTGCAAGTCTTGGCCTCTTTTCTCCAAACCACAGAGTTGCAGAAACAAAGACCACAGTCTGCAAGAAACAGCGCCTCATTGGTCATGTCTGCGGTCATAGACGATGAATCACAGACATGTTTTTGTGCTATACTTCTATAATATAAAGAACAAGTGATGGCTCGAATGCTGAACAATGCAAACATTCACCCCCAGTCACCGAGATCTGGGTTTAATCCATCATTCATTCTTGCTCACCACACCACCCCAGTTTGGACCCAGCCATATGCAAATGAGTCTGACCCTGTTCCACATGGGAACAGTCCAACCCGGACTGCCAAGCCAGGTCCTCACTGGACCGGAAACAAGCATCCTTGGACCGGTTTCAGGACATGACCCCTCATCGGCCAGGCTAGCTTGAATCCAGTGGCCCAGTGAGCACGGGACCCGTGTCAAGGCATACCCTTCCCACCTAGGGTGACAAAAGCAAACAAGAATAATTGACGGATGGAATGCTGAACAATGAAAAATGTTTGTTCCCAGACACCGAGATATTTATATTTATATTTAGGTTTCTTGTAGAGCGCTAACAATCATCCCAAAGGGATATCACGGCGCTAAGTTTGCTAGAGAACGGGTGCAGTGGGCATCGTTGCTTGATTTAGTCGAAGTGGGGGAAAAGGAGAGTTTTTAGTTTTTTCCTAAATGCCAGATGGCATTCTGTGAGTCGGAGGGCCACAGGCAGTTCGTTCCACTTCTTTGCTGCGGCGTGGGAAAAGGCTCGTTCGCCCATCCTGGCTCTTTTAACCCGGGGGACGCTAGCTAGCGCCGAAAGTTGAGAGCGGAGGTTTCTAGTGGGAGTGTAGAAGTGAATCCTATTTCTCAGAATGAGCGGTCCTGTCTGGTGCAGTGCTCTGTGAGTGATGCATAGCATTTTGAAAGTTGCTCTCTGTTTCATTGGCAGCCAGTGCAGATCACGCAGACAGTTTGAGGCCGAGTCGTATTTCCTTTTCATACAGATGGCCTTGGCTGCTGCGTTCTGCACCAATTGGAGTTTGGTGAATAGGTACTCCGCCATGCCAACGAACAAGGAGTTCCCATAGTCCAGCCTACTCATCAAGAGAGACTGAACTAAGATTCTTCGGCACTCTATTGGAACCCATGGAAAGACTCTTTTGAGCATTTTCAGGGTTGCAAAGCCTTTGCCGCATATAGTGGCTACATGCGTTTTCATGGAGAGGGAGGTGTCAATAGTTATTCCAAGGTTCTTCGCTGTCGGGGCAGGAGGGACACCCAGGGCTACCGGCCACCAGGTGTCGTTCCACAGTTCAGTATGGCCTCCGAACAGCAGTATCTCTGATTTGTCTGCATTAAGCTTGAGATAGTGCTTGTGCATCCAGTCAGCCAAATCAGAGAGACAGTTTATAAGCCTATCCTTGGGGTTATCCTCCTCGTCCAAAATTACAGTAAGTTGGGTGTCATCAGCATATGAGCAGATTTCAACACCCCACCTTCTGCCAACTTCAGCAAGGGAAGACACAAAAACATTAAACATGGTAGGGCTTAGCGAGGCCCCTTGCGGGACCCCGTATTTGATAGTCCGGCGCGGGGATGAGAAGTTGCCCAAGTGCACTGATTGTGATCTTTCCGATAGGAAAGACCGCAGCCATCCCAGTGCTCTGTCCCTGATGCCCCTGGATGCCAAGGTTTCCAGGAGCAGATTGTGGGGGACAGTGTCGAATGCTGCCGAGAGGTCTAACAGGATTGGGGCAACTGTTTTCCCCTTGTCCACATGCATTCTGATGTTATCAAGCACAGCAAGGAGAGTAGTTTCAGTGCTGTTGTTGGCCCTAAATCCTGTTTGTGTAATGTCTAGGAGGTTGTTTGTTTCGAGAAAACTGACCAATTGTCTATTGACCAGTTTCTCTAGTACTTTCGACAGATAGGGAAGTTGGGAAATGGGTCTGTAGTTGGCCGGGTTGTTGATATCAAGACCTGCTTTTTTTAGAAGGGGGGTGACTGTAGCGTTCTTCCAGCTGGATGGAAATTCTGCTGTTTCTAATGAGTGATTCAGCACCTGGGTTACTGCAGGGCAAATCAGAGGAATGAGTTGACGGAAGATATGGTGGGGGCAAGGGTCCAAGGGGGAGCCGGATTTTATTTCGAGCATTGCTTTGCCTACTTCCTCTTCGGAGAATGGGCCGAAGCTGGTACAGTGGGCATGGGAGGTAGGTGGCTCTTGTTCCCCTGAGAGGCCCGTCTCAGGATTGGGGAAGGAAGAATAGATCTTGTCTATCTTTTCACAGAAGAAGTTGTTCATTTTATCACAGCTGAATTGCGAGGGAACTAGATTAGATGATAAGCTGGGCGGGCAGCATAGCTCTTTGACAATTTTAAAGAGCTCTTTGGAGGAGTCTTTCTTTTCTAGGATTCTGTTGGAAAAGTAATCCTTTTTTGCCTTTTTAATGGCTTTGGTATATTGCGACAGTTCTTTTTTGTAAGTTGCCCTGGTCTCTTGGGATCTCGTTAGCCTCCATTTGTGTTCGAGCATAGTGCATTTCCTTTTAAGTGATTTTAGTTCCTGACCGTACCATTTTTCAGACATAGTGCGCCTGGGTTTAGGATTCCGGCACTGTCGCGTACAGTGCTCTAGGGCTGATGCGATGTGGTCCTGAAGTCTCTCTGTTGCTTCATCGACACTTGTTACTCCGGAAGGGGGATGTATAAAATGTTTCTTAAAAGTTTCAACCTTGAAGTTCGCAAAACTTCGTTTGTGGGTTGCTATCTGATGAGAAGGTCTGGTGTTTTTGACCGGTAGGTGAATATCAAATTCAGCCATAAAGTGGTCTGTCCACGGTAATGGTCTTATCCCTGAAATGGAGATAGGGTTAATATTGGAGAAAATCAGGTCAAGGGTATGTCCGGCCTGGTGGGTTGGTTGCTCAATTCGCTGGGACAGCTGCAGTATCTCCATATTTTCAGTTAATTGTTTAGCAAGGGTGTTATTATTATCATCATAGTGGATATTAAAATCTCCTAGCAGTAATATGTTTTTATTCTGGAGACAAATTGGCATGACTTGTGCTAGAAGATGCGTATTGAATTCCGCGGTACAGCCCGGGGGGTTATAGATGATGGCTCCACAAAATAGGATGGTGGTGTTAGTGGATAGGGAAAATGCCAAAACTTTGTGGATCCCGACCTGAGTGATCATTTCCTGTTTACAATTAAATGAGTCTTTAAACAGTAGTGCTACCCCCCCTCCCTTCTTCTTCTTCCTATTAAGGTCGAGAATTTTGTAGTTGTCTGGGAGGGCCGATGCAATATCCGGAGTATTATGGGTATCTAACCAGGTCTCTGTGAGAAAGGCTAGGTCTGGTTTGTCATTTTCTAGGATATCCCATATTTCAATTGCATGTTTGGGGAGGGACCTTACGTTAAGGTGGATACATTTTAGAGTCACTTCAAGGGAGGCGGGATTGGTAGGGCAGTGCCAGGGGTTGCTCAGCCAGTGGCAGTTCCGACAACTGACTGGTCCCATGGTGTTAGAGGGCTCCAGTAGTGCACATGATGCTTGGGTCTGAGAGTAAGCGGTGTTAAATTTTCTTAACTCGCTCCCTGAGTAGGTGATGGAGCGTTTGCTCGGAGACCGTGGGTGGCTGGTGGGTGAGACAGGGATTGTGGCCCCGGGTCCCGGTCTGTCGCGGACGGGCGCAGACGGGCTTGCCTTAGGCGCGCCTTCGGAGCGCTGACGGCGCGCCCGCTGCGCCCGTCCGCTGCGCTTCCGGCGTGTTGGCTCCATTTTATAGTGGCGAGGGGCGGGAGGGTGGGAGGGGCTGAGCACTCGCCTGCTCGCCCTGCTCCTGCCCTCACCCAAGATGGCGGGGACCCCGGCAGCGTTTACTCGGCTGCACTGGGGAACATCAGGGGCACATCGTGGTGAGTGGCAGCGCTAAATTGGGCAGTCAGTTTGTCAGGCTTATTCAATCAGCCGAACACGTTAAACAAGTAAAAAAACAATATCGCCAAGTTTTTAAAATTGAGATCTGGGTTTAATCCATCATTTTTTTTCTCACCATGCCACCCCAGTTTCGACCCAGCATGGCGTACAAAAACACCCATATCTTGGCATGTTTGATTTATTCAGCACTCCGTCCATCATTTTTTCTGTTTGCATTTGTCTCCCGATGTTGGAAGGGTACTCCGAGATGTGGGTCTTATGCACCTGATTCAAGCTAGTCTGGCTGATGAGGGGTGATAACGCGAAACCGTTACAAGGATGCCTGTTTATGGTTCAGGGATATAGGTCCTATAAGTTGATGTATTGTATCTGTTTGCAGAACTTGGAGTTCTGGACTTTTTGGTTCCGTCCAGAGGTGTCAGGGAACAACACCCAAAGACCCCGGAGTTCCACCTGCCTTGGTGCGCAAATGAACAGAAACACGGGCTTCTCGAAGGTGGCGTCAAAGACCAAAGGTTTATTACTGCAGGGACACAGAAATCACAGAATCTACACACGGGCAGAATCTAGGAGACTGTTCGATTTGTACATTGAGGGTTGCTCCTTTTATACCAAAAATTGTGCTTCAGGCAAATATTTCACATGTCAGTACATTCCCAAACCTTTGTGTCTTAAACAATAAATATTTGGCGTTACACAGGAACTGTCGATAATATCTGCTGCCAAACATCACGAAGAGGGGTTCCCACTAGTCCATCACAATCCCTTGTCAATATTGCATTCAAGAGCCGGACCGCCTCATCGTAAAGTTCGTTACCTCCCCCTAATAAAGGCCCAGAAGGAAAGGAGCAGAGCCAGGTGCAGAAGATAGGAAAGCGGGATAAGAGATGTTTGTGGGTTGTAAATGGGCAAGGCTACCGGCTTCGGCCGCCTAATCATGATCAGGACAATGGACAGGAAAACCAGTTCAGGTGGGCTGGCCTCGGGCAGAGGAGGCAACCTTTGTCGAGTCATGCAGCTTCAGCGTGATCTGGTTTAAGGTGTACGTGTCATGTAAGAGGTGAATCTCCGGCTAAGGCTACGTGTCCTTAATCAAAGTGGAGTGATCAAAGGCTATTGCATATGTGAGGGCAAGGAAACACAAAATGGCGGCCATGATCTAAGATGGATGCCATGGGTAGATCAGAAATGTGTTCATAACAAGAGTGCTCTTGCTCGTATCGTAGCGAAAACACCAGGATATGCTAAATGGATCATTTGCGGTTCGCTGATACTAATATTATGTATTTCCGACAAACTTGAAAACACGGGTTCAAATCGTCACGGAACCTCAGACCCTCCTTTTGCCCTTACATAGGCAATTACTCAGTCTATATCAGAGTCTAGTTCTATACTCATCAGGTCAGTGACATGTTGTTGTATCATCATCCTTTCTCGTGTCTTTTCTCCAAACGCAGGTGGTTTCCTAAAACAGGTTGCCGCACAAAGGCTACACAGGGCTGGACCACACTGGATAATCAGGCAGCATGAGAAGAGGAATACTAAGATGACACCAATGACCATTAGAACCTTCCATCCCCACGCTGAGATCAGAGTCCAAACCCACTCCATAAAGGACCAGTTTCCCTTGTCTACATGTATAGAGTCGGAAATCTTGTGTAGCTTAGAGATCGCCTCATAGACTGTTGGAGCATTATTAGGAATAAAGACACAGCAGCTCGATTGGATCATTCTGCATACCCCACCTCGGTCTGCAAGGATAACGTCTAAAACCATACGGTTTTGCAACGTCATGAGTCTATCCGCCTGAAGCTCAGCTGTTAGATTGCTAAGGGCACCAGCAGTTTCGGTAATAGTAGATTCAACTACCCGTGTTAGCTGACGTATGTTTCTACTATTGGCCATAGGTCCCCAGAACGGAAGGAAGCCTTTGAAGAAATCTCCAGCTTCCTGACCAGCAGTATCTTCTTTGCTGAAGACACCTCTCGCTACTCTGGTTCTGTGGTAATCAGATGAAGCAGTGTATGTTGGAGGCAACAATCGAGCAATATAGCATGAACCTGAAAAGTCAGCAGGCAACCATGTATAAGCTCGGTCTCGACAAATGAAATAGGTACCCCTAGCAGTAAGGAAGGCAGGGGAAGAGTTAGCCGGAAACACATAAGTCTCAACGCACTCACTCCTCCCTAGCTGAGCTCTCGGATTTCTCCCATCACCTTGCAAACAGACCTGACCTCGGTGAGGTACGACCCAGATTGGAGTTGAGCTTTTACGCTTGCTTTCTCCTAAACTAAGGCGATACTCTGAAGTATTCCAACTCAAATACACTCGTAGTTCGTCTCTAGGGTATGATGGAGTATTATTGACATCCTTGATCATGTCAATAATTCCCTGGACTAAAGCTTTGTTGGCAGAGTTATATTTAGTGGAACGTGGTGGACGTGGAGGATAGGTCTCAAGTGCATAAGCAAAGATGGTTTGAAGGGCCTGAAATGATCCATTGTAGCTGAAAGGCAAAACCAGATAGGGAATACCTTTATCCATAGTGTGGGGTATCAAGCCACACACCCAGCAGTCTGTAGTGTTAACTACCAGTTGGTGTTGGTGCAAGAGCTGTACAAAAGTGTTGTTAATGAACTCTGAACGTCAGGCTTGCTCATGTTCAGGAAACGAGTGAAAAGAATGAATAGAAGAAACAGTAGAAGTAGCAGGATCAAGGGGAGGTACTGTAGTAACTGGCACAAAAATCAGATTTATACTAAAGACTATTCCACCCACCAATGTTGCTAAAATAATCAAAAATGTAACGGCACATTGCATCAAAAAGCATTTGCTACGAAGAATTTTGTACAGTCTGTTTCTGCGAACATAAATCACATTTTCTCGTTGCAGCGCAGGAAGCTCCATCTTCTACAATCCGCTCGCGACCACTGATGATGTGTACGTAGATGAAAATGCCTCTGTCAGCCCTGGGAGTTCCCAAAACCAACAGAAAGATCGACCTTGTGTCAGACCCCTGCAAATTCAAACTAGGCACACAGCCACGACCCTACGGCTACCCAGACGGCAAGGCAATTTAAAAACAATAAACAATAGCAAACTTCCTGGCTGAAAAGCAAAAGTTCAATATATATATATCAAAATTACAATATGCAGTTGCCTGCTTTATTAGTCCTTTTT
Organism: Lissotriton vulgaris; assembly: GCF_964263255.1. Lineage (NCBI taxonomy): Eukaryota > Metazoa > Chordata > Amphibia > Caudata > Salamandridae > Lissotriton > Lissotriton vulgaris. The sequence continues at coordinate 1,925,223,518 of NC_141694.1, forward strand.
ATGGCTTCTAAGGTTGTATCTCTTCTTCGTTGGTACTGTCTGATCGGAAAATAGTGTATCACTAGCAGCTGTTGCAGAGTTTAAGTTCGCAGGTAACAAAGTTTCTTCTGATGCTGAAGACAAATGTTCAATGTTCGAAGGAGTTTTCTCAGGAGGAGAGTCAGGTTTCAAAGTGTCAGTAATCAAATCGGCATCACTGAAAGGGATAAATTTCGGGGTGATTTCAGATTCGGAGGCACCAATTCCCTTCTTCACCCAGTCGTCAAAAGGCAGCGGCAATGGAACACGCTTTACGTGAGAAGCGTGGATCCAGTTCTTCCGGCCAGCAACACGTACAGCTGTCCTCGTTGCCAGCAGGACCTGGAAGGGGCCGATGTAGCGAGGCTGAAGATTCTTTGTCCTCGCGAAGTTCCGGACCACAATGAAGTCACCCGGTTTCAGTTGATGCCCTGGACTCTCCGGAGGCTTTGGTAGTGCATCGAAAACCTGTTGATGAATAAGACTCAATTTAGCAGTCAAGTCGTAAAGGTAGTCTATCAACATAGGATATTCAATGGAACAAAATTGTTTAGGCCTTGGCACACCCCAGACATTTGCCGGGCGGCCAAACACAATCTCATATGGAGAAAGCCCTATTCTAGAATGCACTGTTGCTCTCGTTGATAACAAGGCCAAAGGAAGTGCGTCTGGCCAAGCCAAACCTGTGGATGCTTGTATTTTGGCTATCTTCAGCTTGAGGGTGCCATTATAACCCTCCACTAGACCAGCTGACTGGGGATGGTTCGCACTATGAAATTTTTGTTTCAGCCCTAAGCCTGCACACACACTCTGCATAACTTTCCCTATAAACTCACTCCCGTTATCTGACCATACAATCCGTGGCATTCCAAATCTAGGGAAGTATTCTTTGAGAAGAATTTTGGCAGTTGATAAGGCAGTATTGTCCTTCAGTGGATATGCTTCTATCCACCTGGAAAAAGCACAAACCACCACCAAGACGTATTTCAAATTATTACAGCGTTCCATGTGAATGAAATCTAACTGAATCACTTCAAAGGGACAGGAAGGAGGAGCGAAATGACCAGCTGGAGTTGGAGTTCCCTTGCCAGGATTATGCATCAAGCACACCATACAGTTTCTCACCACTCTCTCTGCACACTTACTGATCCCATCATTCTTCCAGACCGGAGCCAACATCTTACAGATCCCTTTAGAACTTATATGCGCTACTCCGTGCGCCATTGTCACTACTGCAAGCACATACGCATCCGGCAACATCCACCGCTGCTGCTCTGTCAAATCAATCCAACATCCATTCGAGTCCAACTTGCCCGTACCCTCTCTCCATACACGTTTCTCTTCCTCAGTTGCTTCTCTCTGAATCTCTTTCACACTTTCTATTGTATCTTCACACATTCCGGACTCAGCAATCCATCTTGCAGACATTGCAACATACATTCTGCTCATCATGTCTCTAGCTGTCTGTTTAGCAATTTCATCAGCATAAGCATTCCCACGCCCAACATCATCCGTGATTGCTTTATGAGCACTGCACTTCACAATCGCAACTTCAGTCGGCAAGGTTAAAGATTCCAACAAGTCGTTAACTAGCTGACCATGTTGAATCTTAGTCCCATGGGACGTAATGAAACCTCTTTCTCTCCACAACCGGCCAAAACTATGGGCCACGCCAAATGCGTACTGACTATCTGTGAACACATTCACTCTCTTTCCCTCAGCTAAAACACATGCTCTCGTTAGAGCTATTAACTCTGCAGCCTGGGCAGAATTCTGACTCACTCTTGCAGTTTCCACAATCGTCTTCAAAGTCGTCACCGCGTAAGCAGCAGTCACATCACCATTCTCCAATTTAAAACATGACCCGTCCACATATAGCGTACCATCCGGATCGGGTAACGGAGTATCTTTAAGGTCAATTCGTCCTTTTGTCTCTTCCTCCGTTTTAAAATAGCAGTCATGTGGCTCAGAATCACTCGACTCTTGATCAGTCGGCAACAGTGTTGCTGGGTTCAATACATTACATCTTTTGATCTGAATATGACTTGCTAGTAGTGTCAGTTCGTAACCAGATAATCTCGCACTAGTAAGGTGTTGTGTCTTTGTTCGGTTCATGAGTGTATCCACTGCATGAGGAACCATGACCACTAGCATGTTGTTCATCACCAAACCAGCAGATTGTCGAATGGAAGCCGCAGCTGCCGCTGTAGCTCTCAAACAACTAGGTAACGCTCTGGCTACCGGATCCAATGTTGATGAGAAATACGCACAGGGGCGTTGTTTATCACCAAACTTCTGTGTCAGAACACTCAACGCGCAACCTTCTCTCTCGTGAACGTAGAGCGTGAATGGTTTACTGTAATCAGGTGTACCCAATACAGGAGCTGAACACAAGGCTTTTCGTAATTCAGTGAAACTTTCTTGACATTCATCAGACCATGGCACCGGACTCGGAACATTTTTCCCAGTCAAAGCTACCAATGGTTTCGCTAAAAGAGAAAAATTTGGAATCCACTGCCTACAGTAGGAGGTAATACCTAAAAAGGCACGTACTTCTCTCTGTGTGCGTGGAACACTCATTTGCGTAATTGCTTTTATTCTCTCTGGGGTCAACTTCCTTCCCTCCTTTGACAAGAGATGACCTAGGTAGGTCACTTCTTGGCAGCAGTATTGCATTTTGGAAGGTGATACTTTGTGATTCAAATCAGACAAATGATGTAACAACGATACTGTAGCTGCTTTGCAAGTTTCCTTGTCATCGGCAGCCACTAAAAGATCATCTACGTACTGTACTAGGGCAGAGCCTGGAGGAAGGACAAAAGAATCTAGCTGACTTTTTAATGCTTGACTGTAAATAGATGGACTCTCACAGTAGCCTTGTGGAGCGCGTTTAAATCTGAAGCTTCGACCTCCTAGACAGAAGCCAAAAATATCCCTGCTTTCCTCGGCTATCGGAATGCTGAAAAAGGCATTCTTCAAGTCGATGACTGAGAACCAATTGGCTGTAGCAGGAATCAATGTTAACAATGCAGTAATGTCTGGAACCACAGGAAACTGTGGAACCACAATTTTATTAACTTCTCTAAGATCTATGACAAACCTATATACTGGAGGTTTCGTAGGATCAGTTCGTTTCAGAATTGGCAATACAGGACTATTACAAACATTTCCTCGAGTTTCTTCAACCACACCTTTCTTAATCAAATCTTGCACAATCAATAACAGTGCACGTTCTCCTTCGCTAGATATTTTATATTGAGGAATTCTTGGAAATTTTACATTTGCTTTCAAAGTTACTACATACGGTGGTATTTCCAAAAGGCCTACATCATTAGGACCAGTCGCCCAAAGAGAATCAGGGAGTGAACGTAGCTCTGGTGGGAGTGCATCCATTGACAAGTACATCGGAGAAGTGAGTCTTTTACCCAAAGTAAGCTGTACTCCTTCCGGAGAACAGTACAATGTCGCATATAGTCGTTTTAACAAATCTAAACCAAGCAGATTTTCATTACAACCTGTCGTCAAAATCAAGGGTGCTTTCAATTGGCATGGTCCAACAGAAATAGACAAAGGACCAGATATCGGGTTGTAAACAGGGGCGCCTGAAAAACCTACGGAAACATTTGTTGAGCCAGACAAAGGTGCGCCAGGGAGTTTCGCATGAATTATAGAACTTTTTGCGGCACCAGTATCCAACAGAAACGGTTCGACTACACCTGATGTTGCTACTGCGACATAAGGCCCACTCTGATCCACTGGAACTGATACTACTCCCTCTCTCTGTCCATGGCTGTCCTAGTACCCATTTTGCTGGAATCCCTCATCAACTTCACAATAATCCTCAACAAGATATTGCTGAGATCTATTTTGTTGAGCTGACTGTACGTTTCGTTGATCAAAGTGATTAGAGGGACGATCATTCGTTTGCGGAGGCATAGCACCTCGCCCTCGACCTCTAGTATTCTGCGCATAACCACCACGACCTCTCTGAGCTGCTGCTGCATTATTTTGCGCTAGAATCGGACATTCATTCTTGTAGTGACCCTCTTTCTTACAGTACGCACACTGATTCCACTGATATTGAGGCCTGGTTGAACTATAATCTGTCCTTTGATACGAATTCTGTTGCATATTAGTCTGGTTCGTGCGAGGCGGATACGCCTGCTGTAAAAGAACTTTAGTCTTTAAATCTTTCGTTTTCTTCTCTGATTTTTCCTTTTCCTCTTTATCCCTATTTTCGTAGTATTGCGCAGTCGCAAGTATTTGCGCAGTTGTGGAAACAGCCCACACACTCTCTGAATCCTTCAATTTATTGCATAACTCAGGTAACAAATTATGCACAAATTTATCGACAAACAATCTCTGTCCTCCTTCAGTGCTCATATCCTGACCACTATGATCTACAAAAGTCTCTTCGAACCTCGTGAAGAAGTCGGAGACACTTTCGTCTTTCTTCTGCTTGCATGCGGATAATTTATCCCAATTAACACGCAACGCAGGCATCAGAGTCTTCATTAAATCAATTATTCTACCTGGAAGATTAGCAATTAGTGGTTCGGGTTTTGCACCACCCGTTTGCTGACCATCTGCTGCAGTGATAGCTGCCCAATCACCACCTAAAGCTGCTTGATGATCCTCTCTACGAATTTTAGCCCACACTGGTTGTGGAACTACATTGCCAAATAGCATGTCAATGTCTGCCAAATTCATTATACAAGCTTCAACTGTCTGTGTCAATTCCTTGTAATATCCAGCCGGATTCTTACGCGGATCTGGTAAGGCCTGTTTCACTGCTAGTACTTCTGCTCGCTTCCATGGAATGTGTATCCACACTCGTTGGAACTGTGCTGGAGCAGCTGCAATACCCGCAACCGCATCAGCTTGCACGGCTTCGCGCCAAATTGGAGGAACCTCCCTCATAGGATATTGGCGACTTAGCTTCAATTTACCTTTCTCTAATTCTCTCGGCGAACGAAGAGATGGATCATTCCTAAAACTCAAAATAAGTTCCATCGCTTCTTTTATATTATCACCTACTATCATTCCTGCAGCAAACTCTTTTTGCACCCTAATTAAATCCTCCAAGTCTGATTCGACATCATCTTCCTCTATTTCCTCACGTAGCAACGAGCACATCTCATCAAAGACGTACCGTTGCGTTGGTTCCTTCCACTGCATAAACGTATCTAGTACATCTCTCGTATTATACCTTCTAACTTTCGTAATCCATCTGAGAGCCGTGGAATCTAAAACTCCCCGTTCTTCAGTACTTGGTAGCTGACTACGTCTCTGAACTGAATCAGAAGTAGGAGTCTTAATTAAGGATTTATATAAAGGAGACAGCATATTAACAACAGAATCAGTGAGTTTTCGACGAACAGAAAGTGGAGTTAGCACACTCGCAGATGTAGAGAAAGCAGTAGAGGTAAGAACAGATTGCGAAGCGGTAGGAGTATCGACAAAAATAGCTTGTGGAACATTAGGTGTAAGCGAGACAGATACAGGTATAGAAGACGGCAATCCAGGAAGAGGAGGAGCCGTAGGAACATTCACATTAACCACAGGAGGTACAGGAACTAGATTCTGAGGAACAAAAACACCAGGTTGTCCAGCAACCGGCAATTGAACATTCGGTAGAAGTTGGGCCGCAGCACCTTGTGCGTACGGTGGAGGTGAACGTAACAGATAAGACAACAGAGGATCGTTTTCGGGATCCTCCAGTACCTTAGCCGTTTTCGATGGCAAGGCAGGGTAGCACTTGTCAATCGCTAAATTATGCTCTCTAATGGCCACCTCATTAGCTTTTTCGCACTCATTATCTTGCAACTGTTTAGTTGCTTGCTCTAGAGTTAACTCCTCTTGCTCTTTTTGTTCTTTCTTCAACCTTTTCATTTCTCTCTGTTTAGATTCTTTTCGCCAATAACGGAAAGAATCAAACATTGCCGGCCGGGCTTTCTTCTTAAACAGTTTCGCTTCTAAATTATCAAGGATCTCGGGTTCAAAACTACCATGTAGTGGCCAACTAAGGACACCATCCTTCTTACAATAACGAACCCACACCTCGTTATAGGATATAGGACCCACTCCAAATTTGCAATATAGGTCATAAAGGGGAGTCCCAATCGGAGGAACCAAACATGAATCCTCCAATCGTGAGTCACAGTTGCAACTAAAACAAGACAACATTTTCCGACTTACCATTTTTAGTCTGGAACACAAAACAAACAAAACACGAAACAAATATGTGCACTCGAACCAAGAACTTAGGCCTACCAAACCAAACTAATGTATCGATACCCAAACTGAACCAAATAGATTATCGTAACCAGAACAACTAGTGATAATCTTACGAAACCAAACCAAACCAAGAACCGATCAAGGATTTTTAACAATCCTCACAAAGTAACCAGCTAGCTATCACTAAATACTTAACTGAGGCACTGAAGACGTCACCAAGGAGAAACCCGTCACGTTTCGCTGTACTAAGGCTGCACCTCGGGTCCAAGACAGGGCGACGGTCAAGGCAACGGCCCACTGCAGCCGTCCTGAACGGGAATCCTCGTGGAAGAGAACTTCAGGGCCACTTTTGCGATATGCCGGGATCGATGAAGTGGGGCGCCTCCCTCAGGAATCTTCACACGAAGCTTCTCGAACTCTTCAGGCTTTTGGACCGGTACCGAATGACGTCGCCCCACGTGGGCGCCAATTGGAGTTCTGGACTTTTTGGTTCCGTCCAGAGGTGTCAGGGAACAACACCCAAAGACCCCGGAGTTCCACCTGCCTTGGTGCGCAAATGAACAGAAACACGGTCTCGAAGGTGGCGTCAAAGACCAAAGGTTTATTACTGCAGGGACACAGAAATCACAGAATCTACACACGGGCAGAATCTAGGAGACTGTTCGATTTGTACATTGAGGGTTGCTCCTTTTATACCAAAAATTGTGCTTCAGGCAAATATTTCACATGTCAGTACATTCCCAAACCTTTGTGTCTTAAACAATAAATATTTGGCGTTACACAGGAACTGTCGATAATATCTGCTGCCAAACATCACGAAGAGGGGTTCCCACTAGTCCATCACAATCCCTTGTCAATATTGCATTCAAGAGCCGGACCGCCTCATCGTAAAGTTCGTTACCTCCCCCTAATAAAGGCCCAGAAGGAAAGGAGCAGAGCCAGGTGCAGAAGATAGGAAAGCGGGATAAGAGATGTTTGTGGGTTGTAAATGGGCAAGGCTACCGGCTTCGGCCGCCTAATCATGATCAGGACAATGGACAGGAAAACCAGTTCAGGTGGGCTGGCCTCGGGCAGAGGAGGCAACCTTTGTCGAGTCATGCAGCTTCAGCGTGATCTGGTTTAAGGTGTACGTGTCATGTAAGAGGTGAATCTCCGGCTAAGGCTACGTGTCCTTAATCAAAGTGGAGTGATCAAAGGCTATTGCATATGTGAGGGCAAGGAAACACAAAATGGCGGCCATGATCTAAGATGGATGCCATGGGTAGAGCAGAAATGTGTTCATAACAAGAGTGCTCTTGCTCGTATCGTAGCGAAAACACCAGGATATGCTAAATGGATCATTTGCGGTTCGCTGATACTAATATTATGTATTTCCGACAAACTTGAAAACACGGGTTCAAATCGTCACGGAACCTCAAACTTGTTCTTCCTACTTGGTATTGTTATAAATTGGTGAGGCTCTCCTTCTTGAGTTGTTTTGTCATTTATTGATCATTGTGTTTATTTTCAGATATCTTGCACTCCCTAGGTTATAATGAGGGATCAGAATCCTGAGGAAGGCCAGTGACCCCTGTGGGCGTTAATAGATGCCTGAAACATGTCAGTACAGGCAGATGGGGAAATAGAAATGTAACTCCTCCTATATACCCATTCTTAAACTTTTAATCCTGTCAAGGAGAGCCAAAAATAAATAAAGATTTAGGCACTGGCTTAGACAGTTTTACATAAAATTCTTTTTACAATATGAATCCCTCATAAGAAAAATATTTTGTTTTTTCTTTGAATTTATATTAAAAAAATATGCGCTCTGCCCTGAGGGTTGGTCTGCACCAGGGAGTGACGACGACCCTATGATGAGGCATGTCACTGCATAGTGGGTGAGGGCAATCATAAACATTTCTTGTGTTTTCCAGAACAGATTTTCTCAACAGATTCTTTCATACATTCCATTACTTCTCCTTTCCCCCTTTTTTGGCTTTTTATATTTCCTAGCTCTGGTACTTAGGATTACGGTTTTGTCCTTCTCGTGGAGAGAGGTTGATAGCTTATTTGGGCGAACGAGTCCCTCCCCTTTTGTGTGTGTATATATATGTGCAGTGATACTCACCAGTGTAGTCTGCAGGAATATGATGCATCGTATTGGTGCACGTTACACATGATGGTGTTTGTTACACAGCATGGTAAGCGTACAGTGATACTCACTAGTATCATATTGGTGGGGCTACACAGAAAGGCAGACGTGCTGTGATACTCACCCGTATCCACGTCATGAATATTATACACAGTGCTGGTGTACGTGGTGTGCTGAAGGATGAAGTTCACCAGCTCCAGGTGTGGGGTAGAAATGGTCATCTCCTTTTCACCCCTCCCCTGCACCACTTCTGCTGAGACATCGGCTAGAGTATTGAAGGCTCCCAGGGCAGCAGTCAAGGTCACCTGAAGGAGAAGCGGTCCCTGTTATGACATGTAGATTATTTCAAGATAACACCTCTCCTCCACACTCGCATCACGGTACACCTTAAAGTAACGCTATAGTAAGATGTTGAAATGAGCTAAAAACTGACTCAAATACATCAAATTGATATTAGCCAGTTATAGTTCAGCAACCTAACTGCATGTAACTAGCACTCCCAGAATGCACTGCTTATGACCGCACATGTTACACCATATATGACGTCTTAAGTACATCATTGATGACATCACAGAGTGTGAGAGTTTGCTATACACTTATCACAAAAAAAGGTATTGAGTAAGATTCATCTACAGCCGGTGATGCCTTACATACAACAATCAATCTCCATTAGGGCTCTAATGAAATAGGGGCACAGGTTCAAGATATTGAGTATTTCGGGTGTACGCTGTGGGATCACAATCCCTTAAAATTATCCTGAACTGGGGAGTTCACGGGCTGCGATAGCGACATGGCACCTTCTGGTGGAGAATCTCGAGGAAAGTCAGGTCCACTCGGGCACTGGTGATCACGTTAACCAACACTGAAGTTACATCATCTGATATCATGATTGAATGGGATGCCCTCAAGGCAGTCATAAAGGGCCCCACTGTAAGACAGCATTTGGGGTTAAGCACACATTAATTAAAGACCTCCAATTGAAAGAAGATGACATAAAAGGGTTGGAAAACAGACACACACAAGATCACACTATTGCACCACAATTGACACTTGCACACACAATGAGGAAATGAAACTACAATGAGCACATTACCTACCAGCACACTCAAGGGCATAAAGCCGGTAAGATGGTGGCAAGGCTCCTGAGGTCAAATGACCCCATAACCCCAATTTGGGCCATACGTACCAAACAGGATGTGATCATTACCGCCCAATCTGATGCCAATGCAACTTTTAAAAGATACTATGAGTGTCTGTAAGACGCTGCAGAACCACCGGAGGCTCTGGATACCTGTTTATCTGCCGTCCTGGTGCCCTCCATTAACACCGTACAGCGCAAAGAGCTACACACCCCTTACCACTCGAAGAGATACAGAGGGCACTTAAGCAAATACCACGAGGTGAAGCTCCCAGACAGATGGGGTCGCCATTGAGTTATCGCCTCAGCTATGACAAATGTACAAAGCTGCAAGGGAGCAGGGGTCCTTTCCAGAATCCATGCGTGAGGATTACTGGTCGTCCTCCGTAAATGTGACAGAGACCTACTGAGGTTTGGCTGCTATCACTCTTGAATCTTGACTGTGAAGGGTTCAGGAAGGTGCTGGTGAAATGCCTGCTACAGATGTGCAAACTACTGTGACTCAAGATCAATATGGCTTCATCCGGGTAGATACACTCAAAATGTGATATTAGTCCTAGGATTTTAGTGCTTCTTGGTGGAAATCACACACATAAGTTAGTTTAGGTCACAATATGAAATGGTGCTGAAAGGTGTAACATTAGCTGCTTAGATACAGCAGCTGTGTAGGGGCTACTTTGATGCTATATAAACAAGCTACAGACTCGTGATGGCAGGGGAAGCTCTTTTAAGGATATGGAGATAGGGACATCGCTTATGTTGATATTATAGATTATACACCCGCCCACAGTGTGTCGCTAATGACAAACTTCCTTAATGAATATTCATGGGGAAAATAACAAGTATATAATAATAAAAAATCGAATAAGGAAGGACATGTTTGGGTTTGTTGATTATATTATATTCAACATGTTTATTCGCAGACAAAGTGGCTTACAATACGCTTATGACTTACAGATACTCGATTGGAAGAATAAAAGAGAATTAGTTGAATTGAATTGGACAGTGTGGGTACGTCGCAGGATTTGGAACCCCAATGTGGGTTGGAATTATCACCACATTTCAAGTAGGTTTTGATATCTGAACTTGATGTGGTTTTCCCTACAAACAGGATTGTTTATAGTGCCCAAAAGTACTGGTATTAAAGTACATTGTGGTTTGTTTTTGTTGTGTTTTCTACAGGGATCACGGATTTGGAACATTGGGTATTTATTAAAATAAACGATTTGTATATGGCACATTCACCATGTCACGTCACTCGCACGAACCCAGAATAACTTTTATACTATTGCATGTCTCACAACTTAGCACTACTTTACTTTATTTTGTTGCACAAGCACACGCTTTATACACATCATGACCGGCATTTAAGAGTGCACCTGGGGTACTAAGGTTGCAATGTTTTTTAATATCCGGACAGCTCTATATATTGGTTTTTAGAATATCTCCCCATCTTTTCGGGTTATAGATCCTCTATCTTATGGAGTTTCCACATGTACAGAGGTTGACCTTAAAAACTCACCACAAATGGTAATACCTTGTGCTGAACCCCTTTCTTATTGATTGCGTTCTGGAAATATGCTAATTGTAATGACTGTATGAAATTATAGCGCATTGAATACATAGGCATTTTGTATGTTTACATTTATACAGCCTTGAGAAACTTACGGGAATGAGACCCCCCCCAAAAAGCGACGAAACACGTGTTGGCTGTGGCTGTTTTTTTGACTACCAGAAAGACAAGAACGAGAAAATAAAACAACGAATTACTGGATGGAATTACTGATTACTTACTTGTTTTGATTACGATACATTTAATTGTGGTTTAACCATAATAGGGAAACCTTTTGTGTAAATTCAATGTGTGTTGGGGAGTAAAGCAATTTGTATATTGGGTTAATCCGGGGTAGGAACACCTTCTACACAGACTGTGATTGTTTATGGATTGGGTCAGGCGGAGTGGCCTCACTTGAAATAGAAAAGGCATTTGGCACTCTGGGGTTTTGTACTAATTGGTGGTTCTCCGGAAAATGGAGGGTAGGTCCTTCAGATCTAAAATGGATATTATTTCTGTACTCACAACTGTTTGCGAGAGGATGGTGTATGTACAGGCCAGGGCCCATCTGTTTCTGTCTGATCCTGGAGCTATCCTTTGGCCATGCCTGGCTGTAATGAACTTCAGAGGACACATAACAATGATTCCTGGATGTAGGGAGTCTCACGTTAGAGGAGAACCAGTTTAATGACAAAATGTGTTTCCCAATCCTATGAAATCATAAGACTTGGGCTCTGGTAACTGTTTCTTTCACGCTACGCTCACTCATTAGCCGGCACTCACATGTGCCACCCAGCAGATTGAACCAAAGGTGCCCCCGCCATGGAGGGTCTCCTAACACACAGCTGCTACGGACAGGGAGCAGGGGTTTATAGACTGCCCTACTAAATGGAAAGCCTGAAGCAGTGATGGCGGTTGAACTGAACCATGAACTGACTTCTAAAGACTGGGGCCAATGCTTGCGTAACATCAAAAGACCTATCCAGATATTCAGTCACTTACACCACACACCCTGAGATGGGTCGGGTACACGTCCACTGGAGGAACATCTAACTGCCCGGGTGCACACAGGCAGAAACGCCAGTGCCCTGCAGTGCACAAGCTGCTGGTTTGTGTGAGTGAAAGACAGCTCCACGGAGGCCCCTCCTCTGTCTGCTGGGTTTGATGCAGCATTAAAAAAAAAACTGCACTTGTAACTTCATTGATTTACTATTGGTACTCGCACCACGGAGCATGGCCATGTTCTGGTAAGCAGCCTTCCCACCAAGAGTAGGGGACATTTGTGTGAGGTGCTTGAGTGGGCGCCTGCTCACATGGACATGGGATCCCACCTCATACTTCTGGGGAATATGGGAACAAGGTTTGCACTCTGGGACTGAAAACCTAGAACCAATCAAGGCAAAACACGACCAAAAGCCACCCAGAGATGATGCGAGATTTGCACACTTGCTTAGCTGCCTAGAAACACTCGAGGCAACACCTGATGACTGACCACCCAGAGACGGTGCAAGGTTTGCACTCTTGCATAGCTACCTAGAAACACTTGAGGCAACACCTGATGACTGACCACCCAGAGACGGTGCAAGGTTTGCACTCTTGCATAGCTACCTAGAAACACTTGAGGCAACACCTGATGAAAGACCACCCAGAGACGGTGCAAGGTGGCCTCAGTGCTGGGCTGACCCCTGAACTGTTATAAAGGATTTGCGACTCTTCAAAGGAAGATAGGCAATTGGCACATTACATTCTGACCGTGGCCCTACGTAGCTCACTGGCTTAGAAAGAAGCCATGGGAAGTTTGGGGGTGGCGTTGCAGTACTCCTCACTGTTTCATCCCAAGGGAAATTTGATCATGGAGAGGAACAACTGGGACTTAAAGCAATCCTTAACAGCTAGGGTAATAGGCTTTGGTGGCAGTTGGGTCAATCACCTAAAAAGGGGTCCAGAGAGCACTTGACAACATGCCAAGAAAATCCCTGGGGGGGGCGTCCTTCATATCCTGTTCGGGATAAAAATGTGGGTACCAGACCTTGATTGTGGCAGCACAGTGGCGGATTTGACATCAATGATCGTTTGACTGTTTTACAGGACCTCTGGGCATTACAAAGCAATGTCCAAATAAAAGGCACTGCCACTGCAGAAGTGATAGCTGTCCAGAACATTGGGTACCCAGTCAGAGAAAAGATAGTTGACAAAAAAGAATTTGGGCCACATTACAGAGCGTCTGTACCTGTCCTGACTGTCAAAAGAACAAGAACAGTATACTGTTTCCGCCTCTTGAGGGCTGCAAAGAAAAGAGATTTGTCTCAATTGATCTGATCAAACCACACTATGTGGCCAGTAGTCAACAGTAGGCCTTGTGGGCTCCTGGGTAGCCATCAATCCCCTTTTGCTACCATACAGAAAGTTCAGATGGAAATATTAATAACTTTTGAAGATGCCATTCCGTGAAGTGACGGAGTTACTAACAATGGAATGGAACTTGTACCTGTTGAAACTGTGTAACATAAACCTACAAATGGCACATTGATCTCAATTTGGCCTAATACCGACATCTATGTGAATATGTCTCCAAAGGAGACATCTGCCAATTCAACAAAACCTGCTGAGCTACCAAAGAGAGATCAGACTGCGTCTGGCTACTACCTTGATTTTAAAGATTTCTCATTGGACCCAAGTGAACCCGAGTTACCGCCACCACCTGTTCCCCACAAAAAAAGGATTCATGGTTTCTACCTTTGGCTGATAAAGACTTACTTTGTTGTTCCCTGGCTACAGATCAGGATTGTACTCGGTGTACTATTCAACATACAACATGTGAACTTGGTCCTGAAACTGCATGCATCATCACACCATGAACAGAGGGACTTGTCCTTTGTGAACATTACAGCAGTTCCAGTCCCTGAAGGAATTGTTTGGGACAAAGTTTCCTATGATGTGTATGGTTCTACTGAACTTTTAAGAATACCTCATATGTTCAAAATTTCTCTTATTGATATAATCAGTTCTAGTACTCTCTCTGTTGATTGGGAAATTGAAACTGTGCATACTATTACTGTCTGATTTAAAACAATCCACTGCATTTTCAAATGATGAATTGTAAGATGATACATCTGATTCTGGTGATATTTTCTGTTACCAACACTATGGTCACCATTGTTTGCTCAAAGACAGTATCCCACATAATTTTCCCCTTACCATCAACACCACCGAAAGGTAGTTCAGAAACATTTGCACAGAGGTTTGCTTATTATTCTGGGTTTAACACTTCAGACCCGGGCTCTTATTAGGCTTGAACCTATATCTGCAAAGCAGAATGCGCTCACTAGCACTAAGCTGATATATTCTGCTTCCTTTATTTCACAACTGTCTTTACCGGGTTTTGACATTTGGAGGGACACTTTAGACATGAAATCTGTCTGATGGTATAAAGATTGGCAGGTTAATGGAATTGAGGCCCTATTTAGAGCATGCCTCATAACACGTGAAATTAGTTAGCGAATATCAAAGATTTGAACACACCTCTGATTCCTTTACTTACACAATATGAGGGTTGGTAAAAATATACACTACACAGTGAGCATACATTAGATGCCAGGGGTTAGAAATGGTATCTCTGGCTGGCCAAGGCTCGCGCCAAAGTCAGTCAGAGACCACCACTCTAAGTCTGGGCATGGGAGTTACACGTCAAGATAACCCCTGCTCACCCCCTTGGTAACGTGACACGAGCAGTAAGGCTAAACTCGGAGGCTATGTAAGTTAAGCGTTTGCGCGCGCACCCAGCAACAACACCCAAGGCCCACCACAAAGGAAACTCCACACAAGGTTATATATAAAAATAGCCTTTGTATTGTACCAAATACATTAGATAAAAACACACACTTTACAATGTGCCAACAGGCACGGGCAGAATTTACAGGGGATATATGTACAGGACAGGGCCACATGGACCACTGTCAGGAATAGGCACTTTTAGAACTAGAATACTTGTTGGGAATAGCACTTGGTAGAATTAGCACTTGTAGGAATAGTAATTAGAACGTAGAACATAAAATCACTGTAGCACAAAATAGAAAATAGAGCACACAACCAGTAATCACTGGTAACAGGTAAGTACCACCTACGCAACCCTAACCACCTTAGGAGAATATTACGCAGGGAACCTCACCGTACATTTAGGGGTACCAGCATGAACACATTACACATGATGCATCACAACATTCAGAAGTGTAGGGAAGAAAACACATGATGCATAAACATACATTCAGCGGTGTAGGAAAAAGCACATGACGCATAAAAACACATTCAGAGGTGCAGCACAGAACAATTCGCAGACATTACATAAGCCACAACCTGTGACTTGTCCGCAGGCCAACTGGCCTCTCTGGGGCTAGTACCCCCTGTGTCCCAATGTCAGGGGGCCTAAACGGAGCAGCTGCCCACTAAGTGCTGGACAGCTGTGGAGATGATGGGGCCAACACGGTGGAGCCTCGCAGGCTCTGGCCAAGAACACTCATGTCCCGTGAGCCTCGCTGGGCTCGAGAACAACTGTGGGGAAAAGCGGGAGCCTCGTGGGCTCTGAGCAAAGGCTGGCTCACTGGGGGGAGCGGCCCACTGCCAACCGGGGCCGCTCTACCCTCGCAAATGCCCCCGGAATGTAGGAACCTCCCAGGGCTTGAATAGGCTTGGGCCCGTTGTTGGAGTCCCCCCTCTGGGGACTCGAGATAGAAACAAATACCCTCTGAGTCGGTGGAGCCTCGATGGGCTCGAAAGAAATGCCCCCGCTTTGGAAGAGCCTCGTGGGTTCTGAAAATGAAACAATGCCTACTGTTGGAGCGCCCCGCTCCCAAGTGAGGCCGCTCGAGTAGGGGTACCGGGGGTGCGTGATCTCGCACCTTCTCCCACAGTTGGGGCTCACTCACCGGCTATGCGTCAGGGATCTCCTCTGGTCGCCCGGTCTCACCGTGGCGGCTATTGTGCGGCAACGCGGGACTCTCTCTCACCACACGGGGGGCCCGTTTGTCACCGCAGTCCTTCTACGTTGGTTTTGTGGCGTGGCGTGGGCTCTCCCTCGCTCTCGGGAGCCCCAGGAACAGACGGCTGCTCCTTCCTCTCTTGGTTTCCACGTTGTCACGTGGGCGCTGGCTTCCCTTGGGCAAACGGAAGTCCCACCTCGCCTCAGGCAATTCTCGTCCTGACTTCCGGTTTCGGTGCTTTCCGGCACACGGGCCGCGGCAGTGAATGAGGGGAGACACCCGAGGGGTAGGCTCCCTCTAAATTAATAATAAAGCGAGGTGGGCACTCGCTTGGGGGGCACAAAACGGTACCAGGTCCCTGGCGGGGTGGGCACCCGCTAGGGATCTTAAAAATCGGCAAAATAAGCGGAGTGGGCTCCCGTGCCGAAAATAAGCAAAGGGGGATCCCCACGCCGGGGAATCCCTCAGGAACCGGATCGCCGCACCAGCGGCGCAATGCGATACTTTGAGGGGGAGTCCAGCACTCCCCAGGCGCTGGCAGGGCACAAAGTTCCAGAGAACAGCAAAAAGTCCTTCAGGAGGTGGGGGGGCAGGGCTGGGCCCAGGTGCCAG
Source organism: Lissotriton vulgaris (assembly GCF_964263255.1). Classification (NCBI taxonomy): domain Eukaryota; kingdom Metazoa; phylum Chordata; class Amphibia; order Caudata; family Salamandridae; genus Lissotriton; species Lissotriton vulgaris. Next base: position 1,925,240,185 of record NC_141694.1, read on the forward strand.
CTCACAGGGTCCTCCTAGGCAGGGAGGCAATCCCCAGTGGCGGTCCTCCTGGCGCCCAGCAGCAGCAGCAGGCCCCTCTCCAGAAAGGATCCGAGCAGAGAACACTTTGCAAGGGACACAGCCCCTTTTTATACATTAAATCCCTTTGTCTAAAGGTGCAGGCAAGGGGTGAACCAGATACAACTGGTTCCTGAGCACTTTGTTTTGGCTCAGCCCCTCTGCCTATTCACAGGTTAGGCTAGGGTCCTTAGACGCAACACAGGGTGCGGAGCCAGCATTGTGTGGGGAAAGCCCAGCCCTATTCAGGTCGCAGGTGCACCCCTCCCTCACATCAGCATGCTAATCTCTCCACTCACCACCGGGGCAGACCCATCCAGACTCCTGGAGCCAGGCTCACCAGCCAGCTCCAGCCAATCACACGCCAGCACCCTTACTGCACACGCACACCAATGTCTAGAAGTGGCACTTCCACACTAGACACAATCACGCCGCATACATCATTACGCAGCATTTAATCACACGAGCTCGCACATACCAAACTCGCACCTGCACTCCCCACGCATCAGGAACAAACATGGACACATACATTTCCCCATGCATTCCTATGGGAGGGCAGGCCAACCTCACTACACACACTCAGAGTGCGCACGCACTTTCCACTGGGACACAGTGAAAGTGTGCAGAAGTAAAAAATCACTAGCACTGGGTCACGACACAAAGCAACAAGTTTAGGGGTGAACCTGTGTTGGAACCGGCCTCGTGGCGTGGTCCCGCTTCCCCCGCCTGGGAGGCCCTGGCCAACATGGCCCCTGTCCTTCGGGCTGAAGAGACCCTCTCCAACCCTGCATGAGGGCCGCCACCATGGGCGACCCCCGCTCTCCCCCCATCAGGACATGACGACTCCGACTCGCCCACACTACGGGCCCGATACCTATATTGGGCCACCCTCACAGGCCTCGACTCCATCTTGGACCTCCCTCATCCAGGCCTCGTGGCCTTGGCCCGACCCCGGCCGCGGCCCCAACGCAGCCCCGACATCGAGGCACCAAGATCCGCCCAGGTGGTAAATCAGCCACTTGGCACCTCACGGAGGATGAGAGTTTCGAGGGGCCTTCAGCCGCCCCCGGACGCCGAGTTTCGATCGCCCTCCTGCCTCCCTGGGCGCTGGCTCCACCACCCTGCTGAGTGTCTGGTCGCTCCCATCCCGGCCCCTCTGGCCCCCAGGTGCGAGGGTCCGGACATCAAAGGACTTCAGACCTATATCTGGGGCAGCCCTGCAATGAATCGGCAGTTGTGTCCGGGAGTCGAGAGACACCGAGAAGAACTTATTTGATACCTGCTGACGCTGCCGCGGTCCAACCTCGCTGATACCATCTTTGGAGCCCTGCTGGCGCTGCCGCGGCCCATCCTCGCTGAAACCATCTTTGGAGCCCTGCTGGCGCTGCCGCGGCCCATCCTCGCTGAAACCATCTTCGGAGACCTGCTGGCGCTGCCGCGGTCCAACCTCGCTGATACCATCTTTGGAGCCCTGCTGGCGCTGCCGCGGCCCATCCTCGCTGAAACCATCTTTGGAGACCTGCTGGCGCTGCCGCGGTCCAACCTCGCTGAAACCATCTTTGGAGACCTGCTGGCACTGCCGTGGCCCAACCTCGCTGAAAGCATCTTTGGAGCCCTGCTGGCGCTGCCGCGGCCCAACCTCGCTGAGAACATCTCCTAAGCCCTGCTGGCGCTGCCGCGGCCCGACTCTAAGTAAACCCCCCCGGCTCGAGGATTGAGAGCTGAGCGCAGGGTATCCCCGTACCCGACTGGTACCAAGACTGTCCCGCTACCCTATTCCCCCAGCTACCAAAGACTTTGAGGATCCCTCGATCCCCTTGTATTGTATTGCTAAGATAACCTGCCTAGTTTACTGATAAAGACTTTGAGAACCTATCCTTGTGTGGTGTCCATCTGTACGATCCTAAGAGAGGAACCTCACTCGGAGGCCTCTCGACCGCGCTCGGACAGTTGTCAGAGGAGGGGTGAGACTTGGGGTGGTCTGGCAGGGAGCCCCTGCCCTCCCCCCTAAGGTCGCCTTTCTAACAACCTGCCAGAAGGGCCAAGTCCAACACCATGCTACACAATGGTTCTTACAATTCATCAGACCCCAATTGGAAGGGATGGTTGGTTTGGCCTATCGACACAAATAGGAGTCAGTCAAGATTCAGGGGTATCACTGAAGGGTTTAGTATCCATAGGTGTGAGCAGCGCTATGTACAAACGGAACACTCAGGGGTGGTGACTTCTTACAGTGTTGGGAAGTTATGGCTATAGTGGCTATAGACCTCGACACTGTCCCAAGTAAAATCAACACTTATCCCTTCTCTTAGAGGACAAGGATTTTGAAGCCACTTCAAAAGCGCTTCTTGTATGCTATTTACAATGAGCTATGGAAAATCTCACAACCAGAGGCTGCTAAGAGACTATGTGAAATAGATGTGGTTGAGAATGGTATGACCACATTATCATCCAGAATTTATTCACTGGGCAAAATTGTGTCTTACGCAATAGATATAATGGAACAGGATGTATCTATTCTACAGCATGGACAATCGCGGTCTATATTTAAGCCGGACGCTGCAATCATCGCATTCTGGCCATGTGTCCTGGTGTTACATCAACAGACGACTCTGTTCTCTGTATACAATCTAACAGAAAGACAGATGGTTATGGCATGCAGAGATGCAAAATATACCATGTTGCACATTGAAAAATTGTACCAATTACCTTTCACCTTCCACAGAATGGTGAATTTATGGCTATTTTACACTTCCAGTCACGACATTCCAGTTTCAATACTGTCTCAAATACCATTGGGTAGGCAGATATGAAGAGCTAGGAGAAGGATACATACTCGAGTACTGGGATTTACCGTACAGATTGAGATACAGGAATGGTGACACTTTCTCAGCGGTTCAAACTGTGAAAGTGCTTTAAGTGGGTCCTTAGGGTCCTTGGGTCCTTAGTTCTCTTCACGGGCCTGTAATGCTTCGGTTGCAAGCTTGTCCTGTTACCTGAAGAGTTCTCCAGCTGCCGTGATTTAGCTGCTCTCGAATAGGAGCTATTTGATGCTAAATGATTAGGGCTGCTATGGGATGGTACCGGGCATCGCATATCTGGTCACAGTAAGTTTCAGGTTTATTTATTCTATGCAAGTATTGTTTCCACTGGCCCACACAGTTAGTGTAGTTGGTATCCTTGTTTTAGTTTTCCTGCTTCTCAATCGACGTCCCAGTTCACCGGGAGATGGAAAGAGCCCTGCTGGTGCAAAATTGTCATGAAGGCATGGGGCTCCATCTTGGCACACCTCGGCTTTGAAAGCTAAGTGAGCATTGGCTCCTATCTTTCAGACCAGCCTGGTTTGACTGCATCTTGCCTGTGTTACGCTGCCTATTCTGCGGATCCGTAAGCATGTTGGATCTGTATCTGACACTTTTACTGGTTGCGCCACCAGACAAAAACATACTACTGGACCCCTTACAGGCACACGTGTATTGATGTCCTCAGCATATTCCCATGATGATTAGGGCATTCTTAGTGCCTCCAAAGGATGCTTCAGCTCCTGGCAGAACAGACAATGGCTCTCCAACAGACTCCCAGGTGTTGAGCGCTTCCTCAGAGGCTCCTGTTGTGGGAAAAGGAGAAGATCACTTTCGCTCCACTGACCTCATACAAGAGGTGTTAAAGGGACCGTCGTATGCGAATGTGAGCGGCAGTGATGGTGGGTGTTCCACACAGGACAGAACGATTTGGCTCTCCATGTGATGGGAACAATTCAGGATTTTCCAAAACAAGCCAAATAAGAATGAGAAACATTGTTTTTTTCTTCTGCTCTCACTGGGGCACCACGGCTTTCAATGTGCTCAGTCAGTCTAATCCTATATTGATTCTTTAAAGGGCTTTTAGAGTTTTTAAGTTTAATAGCATCATAATTCTGGTTTTTACATATAACATGTTTTTAGATGTTTTAGACACTAGTTTTATGACAATCTTTTTTATTCTTTTAGAAGGCTTATTTTTGCATTAGGTGATCTTGTCAACCTTCAGATGAGGATTGGGTGTTATGTTTCCCAACCTAGGCCTAAGTAGCAGAGCAACCTTTTACCTACATTTGTCCTACCTTGCTCTGCCAAACGGTTCTAGCATTGACCTATTACCCATTTATGTGCTGAATAAATGTTGATCGGGTTCCTTGAAAGTAGCCTCATTTATTATGCATGAGGATTCTTAGCATCATATCTTAATCCCCTGCACACAACGTACATAACAGGATTAACATACTCTGTACAAAAGTCATCGCTGTCTTCATCCTAGGGGAGAGGGCTACATTGCATAGTTACAATTATCGATTTAGGCTCATCTATAAAATAGTACTCACAACATATTGACTGTGGTAGAACCCCATAGGCTAATTTTTTAGTATAAAAGAACCGCACCTTCACTGGGTAACTAGAGGAGACACTTCTATGCAGACACTGACGCAGAGATCCCTGCACGCTGAGGCTTCAACATGCAGCGGTCTGACATCCCATGCGTGGTGTCCAATTCATGACCAAGACGGGGCCCTTCATTCTTTCCCATCAGGTGATGGGGTTGGCTGTTCCTAGGGGATTCTCGGCTTCACACTCACATACATGCCAGGTACACTTAGGTAGGGTCCGCATCATAGGAGGACACAAAGATTACTGTTTTTATATATGACCGCATATATTCATTGCTTTAGCACCATGGTAGAAATGTATCTACTGTTCTCTCTTTCGGTGCTTGCAATCTCCTATGTTTGCTTCTGCCTACTGATTGTTGCAGCAAATATGTTTTATACTAGAAGGACGCTGGTTCAATAAATGTTCATTGAAAAATGTCCCCAACATTTATTCTGTGTATCTCTCTGTGACTAAGTGAGCACGATTGGCTGAGCGAAAAGTATTGTACTGTTTCCACGATTCCTTTAGGGTCAAGGGTTGCCACGTTCGATGGTTGTCAGAAACTATTCGCTCCTTGGTAAGGTTTGGGGGATTATAGTGGCACTGTGAGCTGGCTGGTCTATAGGCCAACATATCCTGCGTGGGTGTCCAGAATCAGTTTAGACACCGAGCCCTTAGTTTATGATATCCAACAAATGCGCAGATCCTATATATATATTTTTTACAAACTACATGACAAGCCTTGCTCTCCTTGTGCTTGACCGATGCTCTCTGCATGCGTCCTATAGTCCCCTCCTGCTTGCCCTCTGTGGTCTGCCCCTGCCCTTGTGCTCCAAGGCAGGCACTAGTGAGTGGCATTGTGGGCAGCTACCCAGGGACAATGGCCTTTTCAGCATGATGGGACCCCTCCAGTATACCACCTTTTAAAAAAAGGCACAATATTCTGAGTTCCAGGTGGGTAGCCCCCTCTTGCAGTCACGATTCAGCGTGTGAAGCCCAAGGAGGGAGCCCCCCACTCCTGAGCCCTGCAGTCATGGGCTAAAAAGGCAAAATGACCCCCTCCATCTCTGTCAGCAGCCACAGACTGGTGACTGGGCGGGATTTCTGGCCAGTATTCCAGTTCCATTGCATAGATTTCAAAAGCCCTTATACAGACATTTTATGCAGAATATATTTATAATATATATCTTTCTCTGCTTTCCTTTGCTTGTACCTTTCTCTGCCTTATCGCCTCATCTGTATGGTAACAGCGGTTAGACAAATGCTTACGGGCCCTGAGGTGTGAAGTGAACCCTGTCTCTGCATGAATGAAAAGCAGGGCATCCTGCAGGGCTCACGAAAGAAAAGAAGGACCTCACATCACAGTGGCCACTTCTCACATCCAATGAAGGGAAAGAGGCGAGCAGAACCATGGAGAGAGAGCTTTATTTTACATTTCTGCTTTGTTTTTTCTTAGCTTGCATGTCCATCCAAAAGTAACACGAAGCGAGTTAAAACTGAAAATCTCAGGGATTATGACAGCATTATTTTAAAAGTCAAGCACCACCCCTGGTGCCCCACTGACCCTTCCGCTTGCTCTCCATGCCTAACTTTCCGCCCCTACCCACCTGTTCCATGCCCACTGTTCCTGCCACTGCCCGCTTCCTCCTCCCATTCATGGCCCAGTGTGCTGCCACCTCCCATCACGCTTGTACTCCATGGATAGCTTGTTGTCCCTGCCCCCTCACTCTGCCCTCTGTTGCCAAGTCCCTGTCCCTACCCCCTCACTTAAGCAAGGTGCCATATGTTATGCTGCCACTGCCCGTCTTGCCTGCCATGCTTGGTTAGCTTGCTGCCCCTGCCCTGCTCCCCCAGGCGCTTCATTATCTGTGTACGTGCCACCCTCCTGCCTTCTATGGTCCATTGAGCTGCTGCTGCCCCTCCTACCTGCCCTGCACAGACAGCCTGCTGCCCCTGTTTCCTTCACCCCATTTTCTGAGTTCAGCCTCCACCTCATCCGTACCTACTTTATGCATGATCGCGTCCCCTCCCTCTTGCCCACCATGCTCCACTGTACTGCCCCTCCTCCTCCCGCTGGCCCTGCATGGACGTTACACAGCCACTGCCCCTCCTCTGCATGCCCAGTGTGGTCAGCTTGTTGCCCCTGCCCCCCTCTTGGCCTCCATTGCCTGCGTCGGTGCCTCTCTCTCCAGACCTCCATGGTCTGTTATGTTGCCACTGCCTCTCCTGGGCCTGCCCGGTGTGGTCAGCTTGCTGGTCTTGCCTCCTTACCCCTGTCCCGTTGTCTCTGTGCTCCATCATCCTGCCCTCCATGGTCGGTTATGCTGCCATTGATGCTTGCACCTGCCCTGTATGACCAGCTTTCTGTCACTGTCCCTTCCCTCTTCTCCTCCATGATAGTGTGCTGCCACTTCCCGTCCACCTGTCCTGTGTGGTCTATTGTGCTGCCACTTCCCGTCCACCTGTCCTGTGTGGTCTATTGTGCTGCCACTGCCCGGCCACCTGTCCTGTGTGGTCTATTGTGCTGCCACTGCCCGTCCACCTGTCCTGTGTGGTCTATTGTGCTGCCACTGCCCGGCCACCTGTCCTGTGTGGTCTATTGTGCTGCCACTGCCCGTCCACCTGTCCTGTGTGGTCTATTGTGCTGCCACTGCCCGTCCACCTGTCCTGTGTGGTCTATTGTGCTGCCACTTCCCGTCCACCTCTCCTGTGTGGTCTATTGTGCTGCCACTGCCCGTCCACCTGTCCTGTGTGGTCTATTGTGCTGCCACTGCCCGGCCACCTGTCTCGTGTGGTCTATTGTGCTGCCACTTCCCGTCTACTTGTCCTGTGAGGTCTATTGTGCTGCCACTTCCCGGCCACCTGTCCTGTGTGGTCTATTGTGCTGCCACTGCCCGTCCACCTGTCCTGTGTGGTCTATTGTGCTGCCACTTCCCGTCCACCTGCCCTGTGTGGTCTATTGTGCTGCCACTGCCCGTCCACCTGTCCTGTGTGGTCTATTGTGCTGCCACTTCCCGTCCACCTGCCCTGTGTGGTCTGTTGTGCTGCCACTGCCCGACCACCTGTTCTGCCTGTGTGGTCTATTGTGCTGCCACTGCCCCGCCACCTGTCCTGTGTGGTCTATTGTGCTGCCACTGCCCGCCACCTGTCCTGTGTGGCCTATTGTGCTGCCACTGCCCGGCCACCTGTCCTGTGTGGTCTATTGTGCTGCCACTTCCCGTCCACCTGTCCTGTGTGGTCTATTGTGCTGCCACTGCCCGTCCACCTGTCCTGTGTGGTCTATTGTGCTGCCACTTCCCGTCCACCTGTCCTGTGTGGTCTATTGTGCTGCCACTTCCCGTCCACCTGTCCTGTGTGGTCTATTGTGCTGCCACTTCCCGTCCACCTGTCCTGTGTGGTCTATTGTGCTGCCACTGCCCGTCCAACTGTCCTGTGTGGTCCATTGTGCTGCCACTTCCCGTCCACCTGTCTTATGTGGTCTATTGTGCTGCCACTGCCCGACCACCTGTCCTGCCTGTGTGGTCTATTGTGCTGCCACTGCCCGGCTACCTGTCCTGTGTGGTCTATTGTGCTGCCACTGCCCGTCCACCTGTCCTGTGTGGTCTATTGTGCTGCCACTGCCCGCCACCTGTCCTGTGTGGCCTATTGTGCTGCCACTGCCCGGCCACCTGTCCTGTGTGGTCTATTGTGCTGCCACTTCCCGTCCACCTGTCCTGTGTGGTCTATTGTGCTGCCACTGCCCGTCCACCTGTCCTGTGTGGTCTATTGTGCTGCCACTTCCCGTCCACCTGTCCTGTGTAGTCTATTGTGCTGCCACTTCCCGTCCACCTGTCCTGTGTGGTCTATTGTGCTGCCACTGCCCGTCCACCTGTCCTGGGTGGTCTATTGTGCTGCCACTGCCCGGCCACGTGTCCTGTGTGGTCTATTGTGCTGCCACTTCCGGTCCACCTGTCCTGTGTGGTCTATTGTGCTGCCACTGCCTGACCACCTGTCCTGTGTGGTCTGTTGTGCTGCCACTTCCCGTCCACCTGTCCTGTGTGGTCTATTGTGCTGCCACTTCCCGGCCACGTGTCCTGTGTGGTCTATTGTGCTGCCACTTCCCGGCCACCTGTCCTGTGTGGTCCATTGTGCTGCCACTGCCTGGCCACCTGTCCTGTGGGGTCTGTTGTGCTGCCACTGCCCGGCCACCTGTCCTGTGCGGTGTTTTGTGCTGCCACTTCCCGGCCACGTGTCCTGTGTGGTCTATTGTGCTGCCACTTCCCGGCCACGTGTCCTGTGTGGTCTATTGTGCTGCCACTTCCCGGCCACGTGTCCTGTGTGGTCTATTGTGCTGCCACTTCCCAGCCACGTGTCCTGTGTGGTCTATTGTGCTGCCACTTCCCAGCCACGTTTCCTGTGTGGTCTATTGTGCTGCCACTTCCCAGCCACGTGTCCTGTGTGGTCTATTGTGCTGCCACTGCACGGCCACCTGTCCTGTGTGGTCTATTGTGCTGCCACTTCCGGGCCACGTGTCCTGTGTGGTCTATTGTGCTGCCACTTCCCGGCCACGTGTCCTGTGTGGTCTATTGTGCTGCCACTTCCCAGCCACGTTTCCTGTGTGGTCTATTGTGCTGCCACTGCACGGCCACCTGTCCTGTGTGGTCTATTGTGCTGCCACTTCCCGGCCACGTGTCCTGTGTGGTCTATTGTGCTGCCACTTCCGGGCCACGTGTCCTGTGTGGTCTATTGTGCTGCCACTTCCCGGCCACGTGTCCTGTGTGGTCTATTGTGCTGCCACTTCCCGGCCACCTGTCCTGTGTGGTCTATTGTGCTGCCACTTCCCAGCCACGTGTCCTGTGTGGTCTATTGTGCTGCCACTTCCCGGCCACCTGTCCTGTGTGGTCTATTGTGCTGCCACTTTCCGGCCACCTGTCCTGTGTGGTCTATTGTGCTGCCACTTCCCGGCCACCTGTCCTGTGTGGTCTATTGTGCTGCCACTTCCCGTCCATCTGTCCTGTGTGGTCTATTGTGCTGCCACTTCCCGGCCACCTGTCCTGTGTGGTCTATTGTGCTGCCACTTCCCGTCCATCTGTCCTGTGTGGTCTATTGTGCTGCCACTTCCCGGCCACCTGTCCTGTGTGGTCTATTGTGCTGCCACTGCACGGCCACCTGTCCTGTGTGGTCTATTGTGCTGCCACTTCCCGTCCATCTGTCCTGTGTGGTCTATTGTGCTGCCACTTCCCGGCCACCTGTCCTGTGTGGTCTATTGTGCTGCCACTGCCCGGCCACCTGTCCTGTGTGGTCTATTGTGCTGCTACTGCCCGGCCACCTGTCCTGTGTGGTCTATTGTGCTATCACTTCCCGTCCACCTGTCCTGTGTGGTCTATTGTGCTGCCACTTCCCGTCCACCTGTCCTGTGTGGTCTATTGTGCTGCCACTGCCCGTCCACCTGTCCTGTGTGGTCTATTGTGCTGCCACTTCCCGTCCACCTGTCCTGTGTAGTCTATTGTGCTGCCACTTCCCGTACACCTGTCCTGTGTGGTCTATTGTGCTGCCACTGCCCGACCACCTGTCCTGCCTGTGTGGTCTATTGTGCTGCCACTGCCCGGCTACCTGTCCTGTGTGGTCTATTGTGCTGCCACTGCCCGTCCACCTGTCCTGTGTGGCCTATTGTGCTGCCACTGCCCGTCCATCTGTCCTGTGTGGTCTATTGTGCTGCCACTTCCCGGCCACCTGTCCTGTGTGGTCTATTGTGCTGCCACTTCCCGTCCATCTGTCCTGTGTGGTCTATTGTGCTGCCACTTCCCGGCCACCTGTCCTGTGTGGTCTATTGTGCTGCCACTTCCCGGCCACGTGTCCTGTGTGGTCTATTGTGCTGCCACTTCCGGGCCACGTGTCCTGTGTGGTCTATTGTGCTGCCACTTCCCGGCCACGTGTCCTGTGTGGTCTATTGTGCTGCCACTTCCCGGCCACCTGTCCTGTGTGGTCTATTGTGCTGCCACTTCCCAGCCACGTGTCCTGTGTGGTCTATTGTGCTGCCACTTCCCGGCCACCTGTCCTGTGTGGTCTATTGTGCTGCCACTTTCCGGCCACCTGTCCTGTGTGGTCTATTGTGCTGCCACTTCCCGGCCACCTGTCCTGTGTGGTCTATTGTGCTGCCACTTCCCGTCCATCTGTCCTGTGTGGTCTATTGTGCTGCCACTTCCCGGCCACCTGTCCTGTGTGGTCTATTGTGCTGCCACTTCCCGTCCATCTGTCCTGTGTGGTCTATTGTGCTGCCACTTCCCGGCCACCTGTCCTGTGTGGTCTATTGTGCTGCCACTGCACGGCCACCTGTCCTGTGTGGTCTATTGTGCTGCCACTTCCCGTCCATCTGTCCTGTGTGGTCTATTGTGCTGCCACTTCCCGGCCACCTGTCCTGTGTGGTCTATTGTGCTGCCACTGCCCGGCCACCTGTCCTGTGTGGTCTATTGTGCTGCTACTGCCCGGCCACCTGTCCTGTGTGGTCTATTGTGCTATCACTTCCCGTCCACCTGTCCTGTGTGGTCTATTGTGCTGCCACTTCCCGTCCACCTGTCCTGTGTGGTCTATTGTGCTGCCACTGCCCGTCCACCTGTCCTGTGTGGTCTATTGTGCTGCCACTTCCCGTCCACCTGTCCTGTGTAGTCTATTGTGCTGCCACTTCCCGTACACCTGTCCTGTGTGGTCTATTGTGCTGCCACTGCCCGACCACCTGTCCTTCCTGTGTGGTCTATTGTGCTGCCACTGCCCGGCTACCTGTCCTATGTGGTCTATTGTGCTGCCACTGCCCGTCCACCTGTCCTGTGTGGTCTATTGTGCTGCCACTGCCCGCCACCTGTCCTGTGTGGCCTATTGTGCTGCCACTGCCCGGCCACCTGTCCTTTGTGGTCTATTGTCCTGCCACTTCCCATCCACCTGTCCTGTGTGGTCTATTGTGCTGCCACTGCCCGTCCACCTGTCCTGTGTGGTCTATTGTGCTGCCACTTCCCGTCCACCTGTCCTGTGTAGTCTATTGTGCTGCCACTTCCCGTCCACCTCTCCTGTGTGGTCTATTGTGCTGCCACTTCCCGGCCACATGTCCTGTGTGGTCTATTGTGCTGCCACTGCCCGGCCACGTGTCCTGTGTGGTCTATTGTGCTGCCACTTCCGGTCCACCTGTCCTGTGTGGTCTATTGTGCTGCCACTGCCTGACCACCTGTCCTGTGTGGTCTGTTGTGCTGCCACTTCCCGTCCACCTGTCCTGTGTGGTCTATTGTGCTGCCACTTCCCGGCCACGTGTCCTGTGTGGTCTATTGTGCGGCCACTTCCCGGCCACCTGTCCTGTGTGGTCCATTGTGCTGCCACTGCCTGGCCACCTGTCCTGTGGGGTCTGTTGTGCTGCCACTGCCCGGCCACCTGTCCTGTGCGGTGTTTTGTGCTGCCACTTCCCGGCCACGTGTCCTGTGTGGTCTATTGTGCTGCCACTTCCCGGCCACGTGTCCTGTGTGGTCTATTGTGCTGCCACTTCCCGGCCACGTGTCCTGTGTGGTCTATTGTGCTGCCACTTCCCAGCCACGTGTCCTGTGTGGTCTATTGTGCTGCCACTTCCCAGCCACGTTTCCTGTGTGGTCTATTGTGCTGCCACTTCCCAGCCACGTGTCCTGTGTGGTCTATTGTGCTGCCACTGCACGGCCACCTGTCCTGTGTGGTCTATTGTGCTGCCACTTCCGGGCCACGTGTCCTGTGTGGTCTATTGTGCTGCCACTTCCCGGCCACGTGTCCTGTGTGGTCTATTGTGCTGCCACTTCCCAGCCACGTTTCCTGTGTGGTCTATTGTGCTGCCACTGCACGGCCACCTGTCCTGTGTGGTCTATTGTGCTGCCACTTCCCGGCCACGTGTCCTGTGTGGTCTATTGTGCTGCCACTTCCGGGCCACGTGTCCTGTGTGGTCTATTGTGCTGCCACTTCCCGGCCACGTGTCCTGTGTGGTCTATTGTGCTGCCACTTCCCGGCCACCTGTCCTGTGTGGTCTATTGTGCTGCCACTTCCCAGCCACGTGTCCTGTGTGGTCTATTGTGCTGCCACTTCCCGGCCACCTGTCCTGTGTGGTCTATTGTGCTGCCACTTTCCGGCCACCTGTCCTGTGTGGTCTATTGTGCTGCCACTTCCCGGCCACCTGTCCTGTGTGGTCTATTGTGCTGCCACTTCCCGTCCATCTGTCCTGTGTGGTCTATTGTGCTGCCACTTCCCGGCCACCTGTCCTGTGTGGTCTATTGTGCTGCCACTTCCCGTCCATCTGTCCTGTGTGGTCTATTGTGCTGCCACTTCCCGTCCATCTGTCCTGTGTGGTCTATTGTGCTGCCACTTCCCGGCCACCTGTCCTGTGTGGTCTATTGTGCTGCCACTTCCCGTCCATCTGTCCTGTGTGGTCTATTGTGCTGCCACTTCCCGGCCACCTGTCCTGTGTGGTCTATTGTGCTGCCACTGCACGGCCACCTGTCCTGTGTGGTCTATTGTGCTGCCACTTCCCGTCCATCTGTCCTGTGTGGTCTATTGTGCTGCTACTTCCCGGCCACCTGTCCTGTGTGGTCTATTGTGCTGCCACTGCCCGGCCACCTGTCCTGTGTGGTCTATTGTGCTGCTACTGCCCGGCCACCTGTCCTGTGTGGTCTATTGTGCTATCACTTCCCGTCCACCTGTCCTGTGTGGTCTATTGTGCTGCCACTTCCCGTCCACCTGTCCTGTGTGGTGTATTGTGCTGCCACTTCCCGTCCACCTGTCCTGGGTGGTCAGTCTGTTGCCCATGCCACCTACCTCCTGCCCTCCAAACAAGCCAACTAGGCCTAAGTGAAATTTTAGGTAAGCCGGGATAATATGAGTAATTTTGCATTACTTTTATGACTCAAAAATTACCGAAGCCAAAATTACACGAGTATGCCTGTTTGCATAATTATGAGTAATTTGGCACACAAATCCTACCGCTGGAGAATTAAAACGGCTGATGTTCGTGTTTTGTTGCATTTGGCGCTATGTTCTTCGCTCAAAATTCATCCTCATGTCCATATTGGACGTGAGGGTGCATTTTGCCGTAAGAAATTCTGTAATTTCACGTAATTACACTTTGGCAAATCGCACAAGTTGCGCCCAAACCTAAAGCCAACAAACCCGATTCACACCAGATTTTTGATGACAAAATGGCCTCTGTATATTGCCTCCCACCTCAAGATGCCTCTGCTTCAATATAAATCAACGGGGGAAATATATGTACATCTTTGAAATCTCCCACTTTCCAGTTTTCATTTTAAAATGCTGGAATGTAGGGATGTGCTGTGACAGCCCCTCTGACCGGTTCTACATAGTAAGGTTGCTGTCCTGCCCCCGTCCCCCAAACGTCTGTTGTATTGATGACAAAAATGTGGCATTCCTGAACTCATCCTAATGGAATCAAAGCTTTTAAAGCAAAAACATTTTATTTCGCAATGAACAAAATAAGGGGGGGGGGGTTCTTAGTCTCATGCTCTAGAAAATATAAATTAGTTCATATTCTGAGCTCCTCATTGGCATTAAAGGGCTCTTAAAATATTTGCTATTTTTATCCAATTGATCGCTTGATTATTTGTTGTACAAGTTACTTAAGTTCTTTGCACAATTCTATTGTTGGGCTATATTTGCGGGGAGGGGTAATAGTTGAACAACATTTGGGCTTGTTTGTTCACTGGTTGCACTACTCTGAGAGTTTAATATCAACCTCCTAAATTTCCTAATTTACTACATCATCCTTTGTAGGAAATGCTTTCAGTTTTTGTGTGTGTTTTTTTTCAGAGTTTTATGTAGCACGAACTTGACCCGAATCGGGCATCAGAGCGCTTTACATAGCACCAGTTGCATTACATGAGGACACATTCATTTTTGTTGGGCATGGGGAGATTAAGGGCCAGATGTATCAAGATACACTTTTGCGATTCTCAAATAGCGATTTTTAAGGAATGGCTATTTGAGAATTGCAAAATGGTATGTATGTAGAATTTCGCTATTTTTTTGTGATTTCTTAAAATTCCTTAATTGCGATTAGCAAATTGCTAATCGCAAGTAAGGAATAATTTCCCATTCATTTCTATGGGCCAGGAGGCCCATAGGAATGAATGTGAAATTATTCTCAATTTGCGATTCGCAATTTGCTAATCGCAAATTGAGAATAATTTCAAGGGTGCAAGGGTGTCCAAAGGACACCCTGTTGCACCCCTGAAATAAGCATGGGTGCACATGTGGTGCACATACATGCCCTAAGGGCATGTATGTGCATCACGTGACACTTTGAAAAATGCAAAAATGAGCATTTTTCAAGAAACTCGCAAATTATTACCAACTTGAAGTTGGTGGTAATTTGCGATTCCTGAGGGACAATTAGCAATTTTTTTTGCATCATACATTGCATTTAAGGAATCGCAAACTTTGCGATTCCTTACATGCAATCGCAAAATAAGGAATCGCAAATTTGCGATTCCTTATTTTGCACTGAAATTTGCTACATACATACCATTTTGCTCAAATGAGTTTGCAAACGCCGAACAAACCCATTTGAGCTTCATACATCTGGCCCTAAGTGATTTGCCCAGAATCAAATGATGTTTAGCGTCATTGCCAAGACTCGAACCCAGTTCCTCCAGGTCCGTAATGCTTTGATTCCTTAAAGATGGCTTTCATGTGTACCGCACTTTTGTCGTAAATATAGAATGTTAGCACTCTAGTTACATTTCTTCACCAGAGAGTTAACCGGTGGGCGGCTTGCTTGTGTTGGAAGCACATGTTTGACTCTGCATGTCCGAATGTTTTACTCATATGGACGAGGAAGTTATTTAAAACTATTTCTACTTTCTACACCACTAACCATAATTACTATGGAAAAAGAATGCCGTCATTGTGTTAATTTCTAAAGGCATTGCTTTATGTATCACATCTTTGATTCATGAAGATGGATTCTGGTGTGCCACTCATTTGTCATAAGTAAGACTGTTAGCGCTCTAGTTGTTCTTTAGAACACCTTAAGGGTTGCAGAAGAGCACTGTGTATCAGCTGACTGATGCTGCTGCTGGAAGTACATGTGTTACTTAGTATGTCACCTTGGTTTTTTAAATTTATTTATTTATGCTTTTTTATATAGCGCGGACTTTACCCGAAGGCGTCAGAGCGCTTCACAATAGGAACAGAAAATTACAAGTGAACAAATTACAAAAGCAGACGATAAGTTACGTGAGGTAAAAGTGACAATTTTGAGCAAATAAAATACATGAGGTAGCAAACAGTGCATTACAGGAGGAAAGAGTGACAAGTGTGCAGGTTACAAGAGAAAACAAAGTACAATTAGAGGTAATATACTGCAATATATGCTAGAGACTGAGGCACAAGAACAAACGTTACGTAGGCAATGGTGGCACTTGTGCAAGTATAAAAAGCAAACAAAATGTGAGAGGTAGCAAACAGTGTGTTACAAGAGAAAAGTGGCATGTTCATGTTACAAAAGAGTACCAAACACAGGTACAAGGATAATACTGCAATAAATAGCATACACTCCAACCACACGAACACACTGGGAAGGCACTTCCATAGTCATGGAGAATAGAGTTTTCAGTAATGGGAGGACTTCCTTCAGATAATAGAGAGGGCATGAGTTACTTTTGGAGGTGTCTTTGGAGGAGGAGAACTTTGAGGTCCGTTTTGAAGACCTGGGAGGAGGTGGTGGTCAGGAGCAGAGGCGGAAGTGAGTTCCAGATTCTCACCACGTTGCCTGAAAAGGATTGGGCCCGTTCTTTCCTTCTTGAAAGTGGGAGGTTCAAGCAGTACATTTTCCGCATTACGTGATGGTCTAGAGCCTACAGAGAGTTTCAGTTTATTCGCCAGGTAGCGAGGAGAGGAGGAGTGCAAGGCTTTGTGGGTGATACAGGCAGTCTTGTAGATAGCTCTAGCCTCGATGGAAAGCCAGCGGAGGGTGGATAACATCGATGTGATGTGGTCGCTTCTTTTGGCCCCATAAATGAAACGAGCTGCTGAATGGAGAACAGATCTAAGGGGGGACAATTGGGATTTGGGGAGGCCAGTAAGAAGAGAATTGCAGTAGTCCAGTCTGGAGAGGACCAGCGATTGCACCAGGGTTTTAAGGTCCTGCTCCAGGAAAAAGCGAAGGATTCCCCAAAGAAGGCGCGGTTGGTGTCGAGCAGACTTTGCAATGGAATTGATGTGGGAGATTAGATTGAGTTTTTTGTCGAGTATGACACCAAGGGATTTTGCGCTGTCGTCAATGATGGGTTTATTGTTAAGTAGATTCATCTGATCCATCCATGATTGAACAGGGGGAGGAGAGAGTGAGGAGCAGAGGAGGAGGAATTCAGTTTTGGAGGGATTCAGAATCAGTTGATGAGTTGACATCCAGTTTTGAATGGAGTCAAGAGTAGAGCTTAGGATGGAGAGATCGTGAGTGGAGGCAACCTTGAGGTAGATTTGAGTGTCGTCTGCATATAGATGATAGTGTATCCCGGATTTTCTTAGGGGATTTCCCATTGGTTCTAAATAGAGATTGAACAATGAGGGTGCAAGTATAGAGCCTTGAGGAACACCTTGACCTACCGCCACAGGAGATGAAAGACTGTTCGCTATTTTGATCATTTGGGGTCTATCTGAGAGGAAGGAGGCAAACCATTTAAGCACAGTGCCCTCCATGCCCATTCTCTGTTGAAGAGTGTTGATGAGGGTGTTGTGATTGACAGTGTCAAAGGCTGCAGAAAGGTCAAGGAGAATTAGAAGACAGGACCCCTCCGGAATCGAGTATCCGCAGCGCGTCATCAATCACTTGCAGCA
The DNA here is from genome assembly GCF_964263255.1 of Lissotriton vulgaris. Classification (NCBI taxonomy): domain Eukaryota; kingdom Metazoa; phylum Chordata; class Amphibia; order Caudata; family Salamandridae; genus Lissotriton; species Lissotriton vulgaris. Next base: position 1,925,257,479 of record NC_141694.1, read on the forward strand.
GGGCAGTTTCAGTGCTGCAGTTTTCGATGAAGCCGGACTGACAATTGTCAAGAAGATCATTGTCCTTGATATGACAAGAGATTTGTTTCGCTACACATCTTTCTGTGAAAGGGTAGATTAGTGATGGGGCGGAAGTTTTTGAGGTCATTCGCATCAGCAGTGGGTTTTTTAAGCAGAGGGGTGACCTGCCCAGTTTTGAAGGAGACAGGAAGGGAGCCTTGACAGAGGGAGAGGTTGACCAGAGTGGTCCAATACGAAAGGGAATGGGTATAGAAGTCAATGGCAATGGCACTGGGGATGGGGTCCAGAGAATGGTTGGAGGGCTTTGTTTCGAGGATGCACTTGAGGAGGGCATCTTCAGAGATGGGGTCGAAGTTCTGCCAAATGGCTGAGGATTTGCGCTCCTCTGGTGGTGTAGGATGAGCAACCTGATCCACAAGTGATTTCACTTTTTCATCGAAGAATATAGCGAAATCCGCTGCTTTCTTTGTAGAATCCTCCAACTTGGAGGTTGGGGGAGAGCAGTTAGGAATCTTGATGAGTTCAAATTGTTTTTTGGGTCTATTTTTGGCTGAGTCAAGAAGGGTTTTGAAGTGCGATGCTTTCCCAAGGAAGATGTGCTTGTGGTACTTGAATCTTGCTGAACGAAGCGTGGCCAAATTATCTGTGGAGGGCACTTGCCTCCATTGTTTCTCCAGGAATCTTAGCTGCTTCCTTTTTTCATGGAGGGATTTGTTGAACCAAGGTGCTGAGAGAGTGGGCCTTATCTTTTTGCTTTTGAGTGGAGCGACATTATTGATTTCCTCTGCCAGGACTGAGAGGCATTGGGAGGTGAGTTCGTCAACATCTAGGTTCGGGTCTAGCATAGGAAGTGATAACAAAGCTGATTCACAGAGGGGACCGACATCAATATTTTTCGCATCACGGAACCAGAAGGTAGCCCTCTTAGGTTGGCCAAGAGTTATAGAGTGTGATAGGTGAAGAGGGAATGGGATGAGCAGGTAGTCGGACCAGTCTACATGAATATCGGTAGTGATAGAGAGCGTGCCTGCTTTAGAAATAACAAGGTCCAGGATTGAGTCCTTAGAGTGTGTTGATTCTATGCAGAGTTGGATAAGATCGTTTGCAGAGAGGAAGGTGGCCAGCGAGTTCGCCGAAGAGTAATGCGGTACGCCCCAGTGGAGATTGAAGTCACCCACGAATGTCTGATTGTCACTTCGCGAGTATTGGTCGCTGATGAAGTCAGTGAGTTCCTCCATAAACGAAGGGCCACTACCAGGCAGGCAGTAAATGACATGGAATCTGAGAGGCGAGCGATAGTGCAATTGAAGCTCAAGAGAAAGGGATTCAAAGGTGCGGAAGGAGCTGATAGGAGAAGCCTTAAGTTGAAGGGAGTTTCTAAAGATGACTGCAACGCCTCCCCTAATGTTGTCAGTTCTGTCATTCCTAAATATAGAATAGCCTGTGGGTAATAGGAGATCAAACATAAAGTGAGAGATATCGTTGATCCAGGTCTCTGTGAGGAAGATCATGTCAATATTGTGATGGGTGATGGTATCGGAGATTTCAAGTTTGTGTTTTACTGCAGATCTGCAGTTGTGGAGCAGACAGCGCGGTGACGGGGGCACTTGGGCTCTGAAGGGTGATCGGGATATTGTACTTATGCGGGGGTGCTCGGGGGGATTTAGGTGGATGCCTGGTTCTGACAGAGGAGATTGTCGGAATATTGTAGATAGTAGGGTTACTAGGGGATGCAGGTTGAAGAAGGGTGGCGTTCAAGGGTTTGTGTGAGTTAACGAAGTTTGCGGACGACAGGTTGAGCTTGGCTGTATTGGGGTGAGTGGGCGAGGTGCATCTCGTGGGAAGTTGGGAAGGAGTAGAGGTGCATGGAAAGGTGGAAATCTTGGAGCTTAAAAGTGAAAAGGCAGCTACAAGCTGGGAGATGGAGGTGATAAGAGAGCCTAGCTTATTTTCCAGAGAAAGTAACGCAGAGCACGGAACGTTGGGTGGCTCGATGGAAACAGGAGGGGGTGGAATTGGTGGTAAAAGGCTGGGAGAGGTGGGGGGACAGGAGGTGAGTTGGGGTAGCGGGTTCAAGAGTGGGGAGAGGTGGAGGTTGAGAGCGGGAGTTGGTGAACTGGAGGTGAAGGGAGAGTTGTTTTTGTTGGCGTTGCACGAAGGAAAGGAATTAAGGACATATTTAGGGGGAGATGGGTGCGGAACAAGGTGGTGGGGTGGAAGGAGAGGGGAGGACTGTGTGGAGTCATGGGACTGTAGGAGGTTTGGGAAGAAAAGAGGCAAGGTGGTGTAGAGGTCCTGTCAGCTAGGAGAGGTGGCTGTGAGGGAACGGGCATCTGGTAGAGTGAGGGGGGTTGTGAGAAAGGGAAGTTGAGGAAAGGAAGTGGTTCTGCTGGGCCCGAGGGAGGGAAATGGAAAGGGTTACCAAGGGGGGAAAGGGAGTAGCACAGCATTGCTGGAGGAGTGGGAGGGAGAGAGAGATGCAGTGGGATTGTGGAAAAATCAGGATGAATACGAGGGGAGGAGGGGGTAGAAAAGAGGGGGGGAGGAAGGAATAAGGGGAGCGTAGGGAAGGTTAACTGGGGGAGAAAGTTGGAGGAGAGGTGGACTAAAAAGGGGGGTGACAGGAAGGAATATGGGAGAGGAGAAGAGATTGGAGTACCGGGATGGTGCAGAATAGACGAGGAGCGTATTAGCTAGAGGTAAGGCTGAAGTGATGCGGGGGCATACTGTGAGGGGGGAGGAATAGGAGAGGAGGTCATACGGGAGGGGGAGGGAAGAGGGCAATATTTTCGCAGGTCCTCTCAACAAAGAAGGTATTGTCTCGTTTATACTTTCCTACAAAGCTCTTACAGTTGCTATATTTACCACAATTTCAGAAATAAACAGAGATTATACTGTGGGGCGAATTACAATGTCAAACAAGTCACAATTCGAGAGTGCAGCCAATTGGAGTGTACAGGGTCAGGGGAGGAGAAAGGGAGTAATGGGTGGAGCTAGAAAGAGAGTCAGGGGAAAACCCGGTAGCAGAGGAGGGGAGTAAGGAAGGGAAGAGGTGGTCAAAGAGCGAGAGACAGGTGTCTTTGCCTTGGATCATGACAGTACCGTTGTTATAGAGTGAAATAGTGAGGTAACGCGCAAAGGAGGATATTTTTAGTTGTTTCCCATGAGGGATAGAGGAGGAGGAAGTGATGTTAAGGGAATTGTATAAGCTGGTGGACCAAGAGGGGGTGTCGTGAATGAAGAAAATTAAATCGTTTTTAAGGCTCCCAAAGCAACCATTGTCAAATTGATCAACAAAGAGGGAATCCGGGAAACGTTCAATAGTGTTATGATTTAATCGTTTTATTGCAGCTTTAGTCTGGTTGGGAGGATAACTGATTTTGTAGCAATTAATTCCAGCCTTAACTTGAGTGGTGGCCATGTTGGGAAAGTGAGGCGGAGGAGGGTGGGGGGGATATGAGAAGGGTGTTACTGGGAAATCGGTGGTGAGGAGAAGTAAAAGGGCATAATGGGGGCACATATTCCAGACGTTGGGTGAAGATATCAGAACTAATGTGCCGTCCGGGAAGTGAGGTGGGTATGTGTTGGGCTCTTCATCTAGGAATACATGATGCCACCTGGCACTAGATAATATTTACAAGGGAATTGTTTACAAGTGATAGGACGAACTTGACCACTTTCAGAACCTTCACAAAGCAAATATAGTTGAAGTAGAACAGAATACAAACGAACACCCAGAGACCACTGGTGAACAATGTATTTAACACCAGCCGGTTGTTGGACTTGGCCCGCAGGGCAGGTTCACCCCTAGACTTTTTGCCTTATTTGTGACCCTGTGCTAGTGATTTTTGGGTCTCTGCGCACTTTCCCCTGAGTCCCAGAGTGAAAGTGCGTGCGTGAAGTATGGCTGGCCTGCCCTCCCATAGGAATGCATGGGGAATGTGTGTGTCCCTAGTAGTTCCTGATGCGTGGGGAGTGCAGGCTCGAGTTTGGTATGCCTAAACTCGTGAGAGTGAATGCTGCAAGATGGTGTCTGCGGCATGTATGTGTCTAGTTGGGAAGTGCTACTTCTGGACATTGAGATATGTGTGCAGTGAGGGTGCTGGAGCGTGATTGGCTGGAGCTGGCTGGCATGCCAGGCTCCAGGAAGTCTGGATGGGTCTGCCCGGTGGTGAGTGGGAGATTAGCATGAGTGATGTGTGGGAGGAGTGTACCTGTGTCCTGGATGGGCTGGGTTTTCCCCACACAATGCTGGCTCCGCCCCCCTGTGGTGTGTCTAATGACCCTGGCCTCCCCAGTGAAAGGAATGGGTGGTTGGGCCATCAAGAGTGCTCCAGAACCAGCTGCGACTGGTTTTCCCCCCACCCTGCACATTTGTAACAAAGGATTTGTTGGTATAAGAAGGGGCTGTGTCCCCACTGAAATTGTTCTTCTTTTGGAATCCTGCCAGAGGGGGCTTGTGCCGCTGCTGGGGCCAGAAGGACCGCCACTTGGGGAGTCTCCCTGCCTGGAGACCCAGTGTGCTGGCTCTGGCCCAGCCTTGCCCCCCCTGCCTGCCTCCAGCCCTGCTGGAGCTCTGCCCTGTCCTCCAGTGCTGGGGAGCACTGAGGACTTCTTGCCTAGCGCTTGGGAGCGCTTTATTTCACTTATTGCGCTTATGAGCGCTGTAATTACAGAGGCCGGTGTCCACCCGGCACTGTCCGCCCCGAGCGAGTGCACACCTCGCTGACTGTGAATTTCTGCTGGGACCGGGCGCTGTTCCTTGCCGAGGATCGAGTGCCCACCTCGAGTAAGTTCTATGCCGAGATCGTCCTGAAGTTGCGAGTGCCACCTCGCTTCTTACTTTAATTGGAGCCGGTGCCCACCCGGCATTGCCCCGTGTCGTCCTCGCAGAGGAGAAGCCGAGGAGGAGAAGCCACCCGCGTCATCGCCCTGCCGCGCTGGGATTGGCCCAGCCGGCCGAGCCTCCGGCCGCGTCATCGGGAAGACCGGAGAAGCAGGAAGCAGCCTGCCGCGTCTTGCCTGGAGCTCCCGAGTGGAGAGGAGCCCCGCCCGCGGCCCAGCTGAGCAGCCGAGGCAGCCGGTGAGTGCGGGGGCGGGTTCTTTGTTGTGCTGCGGGCGGCCCCGTGGAGAGAGGGTCGCTCCGACAAGAGGGGCCAGTTCTTTGTTCGCGCCTATGATTGAGAGCCTGCGAGGCTCTAGGCGACCAGTATTTCCCGAGTCCCCCGAGAGGGACTCCAACGATTGTGGCCATTAGTGTGCTCAGAGCGGCCCCGGTTGGCAGCGGGCCGCTCCCACGATCTGGGGGGCATTGTCCCTTGCATCCCGAGTCCAGGGGGGACTCCAACCCGAGCCTAAGAGAGGCTCCGACGAGAGGAAGCATCTCCGCGTTTGTGGAGCCACGAGGTGCCCCGGGGGCACCAATTGATTAGAGCCCAGCGTGGCTCTTGGCAACATCATTGCTTTGGGTCCCCAGAGCGAGGGACCCCCCCAGCCCAGCGAGGCTGCACCTTTTTCTGTTGCTGGAGCCCTGAGAGGCTCAGCAGCCCCCTTACTGGTGAGAGAGCCTAAGAGAGGCTCACCAGTGCCACAGTGGTGGTTCTTTGAGCCCAGAGAGGCTCCAACTCTGTGCTAACTTTCCCTGCTCCAGTTGTCCAGCACTTAGTGGACAACTGCCACGTTTAGGCCCTGACATTGGGACACCGGGACAGTCACAGGTGGTGACTTGTGAGTATGGGGTAATGGTCATTGATTCTGCACCTCTGAATGTATTGCTTATGCGTCATGTGCCTTTACACCTCTGAATGTTGATACATCATGTGTTTTATCCTTGCACCCCTATAGGTATTGTGACATGTAGGTGGTTGTTTTCTCCCTAGTACAGGTGGTGCTAGAGAGGTCCTGTTACCAGTGACTACTGGTTGTATGCTCTACTGTTATATTTTTGTGCTACAGTAATTATTTCTAAAAGTGCTGATACCCTTGACAGTGGTCCAAGTGGCCCTGTCCTGTACAAATATCCCTTGTAAATTCCGCCCATGCCTGTTGGCACCGTGTAATAAGATGTGTGTTTTATCTGATGTATATTTTTATAATACAAAGGCTATTTTTACATAACCTTGTGTGGAGTGTTTCTTTGTGGTGGGCCTTGATTGTTGTTGCTGGGGTGCGTGCGCAAATACTTAACTCATATCGCCTCCAAGTTTAGCCTTGCTGCTCGCGCCACGTTACCTAGAGGGCGAGTAGGGGTTATCTTGGCGTGTAACTCCCTTGCTCTGACCTTAGGAATGGTGATCCCTGACTGACATCGACGCGAGTCTTGGCCAGCCAGGATCCCGTTTCTAACCTTGGCGGCAAGCGGTGAGGATGAGAATTTGTGTTTGCGTTGTACCACAGTAGCAACTGGCCACTACAAAGCTCTGCATTTTAGATGACCACATTTTTGGGGATTATTGTGTTTTGGTGAAGTTCCATTATTGCTTCTCCTGAAGAGTGTCATTTGATAATTGTGTTCAGTACATTTGTCCCCCGCCCTGCTTCCAGAGTTTGGTACCTGTGTCACATGTGGTCAGGTTGAGAAGTCAGGGGTGGTAGAAACTGCCTTACCGATCCGAGGGGAGGGTGTGTGTGGATGAATGGTGTGTTTTCCTGGACGCATGAGTGAGTTCTTTTCTAAGGAGAGTGGAAGTTTTGGAATTGTGTACTTTTACTTCAGATCGCTAGTTCCCTTGTGTTGCACGTGTCTGTGAGCATCCTGTCAAGATGGAATCTCTGTTTAACCTGTGTGGCCTGTCTAAGTACAGTGTGCATGAGTTGGTACGGTTATGTAAGGAGAGAGACATCCCAGTGAGTGAGTCAGACACCCAGTCCAAGCTTAGGGATAACATGATCCTGTGGCAGAAGAGTGACTGGGAGCGTGAGCACAGTGAGAGGGAGAGGGCCCGGACCGCACACCATGAGGGTGGTGGGTCTGAGGGGAACCCTGTAGAGTCTGTTGTGGAGAGTGAGTTTGACAGTGGATGGGCGCCAGCAGAGAGCGAGTACCCCCTAGATAGGGAGTCCCTTGCTGGGTCCCGTGTCAGATGTAGCACCCCATCCCTTTCCCTGTCCCCAGAGGAGTGGATGGATAGGAGAGAAGAGAGGGAGCACCAGCTGGCCATGGAGAAGCTCAGGTTAGAGTATGCCTGGAAGATGGCGCAGCTGGGTGTGAATGAGCGGACTGCAGAGGCTGAGAGGGCCTTGGCCAGGGAGAAGTTGGCCCTAGAGTGTAGGTTATCCCCTGACCGCAGTCATGATTTTCTGGATCCCCCAGGGAGGGTGGAGTCCAGTGGTGGCAGCTTTTTAAGTGTTGGTGTTGACAGTCCCACTCCCAGTTCCCAGAGTATGGTTCCTGTTTCTCCAGAGGAGGAGAATAGGTTGAGGTTTAGGAACCTTAGGAAACCGTCTCACCAGTCTTGGGTAGACTTTGAGGATGACTGTTGTGGAGCCCTGTGTGATTGGGTACGGGAGCCCACGAAATGTGATTGGGACATATTGTTCGATATGTTTCTCAGAGAGCAGTTGCTCAGTTGTTGTTCTCCAGGTTTGCGCACACACCTGTTGGGGTGTGGATTGTCTGAACCATGTGAGCTTGCAGTGGAAGCAGACCGCTGGGAGAGGACCAGAGGTTCTGTAGAGTCATTGGTGAGTGAGTCCAACAGTAGTGGTACAGGGAGCTTCCAGCCCAGCGTGGTGGAAGAGGCTCAGTGTAGCCCAGCTAGGTCCCAGTATAGTGAGAAGGGTGAAGGGGCTGACTGCCTGGCTCAGTGGAGCAGGAGTCAGGGGGTGGCTGAGAGCACCCAGAGGCCCGAAGCCCTGTCTCAGAACTTGGGTGGTTTCTTGAGGGAACACCAGGTTGGGGACCTAGGCTGTCCTGTGAGTACACTTGAGGAGGATCTCCTAGTGTCTAGGGAACCTGGAGTGTCTGTAACCAGAACTCCAGGGGTTCCAGTGTCCGGCAGTGTCGCTCCAGTTGGGAGGGCACAGAAGTCCGAAGCGAGGAGTGATTGGGGGACGAGTTTCCCAGTGGATGCACCAGTGGACCAGAGACTAGCCAGTTGGGCTAGGTCTTGGGTGGACCCGGGTGGCGCCACTTCTGGTCTGGGGGATCTTTGCGCCCTGTCAGGTGGACAGGAGGCGGGAGATCTGCGCCAGACAGACCGTCACACGACACATGGGTCATGTGTCAGCCTCAGGGGGATTGCGTGTGAGTCCCCAGAAGTCCTGGAGTGCCAGGCAATTATTCCACCAAAGGTTTTAGACCAAAGGTTGGGAGGCCAGGTGCAGGTTCGGCCTGACCTGAAGGGTAGGACGACTGTAAGCAGTGTCCTGACCGGTTCTTCCAGGGGAACTTCTCCAGTTGGGAGAGGGCAGACCTCTGGAAGGGGGTGCAGAGGGTGGGAAAGCCCACCTCTGACCCCGGTGCAACCTGAGGGGTTAAACCCTAGGTTGGAATGGCGTTCGGGGTGTCCCCCTCGCAGGAGGAGGAGGAACCCTGGAAGAAGAGGTAAGGGGAGGAAAGCCTTCTCTGAGACTCCTGGTCCGCCTGAGGTTGTAGACCAAAGGCTGGTGAACCAGTGGCAGTCTAGTCCTGTCTTGCAGACAGGGAGAGTGGAGAATGGACACTATGTGCCAGGGGTTACGACCCCCCGCTCTGCGAATTGGCAAGGACCGGTGGCACCTGGGTGGCCCAGGGCCTGGTCCGGGCCGCGGACAGCTGAGGAGTACCAGTGGGGTAGCCCAGTTGGTCCTTACCGTAGCTTTAGAAGGAACCCTAGGGGTTCACCGTGGCATAGAACAGGAGAGTGTCCCGGCAGTGGCGGGCCTGCGTCCGTGTTCTATCGCCCCAAGCAGGGAAGTCCATCACGGTGGTGATTGTTCTCCCCTGCGTTTTGGCTGGAAGGGGGTTGTGTTGGACTTGGCCCGCAGGGCAGGTTCACCCCTAGACTTTTTGCCTTATTTGTGACCCTGTGCTAGTGATTTTTGGGTCTCTGCGCACTTTCCCCTGAGTCCCAGAGTGAAAGTGCGTGCGTGAAGTATGGCTGGCCTGCCCTCCCATAGGAATGCATGGGGAATGTGTGTGTCCCTAGTAGTTCCTGATGCGTGGGGAGTGCAGGCTCGAGTTTGGTATGCCTAAACTCGTGAGAGTGAATGGTGCAAGATGGTGTCTGCGGCATGTATGTGTCTAGTTGGGAAGTGCTACTTCTGGACATTGAGATATGTGTGCAGTGAGGGTGCTGGAGCGTGATTGGCTGGAGCTGGCTGGCATGCCAGGCTCCAGGAAGTCTGGATGGGTCTGCCCGGTGGTGAGTGGGAGATTAGCATGAGTGATGTGTGGGAGGAGTGTACCTGTGTCCTGGATGGGCTGGGTTTTCCCCACACAATGCTGGCTCCGCCCCCCTGTGGTGTGTCTAATGACCCTGGCCTCCCCAGTGAAAGGAATGGGTGGTTGGGCCATCAAGAGTGCTCCAGAACCAGCTGCGACTGGTTTTCCCCCCACCCTGCACATTTGTAACAAAGGATTTGTTGGTATAAGAAGGGGCTGTGTCCCCACTGAAATTGTTCTTCTTTTGGAATCCTGCCAGAGGGGGCTTGTGCCGCTGCTGGGGCCAGAAGGACCGCCACTTGGGGAGTCTCCCTGCCTGGAGACCCAGTGTGCTGGCTCTGGCCCAGCCTTGCCCCCCCTGCCTGCCTCCAGCCCTGCTGGAGCTCTGCCCTGTCCTCCAGTGCTGGGGAGCACTGAGGACTTCTTGCCTAGCGCTTGGGAGCGCTTTATTTCACTTATTGCGCTTATGAGCGCTGTAATTACAGAGGCCGGTGTCCACCCGGCACTGTCCGCCCCGAGCGAGTGCACACCTCGCTGACTGTGAATTGCTGCTGGGACCGGGCGCTGTTCCTTGCCGAGGATCGAGTGCCCACCTCGAGTAAGTTCTATGCCGAGATCGTCCTGAAGTTGCGAGTGCCACCTCGCTTCTTACTTTAATTGGAGCCGGTGCCCACCCGGCATTGCCCCGTGTCGTCCTCGCAGAGGAGAAGCCGAGGAGGAGAAGCCACCCGCGTCATCGCCCTGCCGCGCTGGGATTGGCCCAGCCGGCCGAGCCTCCGGCCGCGTCATCGGGAAGACCGGAGAAGCAGGAAGCAGCCTGCCGCGTCTTGCCTGGAGCTCCCGAGTGGAGAGGAGCCCCGCCCGCGGCCCAGCTGAGCAGCCGAGGCAGCCGGTGAGTGCGGGGGCGGGTTCTTTGTTGTGCTGCGGGCGGCCCCGTGGAGAGAGGGTCGCTCCGACAAGAGGGGCCAGTTCTTTGTTCGCGCCTAGGATTGAGAGCCTGCGAGGCTCTAGGCGACCAGTATTTCCCGAGTCCCCCGAGAGGGACTCCAACGATTGTGGCCATTAGTGTGCTCAGAGCGGCCCCGGTTGGCAGCGGGCCGCTCCCACGATCTGGGGGGCATTGTCCCTTGCATCCCGAGTCCAGGGGGGACTCCAACCCGAGCCTAAGAGAGGCTCCGACGAGAGGAAGCATCTCCGCGTTTGTGGAGCCACGACGTGCCCCGGGGGCACCAATTGATTAGAGCCCAGCGTGGCTCTTGGCAACATCATTGCTTTGGGTCCCCAGAGCGAGGGACCCCCCCAGCCCAGCGAGGCTGCACCTTTTTCTGTTGCTGGAGCCCTGAGAGGCTCAGCAGCCCCCTTACTGGTGAGAGAGCCTAAGAGAGGCTCACCAGTGCCACAGTGGTGGTTCTTTGAGCCCAGAGAGGCTCCAACTCTGTGCTAACTTTCCCTGCTCCAGTTGTCCAGCACTTAGTGGACAACTGCCACGTTTAGGCCCTGACATTGGGACACCGGGACAGTCACAGGTGGTGACTTGTGAGTATGGGGTAATGGTCATTGATTCTGCACCTCTGAATGTATTGCTTATGCGTCATGTGCCTTTACACCTCTGAATGTTGATACATCATGTGTTTTATCCTTGCACCCCTATAGGTATTGTGACATGTAGGTGGTTGTTTTCTCCCTAGTACAGGTGGTGCTAGAGAGGTCCTGTTACCAGTGACTACTGGTTGTATGCTCTACTGTTATATTTTTGTGCTACAGTAATTATTTCTAAAAGTGCTGATACCCTTGACAGTGGTCCAAGTGGCCCTGTCCTGTACAAATATCCCTTGTAAATTCCGCCCATGCCTGTTGGCACCGTGTAATAAGATGTGTGTTTTATCTGATGTATATTTTTATAATACAAAGGCTATTTTTACATAACCTTGTGTGGAGTGTTTCTTTGTGGTGGGCCTTGATTGTTGTTGCTGGGGTGCGTGCGCAAATACTTAACTTACATCGCCTCCAAGTTTAGCCTTGACTGCTTGCGCCACGTTACCTAGAGGGCGAGTGGGGGTTGCCTTGGTGTGTGACTCCCTTGCCCTGACACTTAGAACTGGCGATCCCTGACTGACCTCGACGCGAGTCTTGGCCGGCCAGGGTCCCGGGTCTAACATTTAACAGAACCACATTCGGCACCAACTGCATTATACGTCCATGATATCAACAGACTACTATTGGACCCTACGCTCCTGAGAATCACTAACATTAAGGGCAAAGAGCATAGGGTGAAGCAAAATCTGACTAGCAAAATCTAAATATGCACAACAACCTCGTCATCTCAGGACCACCTGTAGAGGTACTCAGAACAGTTTGCGGAAATCATATTACATGAAAAACATTTCCTGGCACCACATATACGTACAAGGGCCTGGTGCCCTACAAACCTCACAGTCTCCCTAGCCAACTAGCCCTGAATCCATTGTGTCAATAGTGCTGACAATGCAGCGGGAGTCCTAACTCAATCAGAACTGTCCCCACGGATAAAGTTGCCTAAATGGTGCAGCTGGCACTACTTGCTGCATAGCTGTAAAAGGCCTAAACGGTGCAGCTGGCACTACTTGCTGCATAGCTGTAAAAGGCCTAAACGGTGCAGCTGGCACTACTTGTTGCATAGCTGTAAAAGGCCTAAACGGTGCAGCTGGCACTACTTGCTGCATAGCTGTAAAAGGCCTAAACGGTGCAGCTGGCACTACTTGCTGCATAGCTGTAAAAGGCCTAAACGGTGCAGCTGGCACTACTTGCTGCGTAGTTGTAAAAGGCCTAAACGATGCAACTGGCACTACTTGCTGCGCAGCTGTAAAAGGCCTAAACGGTGCAGCTGGCACTACTTGCTGCACAGCTGTAAAAGGCCTAAACGGTGCAGCTGGCACTACTTGCTGCACAGCTGTTAATGGCGTAAACGGTGCAGCTGGCACTACTTGCTGCGCAGCTGTAACTTAAGTATTTCATGAGCGCCTCTTCCAATGGTTTGGGCAAGGCACATGGCTTGAGAAGATGGTGTGAACTTACAAGAAATATGCTCTCATTTTAGCTTCTGGAGCACTCCCATACACTGGATGAGAAAAGAATGAGAGAAAAGTTTGTTCTCTCAAACATGATTCATAAAATCCCAAAAGAAATTCAGCAGGGAGGGAGGGGCTGACTAGGAAGAGGGAGGGGGGACATGCACAGCGAGGGAGGGGCTGACTAAGAAAAGGGAGGAGGACAAACACAGCCAGGGAGGGGCTGACTATGAGGAGGGAGGGGGACACACAGCGAAGGAGGGGCTGACTATGGAGAGGGAGGGGGACATGCACAGCGATGGAGGGGCTGACTATGGAGAGGGAGGGGGACGGACACAGCCAGGGAGGAGCTGAGTATGAGGAGGGAGGGGGACACACAGCGAGGGAGGGGCTGACTATGAAGAGGGAGGGGGGACATGCACAGCGAGGGAGGGGCTGACCATGAAGAGGGAGGGGGACAGACACAGCCAGGGAGGGGCTGACTATGAGGAGGGAGGGGGACACACAGCGAGGGAGGGGCTGGCTATGAAGAGGGAGGGGGGACATGCACAGCGAGGGAGGGGCTGACCATGAAGAGGGAGGGGGACAGACACAGCCAGGGAGGGGCTGACTATGAGGAGGGAGGGGGACACACAGCGAGGGAGGGGCTGACTATGGAGAGGGAGGGGGACATGCACAGCGAGGGAGGGGCTGACTATGAAGAGGGAGGGGGACAGACACAGCCAGGGAGGGGCTGACTATGAGGAGGGAGGGGGACACACAGCGAGGGAGGGGCTGACTATGAAGAGGGAGGGGGGACATGCACAGCGAGGGAGGGGCTGACTATGAAGAGGGAGGGGGACAGACACAGCCAGGGAGGGGCTGACTATGAGGGGGGAGGGGGACACACAGCGAGGGAGGGGCTGACTATGAAGAGGGAGGGGGGACATGCACAGCCAGGGAGGGGATGACTATGAAGAGGGAGGGGGACAGACACAGCCAGGGAGGGCCTGACTATGAGGAGGGAGGGGGACACACAGCGAGGGAGGGGCTGACTATGGAGAGGGAGGGGGGACAGACACAGCCAGGGAGGGGCTGACAATAAGGAGGGAGGGGGACACACGGTGAGGGAGGGGCTGACTATGGAGAGGGAGGGGGACATGCACAGTGAGGGAGGGCCAGACTATGAAGAGGGAGGGGGACAGACACAGCCAGGGAGGGGCTGACTATGAGGAGGGAGGGGGACACACAGCGAGAAAGGGGCTGACTATGGAGAGGGAGGTGGGGACAGACACAATGAGGGGGGGCTGACTATGAAGAGGGAGGGGGACAGACACAGCCAGGGAGGGGCTGACTATGGAGAGGGAGGGGGGACAGACACAGTGAGGGAGGGGCTGACTTTGGAGAGGGATGGGGACATGCCCAGCGAGAGAGGGGCTGACTATGGAGAGGGAGGGGGACAGACACAGCAAGGGAGGGGCTGACTATGAAGAGGGAGGAGAGACAGACACAGCCAGGGAAGGGCTGACTATGGAGCGGGAGGGGGACAGACACAGCCAGGGAGGGGCTGAGTATGGAGAGTTAGGGGGACAGAGACAGCAAGGGAGGGGCTGACTATGGAGAGGGAGGGGGACAGACACGGTGAGGGAGGGGCTGACTATGGAGAGGGAGGGGGGACAGACACAGCGAGGGAGGGGCTGAGTATGGTGAGGGAGGGGGGCAGACACAGCCAGGGAGGGGCTGACCATGAAGAGGGCGAGGGACAGACACAGCGAGGGAGGGGCTGACTTTGGAGAGGGAAGGGGACAGACACAGCCAGGGAGGGGCTGACTTTAGAGAGGGAGGGGGACATGCACTGTGGGGGAGGGGATGACTGGAGAGGGAGGGGGACAGACACAGCCAGGGAGGGGCTGACTATGGAGAGGGAGGGGACATGCACAGTGAGGGAGGTGCTGACTATGGATAGGGAGAGGGGACATGCACAGCGAGGGAAGGGCTGACTATGGAGAGGGAGGGGGACAGACACAGCCCTGGAGGGGCTGACTATGGATAGGGAGGGGGGACATGAACAGCTAGGGAGGGGCTGAGTATGGAGAGGGAGTGGGACAGACACAGCGAGGGAGGGGCTGAGTATGGAGAGTTAGGGGGACAGACACAGCAAGGAAGGGGCTGATTACGGAGAGGGAGAGGGAAAGACACAGCCAGGGAGGGGCTGACCATGGAGAGGGAGGGAGACAGACACAGCCAGGGAGGGGCTGACTTTGGAGAGGGAGGGGGACATGCACTGTGGGGGAGGGGATGACTGTGGAGAGGGAGGGGGGCATGCACAACGAGGGAGGGGTTGACCATGGAGAGGGAGGGGACATACACAGTGAGGGAGGTGCTGACTATGGAGAGGGAGGGAGACAGACACAGCAAGGGAGGGGCTGACTATGGAGAGGGAGACAGACAGACACAGCCAGGGAGGGGCTGCCTATGGAGAGGGAGGGAGGACAGGCACAGTGAGGGAGGGGCTGACTATGGAGAGGGAGGGGGACATGCACAGCCAAGGAGGGGCTGGCTATGGAGAGGGAGGGGACCGATACAGCAAGGGAGGGGCTAAATATGGAGAGGGAGGGGGACATGCACAGCGAGGGAGGGGCTGACTATGGATAGGGAGGGGGACATACTGTGGTGGAGGGGCTGAATATGGAGAGGGAGGGGGACAGACACAGCGAGGGAGGGGCTGACTTTGGAGAGGGAGGGGGACAGACACAGCGAGGGAGGGGCTAATTATGGAGAGGGAGGGGGGACATGCTCTGCGAGGGAGGGGCTGACTGTGGAGAGGGAGGGGGAACACACAGCGAGGGAGGGCTGAGTATGGAGAGGGAGGTGGAGATGCACAGCCAGGGAGGGGCTGAGTATCGAGAGGGAGGGGGACAGACACAGCGAGGGAGGGGCTGAGTATGGATAGGGAGGGGGGACAGACACAGCCAGGGAGGGGCTGACTATGGAGAGGGAGGGGGCACATGCACAGTAAGGGAAGGGCTGACTGTGGAGGGGGAGGGGGACGTACACTGCCAGGGAGGGGCTGACTATGGAGAGGGAGGGGGCATGCACAGTGAGGGAGGGGCTGACTGTGGAGAGGGAGGGGGGACAGACACAGCCAGGGAGGGGCTGACTCTAGAGAGGTAGGGAAACATGAACAGCCAGGGAGGGGCTGACTATGGAGAGGGAAGGGGGACAGACACAACGAGGGAGGGGCTGACTATGGAGAGGTAGGGGGACATGCACAGCCAGGGAGGGGCAGACTATGGAGAGGGAAGGGGGACAGACACAGCGAGGGAGAGGCTGACTATAGACAGGGAGGGGGGACAGACATAGCGAGGGAAGGGCTGACTATGAAGAGGGAGGGGAACATGCACAGCCAGGGAGGGGCTGACAATGGAGAGGGAGGGGGGACATGCACAGCGAGAGAGGGGCTGACTATGGAGAAGGAGGGGGACATGCACAGCCAGGGAGGGGCTGACTATGGAGAGGGAGGGGGACATGGACTGTGAGGGAGGGGCTGACTATGAAGAGGGAGGGGGGACATGAATAGCTAGGGAGGGGCTGACTGTGGAGAGGGAGGGGGGCAGACACAGCAAGGGAGGGGCTGAGTATGAAGAGGGAGGGGGAACATGAACAGCTATGGAGGGGCTGACTATGGAGCGGGAGGGGGACAGACACAGCCAGGGAGGGGCTGAGTATGGAGAGTTAGGGGGACAGAGACAGCAAGGGAGGGGCTGACTATGGAGAGGGAGGGGGACAGACACGGTGAGGGAGGGGCTGACTATGGAGAGGGAGGGGGGACAGACACAGCGAGGGAGGGGCTGAGTATGGTGAGGGAGGGGGGCAGACACAGCCAGGGAGGGGCTGACCATGAAGAGGGCGAGGGACAGACACAGCGAGGGAGGGGCTGACTTTGGAGAGGGAAGGGGACAGACACAGCCAGGGAGGGGCTGACTTTAGAGAGGGAGGGGGACATGCACTGTGGGGGAGGGGATGACTGGAGAGGGAGGGGGACAGACACAGCCAGGGAGGGGCTGACTATGGAGAGGGAGGGGACATGCACAGTGAGGGAGGTGCTGACTATGGATAGGGAGAGGGGACATGCACAGCGAGGGAAGGGCTGACTATGGAGAGGGAGGGGGACAGACACAGCCCTGGAGGGGCTGACTATGGATAGGGAGGGGGGACATGAACAGCTAGGGAGGGGCTGAGTATGGAGAGGGAGTGGGACAGACACAGCGAGGGAGGGGCTGAGTATGGAGAGTTAGGGGGACAGACACAGCAAGGGAGGGGCTGATTACGGAGAGGGAGAGGGAAAGACACAGCCAGGGAGGGGCTGACCATGGAGAGGGAGGGAGACAGACACAGCCAGGGAGGGGCTGACTTTGGAGAGGGAGGGGGACATGCACTGTGGGGGAGGGGATGACTGTGGAGAGGGAGGGGGGCATGCACAACGAGGGAGGGGTTGACCATGGAGAGGGAGGGGACATACACAGTGAGGGAGGTGCTGACTATGGAGAGGGAGGGAGACAGACACAGCAAGGGAGGGGCTGACTATGGAGAGGGAGACAGACAGACACAGCCAGGGAGGGGCTGCCTATGGAGAGGGAGGGAGGACAGGCACAGTGAGGGAGGGGCTGACTATGGAGAGGGAGGGGGACATGCACAGCCAAGGAGGGGCTGGCTATGGAGAGGGAGGGGACCGATACAGCAAGGGAGGGGCTAAATATGGAGAGGGAGGGGGACATGCACAGCGAGGGAGGGGCTGACTATGGATAGGGAGGGGGACATACTGTGGTGGAGGGGCTGAATATGGAGAGGGAGGGGGACAGACACAGCGAGGGAGGGGCTGACTTTGGAGAGGGAGGGGGACAGACACAGCGAGGGAGGGGCTAATTATGGAGAGGGAGGGGGGACATGCTCTGCGAGGGAGGGGCTGACTGTGGAGAGGGAGGGGGAACACACAGCGAGGGAGGGCTGAGTATGGAGAGGGAGGTGGAGATGCACAGCCAGGGAGGGGCTGAGTATCGAGAGGGAGGGGGACAGACACAGCGAGGGAGGGGCTGAGTATGGATAGGGAGGGGGGACAGACACAGCCAGGGAGGGGCTGACTATGGAGAGGGAGGGGGCACATGCACAGTAAGGGAAGGGCTGACTGTGGAGGGGGAGGGGGACGTACACTGCCAGGGAGGGGCTGACTATGGAGAGGGAGGGGGCATGCACAGTGAGGGAGGGGCTGACTGTGGAGAGGGAGGGGGGACAGACACAGCCAGGGAGGGGCTGACTCTAGAGAGGTAGGGAAACATGAACAGCCAGGGAGGGGCTGACTATGGAGAGGGAAGGGGGACAGACACAACGAGGGAGGGGCTGACTATGGAGAGGTAGGGGGACATGCACAGCCAGGGAGGGGCAGACTATGGAGAGGGAAGGGGGACAGACACAGCGAGGGAGAGGCTGACTATAGACAGGGAGGGGGGACAGACATAGCGAGGGAAGGGCTGACTATGAAGAGGGAGGGGAACATGCACAGCCAGGGAGGGGCTGACAATGGAGAGGGAGGGGGGACATGCACAGCGAGAGAGGGGCTGACTATGGAGAGGGAGGGGGACATGCACAGCCAGGGAGGGGCTGACTATGGAGAGGGAGGGGAACATGGACTGTGAGGGAGGGGCTGACTATGAAGAGGGAGGGGGGACATGAATAGCTAGGGAGGGGCTGACTGTGGAGAGGGAGGGGGGCAGACACAGCAAGGGAGGGGCTGAGTATGAAGAGGGAGGGGGAACATGAACAGCTATGGAGGGGCTGACTATGGAGAGGGAGGGGGCACACACAGTGAGGGAGTGGCTGATTATAGAAAGGGAGGGGGACATGCAGAGCGAGGGAGGGGCTGACTATGGAGAGGGAAGGGGACATGCACAGCGAGGGAGGGGCTGACTATGGAGAGGGAGAGGGACATGCACAGCCACGGAGGGGCTGACTATGGAGAGGGAGGGGGACATGCACAGCCAGGGAGGGGCTGACTATGGAGAGGGAGGGGGGTCATGCACAGCGAGGGAGGGGCTGAGTATGGAGAGGGAGGGTGAGATGCACAGCAAGGGTGGGGCTGACTATGAAAAGGGAGGGGGACAGACACAGCAAGGGAGGGGCTGACTATGGAGAGGGAGGGTACATGCACAGCGAGGCAGGGACTGACTATAGAGAGGGAGGGGGACATGCACAACGAGGGAGGGGCTGACTATTCAGAGGGAGGGGGGACAGACACAGCGAGGGAGGGGCTGACCATGGAGAGGGAGGGGGGACAGACACAGCCAGGGAGGGGCTGACTATGGAGAGTGAGGGGGACATGAACAGCCAGGGAGGGGCTGACTATGAAGAGGGAGGGGGACAGACACAGCCAGGGATGAGCTGACTATGGAGAGGGAGGGGGGACAGAGCCATTGAGGGTGGGGCTGACTAAGGAGAGGGAGAGGGGACAGACACAGTGACGGAGGGGCTGACTATGGAGAGGGAGGGGGGACATGAACAGCCATGGAGTGGCTGACTATGGTGGGTGAGGGGACAGACACAGCAAGGGAGGGGCTGACTATAGAGAGGGAGGGAGACATGCACAGCCAGGGACGGGCTGACTTTGGAGAGGGAAGGGAACATGCACTGTGGGGGAGGGGCTGACTATGAAGAGGGAGGGGGGACATGAACAGCTAGGGAGGGGTTGACTATGGAGAGGGAGGGGGACAGACACAGCAAGGGAGGGGTTGAGTTTGAAGAGGGAGGGGGAACAGACACAGTGAGGGACGGGTTGACTATGGAGAGGGAGGGGGCACACACAGTGAGGGAGGGGCTGAGTATGGTGAGTTAGGGGGACAGACACAGCAAGGGAGGGGCTGCCTATAGATAGGGAGGTGGGACGTGAACAGCTAGGGAGGGGCTGACTATGGAGAGGGAGAGGGACAGACACAGCAAGGGAGGGGCTGACTATGGAGAGGGAGGGGGGACAGACACAGAAAGGGAGTGGCTGAGTATGGAGAGCTAGGGGGACAGACACAGAAAGGGAGGGGCTGACTAAGGAGAGGGAGAGGGACAGACACAGCCAGGGAGGGGCTGACTATGGAGAGGGAGGGGGACAGACACAGTAAGGGAGGGGCTGACTATGGGGAGGGAGGGGGGACAGACACAGCGAGGGAGGGGCTGAGTATGGAGAGGGAGGGGGACAGACACAGCGAGGGAGGGGCTGACCATGGAGAGGGCGAGGGACAGACACAGCGAGGAAGGGGATGACTGTGAAGAGGGAGGGGGACAGACACAGCCAGGGAGGGGCTGACTATGGAGAAGGAGGGGACATGCACAGTGAGGGAGGTGCTGACTATGGATAGGGAGAGGGGACATGCACAGCGGGGGAGGGGCTGACTATGGAGAGGGAGGGGGACAGACACAGCCAGGGAGGGGCTGACTATGGATAGGGAGGGGGGACATGAACAGCTGGGGAGGGGCTGACTATGGAGAGGGAGGGGGACAGACACAGCGAGGGAGGGGCTGAGTATGGAGAGTTAGGGGGACAGACACAGCAAGGGAGGGGCTGATTACGGAGAGGGACAGACACAGCCAGGGAGGGGCTGACCATGGAGAGGGAGGGGGACAGACACAGCCAGGGAGGGGCTGACTTCGGAGAGGGAGGGGGACATGCGCTGTGGGGGAGGGGATGACTGTGGCGAGGGAGGGGGGACATGCACAGCGGGGGAGGGGCTGACTATGGAGAGGGAGGGGGACAGACACAGCCAGGGAGGGGCTGACTATGGATAGGGAGGGGGGACATGAACAGCCAGGGAGGGGCTGACTATGGAGAGGGAGGGGGACATGCACAGCGAGGGAGGGGCTAACTATGGAGAGGGAGGGGGGACATGCCCAGCGAGGGAGGGGCTGAGTATAGAGAGCGAGGGGGACATGCACAGCGAGGGAGGGGCTGACTATGGAGAGGGAGGGGGACATGCAGAGCGAGGGAGGGGCTGACTATGGGGAGTGAGGGGGACACAGAGCGAGGGAGGGGCTGACTATTGAGAGGGAGGGGGGACACACAGTGAGGGAGGGGCTGACTATAGAGAAGGAGGGGGACAGACACAGTGAGGAAGGGGTTGACTATAGAGAAGGAGGGAGACAGACACAGCGAGGGAGGGGCTGACTATAGAGAGGGAGGGGGGACACACAGTGAGGGAGGGGCTGGCTATAGAGAAGGAGGGGGACAGACACAGTGAGGGAGGGGCTGACTATAGAGAAGGAGGGGGACAGACACAGCGAGGGAGGGGCTGACTATTGAGAGGGAGGGGGCACACACAGTGAGGGAGGGGCTGAGTATGGTGAGTTAGGGGGACAGACACAGCAAGGGAGGGGCTGCCTATAGATAGGGAGGTGGGACGTGAACAGCTAGGGAGGGGCTGACTATGGAGAGGGAGAGGGACAGACACAGCAAGGGAGGGGCTGACTATGGAGAGGGAGGGGGGACAGACACAGAAATGGAGTGGCTGAGTATGGAGAGCTAGGGGGACAGACACAGAAAGGGAGGGGCTGACTAAGGAGAGGGAGAGGGACAGACACAGCCAGGGAGGGGCTGACTATGGAGAGGGAGGGGGACAGACACAGTAAGGGAGGGGCTGACTATGGGGAGGGAGGGGGGACAGACACAGCGAGGGAGGGGCTGAGTATGGAGAGGGAGGGGGACAGACACAGCGAGGGAGGGGCTGACCATGGAGAGGGCGAGGGACAGACACAGCGAGGAAGGGGATGACTGTGAAGAGGGAGGGGGACAGACACAGCCAGGGAGGGGCTGACTATGGAGAGGGAGGGGACATGCACAGTGAGGGAGGTGCTGACTATGGATAGGGAGAGGGGACATGCACAGCGGGGGAGGGGCTGACTATGGAGAGGGAGGGGGACAGACACAGCCAGGGAGGGGCTGACTATGGATAGGGAGGGGGGACATGAACAGCTGGGGAGGGGCTGACTATGGAGAGGGAGGGGGACAGACACAGCGAGGGAGGGGCTGAGTATGGAGAGTTAGGGGGACAGACACAGCAAGGGAGGGGCTGATTACGGAGAGGGAGAGGGACAGACACAGCCAGGGAGGGGCTGACCATGGAGAGGGAGGGGGACAGACACAGCCAGGGAGGGGCTGACTTCGGAGAGGGAGGGGGACATGCGCTGTGGGGGAGGGGATGACTGTGGCGAGGGAGGGAGGACATGCACAGCGGGGGAGGGGCTGACTATGGAGAGGGAGGGGGACAGACACAGCCAAGGAGGGGCTGACTATGGATAGGGAGGGGGGACATGAACAGCTGGGGAGGGGCTGACTATGGAGAGGGAGGGGGACAGACACAGCGAGGGAGGGGCTGAGTATGGAGAGTTAGGGGGACAGACACAGCAAGGGAGGGGCTGATTACGGAGAGGGAGAGGGACAGACACAGCCAGGGATGGGCTGACCATGGAGAGGGAGGGGGACAGACACAGCCAGGGAGGGGCTGACTTCGGAGAGGGAGGGGGACATGCGCTGTGGGGGAGGGGATGACTGTGGCGAGGGAGGGGGACATGCACATTGAGGGAGGGGTTGACCATGGAGAGGCAGGGGACATGCACAGTGAGGGAGGTGCTGACTATGGAGAGGGAGGGGGACAGACACAGCAAGGGAGGGGCTGACTATGGAGAGGGAGAGGGACAGACACAACCAGGGAGGGGCTAACTATGGAGAGGGAGGGAGGACAGGCACAGTGAGGGAGGGGCTGACTATGGAGAGGGAGGGGGACAGACACAGCGAGGGAGGGGCTGACTATAGAGAGGGAGGGGGACAGACACAGTGAGGGAGGGGCTGAGTATGGATAGGGAGGGGGGGACATACACAGTGAGGGAGGGGCTGACTATGGAGAGGGAGGGGGGACAGACACAGCGAGGGAGGGGCTGACTATGGAGAGGGAGGGGGACAGACACAGCCAGGGAGGGGCTGACTATGGAGAGGGAGGGGGACATGCACAGCGAGGGAGGGGCTAACTATGGAGAGGGAGGGGGGACATGCCCAGCGAGGGAGGGGCTGAGTATAGAGAGCGAGGGGGACATGCACAGCGAGGGAGGGGCTGACTATGGAGAGGGAGGGGGACATGCAGAGCGAGGGAGGGGCTGACTATGGGGAGTGAGGGGGACACAGAGCGAGGGAGGGGCTGACTATTGAGAGGGAGGGGGGACACACAGTGAGGGAGGGGCTGACTATAGAGAAGGAGGGGGACAGACACAGTGAGGAAGGGGTTGACTATAGAGAAGGAGGGGGACAGACACAGCGAGGGAGGGGCTGACTATAGAGAGGGAGGGGGGACACACAGTGAGGGAGGGGCTGGCTATAGAGAAGGAGGGGGACAGACACAGTGAGGGAGGGGCTGACTATAGAGAAGGAGGGGGACAGACACAGCGAGGGAGGGGCTGACTATGGAGAGGGAGGGGGACAGACACAGCTAGGGAGGGGCTGACTATAGAGAGGGAGGGGGACATGCACAGCGATGGTGGGGCTGACTATGGAGAGGGAGGGGGACAGACACAGCAAGGGAGGGGCTGACTACGGAGAGGGAGAGGGACAGACACAGCCAGGGAGGGGCTGACTATGGAGAGGGAGGGGGAGAGGCACAGTGAGGGAGGGGCTGACTATGGAGAGGGAGGGGGACAGACACAGCGAGGGAGGGGCTGACTATAGAGAGGGAGGGGGACAGACACAGTGAGGGAGGGGCTCAGTATGAATAGGGAGGGGGGACAGACACAGTGAGGGAGGGGCTGACTATTTAGAGGGAGGGGGGACAGACACAGTGAGGGAGGGGCTGACTCTGGAGAGGGAGGGGGTCAGACAGAGCCAGGGAGGGGCTGACTATGGAGAGGGAGGGGGACAGACACAGCAAGGGAGGGGCTGATTATAGAGAAGGAGGGGGACAGACACAGTGAGGAAGCGGCTGACTATAGAGAAGGAGGGGGACAGACACAGCGAGGGAGGGGCTGACTATCGAGTGGGAGGGGGACAGACACAGCGAGGGAGGGGCTGACTAAAGAGGGGGAGGGGGACACACAGTGAGGGAGGGGCTGACTATAGAGAAGGAGGGGGACAGACACAGCCAGGGAGGGGCTGACTATAGAGAAGAAGGGGGACAGACACAGTGAGGGAGGGGCTGACTATGGAGAGGTAGGGGGACAGACACAGCGAGGGAGGAGCTGACTATAGAGAGGGAGGGGGACATGCACAGTGATGGAGGGGCTGACTATTGAGAGGGAGGGGGGCAGACACAGCAAGGGAGGGGCTGACTATGGAGAGGGAGAGGGACAGACACAGCCAGGGAGGGGCTGACTATGGAGAGGGAGGGGAACAGACACAGCCAGGGAGGGGCTGACTATAGAGAGGGAGGGGGACAGACACAGTGAGGGAGGGGCTGAGTATGGATAGAGAGGGGGGACAGACACAGTGAGGGTGGGGATGACTATGGGGAGGGAGGGGGGACAGACACAATGAGGTAGGGGCTGACAATGGAGAGGGAGGGGGACATGCACAGCGAGGGTGGGGCTGACTATGGAGAGGGAGGGGGACAGACACAGCGAGGGAGGGGCTGACTAAAGAGGGGGACACACAGTGAGGGAGGGGCTGACTATAGAGAAGGAGGGGGACAGACACAGCCAGGGAGGGGCTGACTATAGAGAAGAAGGGGGACAGACACAGTGAGGGAGGGGCTGACTATGGAGAGGTAGGGGGACAGACACAGCGAGGGAGGAGCTGACTATAGAGAGGGAGGGGGGCATGCACAGTGATGGAGGGGCTGACTATGGAGAGGGAGGGGGACAGACACAGCAAGGGAGGGGCTGACTATGGAGAGGGAGAGGGACAGACACAGCCAGGGAGGGGCTGACTATGGAGAGGGAGGGGAACAGACACAGCCAGGGAGGGGCTGACTATAGAGAGGGAGGGGGACAGACACAGTGAGGGAGGGGCTGAGTATGGATAGAGAGGGGGGACAGACACAGTGAGGGTGGGGATGACTATGGAGAGGGAGGGGGGACAGACACAATGAGGTAGGGGCTGACAATGGAGAGGGAGGGGGACATGCACAGCGAGGGTGGGGCTGACTATGGAGAGTGAGACAGAGCTGCGGTTAGGCTCGTGCATCTGGGGTACACAGCAGGATAGGAGAGAGTATGGAGGGGCTGCCAGCACTTGCCAATATTACAAAAAGCCCTAAGGACGGCATTGGCTCAGAGCTATTGGCTTTGACTGTGCTTGTTTCCATTGCATTACTTTCTTATAGAATTATCTTTCCAAGATGGCCATCGCATTTGAAAGCAAAATGTTGTCCACCTTGTAACAGCGATGACTGGATGAGAAGTATGGAAAAACCTTTGGAAGGCGCCCACCTCTGTGTCGGTAGGGGTGTGGATGCATGGACGACCATCATGCACTGTTATACATCATGCCAAAAACATCTGAAGACGATTGCTCTTGCGTGTGCATGGAAACGCATGCCTTGGAGGCCATCTTGGGGTGCTTTTTCTCCTAGAGTGTAACAGGAAGATAATAGGTTTGGCCATATTATAATTGAAAGAGTGTCAGCATAATAATGTTTATGTGTGTGGTGATAAACTAGTGTGGAAAAATGAGTGATAGGGTGCAGGGATAGTGAAGGTGTGAATGCATGATTGCATGGATGAATGGTTAAATGATGGTTGAATATGGGAGTACCTGTAGGGTGTAAGCAAGTTTCACCAATGTTTCACCAATGTTGCAGGCAGAGGAAGCACTAAACTCAAACAGTCTCTCAAGGTTACAGCAGTGCAAGGATTGCACTGGGAACATGAGGGCTAAAGACGCCAAGCCATGGAAAATGACTACAGTGATGGTTACTCAATCATGGATACTGTCCACTTCTTGTTTTTTTGTGATCATTTTAAAGTCATCAGGAAAAAAGTTATTATACCCTTGTTAAAGGGGAAAGGGTTTAGGCAGGTCAAACCAGCTTTACTGTATCTCCAATTGCTAGCAGAAATCTGGGAAATTTATAATGTGGCTAAGTTCCTAACCATTGCGGTGAGATTGGGCAAAAAGATTAATTGGCCGTAGATCATCTTCCATAAATATTGCCCACTGTAACTTGAATCATGTTTTTTATCTTGTAATTTTTTTATCGATGCTTCTTTTTTAATTGTATAATGTTGTTTCTTATTGTCATGCTGCTTGGTGATTTGTGGACCACTTTTATGTGTCTTGTACTTTTATGGTTTTTGTAAATTTAACCGAATAAAGTATTTCTTGACTGACTGACTACAGAAGGCTTTTAACAACTCATCTGAAGTGCTGACAGTAAGCATTTAGTGAATGACCGAAGGTTTGCTGACAGTCCGAGTGTGTTAAAAGGAGTGCTGACTGCAGCACTAAAGAAAACATCAAGAGCCACCTGGAAAGACCTTCTTGTGACCTTTGAACTGTGCACCCAGATAGAGTTCTGCTTCTTTCTACTTTCCACCAGAAGCCTCTCTGTGTCTGAGTGGTCTTCAGTTGATGGGACACTGATCCATATTCCAACCTCTCTGGTTCCGGAAGGTCTTCTGTTGATGGGACACCGATCCATATTCCAGCCTTTCTGGTTCTGAGTGGTCTTTGGTTGATGGGACACCGATCCATATTCCAGCCTCTCTGGTTCCGGGAGGTCTTCTGTTGATGGGACACTGATCCATATTCCAGCTTCTCTGGTTGTTGGTGGTCTTCTGTTGATGGGACACCGATCCATATTCCAGCCTCTGGGTTCCAGTAGTGTTCTATTGATGGGACACTAATCCATATTCCAGCCTCTCTGGTTCTGGCTGATTTTCTGTTGATGGGACACCGACCCATATTTCAGCCTCGCTGGTTCCGGCTGATTTTCTGTTGATGGGACACCGATCCATATTCCAGCCTCGCTAGTTTCGAGTGGTCCTCTGGTGACAGGACACAATCCATATTCAGCCTCTCTGGTTGCGGGAGGTCTTCAGTTGATGGGACACCGATATATATTCCAGCCTCTTTGGTTCCGGCTGGTCTTCTGTTTTTGGGACACCGATACATATTCCAGCCTCTCTACTTCCGAGTGTTCTTCTGTTGATGGGGCACCAATACATATTGCAGCCTCTCTGGTTCCGAGTGGTCCTCTGTTGATGGGCCACTGATCCATATTCCAGCCTCTCTGGTTGCTGCTGGTCTTCAGTTGATGGGACACTGATTCAAATTCCAGCCTCTCTGGTCCCAGGTGGGCTTCAGTTGATGGGACACTGATCCATATTCCAGCCCCTGTGGTTGCTGGTGGTCTTCTGGTGGTCTTCTGGTGGTCTTCTGCTGATAGGACACTGATCCATATTCCAGCCTCTGTGGTTCCGGGTGGCCTTCTGATGATGGGACACCGATCCATATTCCAGCCTCTCTGTTTAGGAGTGGTCTTCTGTTGATGGGACACTGATCCATATCCCAGCCTTTATGATTATTGCTGGTCTTCGTTTGATGGGACACAAGCCTTATTCAAGCCTCTCTGGTTCCAAGTGGTCTTCTGTTGATGGGACACCGATCCATATTTCAGCCTCTCTCGTTGCTGCTGGTCTTCTGTTGATGGGACACCGATCCATATTCCAGCCTCTCTGGTTCTGGCTGGTTTTCTATTGATGGGACACCGATCCATATTCCAGCCTCGCTGGATTCGAGAGGTCTTCTGTTGATGGGACAATGATACATATTCCAGCCTCTCTGGTTGCTGCTGGTCTACTGTTGATGGGCCAACGATCCATATTCCAGCTGCTCAAACTTGTTGCGGGAGAGGTGAAGGAGCCACGGATCGTTGTTGCTGACCTGTGACCCTTGGACACCGCTGCACCGCTGCTTCTGCCACTGCTCACCGCACCCGCTTCGCGGGTGCCGCATCGCGGGCTGCAGCGAGGGGCCAGGCACTGAGGACTTCACTGGAGTCAGGAGGCGGCAAGGAGGAGGGTGAAACATCACCTGGACTACAGAGCCCAGGAGTCCCTGCACCAGCCCAGGTGCGCACGGCCGCGCCTCCTGGGAGACACGCCCCTCCCCCACAACCACCTACTTTAACGACCTTCTTGACGCACAGCGGGACGTGAGCGGGACGCCGAGCGAAGCCCGAGCAAAGGGCGGGCAGTCTGTGGCAGTCAGGGGCTGACAGAGGCTGGGCTGGGCCACGTCTCTTACATCCAGCGCGGAGCACAGGTGGGCCGTGTGTGACTCCCTAGAGTTTACCCCTAACCATGTCAACCCGTTCTGGCAGATTGCTCAGGAGTGAGGGCGAAAGGGGAGTTGCTGGTGGGAGCCCAGTGATCGGAACTATGGACCGCTTTATCACCAGAGTGGCGGCAGTCATAGAAAAAGAGATTGCTATGTCCGAACGCCGTCTATCAGAGGTCTATCTCCCTTCCAGACGCTCATCCTTGGGGGCCGCTGCACAGGCCTTGACACCGGCTTGTGAGCGGGATCAATCTGCTCCCCCTGTTGGTGTCCCAGGCTGCTCTATAGACCCCCCCAGTTGCTAGAAATAGGGCAAAACATAGACAGATTGGAACATCTGGCCGCGCTTCTTCCTAGTGGCATTGAGGAAGAGGGTGGCCCAAGCACATCACCTCCACCTGCACCTCATTCGCCCTTAAACAAAGCTACAACTCAGTCACCATTGCCAATATCGCCCACCCCCACCATAGTAATCCCAGATGGGGTGCCTCCTGTAACTGACGCAAGTAAGCAGAATAAAAGGGCTAAAAGCAAAAAAGCAGGTAACCATACTAAGGGCAGGATGGTGAGACAGGCCGCGCTCTACAAACGAACAAGAAAGTCTTTTGGCCAAGGCGGGAAAGACGCAAAGGGCCTGCTCCCAGAGGATAAGGCTGAGGAGGAGGGGGATGCTGTGGTCTCACACATGGGTTTAAACAACTGCCCACCCACTAGTAATAGTACTGAAAATGTGCCCAAACGTATCGATCCCATGACTATTGATACCATTTTGGAGAGGGTAAATAGCCTCTTGATGCCCTTGCTGACTCAGGTTAAGGGCCTGGGGCTAGAATAGATAAACTAGAGCAATCAACCCTCGATGGGTTCTACTCGCTTAAAACTACATTTAAACAGCTAAAAAGAGTGAGCGACAATCAGGACATGGGACCAAAGGGGAGTGCGCCCCCAGTAGCTTCATTACCACCACAGGTAGATTCTAATCCTCCAAACAGGTCAAATAAGGCTGAAGCTAGCAGAGTGCAAGCCCCAGCACCTAAAATTCCTTCCCCACCTACAGCAGGGCCCCAACCCAAGGGAACGTCAACACCCATAGAGGTTGCCAAACTACACCTAAGCCACTTCCACAAGTGCAGCCCCAGGCAAGCAGAGGTAAAGTAAAAGCTAGCCAAACACCTGGTATACAAGATAGAGTCAAGGGAGCAGCGACAGGAATGGTCACCAAAACTGCTCCCCAATCTATAGCCCCAGCTGTCACTACAGTGGCCCCTCGAAATCTCACACGGCGGATCCCCCCTGTAAACCTCCCACCAGATTGTCAACCTTTTCTCGCCGTATTAGTAAATGTTCCCCGTCTGAAGGAAGGCCAGTTGGAGGACCACCAATCCCTTAAGAATAAGTGCATCCACTGGCTAAAGTCAAATAAGCCAATTCCGACTGGCGTGGATGGGCTTATCCTAAGTATTCGCAGAGTAGGGTGGGTAGGGCAGGGGAAAAAAACACAGGAGGGGGACTGTATAATAATAAACTTCCAAGATCCCAGAGTAGTGAGCACCATCTGTAGTCCTATAAAAAACATGGATTCAGTAGGGGTTAAAGTAGTGGACTTAACTTTTTTTTACCCAAGGCAAATTGCTATGTCGCCATGGGAGGGTCCTAGTACTCTTGGTTTTTGTCAAGACTGGGACACATGCTGGGTTGGGGGCCTTGGGGGCAATGGGCTGAACCCCCCTTGGGTGCCAGGGAGTTGTTGACTGGAGGAGGGCGACACGAGGGAAAGCACAGTTGCAGTTGCAGATACTGCAACAGTTAATAGAATAGACCCAATGGTAGTATCACCACTACGAACAGCCTGACCCTTATCTGCAAGCGTTAGTGGGTTGGTAGCCTCTCTGCCCATCCCCCTAGATTGCCATTTGCAAGTTCCTTCTGTGAGGCCTGCGGACAGTAGTGTTCTCGCGACCAGCGACACATCAGCTGTGACGGACCTAGTCTTTAAGGTTTTCAGCTGGAATGTTGCAGGGATCGCAAGAAAGCTGGCCCTCCCAGACTGGAATGCCCTGGTTGATGAGCACTCCTTATGCATCTTCCAAGAGACTTGGAGTTTGGAGTCGGTACATAGGGTGGGATTCTCCTCCTACTCTGTGCCTGCGCTAACCTCGGAAACAGGGAGAGGACGCCCCTCGGGTGGCCTGCTCATATGGGTAGCAGCATCCTTAGACTGCAGAATAGAGGAGACACAGACAGGTTGTCCGGATATCCAAAATATTATTTTAAGAGACCCAAGGGGTAGAATATTACTAAATGTCTATAATGTCTACGCCAGAGGGACTAAGGGCGGGAGGAAGTCCTCTGTACTATCTCTCCTAGAGACCCTTTTGAATACAACTCCACACAAGTCATGTATACTGGTCGCGGGTGACATGAATTGTACGTTCGAGCCCTTGGGCTCGGACGTAGCCCTAGACCAGGACGAGGAGGACACTAGGATAGGGATCCCTGTTTTAGAGATTCCACCCATTAGGAGATGGTCAAAGGTGGCGTTACAGCTATACTCCCTAAGCCTTGAATTAAACCTAAGGGCAGTGAATGGAAGGACAACTTCGGATAGGGGGGGGGCCATACATATAACAGACCGGGACACACCTCTAGAATAGACTACATCTTACTAGATGTATGTCTCTGGAGCCAAGTGAGGGATATGGTTGTGGTCCCGACAATTGAAAGTGACCACAACCTACTTTCCTTAACCATGGCCCAGTGGTGGTGTCTTCCTAAAAAGGGTCCCATTAACCCTGTAGTAGCTCCCCCCGATGAGTCTGTAGTCTCTCTCTGTGGAAGGCGCCTAAAATGGGCTAAATTGGTCCTCTCAGAGGAAAGGGTTGGAGAAATCTCAACCCTCTTAAATCAAGCAGTGTCAGATTTGGGGTCGTTCTCGGAAGGGGTGGGTAGGGTGAGTGGGGTCTTTGTCTCTCTAGTAGAGGCTTTGACAAACGTGTTTACCATCCCTGCTAGCAAGTCAGGAAATAAACGAAGGAAAAAACAAGGTAATGGTTGGTACACACAAACATGTAGGGCACATAAAACAACTCTTGTAGAGGCAGTGAAGCATAAATCCCATAGCGTTATACTGGAAGCAAGGAAGGCCTACAATAGATCCCTTAAAATTGCTAGGATGGAGTGGGAAGAGAAATTTTGGGAGGACCTACTCCATGCTAGCAAAAGTAAAGATTCAAGGGGCTTCTGGAACCTTGTATGTTCCCGGAACAGGCCTGAGGAAACTATGAGACCCTGTAATATT
Organism: Lissotriton vulgaris; assembly: GCF_964263255.1. Lineage (NCBI taxonomy): Eukaryota > Metazoa > Chordata > Amphibia > Caudata > Salamandridae > Lissotriton > Lissotriton vulgaris. The sequence continues at coordinate 1,925,288,483 of NC_141694.1, forward strand.
CCCCCACAAAGCTGGGTAAAACACTTTGGGGCTTTATACCTCCCGGCAGATGGGGAACTAAATGTTAGGGTGACCTCCCCACTGGTATCCGAGCCCCATACCTATAATCTCTTTACACCTTTAGAGATCGAAAAGGTAATTGGGTGGGTAGCCCCCCGCAAGGCAGCAGGTCCAGATGGTCTGCCAGGGGACCTTATGCAGGCTTATCCAGTGGCGTGGGGAAGGGTTATTGCAGCTCTCCTTAATGACATTATGATGGGAGGGCCAGTGCCCGATTCCTGGAAGGGGGCGGTGGTGGTCCCGATCTATAAAAAAGGATGCAGAGAAATCCCGGGGAACTACCGCCCCATAAGCCTGATAGAATCCACCCAAAAGATAGCAGGAAAAGCTATACTGGGTAGGATTCTCCATTGGGTGGAGGAAAATAAAATATTATCAGACTTCCAGGCAGGTTTTCGGGCAGGAATGGGGACGATAGAGCAGGTGTTTAGGTTGGCACTTCTTGGGTGGAAGGTGGTGGAGCTAGGCAAGGGCAGTCTATACCTGGCTTTTATAGACCTGAGGACTGCCTTTGACCTAGTCCCCCGGGAGGAGTTATGGAGGGTGCTTTATGGGCTGGGACTGCCTCCTTACATCCTGTCCCTCCTTATTAGCCTTCACGCCCACACCTTTGCTCAGGTCCGCTGGGGAAGAAATGGAGAGCTAACAGAGAAAATACCAGTGTCTAGGGGTGTGAGACAGGGATGCGTTTTGGCGCCCACCCTTTTCTTATTATATGTGAATGGGGTGGTGGAATATCTCCAGCAAGAACCAGCCGACGCCCCCTGCCTCGGAGGAGTGCGGATCCCCACCCTGCTTTTTGCGGACGACACGCTCTTGATCTCTAAGACTCCGCAAGGCCTCCAGAAACTGTTAACCCGTTTCCAGAACTTCTGTGTTGCAAAGGGCCTAGTAATCAATGTGGATAAAACCAAGTTTTTAGTCCTAAATCCTTCAAGGAAACTGGGCCGCCCTCCTATTCTCAATTCTGTTGCCTTGGAGAAAGTATCCGAATTTGACTACCTCGGAATTCGGATCACGGATAACATGAACTGGTCACCTCACATTGCTAAGATGGTCCTCAACCACAAGAGAGTAGGAGGTGCCCTCGTGAGGGAATTCCGGGCATCACCAAGGAGGTCGCTTACCCCAGTAATTGACATCTACAAGGCTAAGGTAGTAACATCAGCCTTGTACGGGGCCGAACTGTGGGGGCATTGCTGTCTGGACTCCTTGGCAACAGCAGAGAGCAAGCTCTTGAAATCCCTAATCGCCATCCCTCCAAGCACTCCAACAGTACCTGTGCTGCTGGACACAGGTTGTAAGAACATTAAAGACCAAGCCCGGCTTCGCCCACTCCTTTTATGGACACGTATCTGGAGGGGTGAAGAGTTAAAATCGTATGCTGAAGGGTTGGCGGAGATAATGAGCTTGGGCGGTTGGGCAAAAATTAGATGGCTGAGAGACACCAAAAATCTCTTGGAGAAAATCGGACTGGGGGACTGTTGGTTATCAAGATCGGCTCCACCAAAAGAGGTTCTGAAGAGACACTACTGGAATTGTGTTGCGGAACAGCTAGTTACAAACTCTGAACATTGTAAATCCACAGCTGCCTTTTTAACAGTAAAAGATGCAGTAGTCTATGAGCCTTATCTGGACCTAATTACTCTTCCAGTCGATCGAGCACTGTATTTTAAATTTAGAGTGGGCTCCCTTCCAGTTGGGGCTCTGGTGTCTAAGTGGAAATCTGGTGCCCACACGTCCCCTTTTTGTGCATGTTGTCCTACTAGGATAGAGTCCATTACGTATATCCTATTTGAATGTCCGGACTATGCAAAACCCAGGAGTTTTTGGCTTAAACCCCTTTGCCGCAATATGGGCACACGTAGTTATTTAGTAGCCCTGCGCATCCTAATGACGGACACTTCCCCCCTATTGTTTGTGGTATAGCCAAATTTTTAAAACAGTTTTGGTTGACTCGATGCAAGAGACTGGCAATAGCGGTTTAATTCACTTTTAGTTAATTTATTCTGGCATTATATGTCCTTTTATCCCTTTTAAATGTGCCTTTAATAATTGCTTTTTTAAAGAATGTCTTTTGTAGTTTTGTAAATGGCTGTATTTTGTGTACGCTTACAAGATATCTTGCATATCAAATAAAAGCTCAATCAATCAAAATATTCCAGCCACTCTGGTTCCGGGTGGTCTTCTGTTAATGTGACACTGATCCATATCCTAGCCTTTATGATTTTTGCTGGTCTTCATTTGATGGGACACAAGCCATATTCAAGCCTCTCTGTTTAGGAGTGGTCTTTGTTGATGGGACACCGATCCATATTCCAGCCTCTCTTGTTCCTGGTGGTCTTCTGTTGATGGGACACTGATCCATATCCCAGCCTTTATGATTATTGCTGGTCTTCGTTTGATGGGACACAAGCCTTATTCAAGCCTCTCTGGTTCCAAGTGGTCTTCTGTTGATGGGACACTGATCCATATTCCAGCCTCTCTCATTGCTGCTGGTCTTCTGTTGATGGGGCACCAATCCATATACCAGCCTCTCTGGTTCCGGCTGGTTTTCTGTTGATGGGACACCGATCCATATTCTAGCCTCTCTGGGTATTGGTGGTCTTCTGTTGATGGGACACCGATCCATATTATAGCCTCTGATTTTCGGTATTGTTCTATTGATGGGACACCAATCCATATTCCAGACTCTCTGGTTCTGGATGGTCTTCTGTTGATGGGCCACCGATCCATATTCCAGCCTCTCTGGTTGCTGATGGTCTTCTGTTGATGGGCCACCGATCCATATTCCAGCCTCTCTGGTTGCTGTTGGTCTTCTGTTGATGGCCACCAATCCATATTCCAGCCTCTCTGGTTCCGGCTGATTTTCTGTTGATGGGACACCGATCCATATTTCAGCCTTGCTGGTTCCGGCTGATTTTCTGTTGATGGGACACCGATCCATATTCCATCCTCGCTGGTTTCGAGTGGTCCTCTGTTGATGGGACAATGATCCATATTCCAGCCTCTCTGGTTGCTGCTGGTTTTCTGTTGATGGGACACCGATCCATATTCTAGCCTCTCTGGGTATTGGTGGTCTTCTGTTGATGGGACACCGATCCATATTATAGCCTCTGATTTTCGGTATTGTTCTATTGATGGGACACCAATCCATATTCCAGACTCTCTGGTTCTGGATGGTCTTCTGTTGATGGGCCACCGATCCATATTCCAGCCTCTCTGGTTGCTGATGGTCTTCTGTTGATGGGCCACCGATCCATATTCCAGCCTCTCTGGTTGCTGTTGGTCTTCTGTTGATGGCCACCAATCCATATTCCAGCCTCTCTGGTTCCGGCTGATTTTCTGTTGATGGGACACCGATCCATATTTCAGCCTTGCTGGTTCCGGCTGATTTTCTGTTGATGGGACACCGATCCATATTCCATCCTCGCTGGTTTCGAGTGGTCCTCTGTTGACAGGACACAATCCATATTCAGCCTCTCTGGTTGTGGGAGGTCTTCAGATGATGGGACACCAATCCATATTCCAGCCTCTCTGGTTCCGACTGGTCTTCTGTTGTTGGGACACCGATACATATTCCAGCCTCTCTACTTCCGAGTGTTCTTCTGTTGATGAGACACCGATCCATATTTCAGCCTCTCTGGTTCCGTATAGTCTTCTGTTGATGGGGCACCGATACATATTTCAGCCTCTCTGGTTCCGAGTGGTCCTCTGTTGATGGGACACTGATCCATATTCCAGCCTCTCTGGTTGATGCTGGTCTTCTGTTGATGGGACACCAATCCATATTCCAGCCTCTCTGGTTCTGGCTGGTTTTCTGTTGATGGGACACCGATCCCTATTCCAGCCTCGCTGGATTCGAGTGGTCTTCTGTTGATGGGACAATGATCCATATTCCAGCCTCTCTGGTTCCGGGTGGTCTTCTGTTGATGTGACACTGATCCATATCCCAGCCTTTATGGTTTTTGCCGGTCTTCGTTTGATGGGACACACGCCATATTCAAGCCTCTCTGGTTCCAAGTGGTCTTCTGTTGATGGGACACCGATCCATATTTTAGCCTCTCTCGTTGCTGCTGGTCTTCTGTTGATGGGACACCGATCCATATTCCAGCCTCTCTGGTTCTGGCTGGTTTTCTGTTGATGGGACACCGATCCATATTCCAGCCTCGCTGTATTCGAGTGGCCTTCTGTTGATGGGACACCGGTCCATATTTCAGCCTCTCTCGTTGCTGCTGGTCTTCTGTTGATGGGACACCGATTCATATTCCAGCCTCTCTGGTCCCAGGTGGGCTTCAGTTGATGGGACACTGATCCATATTCCAGCCCCTGTGGTTGCTGGTGGTCTTCTGCTGATAGGACACTGATCCATATTCCAGCCTCTCTGGTTCCGGGTGGCCTTCTGATGATGGGACACCGATCCATATTCCAGCCTCTCTGGTTACGAGTGGTCTTTGTTGATGGGACACCAATCCATATTCCAGCCTCTTTTGTTCCTGGTGGTCTTCTGTTGATGGGACACTGATCCATATCTCAGCCTTTATGATTATTGCTGGTCTTCGTTTGATGGGACACAAGCCATATTCAAGCCTCTCTGGTTCCTAGTGGTCTTCTGTTGATGGGACACCAATCCATATTTCAGCCTCTCTCGTTGCTGCTGTTCTTCTGTTGATGGGACACCGATCCATATTCCAGCCTCTCTGGTTCTGGCTGGTTTTCTGTTGATGGGACACCGATCCATATTCCAGCCTCGCTGGATTCGAGTGGTCTTCTGTTGATGGGACAATGATCCACATTCCAGCCTCTCTGGTTCCGGGTGGTCTTCTGTTGATGTGACACTGATCCATATGCCAGCCTTTATGGTTTTTGCTGGTCTTCGTTTGATGGGACACACGCCATATTCAAGCCTCTCTGGTTCCAAGTGGTCTTCTGTTGATGGGACACCGATCCATATTCCAGCCTCTCTCGTTCTGGATGGTCTTCTGTTGATGGGTCACCGATCCATATTCAATCCTCTCTGGTTCCAAGTGGTCTTCTGTTGATGGGACACCGATCCATATTCCAGCCTCTCTCGTTCTGGATGGTCTTCTGTTGATGGGCCACCGATCCATATTCCATCCTCTCTGGTTGCTGCTGGTCTTCTGTTGATGGGACACTGATCCATATTCCAGCCTCACGATGGAAGCTTCTCAGATAAACTAGACCATATCCAGGTCAGGTGCTTTCAAAGCAAAGCTGTTACTGATTGACTCCATTTCAGACACAGACACCAGATGTTAAACAAACAGAACTGTACAAAGACACAACAAGTAAAAGCGGACACCAGCAGGGAATACATGGGCTGGAAGGCAGGTCTCACCATCAGTTTTAGAATGCGCTATTACAGCAACTCCCAAACACTGAGAAAAACTACTGTCCTTCCAAGCACAACGAATGCAATCTGTAAAGCATCTCTCCGCATTTTGTTTTTCTCTTTATTAACTCACCAAATAGGTTTGGGGACCAATCAGACTTTCTTTAATCAGCCAGGATTTTTGAGTGCTTGGATTGACTATTTCATTCCTGCACTCATATTTTCTCCCATGCCAGAAAATAAAAATACCATTTGTCATCAATGTAAATGTAAATGTAAATGTGGGTGTACTTGTAAAGCGCACTGTGACTCCAAGGAGTATCCTGGTGCTGAAGACCGCTGGGGAACCCATCCTTTGTTTTCCCTGTGAGATGGTCCCTTTCTAGGTATCTCCAAGGTGAAACCAGGCATCTCCGGCATCTGTGGGGGGCCGGTGTAGAGATGAGGCAAGCTTAATGCCCAGAGTTGCCGAGTTCCCTGGTTAGAGTAGGCACCGAGGCGAGAATTATCGAGTCCGTTTGACCCTGGTCCACGACCCTGCCGCGTCAGGAATTGAACCCTGGTCCCAGGCCGTTCTCTGCTTCCGGGTCTGCTGCCTCTAACCAGTGAGCCACACGACTCCATCAATACCTTTTTTCTAAAAAATAAAAACTGTCTGCACTAAGAAGGCATTCTACTCTCAGACCGCTATTTTTAGGTTGAGCCTAGACAACGCTTGCGCTGTCTGGAAAATCTGTTGTATGTACTTTGTGGGATCTGGAGATCAGCCCTAGGACTTGTCTGCTTCGGTCTTTTCTTAGGGTCTTTTTTTTCTGTTCAACTGCCTCTACTTAACTGTCTTGCTAGAAATGACCAGTAGAGGTCAGTAAAATACGAGAATTGCTTTCTGCATGTTTACCTGCCTCTAATTAACTGTCTTGATAGAAAACGTTAAGCAGAGGTCAGTAAAATACCAGAATCACTTTAGCATCCAAGCCATAGAAAATTGTATTCAGCAAGCACCCATAAACAAAAGGTTTTTTTCAAATCTTTTTTTTTCAGTGATATGACCACTGAAGGAGCTGATTCATATTAACAAGCATTTGCAATGCATTTGCAATGCATCGGTCTCGCCTTTGGGACCTTTTATGTATTTAGCTCTGCAGCACATTAGCCTGGGTGCTGAAACATTCACTGTTTTTTAACATGGAGGTAAAGTAAGCACCAAACTGTGTGACACACCAGGTATGGGAACACATAGAGAGAAATGTTGCCCTTCAGTGGGAGCCGATATAGTCCAAAGCTCTGTTTTTAATATAAAATCAGGGCTTTCGGTGGTCATATCACTGAAAATACAAGATTTGAAAAAAATATTATTGTCTACGGGTGCTTGTGGAAGACAATTTCTATGGACTTCAATCTAGAGAATGCTAAAGTGAATCTGGTATTTTACTGACCTCTGCTGGTCGTTTTCTTTCAAGAAAGTTAAATAGCGGCAGTTGAACAGAAAAAAAGGAAAAAATAGTCACTCAGCAGAAAGCAATTCTGGTATTTTACTGACCTCTGCTTGTCGTTTTCTATCAAGACAGTTAAATAGAGACAGTTGAACAGAAAAAAAGTCCCTAATCAGAAGCAGACAGGTCCTAGGGCTGATCTCCAGAGCCCACAAAGTACATACACATATAAGTATATAATAAGTATATGCTAAAGTATATACAAGAGCACATACAAGTATATACACGAGTTCTTGAGTGCTCGACCTAAAAACAGAGCTTTTGACAATATTGTTTCCAGCTGCTAGGCAGTATTTCTCTCCATGTGTTCCCATACCAGGTCAGGCAAGCACCTAGAAGTGTTAGAGGCAGGTGGGAGAGCACACAGGCTCACAGGCCAGAAGGTATCTTGAGTTTGCAGACATTAAGAAGGGCATAGGGTAATTCAGGAGGTAGGAATTGTTAATGGGAGGGGCAGTCCTTCATTTTTAGATCATTGGTGGATTATGTTAGCATGTGGGCAAAGCCAAAGGGTTGTTGAATGAGAGCTCATATCACTCCCGAATTAAGTCACCTCTACACATCAGTAAGCGCCTCTGGGTCATTCTCTCTTTCAGGATTTGCCTCAACGTTTCCATGCAAGGCGTAGTGATGAAAAATGTACCCTGGTGCGGAATATTCCAGGTAGGCGCCGCACATCCAGGTCTGGACAATGCGCAAGCAGTGTCTGAGACACTGGACGTCTGAAGAAGAGATGACCTTCCAGCAGAGGCCCATACCATCGGCAGATTGCTGAATCGTGATCCTATTTTCTGCAACTAGAATACCAAGCGGTCGTATGTGAAGGTTGAGAATGACAGGAGACAGAATGAGCCCAATTGTCCACAGACTCGATAATTCTCACTTCGGTGCCCACTCTAATCACGGGTTCACACTCTGCAACTCTGGGCATTAAGCTTGCTTAATCTCCACAACGGCCCCCCGCGGCGGGATGCCTGGCTTTCACCTTAGGGATGCCCTGTTCGGGTTATCTCACAGGGAAAAAGCCAGGACGGGTTCCCAATGCAAGCACCGAGATGCCCTAGGGTAAGTTGAGCGCTATATAAGAACACACACATATATACATACAGGAGACAGAATTTCACGCGGGGGGACTCTGCAGGTAATAGGGATCTTTTGGGACCTGGAGGTGTCCATATGAACAAACTAGTGTTGCTGGAGAGAAAGGAGGCGAACCGGTGAAGGACACTGCCAATAAATCCCATTCTCGACTCGAGGGTGGGACGGACGACTGTTTCCAAGGCAGCTGAGATATCCAGCAATATCAGGCGGAAGGGTCATCTTCCTCTAAGGTCAAAGGGGCATCATCCACGATGTGCAAGGTGCTAAATGGTGACCTGGAGCCAGACTGGCAGTCCTGCAGGAGGCGGTTAGCTTTGAGGGTCCGGGAGTTTAACCGAGAGTGCTTTTTCATTGATCTTCCAATGAACGGTAGTTGAGTGATGGGCCTGCAGTTCCACTGTCATTAGGGTCTGGGTGTAGGTCTATTTTGGAGTGGGAGATCTGGCCAGTTTTGAGAGCTTCCAGAAAGATGCCTTGAATTATGGGGGGCAATGAAAATGGTAGATAGGGGTGAGAGAGCACCCCCAGAGAGAGCTTTGAAGAAGGACGATGGTAAGACATAACCTTCAGTGGCTTTGAGTGAGTTGAGTGTGTCAACCAGATAAGGGAGACATATGGCTTTGAAGGATGACCATTGCAGGCTGCATCGTGAAGGGGAAGGTGTGAGAGATGAAGCAGGTTTGATATCGTCGAAGTGCTGGGGGTCTTCTGTATTTGATGAAGCAGGTTTGATATCGTCAAAGTGCTGTGGGTCTTCTGTATTTGATGAAGCAGGTTTGATATTGTCGAAGCGCTGGGGGTCTTCTGTATTTGATGAAGCAGGTTTGATATCGTCGAAGCGCTGGGGGTCTTCTGTATTTGATGAAGCAGGTTTGATATCGTCGAAGTGCTGTGGGTCTTCTGTATTTGATGAAGCAGGTTTGATATTGTCGAAGCGCTGGGGGTCTTCTGTATTTGATGAAGCAGGTTTGATATCGTCGAAGCGCTGGGGGTCTTCTGTATTTGATGAAGCAGGTTTGATATCGTCAAAGTGCTGTGGGTCTTCTGTATTTGATGAAGTAGGTTTGATATTGTCGAAGTGCTGTGGGTCTTCTGTATTTGATGAAGCAAGTTTGATATCGTCGAAGTGCTGGGGGTCTTCTGTATTTGATGAAGCAGGTTTGATATTGTCGAAGTGCTGTGGGTCTTCTGTATTTGATGAAGCAGGTTTGATATCGTCAAAGTGCTGTGGGTCTTCTGTATTTGATGAAGTAGGTTTGATATTGTCGAAGTGCTGTGGGTCTTCTGTATTTGATGAAGCAGGTTTGATATCGTCGAAGTGCTGGGGGTCTTCTGTATTTGATGAAGCAGGTTTGATATTGTCGAAGTGCTGTGGGTCTTCTGTATTTGATGAAGCAGGTTTGATATCGTCGAAGTGCTGTGGGTCTTCTGTATTTGATGAAGCAGGTTTGATATTGTCGAAGTGCTGTGGGTCTTCTGTATTTGATGAAGCAGGTTTGATATCGTCGAAGTGCTGTGGGTCTTCTGTATTTGATGAAGCAGGTTTGATATCGTCGAAGCGCTGGGGGTCTTCTGTATTTGATGAAGCAGGTTTGATATCGTCAAAGTGCTGGGGGTCTTCTGTATTTGATGAAGCAGGTTTGATATCGTTGAAGTGCTGGGGGTCTTCTGTATTTTTCACTGTTAAAGAGGTTGATGGCACCGCACTTTTCTGCGGAGTGAGGAATAGCTGGGTCTGGCGGGGGGGATGCAGTGCTTGATTGCTGTGAACAGCCTCTGCTTCTGTCGATGGCTTCTTTGATTGCAAATCACATGTAGCGTCTCAAGTGTGCGTTCCCTCATTTGCATGCGTAGGACCCCAGCACTCGCCCACTGATGTAGTTTGCTGGCTCTCTATATAGTGCACTAAAACGAAGTACACTGTGCAGAGAGTCCAGTGAGACCCAGATCTGTAAAAGTAGAGATCACTAACGCTCTATCTTTGTGGTAGTGAGGGCGAGCAGTTAGGCTTATCAGAGGGTGTGTTCAGCATTTATTGTATTCACAGAGGCAATAAATGAGACACACAGTCAAGAATAAATCTGAGACCAATTTATAAAAATAATGTCAATTTTTTATGACATTTTTCAGGCCAAGTACTTCATTCTGTAGTAAGTACTTTAAGAGATAGGATTTTTCAAAATGTGCAAAAAGAATTACTTTTTAGCGCAATTATGCACCATCGAAGTCAATGGGAAGAAACTAGAAAAAACATATAAAATCCTACAGTTGGATTTCAAGGTTCACCATCTGGATTTAAATTAGCAGCAAAGCCAGGAGAAATCTTCCACCAGCAGATTCTTGGAAGCATCCCAGAATCGGCCGGGAGCAGGGTGCTGAGGTCTAGCTGATGTGCTACGAAGTTGGGGGCCACTTGAAAACACACTGCACAAAGGGACTCCAAGGAACGTCCGAGGGGTCCCACTCAGGGAGCATGTAGCAAGGGCCTCAGGACTATATCATCGTTATCAAGGCCGGTTGGGCCAGGTACAGAGCAGATAGGTCAGCCAGGCAGCGCGCATCAAGATGTTCTCATGGTTAGGGACCAGCAGCTTATAGAGGAAATTCTGGGCCATTCACGAAGTTGGTCTCAGGGGTCTCAATTTCCCTCGATGGGTGCTTCCTTCCTGGGCAGTTGGAGTCCAGATTGGGCTCTTGGTCTCTCTTTATGCAGTTGGGGGTTATGTTCCCCAGATATTGATGCGGCATGGCTCTGATAGATCCTGGTGACTCCAAAATTGGTGAAGAGACAGATTTGATCCCCTGGAGATGGTGTACCATATTTGGTTCATGTGCTGCATCCGAGTTGCAAGGGAGCAGCAAGCCAACAAACTGGACTTTGTGAGTTCGGTGCCTGAGTTCTTTGGCAATTTGCAGAAGGCAGGAGGAACTCTGGGGTTCTTGAAGGCCTCACAGTTGGGGGACGCGACAGCAGGCCACCATAGTCGAGTCCTTAAGGCAGCAGGCAGGGTTTGGTGCCAATTGTCTGCAGCAGGGCTTCAGTCATTGGGTCAGGAGCTCTTCTTTGTCCTTTTCTTCCCTGTGTGTATTGAATCTGAGTTCAGGGTCCAGGGATGCCACCTAAATACTAATTTAGGTGCATTAAAGGGAGTGACAGGTGTAGCTAATGGACTATCTACCTTTAGGGTGTCTACACCCTCTAAGTGACCACTTCCTGTGGGAAGGAGCACTACCCTGACCCTAATTGGTTAATTCTCCCTCAATCTAAGGAAGAAAATGAAAAGTGGGCTTAACATCACCCGCTTCGCCTTAGGGGTGGTGCTGGCTGATTGGGACCCACCTCCTAATTTAAATAATGTTCTTGCTTGTCCTCCTGTCAAAGGTGGGGCTGGAAAGGGGGGTTGGCAACCTCCAGCAGCTAGAGCTGCATGGGTCGCATTTCAAAGGTGGGATCACCTTTGAAGCTTTCTGCCTTGGAAGGCCCTCCTGTCCTAGGGGAGGTGTGAAGCCCCTCAGCCCAGTGCAGGCTTCGTCTCTGTCCTCTGAGAGCGCTGGCTCTCACCCCATGGGGTCGGAAACATGTCTCATGGCGGCAGGCTGGCTAAAGCTAGTCAGAGGCCACACCAGTGCTTGGTAGGTTTTCAAGGGACCTTCTAAAGGGTGCCCTGTGTGCATTTATTAATACATTCAACACTGCAATCAGTGAGGATTTATTAAGACAAGATGTCTGTTAGACCTGGCACCATTGGCGTGGGTCTCCCTTCCATTTTTCGCCGTTGTCTCCTCTGTTTTTGCTGGTATTAGATGCTCTTGGCGCTGTGCCACTGCCATTCATTGCCCCAGCGCAAATGCTCCCTGTGTAAATATGTTTGTGAATTGGTATATCTCTGATTGGTTTATTTGGTTTACCTGTTAGTCTCTAGTAGTGTGGCCTGTGTGTTCCCAGGGCTGGTAACCCAAATGCTGATGGTGGGCCTGCAGCGCTGGTTTGCATCACACACAGAAGTGGCTGGTAAAGTGTACCTCAGACCTGCCACTGCAGTGTCTGCGCACAGTCCAGAACTGACATCTTGGCTGTGAAGTGCCCACACTTACCAGCCCATGACCCTTCCCTTAGACTCATGTCAGTGGTCACCCCTATGGTAGGTGCATTGTGTGTGTAAGGTAGGACATGGCTCAATATGTGTAGCATGTCCTGGTAGTGAATCCCCCTCCATTTTGTTTTCACTGCTGCACGGCTACCTGTTCTCCATAGGCCAGAATGGGCAGACTGGCTATTACATCTTATAGTGCTATCTGACTCAGGGAACATGGCAGAAATTCGAATTTAGTATGCCTGAGCTCAGAATAATAAAATTCATCTTTTAGTGAAGTTGGTTTTAATATTCTGTGTTTTAAAATACCACTTTTAGAAAGTAGGTATTTTCTTGCCTAAGCCTCCAGTGTGCTTTGCTGTTATGTGTATTGGCTGTCTGGGTTTAGAGGGACAAGGCAGGCTGAGTCAGACCTGGGTTGAATAGAGAGATCTGCATTGAGTACGGGGGAGGGGTAGCTCCTTGTCCTGAATAGGGCTGTGCCTGGCAAGGTGAATGCGGGCTCCACCTCCTACTTGTGCGTCTGATGGCACACCCCCTCTTTCTGAAAGGAAGGATGCAGCCTGGTAAATAAAGTGCTCCAGGCCTGAGCACAACTGGTTCTGTCTGGGTTCAGTGACTAGAGACTTTTGAGAACAAAGACTTTTGGGGTATAAATATCTGTGCCCAAACCCCTGATTTTTGTATTGCTCCTGGATGTCAAGAGGAACCTCTGTCCGTGTTACTGAAGAAATCTGCAGGAGAGGACTGTCCTCGTGCGTGTGTGCTGTGTCTTGGATTGACCTGCAGTAGTTCCCCCTGGACTTGGAAGAAGAGGGGAAAGGACTTTTGAGAGACTTTTATTTTTGCTAAGCAATTACTCAACAACTAGATAAGAGCTAGCCTCCTGCTGGAGTCACAGGCCCATCTGACTCCCCCACCAGCCTCCTGATTCCTCCCAGCGAGGATTTCTATCGCCAGGTAAGGCCCCTGTGAGTTCCAGGGCCTCTAGTTCTACTACAGAGAAAAGAGAGCTGAAAATCGTCGCTAACGCCGTTTGCGAGCCGCTGCAGCTGAAGAGCATAAGAAAAACCCACGCGCTGCTGCCGCCGAGCGCTCGCAAACCAAAGATCATTGCATCACACGCTCGCGGAACCAAAGTGCTCGGTAACCACAGAGATCATCGCATCGCACATTTGCGGGCTTTTCGAAGGCTCGCTGACCCCAGATCATCGCATCGAGATCATCGCAGCGCGGACGCCGTGCGTCCGCCATTTTCCTGGCAACGCAAACAGATCGTCGCTCCCTCGCGGAGCGCCATTTTCTTTCATCGCAACAAGATCACACACGCCACAGGATCAGCGCATCATCCTCCCTTGCAACAAGGATTCATCGCATCGCCGACCTAGCGTGGGGAAAATCATCGCTACAGCTCCTTCGCGACATTTTGTTGGTTTTGCTACGAAATCCAGGTACTTTGTTGGTAAAAGGGTTGCAGAGACCACTGCTTTGAACTGAACCCCTATTTGAACACTTTGAACAATTTTTCCAGCTTTTCAAGAGTTCCCCATTTCCAGTATTGTGGCTTTTTGCCGTTATTGGTCTTGTGTTAAGTCTATATATAAAGATACTTATTTTGTATAACTATTTGTGTGGTGTCCCTTTGTAGTGTCCTTCACTGTGTTACTGTGTATGATTGTAAATGCTTTACACACTGCCTCTGAGATAAGCCTAACTGCTCGTGCTACGTTACCACAGAGTTGAGCAGGGGTTATCAAAGGGTGTGGCCCCCTTACAATGACTTAGGAAGAAGGGTCCCTGCTTGGACTGTAGCCAGCCACTTCCAACTAGAGACCCCCATTTCTAACAATGTCTGGTACCAAACATCAGAGGGTACAGTGAAGCCGTCATGGAGCTAGGTGACGCGTACTGACCAGTATCCAGCCTGTGCACTCTCTGTGGCTTCGCTGTGCACTTACAATATCCAAGAACGGACTTGATATTGTAGGATCACATCCGCTCATGCAGATATGTCCACACATGGGCTATAGAGCACCCTGCCTTAGGGCTGTAAGGCCTGCAGTAGGGGTGGCTTAGCTATACCTTATGCAGTGTGTGTGGGCATGGCGCGGCCTTCACTACTACCGTCCATCAATCTGAGGTAATCAGGATGACCAGTCAAGAGCCCCAGCACCAAATCTAACGCCTTGTTTTCAGTGTCACGATCTCCTCCCTCCGACAGCACCAATATACAGCTGTACCGTCCGGGGACACAGTCCTCACCCTCCATCGTGTGTCAACACAAGCAGGGTCCTCCCAGAAAGATCCAGCTAACAGGCATTTCGCAGGCTTACTCAAGCACAGCAAGCATATGCCACGCAGGCTAAACAAAACCATACACTTATTAAACATGCAGAATATTAGCGCAAAGGACAAGCCAAGTGCACACAAGCAGACATGTGGGCCTCTACTTTAGTGATCCAGACAATGGATTCATTAAACCCATATGCTGCCGCCACTGCTCTGCGCACTAAATACACTGACAGGCGCATGACCCTCTGCGGAGAGAAAGGGATGCTTGGCATGTTTCTCCAGGTGACAGGCTGGCAAAGCCAAGGGCAGACCCAGGCCTCTGCACATATGCTCAGATTAGTGTGATGCTGGGGCCAAAATAAAAAGTCAGGACACTAGATACATGCAGTCCAGCGCTCGGGCTGCGGAACATGCTGTTCCCCAAGCAGGGCACATTCCCATCTCAACACAAAGCACACCAGCTTTCTTGGCATCCAATCCAGAAACTGAATACATTTCTAGCTGCAGGCCTGGTTTATGAGGCATAAAATGGCAGAGGCCCTTCATTTCTGGTGAAAGGGAATCAAATCTGGTCGAACAAGTCTTTGTGGCTGCTTCCAGGGAGAAGCCTTGAACCCTGCTGCTGGAGTTGAATCAATGGCAGCTCCCCTCGCAGTCCTCTCCTCCTTTTAGTTTATGAAGCTTGAGACAGGGTATCGGCTTACCCTGAACTATGGATGGAGGGAAGGCGGCAGATAGAACTAGAGGGCTAAGGTTCCCTTTTCGATGCTTGAATACGGCGACTATCGTAAGCTTGATTAGCTCATCACGGGAGAACCATGACATTTTGGTGCTAAAAGGGAATAAAGGAGAGCTTTTTACCTGGAAGTGTATCTTCATAGCAAGAACTGAGCCCTGCTACCACAGAGCATAGGAAGGTGAAACCCGGCCATCACCAGTTGGGGCCATCACCAGTTGGGGCCATCACCAGTTGGGGCCATCGCCAGTTGGGGCCATCACCAGTTGGGGCCATCACCAGTTGGGGCCATCACCAGTTGGGGCCATCACCAGTTGGGGCCATCATCAGTTGGGGCCATCACCAGTTGGGGCCATCACCAGTGGGGGGCCATCACCAGTTGGGGCCATCACCAGTTGGGGCCACCACCAGTTGGGGCCATCATCAGTTGGGGCCATCACCAGTGGGGGGCCATCACCAGTTGGGGCCATCGCCAGTTGGGGCCATCACCAGTTGGGGCCATCGCCAGTTGGGGCCATCGCCAGTTGGGGCCATCACCAGTTGGGGCCATCGCCAGTTAGGGCCATCACCAGTTGGGGCCATCACCAGTTGGGGCCATCACCAGTTGGGGCCATCACCAGTTGGGGCCATCACCAGTTGGGCCCATCACCAGTTGGGGCCATCATCAGTTGGGGCCATCACCAGTTGGGGCCATGACCAGTGGGGGGCCATCACCAGTTGGGGCCATCACCAGTTGGGGCCATCACCAGTTGGGGCCTCATCAGTTGGGGCCATCACCAGTGGGGGGCCATCACCAGTTGGGGCCATCACCAGTTGGGGCCTCATCAGTTGGGGCCATCACCAGTGGGGGGCCATCACCAGTTGGGGCCATCACCAGTTGGGGCCATCACCAGTTGCTACTTAGGCGCTGATTACGATCTTGGCGGACGGGGTACTCCATCAGAAACGTGGCCTGCCCGCCATATTACAAGTTCCTTAGGATATAATGAGATTATAATTCGGTTGACGGGGGATTTGTCAAGTTTGTGATGGACAGGGCCGGACTGGGAACCGAAACTGGCCCTGGCAAAGAGCTCGGCCGGCTCCGGGCAGAAGGGGGAGGGGTGCTAGCGGGAAGCTTTTTCCCACTGGGAGACGATATTACAGCTAAGCTGCAAAACTGGCCCCCAGTACAAAAATGCCCCCCCCCCCCCACCCAGGGTCTAATACCTGCCCCCACCCTGGTGGCCCACCGGGGAAACGCTCGGTGCTCACTACGGCCAGTCTGGCCCTGGTGATTCTGCGTAGATTGTAATCAGACCCTCACTCTTATTCTTTGATTTTTCCAGGTTGACCCCTTCCCAGGACAGAAATGCCCAAAACAAATAAAGAAGGGAAGACTTCCCCGCTTGCTGTTGAAAATTCCTGCCTGACATAGGACTAGAGACAGGCATCTTTGGGTCCAGAATCCTGATCCAGGACCACTGCAAGACCACTGCAGGACCACTGCATAACCACTGCATGACCAATGCAGGATCACTGCATAACCACTGCATAACCACTGCATGACGACTGCATAACCACTGCAGGACCACTGCATAACCACTGCATAGCCACTGCAGGACCACTGCAGGACCACTGCATATCCACTGCTTGACCACTGCATAACCACTGCATAACCACTGCATGACCACTGCATAACCACTGCATGAACACTGCATAACCACTGCAGGACCACTGCATGACCACTGCATGACCACTGCAGGACCAGTGCATAACCACTGCATAACCATTGCAAGACCACTGCATAACCACTGCAGGACCACTGCATAACCACTGCATAACCATTGCAGGACCACTGCATAACAACTGCAGGACCACTGCAGGACCACTACATAACCATTGCAGGACCACTGCATAACCTGCAGGACCACTGCATAACCACTGCAGGACCACTGATTAATCACTGCAGGACCACTGCAGGACCACTGCATAACCATTGCAGGACCACTGCATAACTTCTCTCCGGCGGCTGGGAATGCAGATGATCCTGCATACAAAGAACATTGCGACCTGCGTGGAAGAAAATAGGTAGACCACTTACAACTGAACCTTTTCCTTTCTGCCCTATTAGACTGACATATGTGGCAGGGCTATCCTGACGACATATGCATGTTACATACAAATCAGGTCTAATTGTATGGCAAACGCACGACACGCCAACTGGTAAGAGTGAGTGAGAGAGCGCGTGTGTGTGGGAGGGGTGTGTAACAGGCGCGGTTCGTCCAGTGGGGCGTGGGGGCGTAGCCCCCCCTGCCCGACGCCGCCCGCAGCTCCCTCATGACAATCATGTCAATGAATCAACATGACGTCAGACCCCCGGGCGGCCGTCATGTTGATTCATTGACATGATTGTACAGACTCCAACATAAGTACGCATGCGTGGGGATGGAGGGTGAATTTTTACCCGTGCCCACGCATGCGCACTTGTGTTTTGGCGGCGTTGCGCATGCCCATCAGGTGCCCTAATGGGCGTGCTGCGGGCGAGAGGGTACCTGTGCCCCTGGCGCCAGGATTGGCCAGGGGCGCTGTGAGCCTGTGACATGTGCGGGACCGGCAGCAAGGTAAGAGTGTGTGTTTTTCGGTGTTCCAGTAAACTAGCTTGCACAAATTACTTGAGATAGTTCAGTGTGTTAAAGCATCTGCTGCAGAAATGTGTGCGTCTATTCCAGGTCACCCGTTTATTTCACGGCATGGGGTTTTGGAAATGTAAAAATTCTCAGAATTTCTTTTTTGATAGTTGCAACAACAGCCTTCAACAGATTTCATTTTATAAACATTTTCCAGAAAATGAGTTAACAACTGTCACCACAAATATAATGTACTCCTTGAACTAAGATTATAACATTTCAAAATGTTAACAAACGGTAAAAGCGGAATAGCATGATATATGCATTTATTATTGCATGCATGTTGGTGTATGTTTGTATGTGAATTTGTATAGTACATACCTAGGGCTTACAGGATGGCAAATACATGGGCGGTAGAAGGTTTCCAGCATAAAAAGGTAGGGGTGATGTATTATGTAAACTGGCACATCCTTCAACATCGATCCTAAAGGCTTGTTAGAGTCCATAATTTATTTTTATATGGTCATAAAAATACATGAATGATGGATGGATGCAGGGTGGGTGCATTAATGATTGTTCGGTGGATGGGTGGGTGGATGGGTGCATGGATGGATGCATGCATGATGGGTCGATGGATGCATGAATGATGGATGCAGGATGGATGGGTGGGTGGATGGGTGGATGCATGAATGAATGATGTATGGATGCAGGATGGGTGGGTGGATGGGTGGATGCATGCATGATGGGTGGATGCATGATGGATGGATGGGTGGATGGATGGATGAATGATGTATGGATGGATGCATGGATGCATGCATGATGGGTGGATGCATGATGGATGGATGGGTGAGTGCATGAATGATGGATGGATGGGTGGATGGATGGATGGATGCATGAATGATGTATGGATGGATGCTTGCATGATGGGTGGATGCATGATGGGTGGATGGATGGATGGATGGGTGCATGAATGAATGATGTATGGATGCAGGATGGGTGGGTGGATGGATGGGTGGATGCATGAATGATGTATGGATGGATGCATGCATGATGGGTGGATGCATGATGGATGGATGGGTGGATGGATGGATGGGTGGGTGCATGAATGAATGATGTATGGATGCAGGGTGGTTGGGTGGATGGATGGGTGGATGCATGAATGATGTATGGATGCATTCATGCATGATGGGCGGATGCATGATGGATGGATGGGTGGATGCATGAATGAATGATGTATGCAGGGTGGGTGGGTGGATAGATGGGTGGATGCATGAATGATGTATGGATGGATGCAAGGTGGTTCGAGATCGCTCGCTGCGCTCGATCGCTGCGGTGCAATATGCAAATTAGTTTACGCCTCACCACTTTCAAATGTCACCAGCCGCCCGTGGTGTGTAAGTGTGTGAAGGCCTAGAGAGCTAAGGCTCTGAGGGTGAAGGCAGCCAGCAGAGTCTGCGAGAGAGCCGCAGTTTAGAAAAAGGTGGATATTAGTTGCGCTAATAAAACTAACGAACGTAGCATGGGGGAATCTTCTGCCTGGAGAGCTGTCTGTGCTGGTGTGAGTCAGTCAGTGGTAGAAGTGGGGGGGGAATGATGGGCACGGCGTGCCCCTACTTCTAAAAAATTGTTCCATCCGATCCCCTACTTCTTGCTTTCAAAAAAGTGTCCCGGGACGGCAAGAATAGTCCAACTTTAAAACTTTTTTCATTCACTTCCAGGGGCAGCTCGCACTTCTCTGTGAACTCCAGAGGCTGCAGCAGTCCCTCCCTGAACTCAAACAGACCGAGGAGGCCCATTGTCATTCCGATTGAGGCTGATTACCTCTTTCCAATGACAATGCGCCGCCCTCTGCCTTTAGCATATCAAGTGGCCCTGAGATTAGAGTTGATCATTAGAGATGAGCTTTCCCCAAGCAGGGTACTGTGGGGAACTTGACACCAGTGGCTATCTTGTGACAAGTTGTGAGTGTGTGTGTGGTTAGTGGATGGAGGCGGCAAACTCAACCCCGGAATCTAGCCCCTGGCGCTGTTAATTGCAGAGGCCGTCTCACCCCCCCCCGTAGGGGGGGAGGCTTGAAGGCCGGCGCCATAATCCTCGTGGTGCCACCAGTGGGTTAAACTGGTTCTGGGCGCCTCGATGCGCCCAGGAACCAGCGGAAGCAGGGTGCGCACCAGCCACCCCGACCGGAAGTGACCCTTTGACCTGGGCGCCCCAAAGGGCGACCAATGGTCAACTTGGCGTTATTTGAACCCCCCAATCAGGGGGGCTCACCTGAGGCCTTCATGGAGGGCTCAAGAGGATTTAAGCACCGCCGCCCTCCCAGCAGAAGCACAACGCCTTCGAGGAGCTAGGAGAGCGGCGCGACAACAACAACGACTGAAGGAAAGGAGACGACGCGGCGGATGACGAAGCTGAAGAAGGCGAGGCCCTGTCGGAGATCCAGGCCATCGTCGCCGAGGACACCACGTGGAGTACAGCACGCCGTTCCAGCTCCCTTGAAGCAAGATAGCGCGGAGGATTCGAAGGCGTCGGATCGCATCAGGTGAAGCGACCAGCAGAAGGAGTGCAGCGAGCTCAGAGCCCGGGGCAAGCACACGCATTTTGCTGTGCCTCAGCAGACGGCCTGACGCAGACGCGAGAAACCAAGGAGCAACACAAGAGGTGCGCAGAGGCGTCACGACATGTCGGAAGGCCAGCCAGACGAGATGGCAGAGGTACTGAAGAAGATCCGCGAATTATCAGCCATCCACGGGGATGACTGGCTCCACCCTCACTTGGGTAAAGGGAAGGAGAACAGACCAGAGGACCAGGCAGAGGAAGAACCAGGGCCTTCCGCACCCAAGAAACCCAAAAGCACGCCGATGAAGAAGGCATCCAAGAGGAACCCTCCAAAGAAAGTACGTCAGAAACCCCCTCCGTCGAGACCGGATGTCGGTGACCAGGGCGAGACGACTAGCAAAGGAAAAAATGGTGAGCATATTAGCAACATAGTAAAAGAATGCTTGAAGTTGCTGGCGCCAGGCTTACTTAATGGCACAGGGCAAGTGGTAGCAGGGCCTAGGGAGCAGCGCGCAGAAGAAGCGGCAGGTCTGACATGGCATATGGTCGACCCGGGGTGGGCCCGGCAGACGAGAGTGCAAGAGCAGGTAGGCCTGTCCGCACAGGGCGAGCAAATCTCCCCGCTAACCGGTTGGGGGTACGGCCCTGCGTCAGGGAGCCCACCTCTGGGCGGGCTAGTCAATGACCCTTACATCAGGCCACCCCCTGGTCCGGCGTCCCTGACTACAAAAGCCACCGGCTTAGCATGTCTCATCCCCCCTTGTGGTTAAGGAAAGGATATGGCGCAAGGAATTCATAGACATATTCTCACTACTGGAAATACAGCTAGAGGGGCTCGATCTAACCACGTGCGACAGGAAGGAAGAGGACAGGAGAGAAAGGCGCGGGGCCAGAAAGGAGCGCACCTTCGACAATTGGTTAGACGCATTCAGAATCATGGCATGCATTATAGTGGAAAGGTTCCCCCATTGCGCTGCTGATTTATGGCTGTACGAGGCCAACATCCACCTAGCACCGAGGCAGTTCCCTGGGGACGCCTGGTTGGAATACGATAAGGGGTTTAGATTGAAAATGCAGAGGCACCCCGAAATGGAGTGGAATAAGGAGGATGTCTCGGGGTTCATCCACAAAATGCTTACAGCCAAGGAGGTAAGAGCCTGGGCGGGTAAAAGCGACCAGCCCTTTCGGAGCTCTTTCCAAAAGGGGAAGAATAGTACATATCAGAGGCGGTATACCAGGAGATCTTACTCCCCAACCGCAGCTAAGCAGATCTGCTGGAGATACGAGGCGGGGGATTGCTCATGGGGCTCTTCCTGCAAGTTCCAACACGCATGCGCTAGCTGCGGGGGCAGGCACACTACCGTTGCATGCAAAGGCTCCAAGCGCGAGTCAAAAGGGGACAAGAAAGAGAAGAGCAAGAAGCGCTAGCCCCAACGCAGGGAGAGGAGGGGATCTGTTGGACATTCGTAAGTGCCAGCTGGCCAGATCCCCCATTATTACACAACAGCTGCGCAGATTGGCGAACAAATATCCGAACAGAGCAGATGCCAGGTTACTGGTGGATGGCTTTGAGGAAGGGTTTGTTATCCCATTCAAGGGCCCATTGCCACTGGCGAGGGCGAACAACTTGAAGTCAGCAATGCAACACCCCGAGGTTGTTAGCGCTAAAATAGAGAAAGAACTGAGCCTGTGTAGAGTCGAGGGCCCCCTCCCAAAGGAGCTGCACGAAGGCATAGTTGTCTCCCCGCTGGGCGTGGTCCCCAAGAAGGAGAAAGGGCAATTTAGACTAATACACCACCTATCATTTCCGGAGGGTTCCTCCGTGAATGACGGAATTGACCCCGAAGCTTGCTCAGTGGGCTACGCATCAGTTGACGACGCAATTGCATTAGTTAAGGCGTCAGGTAAAGGATCCCTCATGGCGAAAGCGGATATTGAATCAGCGTTCCGCCTATTGCCGGTCCACCCCTCCAGTTTCCACCTACTGGGTTTCCAATGGGGGGGGATGTGTTTGTTGATAAGGCCATGCCCATGGGCTGTGCCATATCGTGTGCCTATTGTGAGCAATTCGCCACTTTCTTGGAATGGGCTCTTCACGACGGACACCAGGAAGGCGGAAAATTGCACTACTTAGACGATTTGCTGTTCACAGGCCCGGCAGGATCCCCGATGTGCGCTAGTACACTGGCAGCCTTCGAGAAATTAGCCAGGTCTCTTGGGGTCCGCCTAGCAAAAGAGAAAACGACAGACCCGACCACGAGACTCACATTCCTGGGCATAGAGTTGGACTCCATAGCAGGGACTGCCAGGTTGCCCGCAGACAAAGTAAAGGAATTCCGGGAAGAAGTGTCTAAATTACGGGGTCGGAGAAAAGCCACCCTGAGGGATATCCAAGGAGTGATAGGTAATCCCTCCCGCCAGGGTATTTTCTAGGCGCCTGACAGGGCTGACGGCCGGCGTCACCCACAAACACCACCACATCCGGCTGAGTGCAGGCGTAAAACAGGACCTACAGGTGTGGGACGAGTTCCTGCAGGACTTCAACGGTGTGCGGATTTGGAGAGAGGGGTGGGTGACGGCCAGGCAGATAGCTCTCTACACGGACGCAGCTGGAAGCCTGGGGTTCGGCGCGGTCCTGGGAAACAGTTGGTGCGCCAGCCAGTGGCCAGACAGGTGGCATGCGCAGGGGCTCACAAGAAACATCACATTTCTCGAGCTGTTCCCAATAATAGTGGCACTGACCATTTGGAAAGAGGAGATAAAAAACCTGAAACTCACGCTTTGGTCGGATAACATGGGAGTAGTGCAGGCCATTAACAGAGGCGCAGCGAGATGCCCTGACATGTTGAGGCTAATTAAATTACAGCTGGAGGGGAACCTGGAGCTGAAGGCCCGCCTCGTGCAAGGATCAGAGAACATGGCAGCGGATGCACTATCCCGGTCCCAAATGAAGCGGTTCAGAGAACTGGTACCCGGGGCGGACAGGGAGATGACCCCCTTTCCACTGTGCCTTTGGGGCCTGGGGGGTAAACTTGTCCTGGTTAATAGGGCACTCATTTGCCGCAGAGGCAAACAGAAGGTACAGGACCTACGCAAGCACAGTAATGAGAGTCAGGGGCATAAAATCACTCGAAGACAAGGCAGAGACTCGCACAGCAGTCGAAAAATTTGTACGATGGGCATTCAACGCCAAGACAACGAGATCGTGGGCCCAGGCGCACCTGTCCGCCATTGCCCACTTTGCCAGGCTTCACACAGGCGAGGACCCCACTACCTCGGCCTATCTAAAGACAGCCTTAAAAGGTTGGAGGAGGGTTGAAGGTACAAAGAAGGACAACAGGCGTCCCATCGACTTCGGCAAGCTGGGGCAGCTCCTAGGAGCTCTCACAGGCATAATATCAGACAAATACGAGCTGCTATTATTTAGGGCAGCATTCACCACGGCTTTCTTCGGAGCATTCTGAATCAGCGAGTTAGTGGCCCCCAGCAAGACGGGCCCAGCACAGCAATGTCTGCAGGCGAGGGACATCAAACCGATGGTAAAGGCCGTGGAATTAACACTGAGACAGTTCAAGACAGACAGGGCAAGGAGGGGGACGACGGTACGTCTCCATTGCATCCCAGAGGCGGGGCTCTGCGCGGTATGCTGGCTATTTAAGTACATGGGGGCCCGCCCGGCTGGCGAGGGCCCCCTCTTTATACATCAGGATGGAAGGACCCTGAGCAAGTTCCAATTCACGGCCCTGATGCGCCAGGGCCTTGGTAAAGCTGGGTTTAACGCGGCATCGTTTGCCCCTCACTCATTCAGGATCGGCGCAGCGACCTCGGCATCGCAGCATGGCATGCCTGAGGACAGGATCCAGGCGGTGGGCAGATGGCGCTCCAGGGCGTACAAGTCATACATACGCCCTCACCTCGTATAAAAAAAAAAAGGGGGGAGAAGGGGAGGCAGTCACTTTGGGTTGTCGCACGGCAGGGTGCTTGCTCCTCAACCACACCCGGTGCGCAGCAGGCCACCTTAGCAGAATGCTTTCTCTCGACAGGGGGACGCCCGCGGCTGGTCTGGGTGGTGGGACATTCATTCGTGTCCCGAATGGAGTCTTGGTGGCGGCAATCGGGTCACAGCGCAAGCAGGCCCAAATCGACGTACATCCGCTGGATAGGGCAGCCGGGTATGAGATGGGAGCAGCTACTGCCAATGCTGGACGGCCTCATGGCAGACTCGGCGTGGCTGCCTGACGTCCTGATCATTCACCTTGGGGGCAACGACCTGACCCGACTAGGGCGAAAAGCAGTCGGGCAGGCCATTCAAAAGGACCTCACCAAAGCAGCAGCATGGCTGGGCCCCACGACGGTAGTCTGGTCCGAAATGATCAGCAGGAGCCATTGGAGAGGTGCCGACTCCAACAAAGCCGTAGATAATGCGAGGAGAAAATTAAATATCGCAATGCACAAATTCTGCTACGCCAATGGCCTGGAATCAATCCGGCACAGCCTCATCCACCCGGGCCGCCCGGAACTTTATGGTCAAGACGGGGTGCATCTCTCCAAAAAGGGGATGAAGGTATTCTGGGATAACTTGTGGGGTGCAATGGCACTCGCAGGTTGTACTTAAAAAAAAAAAAAGGGGGGAGCTGCGAACCAGGTGCAGGGGGGGAGCCGCAGAAAGACGTGAGCCTCCCTGCGGCGGGGCGGAAATCCTACACTGGTTGGCTAAGGAAACACACCGGCGGGCGGTGTGTAGGAGGATGGCCACTCACTTTTGAATGCCGCACGGCAGGGTGAGGTGGCTGCATAAAGGAGGGGAGTAACAGGAGGAGACGGTACTCGCGGCCCAGACCCGGCCGGACGGCAGGGCGCAAATGGTAGCGAGCTGGGGACCTAACTCCCGACAGATAAGCTCCCCTCCGCAACACGCAAAGGCGTGGGCAACCAACCACTGGAGCACCAATAGACTGTCAACGAACTGGTTTGTGTACAAGTCCCATTTTCGAACTGAGGAGTGCACAAAAAGACTGACACCTGTTATCACAAGATGGTGTCATAATTTGTAATGTGACATGTATGATTGATGGGTACAGTTCGCAAAATGGAAGATTGCTTAAAAAACCAGTTTGTGTTATTAATATGTCTTTGGTTATTAATAAACTGCGGACAACAACGACCACCACTAATACCAGGTATTGTTGGCTGACATTATTTCCCATCATTGGCAACAGCAGGATGCGGGGCCGGTAAGTGATGTATGCTTGGGTTCCCCACGGAATAGGCACATGCGAGGGTTATGTTCTACAGATAAGTGTGAATGCGTGGCTTGTTATCTTCATGATCTTTTCTTTTTATTTAATGCATTTTTATGTAGCGCGGACTTTATCCGAAGGTGATTGCAGAACAACTTCCTCAGCACCGATCAGCCTCCCCAAGTGAGCTCCGTCGATATCTTGCAGACAGGATGCTGTGGTACAATTGTATCAGCAACTCCTGGCACATACTTTTAGTAGGGGGCTCACTTGTGCGAATTTAATTACGTGTTACCATAGTGACTACATATCAGCCACTATGTCTGTTTTCCTTCTCTCACTTCATGGTGCTGCTGTACGCTAACATTTATTCTAGTCAGGATTTAATTTCACCAGTGAAATGGGTTTCAAAACTTAGAAACAGATGCACTGGTGAAGTGCCACCGCGTGCTGCGCGCAGCCTGCTGTTTCCTTTAGCAACCTGGGGAGGTGCATTAGAAGAGCCAGGAGTACAGCGAGGAATCTGTACACCATTATAAGAGAAGGGTTGGAATTGTCTGTATGACTGCAGAACGCCATGCAAACTTTTTTACTGTCTTTTTGTGCTTGGCTGAAAGTCAACATATGCACACCCCTGGCTCCGCCCACTGATCCAATCTTCGGTTATTCCCGCCCCCTGATTCTCCACCCACAGTTCCCCTATTTTTTTTCCCCACTTCGACCACTGGAGTCAGTTCCGTCGTTCTTGTGAAGTTAGCATTTCAAAAGCTTGGGTGGGCATGGAGCGGCACCCCCCAGAAACAGTAAGCTATACCAGGACCGTTGGTGTCCAGATATTTTATGATTGGCCAGTTTAAAGGGGATTGAGCGGTTCTGATTGGTTCACCACAGCATGAACAATATTTTGTCACAGCCACTGCAAACTCAGGGACATGGTCTCGGCATCGTGAACATTCATTAAAACAAATACATGAGGGCAGGGCGAGTATACCCTGAGAGCCCGGGAGCATGTGTTGGGGGGGGGGGGGGGAGGGGGGGGGCACAAAGACCCCCTTCATTGGCTGGCCTCAGTTTGGACAACAGTCCGTG
This sequence comes from Lissotriton vulgaris, assembly GCF_964263255.1. NCBI lineage: Eukaryota > Metazoa > Chordata > Amphibia > Caudata > Salamandridae > Lissotriton > Lissotriton vulgaris. The sequence continues at coordinate 1,925,315,109 of NC_141694.1, forward strand.
GCAGCCCTTACAGCCCCCGGGGCAGGCACCCTACTGAATGAAGGTAGTGAAAGCCAGGCTTGGAGGGTCAAACAGATTCACCTATATGAAGGCATTCTATATTTATTCACAGTATGCGTTGTGTGTTGGTGGTACCATACTAATTGTAGGACCTGTGGCGTGTCTTGAGGTGATTTTACCCTGTGTAAAATGTTGATCCGCTGCTGATCTGATGTTTCCTCTCGTGATTTCCTCAGCCTTGTGGGAGTGAGGGTCAGGGTTCCCTCTAGTTGTATTCCTCTGTGTGCGGCGGTGCAGGGTCTCTGTGCGCCAAGGAACTGAAGGGCTTCGAAGCGCTGCGCTCCGCAATATCAACCTGCGGCATTTACTGCTCAAAACTCGTGTTTACAACAAGAGTGAACGCTAGTGCATTGTACACACAGGGCTCTGCTCCATAGGGGCTTGACACAGTTTCCAATGTAGACAAAAACCATCACAACATGAGGTGTTGACTCTGGTGGCAGCTAAATCTCAAATTTGACAAAGGCCGGCTCAGGGTTGATCCAAGCACCCTGAAGTTTGAGAGAGCCGCCATTAGGACAGAAGTGGCATTCTGGCGGGAACCGGACTGGACTCCCAGTGTAATATGCTGAAATGCGTGCCTGGGTAATATCCCGGCACACAAACACTGAGCAGCGCCCCCGGGCGGTCTGCTTTCCTTTCCGAGCCGGAATCTGCAGGCGGTGAAGGGGCCTTCTCAATTACAATTCCAGCCAGGGCCAAACCAAAAGCTTCATTTAAAGAGCACCGAGCCCACCTTTCGTTCATGAAGGATCCTGGATGGAAGCCATCCAGAGCCTCACACCGAGAGGCCAATCCAATGGAGGAGAAACAAACACACAGCCCCTCACTTCACAAGCCAGGTACTTAAAAGAAACATTTCAGGCTGTTTTTTGGCTTTGTTTACCCCTTACATGTAAGCTATGTGCATGTATTGTAAGCAGGTGGGCATTGTGTATTAGGAATACATAGCTGAGAGAAACGAACAATCAGGATTGAAAATGTGACAGTGCTTGGGGTTGTCTGTACTTATAAGACTGTATTACTACCAAGAAACCGTTTTTAGCAGCCGGATATGAAACATTGACAACGTTTGCAAGAGGGTTCTAATCTCGACCCTTGACTTGCAGTTTGCAAGCAGCTGCTGCTGCTCATTAATAGCTCACTGTGCTATATTAGAAGGATTGCAATACATGACCTGCAAAGAATTTATTTATTTATGATATTTATAAAGCGCTTGCAAATACCCGTAGGCGTCTCGGCGCTAGAAATGCAAGTGTTGTCTCACCCTGATCAGGAAGTGCGGAGATGTAAATTACTGGTTAAATAGCCACGTTTTCAGTTTTTTTTCTAAACTGAAGGAGCGAAGGGCATGTTTTTATGTGGATTGGAAGGGTGTTCCAGAGTCTAGGGGCCGCAATTGAGAAGCGGCGATCACCCCAAGAAGCTGTTCGGCTACGTTGCACCACTAGTTGGTTGAGTGAGGTGGATCGGAGGGTTCTCGATGGGTTGTAGGGTATCAATTGATTTTTAAGGAAACGAGGTCCTTGATCCTGTAATGTCTTGTAGACTGTGCATAGAGCTTTGAATTTCACCCTGTTGTGAATGGACAGCCAATGATAATTTTTCAAAGTATCTGAGATAGGTGCAAATTTGGGTCTTTTTGATAGTACGCGAGCGGCCGCATTCTGCACGGTCTGTAGTTTTTTAATAACTCTGCTCTGAGCATTGAGCAGCAGACCGTTGCAATAATCTAGTGATGTCAAGACTAGAGAGGTGACTAGCGTTTTGGCTGCTGAGTCTGGTAGATACGGTATGATTTTTCTTACCGTTCTAAGTTTGAAATGGGCGTTGGCTGCCACCTTATTTGCATGGGCCATGAAGTTCAGCTGGTCATCAAAAGTAACACCTAGGTTTCTGACTTTGACCGTAGGGGAGGGAGGTGTACCTAAGGCCGATGGCCACCAATCGGCAGACCAGGCTGGTGAGAGATTGCCAAAGATAACCACCTCCGTTTTATCGGAATTAAGCTTCAGGCAATTCCTTGCCATCCACTCACCGATAGTGATCATCCCGGTTTTAAATCTCTCTGCAACCCTCTGTCCATCACCCTTTATTGCCAGCACCAGCTGGGTGTCGTCAGCGTATGAGGTTAGGCTCATCCCATGTGCTTTGATGACATTAGCAAGGTCCGACACATATATATTAAATAGTGTCGGACTTAGGGACGAGCCTTGGGGAACCCCACACGGTAACGATAACTCAGCTGACTGGAAGGGACCCAGTGTAACCGCCTGGGTTCTATTGGCTAGAAAGGAGGCGAGTAAGTCCCTAGCAGTGAGCTGAATGCCCATCCTCTCGACACGGTCGACCAAGATCTTGTGGTCGACCGTGTCGAAAGCTGCTGAGAGATCCAAGAGAACCAACAAAGCAGTTCCTCCTTGATCGCGGATGACTCTTATGTCATCAGCTGCTTTTATAAGAGCGGTTTCTGTGCCATGGTTTTTACGGAAACCGAACTGTGTATCATCCAGTAAATTGTGTTTTTCTATGTAGGCTGATAGCTGCTGATTCATAGCCTTTTCTAGAACCTTGGCTAAGAAAGGGAGGCTTGCTATAGGGCGATAGTTTTTTAATTCGCCTTTATCTGAGCCGGGTTTTTTGAGCAGGGGTTTAATCAACGTGTTTTTTAATCGATCAGGGTAAATTCCAGATGTCAATACTGTATTGCAGACAGCAGTGATAATGGGAATGACTGTGTCCGGTACAGTAGCGAGCACAGAAGTCGAGCATGGGTCCAGAGCAGAGTCAGCTTTGATCGTTTTAACTATACTCTTAATTTGGTCAGTGGTAAGGGGACTAAAACAAGTCATGGAATTTTTGGGAATAGAAATAGAGGTTATGGCATTACTGCTGGTCTGGTCTGAGCTGAAGGCTTGGTAGATGTCATTAACCTTTGCATAAAAGAACTCCGATAATGCATCACATAAAGCTTGTGAAGGGAGAGGATTAAGATCCGGGGAGTCTCCAGCGAGGGTTTTAGCAATGTCAAATAACTGTTTACTGGAATTTTTCGCAGTTTCTATCTGGCGTGTGAAAAAGTCTTTCTTAGCTGCTATTATCATAGCTTTGTAAGTGGCAAGGGCTTTTTTATAATTTTCCTTATTTTCACTGTCATACGTTCTTCGCCAGTGTCTTTCCCTGTTCCTGGTTAACTGTTTTTGAATTTTTAGTTCTGTTGTATACCACTGAGCTTTAGGCGCATTTCTATTCTTCGAGAATGATTTAGTGGGTGCCAGCTGGGTCGTGGCTTCACCCAACCACTTTTGATTAGTAGCGGTGTTAGGATCCGTGGATAGTTCTGGGATTGTGGAATTAAGAAGCAGCGTTAAGTCATTGGGGTTGATGTCCTTCCAAGCTTTAAACGTACCCTTTTTCGCTGGGACCACTTTTTTTCTCTGTGAACCTTTAATTGTAAGTCTGCTAAAGATGGCTGAATGGTCTGTCCAGGTCATAGGGAGAACTGAGGTGATACACAGTCCTTCCACATTTGTAAAAATTCCATCCAACGTGTGGCCTGCCTGATGGGTGGGGGTCGAGACCAATTGTCTGAGTCCCATTATATCTAGGTCTGATGGAAGGGCTGAAGTATCCCTGTCACCAAGGAGCTCCAGATGGAAGCACTTTCGTTGAAAGCAAAACAATTTAGCTATCTACATAACATACACATCTGTGATCTAAATGTAACACGACGTACTTTGCAGGAGACACACTAACAATCTATGCAACATTGAGACACAACTCAGATCCCTCCAGCAACTGCATTGACCCCCAAAGTTATCTTACTATCGTTATTATTATTATTATTATTCCTGAGATGTGTTAGGCTAGTAACTATCTCTGTAGAAGACGCCTGAACCGCAAAAGATCATTGATAATTCACCCTTGGTGACCAATACAGCTCTACAGATTAACTGCCACGTGTGCTCTTGCTGCTAATTTCTTCGCAGCAGAGTTTTAAAAAAAAGTAAATGTATACATTGACTGCACCCGCCTTCCTTTAGACACGCCTTGCCTACCAATGTATGTGGTTTTCTAATTCCAGCACTGAATCAATTAGGTTTTTGTGGGGGTTGCATGGTGAATTCGCAGAGAAATACATGCTGTGGTAAGATCGGCCCCTGCAGGATGACAGCCTGCCCAGCCCTTCGCTCCCCTCCCTCCGGCGGCACCAAATGTAAACTGCAATACTTGGAAGGGGTCGCGCTACTATTTGTGTTTCTGCCCAGCCTTCGGTTTCCAAACATATAGATATGAACAGGGCTTGAAATGGGAAAAAATACCTGCGGTGCCCTTTAAAATGAGCTCGAGGTGGAGTGAGGGGGCGGGGCTAGGGGCGGGGCTAAAGGCAAGGCCTGATGATACTTCAAGACTTCTATGTTAGTTGCAGCTCACACCAAAACACATGAGAAATGTGTTTATATAAACAAAGCAAGTTAACTCATGACACAAAATGAAAGAGAAATGCTGTAATATGTGAACATTTCCCTTAGTTGCAATAGATGCTCCTTCTTAATGCCAGACCGTTAATTGCTGTTGTTTGGCACAAAACCATATACTTTTGAGCTTGTGAGTAGGAAACAACTGAGAATACCCCCACCTCGCACCAAAGCTCTTCTGGCTCAAAGCAAACGAAGCAACTCATCATGACCTCCCCCAGAAGATATCTCTGGTCTCTTCCATAGATCTATCCATTCATCCTTTCATCCTACCATTTACCTGCTGATGTCCACCATTCACCCTTTACATTCTGTCGTCTATTCAGTTTTTCATCCATCATTCCGTTTTCACCATTCCGTCTGTCCACCCTTCATATCCAAACCTATCCATTCATCCTTTCACTCATCCATCTCTTTATCCACCCTTTCGCTCATTCATCAATCCTTTCACTCATCTGTCCATCAACCCTTTCACTCCTTTATTCCATCTGCCCTTTCATTCCATCCACCCATTCACTCAATCCCTCCTTTCACTCATCCATCATCCACCCTTTCATTAACCCTCCCTCTCTTTCATTCATCCATCCAATCTTTCACTTATCCACCCATCATCCACCCTTTTATCCAATCATCCACACCCTTTCACCCAGCCATCCATGCTCTCACTCATCCATCCATCCATCTATTCATTCATCCATCCATCCATCTATTCATTCATCCATCCATAACATTTACACAATCAATACAAGGCTCATTGCCTCATCAGCTTCTCCATGAAAGTTGCGACTCGTGGTCCCTCGGAAACCGCTGTCATCTGACACTTGTTTGCACAAATGGGCAGGATGGTGTTGAATGTGATTGACAGCACAGGGCTGACCGGACCCTGCTCTGTCAAGCACAGCGTGATGGTGGGCACCGGACATTATTCACATGACCCCGCTGAAGAGCTCAGCGGGGGCTCAGATGGTTACTGCAGAAGCGGCGCCTCGGCTGCCAGACACACTTTCCACTCCGGCTCACCAGCACAGGCAGTGAGCCTTACTTCCCACGAGTACCGGTGCTCTCAACGGCAGTAGAGAAGTGCCGGTACTCAGAGTGATAAATCTGAGAAGTGCCGATACTCAGTACCGGTGAGTACCGGCCCATTTAAAGCGCTGGATATAATTAAAGCAGCGTAGCCGAGGAGCGCCTGGGGAGGGGCTTCAGTTTTAACAGCCCACGAGCTGTGAACATCTTTGGAATGGAAATCTGTTAACAAACATCACGTGGAGAGAATACGATAGGCCTGCCTTCAAAATTCAAGAAAGTGTATTCAGATTTTTGGGAAAGTGTTTATTAAAATTGAGTGTTAATAAACATGAACTGAGAACCATTCACTCACATGATTGAGTAGTTACTCGAACTGTGGATGATAAGCCACGCCCACCACAGTAAAGAATGGTCTGGACGATGCAGGCCACGCCCACCGCAGTAAACAATGGCATGGACGACGAAGGCCACGCCCACCGCAGTAAAGAATGGTCTGGACGATGCAGGCCACGCCCACCGCAGTAAACAATGGCATGGACGACGCAGGCCACGCCCACCACAGTAAAGAATGGTCTGGACAATGCAGGCCACGCCCACCTCAGTAAAGAATGTTCTGGACAATGCAGGCCAAGCCCACCGCAGAAAAGAATGGTATGGACTATGCAGGCCACGCCCACCGCAGCAAAGAATGATCTGGACTATGCAGGCCACGCCCACCGCAGTAAAGAATGGCATGGACGACGCAGGCCACACCCACAGCAACAAAGACTGGTCTGGACAATGCAGGCCACGCCCATGCAATAAAGAATGGTCTGGACTATGCAGGCCACGCCCACTGCAGTAAAGAATGGCATGGACGACGCAGGCCACGCCCACCGCAGCAAAGAATGGTCTGGACTATGCAGGCCACGCCCAGTGCAGTAAAAAATGGTCTGGACAATGCAGGTCACACCCACTGCAACAAACACTGGTCTGGACAATGCAGGCCACGCCCACCGCAATAAAGAATGGTCTGGACTATGCAGGCCACGCCCACAGCAGTAAAGAATGGCATGGACGACGCAGGCCACACCCACTGCAACAAACACTGGTCTGGACAATGCAGGCCATGCCCACCGCAATAAAGAATGGTCTGGACTATGCAGGCCACGCCCACAGCAGTAAAGAATGTTCTGGACAATGCAGGCAATGCCCACCGCAGTAAAGAATGGTCTGAACTATGCAGGCCACGCCCACCGCAGTAAAGAATGGTCTGGACAATGCATGCCACTCCCACGCAAAAAAGAATGGTCTGGACAATGCATGCCACTCCCACGTAGTAAAGAATGGTCTGGACTATGCAGGCCACGCCCACAGCAGTAAAGAATGGTCTGGACAATGCAGGCCACGCCCACCATAGTAAAGAATGGTCTGGACAATGCAGGCCACACCTACTCAGTAAATAATTATCTGGTTGATGCAGGCCACGCCCACGCAATAAAGAATAGTCTGGACAATGCATGCCACTCCCACATAGGAAAGAACGGTCTGGTCAATGCAGGCCACTCCCACGCAATAAAGAATGGTCTGGACAATGCAGGCCACGCCCACCGCAGTAAAGAATGGTCTGAACTAAGCAGGCACTTCCACCGCAATAAAGAATGGTCTGGACAATGCAGGCCACGCCCACCTCAGTAAAGAATGTTCTGGACAATGCAGGCCACGCCCACCGCAGCAAAGAATGGTCTGGACTATGCAGGCCACGCCCACTGCAGTAAAGAATGGCATGGACGACGCAGGCCACGCCCACCGCAGTAAAGAATGGTCTGGACAATGCAGGTCACGCCCACCGCAGCAAAGAATGGTCTGGACTATGCAGGCCACGCCCACTGCAGTAAAGAATGGCATGGACGACGCAGGCCACACCCACTGCAACAAACACTGGTCTGGACAATGCAGGCCACGCCCACCGCAATAAAGAATGGTCTGGACAATGCAGGCCACTCCCACGTAGTAAAGAATGGTCTGGACTATGCAGGCCACGCCCACAGCAGTAAAGAATGTTCTGGACAATGCAGGCAACGCCCACTGCAGTAAAGAATGGTCTGGACAATGCATGCCACTCCCACGCAAAAAAGAATGGTCTGGACAATGCATGCCACTTCCACGTAGTAAAGAATGGTCTGGACAATGCAGGCCACGCCCACCATAGTAAAGAATGGTCTGGACAATGCAGGCCACACCTACTCAGTAAAGAATGATCTGGTTGATGCAGGCCACGCCCACACAATAAAGAATAGTCTGGACAATGCAGGCCACGCCCACAGCAGTAAAGAATGGTCTGGACAATGCAGGCCACACCTACTCAGTAAAGAATGATCTGGTTGATGCAGGCCACGCCCACACAATAAAGAATAGTCTGGACAATGCAGGCCACGCCCACAGCAGTAAAGAATGGTCTGGACAATGCAGGCCACGCCCACCATAGTAAAGAATGGTCTGGACAATGCAGGCCACGACCACCGCAGCAAAGAATGGTCTGGACTATGCAGGCCACGCCCACCGCAGTAAAGAATGGCATGGACGACGCAGGCCACACCCACCGCAACAAAGACTGGTCTGGACAATGCAGGCCACGCCCACCGCAGTAAAGAATGGTCTGGACAATGCAAGCCACTCCCACGTAGTAAAGAATGGTCTGGACAATGCATGCCACTCCCACGCAATAAAGAATGGTCTGGACAATGCAGGCCGCGCCCACCTCTGTAAAGAATGGTCTGGACAATGCAGGCCACTCCCACGCAATAAAGAATGGGCTGGACAATGCAGACCACGCCCACCTCAGTAAAGAATGGTCTGGACAATGCATGCCACTCCCACGCAATAAAGAATGGTCTGGACAATGCAGGCCACGCCCACCGCAATAATGAATGGTCTGGACAATGCAGGCCACGCCCACCGCAGTAAAGAATGGTCTGGATAATGCAGGCCACGCCCACCATAGTAAAGAATGGTCTGGACAATGCAGGCCACGCCCACCGCAGCAAAGAATGGTCTGGACTATGCAGGCCACGCCCACCGCAGTAAAGAATGGCATGGACGACGCAGGCCACACCCACCGCAACAAAGACTGGTCTGGACAATGCAGGCCACGCCCACCGCAGTAAAGAATGGTCTGGACAATGCATGCCACTCCCACGTAGTAAAGAACGGTCTGGTCAATGCAGGCCACACCTACTCAGTAAAGAATGGTCTGGACAATGCATGCCACTCCCACGCAATAAAGAATGGCCTGGACAATGCCGGCCACTCCCACGTAGTAAAGAATGGTCTGGACAATGCATGCCACTCCCACGCAATAAAGAATGGTCTGGACAATGCAGGCCGCGCCCACCTCTGTAAAGAATGGTCTGGACAATGCATGCCACTCCCACGCAATAAAGAATGGGCTGGACAATGCAGACCACGCCCACCTCAGTAAAGAATGGTCTGGACAATGCAGGCCACTCCCACGCAATAAAGAATGGGCTGGACAATGCAGACCACGCCCACCTCAGTAAAGAATGGTCTGTACAATGCATGCCACTCCCACGCAATAAAGAATGGTCTGGACAATGCAGGCCACGCCCACCGCAGTAAAGAATGGTCTGGTCAATGCAGGCCACGCCCACCGCAGTAAAGAATGGTCTGAACTATGCAGGCCACGCCCACTGCAGTAACGAATGGTCTGGACAATGCAGGCCACGCCCACCGCAGCAAAGAATGGTCTGAACTATGCAGGCCACGCCCACTGCAGTAACGAATGGTCTGGACAATGCATCTATTCTCACCTTGTGGCTGCCCCCAAAGGCCGCTGCTGTCACTGATTAGTTTATTCTCAGTTTTATGTAGCGCAAGGGCATTGGGGCACCTACATGAGCACTTGTTACATTACACATGGACGCATTCATTCATTACAGGCGCTCAGGGATGACGTGATTTGGCCAAAGTGACAGGATACTGAAACTGTACAGCCAACATTTTTTTCAAACTTTTCCTGGGGGTGACCGCTGCCTCTCTCCGCCTCAGTGTCACAGGGAGAGAGGGGGAAAGTTGCACGTGCACAGTCCAGTTTGCGTCATCTATCCATAATTCCCACCGCCCCTGGGTTTGCTGTTCTGGTCAGTGCAGCGTCCCTATTTCTACCTCTATTCATTCTCCCTACCCATTTTCTCAGATGCTTAACAGTAAAAGTTTCGGCAGTCAAATATTGAGTTTAATACGGGTTGGCCACCCATACTTGCTCCAATGCCTGGGTGTCAGGGGAAGCCCTGCCGGCAACCCTTGCCAACGCACTTTGTGCGCAGTGGTGGTTGGATCCCCACAGAGGGCCACCTGTGGAGGAATGGTTGCAGGCCAACGGCCAACCTGCGCTGTTCAGGGCCAGAGGGTGTCTGCAGTGAGGGCTGGGCGCCAGTGCAGGGCTGGGCATGGGGTCTTGCCAAGAGGGCAGCCCTGTGGCCACCACCCCTGCGGCCCATGGCCTAAAGCCTTGCGCAGCGAGGTGGGGCATATGAGGTGGGTAGACGCACTGGGCCAATTTAGAATATGATCAAACAATCCCACAGTTTCACTGAAAAGAACAAAGGTTAAAGTGATGCATGTGTGTTGTTGAAATGAGACAAGAACTATGTAAACAAAAACACAAACAAACACTGAAGTACACCAGCTGTAGTTTCTCAAATACCTAGAACTTGAGCTCCCAGCATGCGCAGCTTATGTATGTGTCATATGTCTGGAGCCTGTAACTTGTGGTGAAAGGCACTAACTTAGGTAAACATCACATTTTCAACTATTGGACAAGCAAGAGGTAGCCTGAAGGCCTGATTCAGAAAGGCAAAGTAAGACCAAAGGTCGAAGTTTAGACCTGAAGTGTAACTAACACCTAAAGCACAACTTTAGACCTTTGCACCTCGCAATACCAGTAACCCCACCTCAACTACTAGCGTTACATTCGAGCTGTGCGCCACCTCCTAAAAACCCTTTTCTATCCCATACAACTTTAGACCTGTAGTCGAACTTTACACTTGAAGTCTAAGTTTAGACCAAAAGTCAAACTTTACTACGTTTCGGTATTCACAAAGGAAAGTCACTACTAGTAACTTTGCTGCCAGTATGTTTGCTAGTAGTAAGTAACTTTACTACTTGTACGTTTACTAGTATTAAACCTACTATTACTAACTTACCTTTGTGATATCGAAAACATGTATAGTTAGACTTTTGGTCTAAACTTAGACTTTTGGTCTAATGTCACCTTCGTGAAACAGGCCCAGAGTGTTTACAATTGCTGGTCCTCAATTCTCCTATACAAGGGGGGGGGGATAGGAACTCGGTCCGACACGCCGACACACTTGAACCCTCCATCCCACACAACATACCATAACACATGCAAAAAAAACACAGGCATCACACATTTCAACAGATCAGTGGCTGATAGTTGGAAAATGGACTTTTGGACACAGTATCCAGCAAGCTAGACCCAAAGTACACAGAAGGTCTGGACATGTCATCTCACTGTACCTGAAAGGGCTCTGCCTTCTCCACATGGACACCGAGCCCTAGGAAAAGAAATAAACAAGAGCATGTTGGCCAGTAAAGTCACGCAACGAACACATCTCTGGTCACCTTAAAGACCTCCACTGGCTACCCGTCAATAAGAGGATCACTTTCTGACTGCTAACCCACGCACACAAATCACTCTACGACATCGGACCAGATTGCCTCAACTCTCGACTGTCCTTCTACACCCCCTCCCGCCAACTACGTTCTTCCAGCCAAGCCCTCGCCACTGTACCCCGCATCAACAAGACCACCTTGGGAGGCAGATCCTTTTCATACCTGGCTGCTAAAACATGGAACTCACTCCCCGCTTACCTTCGCCTCACCCAGAACCACCTAGCGTTCAGAAAGCAGCTTAAAACGTGGATATTTGACAAATAATCCTCCTCCCCTTCCTAAGCGCCTTGAAACCCTCTGGGTATGTAGTGCGCTATACAAATTTTATGACTTGACTTGACTTGACCCACCAGCAGCCCTCACAGACACCTTCCTTCTATACCCTCTGTGGCCCAGGTTCACCATGTGCAAAAAGGCTAAAAACCAGTACATTTAAATGTGTTTACTTCTCCTGTCCAAACCCTGGGCTACTGTTCAGCAAAAAAGACAAAGGTTATAGGTGAGTGCCATCTTGAGCCATTGTCAGCTAGATCAGATGATTGACACGCGCTACAGGTCCTGGTGAAGTGTCTGGCATGAAACCACGTGTTCTGGCAAAGGCTCCTGGAGCTGCTAACATCAGGCAAGGACACCAGGGGAGGCAGAGTACCTGGACATGACAGAAGCATGACTTGCAAGAGGCCCCAGTTAGAAGATCAGCATCTACTGGTAAAGACTCCAAGTAAAGACAGCCTGACATGGCATCAGCATCTACTGGCAAAGACTCCAGGGAAAGACAGCCTGACATTGCGTCAGCATCTACTGGCAAAGACTCCAGGTAAAGACAGACTGACAAAGCATCAGCATCTACTGGCAAAGACTCCAGGTAAAGACAACCTGACATGGCATCAGCATCTACTGGCAAAGACTCCAGGTAAAGACAGCCTGACGTGGCGTCAGCATCTACTAGCGAAGACTCCAGGTAAAGACAGTCTGACCTGGCGTCAGCATCTACTGGCAAAGACCCAAGGTAAAGACAGCCTGAAGTGGCGTCAGCATCTACTGTCAAAGACTCCTGGTAAAGACAGCCTGACATGGCATCAGCATCTACTGTCAAAGACTCTAGGTAAAGAAATCCTGACGTGGCGTCAGCATCTACTGGCAAAGACTCCAGGGAAAGACAGCCTGACATGGCGTCAGCATCTACGGGCAAAGACTCCTGGTAAAGAGACATGGCATCAGCATCTACTGGCAAAGACTCCAAGTAAAGACAGACTGACATGGCATCAGCATCTACTAGCAAAGACTCCAGGTAAAGACCGCCTGACATGATATCAGCATCTACTGTCAAAGACTCCTGGTAAAGACAGCCTGACGTGGCGTCAGCATCTACTGGCGAAGACTCCAGGTAAAGACAACCTGACGTGGCGTCAGCATCTACTGGCAAAGACTCCAGGGAAAGACAGCCTGACATGGCGTCAGCATCTACTGTCAAAGACTCCTGGTAAAGACAGCCTGACATGGTATCAGCATCTACTGGCAAACACCCAAGGAAAAGAAAGCCTGACAAGATATCAGCATCTACTGGCAAAGACTCCAGGTAAAGACAGACTGACATGGCGTCAGCATCTTCTGGCAAAGACTCCAGGTAAAGACAGCCTGACATGGCGTCAGCATCTTCTGGCAAAGACTCCATGTAAAGACAGCGTGACATGGCGTCAGCATCTACTGGCAAAGACTCAATGTAAAGACAGCTTGACATGGCATCAGCATCTACTGGCAAAGACTCCAGGTAAAGACAGACTGACAAAGCATCAGTATCTACTGTCAAAGACTCCAGGTAAAGACATTCTGACATGGCATCAGCATCTACTGGCAAAGACTCCAGGTAAAGACAGCCTGACATGGCGTCAGCATCTACTGGCCACGACTCCAGGTAAAGACAGACTGACAAAGCATCAGTATCTACTGTCAAAGACTCCAGGTAAAGACAGCCTGACAAAGCATCAGCATCTACTGGCAAAGACTCCAGGTAAAGACAGCCTGGCATGGCGTCAGCATCTACTGGCAAAGACTCCAGGTAAAGACAGCCTGACATGGCGTCAGCATCTACTGGCAAAGACTCCAGGTAAAGACAGCCTGACATGGCACCAGCATCTACTGGCAAAGACTCCAGGTAAAGACAGCTTGACATGGCGCCAGCATCTTCTGGCAAAGACTCCAGGTAAAGACAGCCTGACATGGCGTCAGCATCTACTGGCAAAGACTCCAGGTAAAGACAGACTGACATGGCGTCAGCATCTACTGGCAAAGACTCCAGGTAAAGACAGCCTGACATGGCACCAGCATCTACTGGCAAAGACTCCAGGTAAAGACAGCCTGACATGGCGTCAGCATCTACTGGCAAAGACTCCAGGTAAAGACAGCCTGACATGGCATCAGCATCTACTGGCAAAGACTCCAGGTAAAGACAGCTTGACATGGCGCCAGCATCTTCTGGCAAAGACTCCAGGTAAAGACAGCCTGACATGGCGTCAGCATCTACTGGCAAAGACTCCAGGTAAAGACAGACTGACATGGCGTCAGCATCTACTGGCAAAGACTCCAGGTAAAGACAGCCTGACATGGCGTCAGCATCTACTGGTAAAGACTCCTGGTAAAGACAGCCTGACATGGCGCCAGCATCTACTGGCAAAGACTCCAGGTAAAGACAACCTGACATGGCACCAGCATCTACTGGCAAAGACTCCAGGTAAAGACAGCCTGACATGGCATCAGCATCTACGGGCAAAGACTCCTGGTAAAGACAGCCTGACATGACATCAGCATCTACTGGCAAAGATTCAAGGTAAAGACAGCCTGACATGACATCAGCATCTACTGGCAAAGATTCAAGGTAAAGACAGCCTGACATGACATCAGCATCTACTGGCAAAGACTCCATGTAAAGACAGCCTGACATGATGTGGCGTCAGCATCTACTGTCAAAGACTCCAGGTAAAGACAGCCTGGCATGGCATCAGCATCTACTGGCAAAGACTCCAGGTAAAGACAGCCTGACATGGAATCAGCATCTACTGGCAAAGACTCCAGGTAAAGACAACCTGACATGGCACCAGCATCTACTGGCAAAGACTCCAGGTAAAGACAACCTGACATGGCGCCAGCATCTACTGGCAAAGACTCCAGGTAAAGACAGCCTGGCATGGCGTCAGCATCTTCTGGCAAAGACTCCAGGTAAAGACAGCCTGACATGGCGCCAGCATCTACTGGCAAAGACTCCTGGTAAAGACAGCCTGACATGGCGTCAGCATCTACTGGCAAAGACTCCAGGTAAAGACAGCCTGGCATGCTGCCAGCTTCTACTGGCAAAGACTCTAGGTAAAGACAGCCTGACACGATGTGGCGTCAGCATCTACTAGCAAAGACTCCAGGTAAAGACAGCCTGACATGGCGTCAGCATCTACTGGCAAAGACTCCAGGTAAAGACAGCCTGACATGCTGCCAGCTTCTACTGGCAAAGACTCTAGGTAAAGACAGCCTGACACGATGTGGCGTCAGCATCTACTAGCAAAGACTCCAGGTAAAAACAACCTGACATGGCATCAGCATCTACTGGCAAAGACTCCAGGTAAAGACAGCCTGACATGGCATCAGCATCTACTGGCAAAGACTCCAGGTAAAGACAGCTTGACATGGCATCAGCATCTACTGGCAAAGACTCCAGGTAAAGACAGCCTGACATGGCATCAGCATCTACTGGCAAAGACTCCAGGTAAAGACATCTTGACATGGCATCAGCATCTACTGGCAAAGACTCCAGGTAAAGACAACCTGACGTGGCGTCAGCATCTACTGGCAAAGACTCCAGGTAAAGACAGCCTGGCATGGCGTCAGCATCTACTGGCAAAGACTCCAGGTAAAGACATCTTGACATGGCATAAGCATCTACGGGCAAAGACTCCAGGTAAAGACAGCCTGGCATGGCGTCAGCATCTACTGGCAAAGACTCCATGTAAAGACAGCCTGACATGGCATCAGCATCTACTGGCAAAGACTCCAGGTAAAGACAACCTGACGTGGCGTCAGCATCTACTGGCAAAGACTCCTGGTAAAGACAGCCTGGCATGGCATCAGCATCTACTGTCAAAGACTCCAGGTAAAGACAGCCTGACGTGGAGACAGCATCTTCTGGCAAAGACTCCTGGTAAAGACAGCCTGACGTGGTGTCAGCATCTACTGGCGAAGACTCCAGGTAAAGACAACCTGACGTGGCGTCAGCATCTACTGGCAAAGACTCCAGGTAAAGACAGCCTGACATGGCACCAGCATCTACCAGCAAAGACTCCAGGGAAAGACAGCTTGACATGGCATCAGCATCTACTGGCAAAGACTCCAGGTAAAGACAGACTGACAAAGCATCAGCATCTACTGCCAAAGACTCCAGGTAAAGACAGCCTGACATGGCATCAGCATCTACTAGCAAAGACTCCAGGTAAAGACAGCCTGGCATGGCATCAGCATCTACTGGCAAAGACTCCAGGTAAAGACAGCCTGACTTGGCGTCAGCATCTACTGGCAAAGACTCCAGGTAAAGACAGCCTGACAAGATATCAGCATCTACTAGCAAAGACTCCAGGTAAAGACAGCCTGACATGGCACCAGCATCTACTGTCAAAGACTCCAGGTAAAGACAGCCTGACATGGCATCAGCATCTACTGGGAAAGACTCCAGGGAAAGACAGCTTGACATGGCGCCAGCATCTACCAGCAAAGACTCCTGGTAAAGACAGCCTGACATGGCATCAGCATCTACTGTCAAAGACTCCAGGTAAATACAGCCTGACAAGATATCAGCATCTACTAGCAAAGACTCCAGGTAAAGACCGCCTGACATGATATCAGCATCTACTGTCAAAGACTCCTGGTAAAGACAGCCTGACGTGGAGCCAGCATCTTCTGGCAAAGACTCCAGGTAAAGACAACCTGACGTGGCGTCAGCATCTACTGGCAAAGACTCCATGGAAAGACAGCCTGACATGGCATCAGCATCTACTGGGAAAGACTCCAGGTAAAGACAGCCTGACGTGGAGACAGCATCTTCTGGCAAAGACTCCAGGGAAAGACACCCTGACATGGCATCAGCATCTACTGTCAAAGACTCCAGGTAAAGACAGCCTGACATGGCATCAGCATCTACTGGCAAAGACTCCAGGTAAAGACAGCCTGACATGGCGTCAGCATCTACTGACAAAGACTCCAGGTAAAGACAACCTGACATGGTGTCAGCATCTACTGGCAAAGACTCCAGTTAAAGACAGCCTGACATGGCATCAGCATCTACTGGCAAAGACTCCAGGTAAAGACAGCCTGACATGGCGCCAGCATCTACTGGCAAAGACTCCTGGTAAAGACAGCCTGACATGGCGTCAGCATCTACTGGCAAAGACTTCAGGTAAAGACAGCCTGACATGGCGCCAGCATCTACTGGCAAAGACTCCAGGTAAAGACAGCCTGACATGGCGCCAGCATCTACTGGCAAAGACTCCAGGGAAAGACAGCCTGACATGATGTGGCGTCAGCATCTACTGGCAAAGACTCCAGGTAAAGACAGCCTGACATGGCGTCAGCATCTACTGGCAAAGACTCTAGGTAAAGACAGCCTGACACGATGTGGCGTCAGCATCTACTAGCAAAGACTCCAGGTAAAAACAGCCTGCCATGGCATCAGCATCTACTGGCAAAGACTCCATGTAAAGACAGCCTGACATGATGTGGCGTCAGCATCTACTGTCAAAGACTCCAGGTAAAGACAGCCTGGCATGGCGTCAGCATCTACTGGCAAAGACTCTAGGTAAAGACAGCCTGACACGATGTGGCGTCAGCATCTACTAGCAAAGACTCCAGGTAAAAACAGCCTGACATGGCATCAGCATCTACTGGCAAAGAGTCAAGGTAAAGACAGCCTGACATGGAATCAGCATCTACTGGCAAAGAGTCCTGGTAAAGACAGCCTGACATAGAATCAGCATCTACTGGCAAAGAGTCCTGGTAAAGACAGCCTGACATGATGTGGCATCTACTGGCATAGACTCTAGTTGGAGAAGGAACATGTTGACATGACACCTGCATGTCTTCAGTGGGTCCTGACATGTTAATGCCTAATCAAGCATCTAGATAAACCACAACAAGAAACCATAATCAGTACATGTCATGCAACAATGACCTAAATTAGCACATGTGTATAATATTTGAAGTATCAAGTGTTTCACATCCACCACAACACAGTAACCTATCAGGGTGTGTGCATGAAGATACCACTACCCAAAGCAAAAACACCAGTCTTGTTAGGAGCAGTGCAGGCACTCCAATACACCGGCGCGTGTACGTGCACGTTCGTGGAGCGCCTGCGCGGTCTTGTTATTGTTATTGTTAGTGAGATTTTATATCGCGCCTAATCACCTGCAGGCCTCTAAGCGCCAGGAAAGATGGTAGTAAACAATAACTTAGCAAGATGGAAGCTGGATTATACTGTGCTCATGCTTTTGCTGAACAGGAATGTTTTTAGGCTCTTCCTGAGTCTGTTTTATCTGGGTTCAGGGGGACCCTTGACTTGTCCAGCTCAGATATTCAGAGATCTCAAACACACACAAGTGAGGGTTACCTGGAAGCAGGATGGTGGACAGAGGAAGCAGCTCCACGCCATAGAGCGGGTAACTCAGCGGGGAGTTCGGCTGAGCGGTGAGCACCTCTCGGGTAACGGTCCTGTACCTGCCAAGAGAAGAGACATTCTATGAGGGCTGCAGGGAACGACCTTGAACCCAGAAGCAGGAGAAACAGATCTCATTTCCAAAGGTGATGTAGAGGGTGCAAGTTATAAGCAGGAGACACCAAGTGAAAGAGCAGTAAAGGATAGAGTGTTCCTGGGAGACCAGTTACAGCTGGTGGGGGGTCCTGTTTCGGGGCGTCCCAGCTGTTTTTAAGATGATAGAACAGACCTGCAGTTTTTTATTATGTTACTCTCCAGCAGGCTTGGTATGAAAGAGGGGGGTGCGGGGTGCCAACCCCCAATCACCCACAAGGTGATCCCCTGCCCAACCGAAACCCCTCACAGGAGGGAAGCCACTTTTGTTCTTTTGTGCTCTGCTTCCGGTGGTGCAGAAGCACCCCCACCCCACCCCCCAACTAAAAGAAAGGCCCCGGGGCAGTTCAAGGCCCCAGGGGCAGGTGTGACATCAGTGTTGTGCCCTGCTGGACGCAGTCTAGGGATTTACCAGCCTCCCCCACGAGGGCTGGCCTTACACCCTCTCCACACCCATCCAACACAGGCATCACCGGTGAGGGGACCCTTCAAGGAGGTTGGACCATACACCCACCTCACACCCATCCAACACAGGCGTCACCGGTCAGGTGACCCTCCAGGGAGGGCTGGCACTTACACCCACCTCACACCCATTCAACACAGGCATCACCGGTCAGGGGACCCTCCCAGGAGGAGTGGCCCTTACACCCACCCCACACCCATCCAACATAGGCATCACCGGTCTGGTGACCCTCCCAGGAGGGCTGGCCCATACACCCACCCCACACCCAACCAACACAGGCTTCACCGGTCAGGTGACCCTCTCAGGAGGGCTGGCCCTTACACCCACCCCACACCCATCCAACACAGGCGTCATCGGTCAGGTGACCCTGCCAGGAGGGCTGGCCCTTACACCCACCCCACACCCATCCAACACAGGCGTCATCGGTCAGGTGACCCTGCCAGGAGGGCTGGCCCTTACACCCATCCCACACCCAACCAACACAGGCGTCACCGGTCAGGTGACCCTCTCAGGAGGGCTGGCCCATACACCCATCCCACACTCATCCAATACAGGCGTCACCGGTCAGGTGACCCTCCAAGGAGGGCTGGCACTTACACCCATCCCACACCCAACCAACACAGGCGTCACCGTTAAGGTGACCCTTCAAGGAGGGCTGGCCCATACACCCATCCCACACCCAACCAACACTGGCATCACCGGTCAGGTGACCCTCTCAGGAGGGCTGGCCCATACACCCACCCCACACCCAACCAACACAGGCTTCACCGGTCAGGTGACCCTCTCAGGAGGGCTGGCCCTTACACCCACCCCACACCCATCCAACACAGGCGTCATCGGTCAGGTGACCCTGCCAGGAGGGCTGGCCCTTACACCCACCCCACACCCATCCAACACAGGCGTCATCGGTCAGGTGACCCTGCCAGGAGGGCTGGCCCTTACACCCATCCCACACCCAACCAACACAGGCGTCACCGGTCAGGTGACCCTCTCAGGAGGGCTGGCCCATACACCCACCCCACACACAACCAACACAGGCGTCACCGGTCAGGTGACCCTCCCAGTAGGGCTGGCCCTTACACCCACCCCACACACAACCAACACAGGCGTCACCGGTCAGGTGACCCTCCCAGTAGGGCTGGCCCTTACACCCACCCCACACCCAACCAACACTGGCGTCACCGGTCAGGTGACCCTCTCAGGAGGGCTGGCCCATACACCCACCCCACACACAACCAACACAGGCGTCACCGGTCAGGTGACCCTCCCAGTAGGGCTGGCCCTTACACCCACCCCACACCCAACCAACACTGGCGTCACCGGTAAGGTGACCCTCCCAGTAGGGCTGGCCCATACACCCACCCCACACCCATCCAACACAGGCGTCATCGGTCAGGTGACCCTGCCAGGAGGGCTGGCCCATACACCCACCTCACACCCAACCAACACTGGCGTCACCGGTCAGGTGACCCTCCCAGTAGGGCTGGCCCATACACCCACCCCACACTCATCCAACACAGGCGTCATCGGTCAGGTGACCCTGCCAGGAGGGCTGGCCCATACACCCACCCCACACACAACCAACACAGGCGTCACCGGTCAGGTGACCCTCCCAGGAGGGCTGGCCCTTACACCCACCCCACACCCAACCAACACAGGCGTCACCGGTCAGGTGACCCTCCCAGGAGGGCTGTCCCTTACACCCATCCCACACCCAACCAACACAGGCGTCATCGGTCAGGTGACCCTGCCAGGAGGGCTGGCCCTTACACCCACCCCACACCCAACCAACACTGGCGTCACCGGTCAGGTGACCCTCTCAGGAGGGCTGGCCCATACACCCACCCCACACCCATCCAACACAGGCGTCACCGGTCAGGTGACCCTCCCAGGAGGGCTGGCCCATACACCCACCCCACACACAACCAACACAGGTGTCACCAGTCAGGTGACCCTCCCAGGAGGGCTGGCCCTTACACCCTGTTATGTTATGTTATTTTAAAGATATTTGATAAGCGCATGTTCACCGTTCAGTTTTTTGGCGCTAGGGGAGTAAGTAAGGTAGCAGCGGAGGGAAAGTAGTCTAGTTATCATACGCCTTGGAAAACAACCAGGTCTTCAGCTGTTTCCCGAATAATGCAAAGGAGGTAACAGACCTCATCTCCACTGGGAGCAAGTTCCAGAACTGGAGGGCTAAAGCCGTAAATATGGAGCCACCATGTTTCTTGTGTTTAAAAGTAGGAGTGACCACCAGATTCAGATGGGAGAATCGCAGATTACGAGAGGGGACATAACAGAATCTTAGAGGAGTTGAAGGCTGGACTATTGCCGTGAAGAGCTTTGAAAATAGTACATCCCAGCTTGAATACAAAACGCTTGACCACTGGGAGCCAATGATGGCTTTTCATCAGCGGTCTAACGGGATGCCATTTTGGTTGGTGAAAAATCAGCCTAGCAGCCTGATTCTGGACAAGCTGAAGGCATCTGAGTTGGTAAGCCGGGATGCCTACGTAAAGTGAGTTGGCATAGTCCAGTCGGGAGATGACCAATGTCAGGATAACTAAAGTCAGGGCTTCCCTGGACAAAAATCTGCTAATCTTCTTTATTCACCGCAGTTGGAAAAAACCAGCAGAGACCACCAAGCTGATCTGAGGCTTCAGGAACTGATCATTGCTTATCACTATGCTCAAACTTTTGGCTGGACTGCCTGGTAAAGGCGGGTCGCCCCGGATAGAAGGCCAAAAGTTGGAGTTCCATGGGTTAGCAAGCACGCCAGTGAGGATAAGCTAAGTGTTATCAGGGTTGAGCTTCAGTTGGTTTCCGTTCATCCATTCACTTATGACGATCATGGTATCTTGAAAGTGAGACACAGAGGATGGTGTGAGATTGATGGCGAAAACCAACTGAAGATCATCAGCATCATTATATGTTCCAACTTTCCTTTCTCGCAAGGAGGAGATTAAAGGAAGCAGATACAGATTAAGGAGGAGCAGAGAAAGGGAGGAGCCCTGGGGAACCCCGCAGGTCAATTCCATCTTGTTAGAAGAGAAGTTTGCAAGACGTACCGCTTGAAACCGGTTGCTGAGGAAGGAGGAAAGCCACTTTAGAGCCAGACCCTGGATCCCGGCATTGCTGACACGGTTAATCAAAATGTTATGATCGACCGTCTCAAATGCTGCTGACAAATCCAGGAGAACCAGGGCCTGGGTAAGGCCCCTATCCGCCCCCCCTCTAAGTTCATCCAAAACTGTCAAGATGACTGTAGAATGGGTGGGTCGAAACCCAGCCTGATGAGAGTCCATAACATGAGACTGTTCAACAAAGTAACTAAGTAGGGTCGAGATATGGGCCTCTAGAACCTTACCCAGGTAAGGCAGTAAGGAAATAGTAGTTACTGAGGATAGATGGAGCCGTGCCTGGTTTCTTTAAAATAGGGATGATTTCAGCACTTTTAAAAAGGTTGGGGACAATGCCAGACTTAAGTGAGTTGTTAAAAAGAGAAAGAGGGGGATCCAGGCATAAGGTAAAAACTTCCTGAAGGACGTGAGGACAGCAGCCAGTAGGGGAACCAGAGCCAACCTTTTTAAGTAGACCTAAAAAAGTCTCCTGGGAAATGGGGGGAAATCAGAACCAACTGAGATGGAGTCTTACAAAAGTTGGGAACATCTGTGAAAGAAGTAGAGGTGGAAATACTGGACTTGATGGCAATGATTTTCTCCATAAAATATGAGTTGAGAGAATCACAGAAGGACTGTGAAGGGGCCAGTTTTAACGTGATTCTATCTGGTTTAGAAAGCTCATTTACTATAGAGAAGATATCTTTAGACTTATTTTCTGAAATTAGAATCTTCTTAGAGAAATAGTCTGCCTTGGTTTGAAGAATGGAATTTTTATATTCTTTCAGCAAGGTAGAATATGTAGTCTTATCTTCTACAAGACAATGATGTCTCCATCTGCGTTCTGCTTGTCTCAGCGCCAGCATTTGAATTTTTAAATCATCAGAAAACCACTGCTGTGCGTCGTGGAGTCTCAGAATATTAGTTGTCTTAAAAGGGACGACGCAGTCCCATGCGGATTCAAGCTACATCTTAAAGTTCTCTGCCTGAATTTGAACCGAATCCGGCACAGACGGGGCCGTAGCAGTTAAAAGTGAGCAGAGGTGGTCAATATTGGCACTTCTCCAATTTCTGGACATGCAGTTCTTTGGTAGTTGGGTTTCAGTAGGACGAACATCAGAGAGAGTAAAAGTGATAAAATGATGATCCAACCAAGTGCAAGGGGAGATCAGGGGGGTCGAGATAATCAGGTAAGTTGTCCAGACTTGGTCCATCGTGTGCCCTTTTATGTGGGTGTCTTCACGCACATGTGGGGTGCAATTCATTCCAGAGAGAAGACCTGCCAGTTCTATTGAGATGGCACTCTCCTGTTTGTCATTGGGCCAATATTAAAGTCACCAATAATAAGAAGTCAGGCATGATTGCTGTCTAAATGAGAGATCATTTCACCCAGTGCCTGAGGAAAAGTAGGCATATAGTGGGGAGGTCTGTAAAAGAGGGCGCAAGTGAAAGATAACTGAGAGGATTCACATTTGAGAATTAAACTGTCATCAAAGGGACAACCAGTAATCCCTAATGACTTAAACTGGTCATCCTTGTGGATGATAGCTACAACACCGCCTCCTACTTTTCCTGGTGGACGGTTCGTTTGCAAGATGTAATAGTTATCTGGTACTGCCACTAAGATGTCAGGGGCAGACTCTTCAGGAAGCCATGTTTCTGTGAGAAGAAGTATATCTGGCTTTTCTGAGTGTAAGAGCTGGAAAATTTTGAGTTGATGATTCACCATGGACCGAGTATTCAGATAGATAACTAAAAGAACCTTTATTTCCTTGCTCTGGGGAGTTTCTGGGGTATGCAATGTTAAGAGAGTAGAGGGAGCAGAATTGCTCTGAATTTCAAGGTGAAGGAGTCTCTGCTTAAAAATGCCCGACTCATTTAGGCTGAGATGGGGTTTAGCAGTGATTTCATAGGTACCATGCAGCTCTTTCAACTCCATAGCAAAGTAACTCAAGAAATGGGCATAGTGGCTGGCTCCTGGACCCTTACGGCAGCGGACCGGCACAGACAGGCACCCATCCAACACATGTGTTGCTGGGCCTTACACTCACCCCACACCCATCCAACACGGGGTCACAGGTCAGGAGGGGGTGTAAGGGCCAGGGCGGCTGGCCATAACACCCCCTTCACACCCATCCAGCACAGGAGTCACCGGTCAGGTGACCCTCCCATGACTGCTGGTCCTTACAGCCTCTCCACACCCATCCAACATTGGCGTCACCGGCCAGGTGACCCTTCCAGGAGGGCTGGCCATTACACCCACCAAACACCCATACAACACAGGCGTCACCGGCCAGGTGACCCTCCCAGGAGAATTGGCCCACACACCCACCCCACATCCATTCAACACTGGCGTCACCGGGCAGGTGACCCTTCCAGGAGGGCTGGCCATCACACCCACCAAACACCCATACAACACAGGCGTCACCGGCCAGGTGACCCTCCCAGGAGAATTGGCCCATACACCCACCCCACACCCATCCAACACAAGCATCACCCATCAGGTGACTGTCCCAGGAGGGCTGGCCCATACACCCTCTCCACACCCATCTGTGAGAAGGTGGCCTGGCATATGCTGTCCACTATTCTAGTGGGCACCTTGCACCAGTCCTAACAACCCTTATTGATGATAGGTTTAAGACAACCTTTATTGAAAGCTATCCTAGTGGTAGCTGTAGAGAGCAGCCTTCAGGCTAAGTCTTGAAGGAGTGTAAAGCAGCTTGGTTTACCAGAATATAACCTCCAGAATGACCAAATGAAAGGAGACCCACACAAGGTATTTATCAAATATATGTATTTATGACTAAACACTCTCTACTAACCTATTCATGAGATTAGAGAACAAGATACACAATATCAACACAATAGAACTTTAGTAAATAGCACAATATACAATGGGCCCCACGGGGAGACCAAACCATATATTAAGAAAGTGGTATAAGTACAACGACTTGACTAGACACAGTCCCTAGAGCACGTAGAATTGCTGGGACCTCAAGGAACCACCCAAGTTAGTGACACAGGCGACCCACGGGGGACGCGTGCAGTGTGAGAACACAGCCGCGAGCTCCGTTAGCTTCAATGGGGAAAGGCGCGGTTGGTATTTTAAAGTATAAGGACACGTAGGAGAGGACTTGAGCAAACCCCTTTAGACTTAGGGGGTTCTAGGGCCAACACCCACGGGAGGACTGTAGTACTCGAGTTAAGTCACCCAGGGAAGCCAGGTGCATAAGTGTTAAATGGTGTCGGGCCACATCGTCGTTTCCAATGGCGACCTGCTGCAAAGTACTGCTGCCGGGATGAAGGAAAGTGTCTAGAGGGATCCAAGCCTGGATTGAAGATGTGAAGAACCTGAAAGCAGTGGGGACAGAGTCTGGGTCACCTGCCAGTGACTAGGGGCACGATAGACGAATGTCCACCGATGTCAGCTGCTTCAGGTGCAAAGAGGTGAAGCTTGACTCTGCAGCCAAGAGGACCAAGAGGCGTCGACAATGACCAGGAGCTGGATTCGAGCTGTCCCACAAAGGATGTCGAGTGCTACGGCATCGGTGCTCGGATTGGACACAACAAGCCTTGGCAACAGCAATCCACCCAGTAAGAGAAAGATGCCTTGGCGCGGACCAGCAAGGTACTGCCAACTCCCAAGTGATGGAGAGTCAGGGCATGTCTAGAGCAACAAGGTGAGCCCATTGAAAGTTAGAGTTGCCTTCACAGGGACCCACCAGTCGGCGGACCAGGGATCGCGAAGGAACCTCAAGAGGAATCACGCAATACCAGCCCACGAGACACTCGGTGAGTGTAGGTCAGTAATCTTCGGTAGAAATGCTGCTCGGTTTGGACTACAAGTAGCCCAAAGCACAGCCTCAAGAATCACAAATAGGCATATGCACTTGCAAATGTGCACGGTGTTCAGGGGTTCCGGATCCACAGTCCCCACGAGGGCTACAGGTCTCAGCTTTGCTGGGAGCTCGTGTCAGCCTCTGGGAAGTCTGGGAACCCACCTCTTGTGTTGCAAATTCTTCGTAGTCCGGCGGGAGCTTCAGAGATGCAAACTGGTCAGATGCCTCTTAGGTGCCTGCCAGGTAGGGGAGTAACTCATTTACTCCAAGGGAGATTCTTCAGTTATCTAGCGCCTTGTAGATCATCGAAGTTCCAGGATTATGTATCAGAGTTTCGTCCAGGTAAATCTAAAGTACTGTAGTCAGGGGTTGCTACTTTATACCCAAGGAAGGGGTGGGACAAACTCTGGGGACCCACCTATGGGAGGATCAGGATAGAGGGGTGGTTACACCCATATCATTCGTCCAGTTTCGCTCCAGAGCAGGGGCTGGTAACCCCTGCAACCGGTTTGAGCTGGACTATGCACAGGGACATCAAATGTGCCCCCAGCGCAGACATCAAAGCACTCTTGGAGTGCACCCACCCAGCCCCAATACACTAAAGCCTGTCTGGGAGGTGGTTACACCTCCCAGACCTATTGTCCATCCTCCCCTGCCAGAGTTTTGTCCAGCAGCAGGAGGCCAGACTCGTGGCTGCAGCATCCATTTTGTGATGCCAGGGTTCTGCGAAGCTGGTACCGGGTGTTCCGGTGTAGTCATATTTCTCCCTCTAGGAGGGTGGAATCATACCTCCGCCGCAGGACTGGCAGGGAGGTATGATTCCAAGGTGTTTGACACCAAACACGACATGTTTTGAAGCAGCCATTCCAAAGTTAGCATTTACCACAAGGTTATAATGCACTTAAGAGTTTATGGTCTGACTGCATCACAAAACAGTGATAAGAGAGCAGTATCCTTTGGACCAAATTATATTCTCTAATAATCAACCATTCTACACATTTCATTCACCCTGATTTGTGCCTTCCATTAAATCTCATTCCCACTTAAGACGATTGTGCCATATATTCCCCAAAGATATTTGGAACACATAAAATTATACAAAAACATAAATCGATTTATTAGTTCAAAAGTCATGAAATCGCAATATGGTTAAAAAACGAAAAATGTATCTATGTAACACAGCTTCTAGCATTACTAATCAACAGTGTTCACATTAGCTCAATACCCAGTCACAAGATCCTCACTAAATAATTACAAAACATTTTTTTTTAAACCAAAGAGAGTACATTACATAGACAAACACAGTATGCCATTTACGTGGTACACATCCATATTACAGCGATGACAAAGGCATGGATACTGGTATATTTAACTTATTCAAATACTCATTGGCCACAGCCCCTCTCTCAGATTGTGTACTCTGTTGAGGGTTGACGCGTTTCGATGGATGTATTATGCCACCATCTTTCTCAAGACAACAGTTTTGCATCTCTTTAACATAAAAGTTTGAGCGTTGATGATTTAAAAACACCTAATGTTGGCGACACTGATCGTTCCAGCGATATTGGGCACATGATTTTCAAAATAATGTTTGGACTTTATGTCCTCTGTTGTATCCAAGAACCACTGGGATATATCTGAATAATCCCTGATTAGGTCCAAAAAACTATATTTATATCATTCAGTCTAGGCAATAGGCCTGTAACATTCTGCTCCCGGTTATAAGCGGAATCTCACAGAACAGCCCCGGATAACAGATTCCGAAGGCTGCAGAGGGGTCCTGCTCATGCATGGGCACCCTCTCACACGAAACCAAGCACCCTGCCTTCAGGATTGAGAGGGCCTGCCATAGGAGTGACTTATAGGTTTATATGTGCAGTGATATAAGGTAGATATAGGGAACCTATATCTAAGTAAGGGGTGCATACACCACCTTACACAGGCTGCTGTAGTATTCCTGTGGTGTCATTTTGAATGGAAGGCCTCTGGGGTATCTATGCTCTGGGTACATGGTGTACCATATACTAGGGACTGATAAGGGTACCCCAGAATCCAATCTGTGGTGTACCTAAAGTACATGCAATCATTTTAGAGAGGAAGCAGCTAGGCTGGGGCCCTGGATAGCAGGGCCCCAGCCAGACTAAAGTTGAAAAACAGTGAAACACCAGCAAAAAGTGGGGGTAACTATAAGAAGCAGATTCTACTCTCCTACACCATCCAAAATAGGCGTCACCGACCAGGTGACCCTCCCAGGAGGGCTGGTCCTTACACCCACCCCTCACCCATCCAACACAGGTGTCACTGGTCAGGTGACCCTCCCAGGAGGGCTGGCCCTTACACCCTCTCCACATCCATCAAACACATGCGTCTCCAGTCAGGTGACCCTGCCTTGAGGGCTGGTCCTTACACCCTCTACACAGCCATCCAACACAGGGCTCACCGGTCAGGTGACCCTCCCTCGAGGGCTGATCCTTATACCCACCCCACACCCATCCAACACAGGCGTCACTGATACGTGCTCGGGGCTAATTCTAAGTACAATGCCTAAGTGTGTGGGGGTCTCAAGCTCACAACTGCACAATCATCAAACATGGAAGCTGCTGAGATCCTGTGTCCTACCAGCCTCCACTCTGAGAAGAGAGAGTGGAAAATCCCAGCAAGATGGACTGCAGAGACAGAAGCAGACACGTGACAGAAACCTTCTCACCATGGCTGATTATTTATTTATTTATGTATGCGTTTTTATATATGACTTTAACCGAAGGCGTCAGAGCGCTTCACAATAGGAACAGTAATGATACATGAGGAGAAAATTACAAGTGAACAAATTAGAAAAGCAGATGTTAAATTACATGAGGTAAAAGTGACAATCGTGAGCAAACAAAATACATGAGGTATAAAACGGTGCAACACAGGAGGAAAAAGTGACAAGTGTGCAGGTTACAAGAGAATACAAACTATAATTAGAGGTATAATACTGCAATATATGCTAGACACTCAGTCACAAGAACAAACGTTACGTAGGCAATGGTGGCACTTGTGCAAGTATCAAGCAAACAAAATATGAGAGGTAGTGAACAGTGTGTTACAAGAGAAAAGTGACGTGTGCAAGTTACAAAAGAGAACCAAACACAGGTACAAGGATAATACTGCAATAAATGGCATACACTCCAACCTTACGAACACACTGGGAAGGCACTTCCATAGTCATGGAGAGTAGAATTTTCAGTAATGGGAGGTCTTCCTTCAGATAATTCTTTCTTCTGATCCTTCAGAAGAAAGGCCGAGCAACATCTACATGCAGCTAGAGTACATGTATCCAGGCCCGGACTGGCAATTTCGGGCACCGGGCAATCCCCCGGTAGGCTGGATGGGGTGGGGGCCGGTTCTGTTGCTGGGGGCCGATTTGGCCGTGTCGGACCGACCCTGCAAACAAACATAGCATTAACTTCCTTTCCTGCTCTCTGCCGTCTGCCCTGAACATAATGATTCTCTGCATAAAATGCTGGTGCTGTGACGTGAGCAGTGATCTGACCCGCCAGCCGATTTCATTTCATTTAGGCCCGACTCGTTATAATTTAAACCCCACCTGACCATGTGATCATGATGACCTAGCTGCTCACTGTCACCCCCTCCGCGTCTGCGCACAGCGGTTTTAGTTTAGTTCAGCCTTAGGGTGGGGTCTGCTGCCTGGTAATGCTCATGCGCAATTAAAAGAAAAAGGGCGCGTGACTCTGAGGCAAGGTCAAGGAGAAGGCAGGCATCGCTCGCTCTCAGAGGCCAGACAGACCACATAATTTAACCCCCCTGCAGCCACAGGTGAGTCTATTTACGACTGGACCAGGGGAAGACCTCGGAATCGGAATGAAACGGCCGTCACCAAAAAGTGTATGAATCGCCTGCCCAGTCAGTGCCACAACACCGAGTGACGTACACTCGTCTAATGCAAGACATCCCCTGCCCGCCAAACCCCACTTCACACAATTACCTACTCGCAGATACCCACAGCCCCAGGAGGGAGGGCTATGGGTGAAAATAAATCCCCAGGTTGTTAACCCTGTCCTCTCCTCAAAATAGGCCCGTTCCAGTAAAGAGTGAGAGCGCTCTGTCCAGCGCTTGGATGAAGTGCTGATGACTATTTTCAGAGGCGCTACCGAAAAGGATCATTCTGTCCAAGCAAACAAAACAAGGGACCCTTACCCTGGTCAGACCTTTAAACTCTTGCATGTGTAGAAAACAACAATTAACGAGCAATGCTTAAAAACAAGTCCAGGGCAATACACAGCTGAAGTATACCATTGCCCAATTTAGACAGAAAAACAATTCAAATAATTGCAGGGAAACTGAAAGAGCATCAGTGGGAGCAAACCGCAATTCGTATTAGGTTTCATTTTCAAAGCGCTCTAATCTATTGCAACGATTTATGACTTTCCTCTGACGAGGAAGCCACTGCTCTCACACGACGCCTCCATGTATTCGCTCCTCTGACTGTACCACGGAACCCAGGGTTAGTGGTAAATCCAGTGATGGTTGTTCATGACTGCGATTACTTATGTACTCTCAAAGACCCCTCCATCCGTCACCGAGGAGCCACACAGCCTTCCCTCATCACTGCCTACTCCATCCACCACCCCTGACCCCACCTCTGTCCAGTTCATCTTTGCCTCCGTGTCGGACTTCTTCTCTTGTCTCCAGCATCCTCCATCAATTTACATTGACCCTCTTCTCGTCTCTCGGGCACACGCCTCTCTTTTTCTTCATTCTCATTATGTTTTTGCTTTTCCTTCCTTTCTTTTCCTCCCTCTCCTTCCTTCCTACATCGCTTCTCCTTCGCTCCCACTTGTAAACTGTTGCTTATCGTTCCTCCCCCTGTCTGTCTCTACTTCTCTTCCTCCATTCTCTCTTTCCCTTTCACCACATCCCTTTCTGTCTTGCTTTTTCACTCTTCATTTCCTTGTTCCCTGTACCGTCCACCTCTATCCTCTGCCTCCACCCCTCTGGTTCTCTCCACCGTTATCGCCTTCTCCCTCCTCCGCCGCATCTCTTCTCCCTTCCACCATCAATGTAAACACTTTCTTTTCTCATAAGTGCATTTCCTTCGTACCACCCCTTACGTCTATCTCCTCTCTAGTCTTATTTCTCTCACGCCCCTCTTTCACTCCTCCCCCTTCCTTTCTTCATACCTCATTCCTTCTCTCACTTCCTTTCTCTGTCCCCTGACCAGTCCTATCCCTCACTCCATTTTCCCACAGGTGCTTCCTGCCTCGTTTCCATCTCACCCCTCAACTGCCCTCTCTTCTCTCGCTCCATTTTCCTGTGCCTGTTTCACTCCCTCTAACTCACCCCTTCCCTTTTCCCTTCCCTGCCTAATCACACTCTCTCTCTCTCTCCACTGCCCTTTTTCTCTCTCTCCCCTCCCTCGCCTTTCCTCCTCATCCTCTCTGTCTGGCTGTGTGTGTGTGTGTGTGTGTGCTCATCTCCTCCGAACCTCCTTTCTAGACTCTGACTCCCTTTTCTTCGCCCTGCTTGTCTTTACTCCCCGCCCATTGGCAGCCTTCCTCACGGACCCCTTCCCGTCTCCCTAGCGGCCTCCCACGGCCAGTGCCACTCATGCCCTCTGCCTGGTCTCTCTCAGTGGCTGTGAGCTGCTGCAGTCTGTGCCCATGGCTGTCTGTCTTTCCCTCACTGACCTCACCCAGTCAGGACTGAGCCCGTCACTCACAGGCTTGGCTGAGAGGAGGGTGCACATTTGCACTGGACTCCTGTCTGCAGAGGGCCCGCACCCCGACACTCTGGGCTGGGGGAAGGGGTGATGGCTAAGTTTGCGCTGCCGCCCTTCAAGCCTGTGAACATTTGCACGTTCTGCCTGAATTCAGTCTTTAGCCAGCCAACATGGTCAGGTGTCCCCTCAACCCAGCCAATGTGGTTTCACTTGCTTGCAATATTTAAAATGTTAAATAATACTTGTAAGAAAATGTATTTGGTACTTTGGCTAATGGTGCTCGAATACATTATTGGACACGGGGGTAGGGCACAGAATAAAAAAGTTTGAAGACCATTGGCCAGATGATAAGTTGCTGAGCTTTGAAATCAACACCAAACGTATGACGCAGTTCAAATAATTCCTTCCCTCTCTGTGCCTACAATTGCAAATCAGTGCACCTGTGTAATGCGCGTATGTGTACAATCCAATGTACTGTGCATAACTCTACACATGTTCCAACCCTTCCCCCCCAGCCCGTGCACATGTTGCATCCTGGCAGACGCCTTTAAGCACTGACTGCACAGCTTTTCATCTGAGCTGCTGAGCACAGGGGACATTGTGGTAAACACGGCTTAGTGGGTTAATGCATGTGCTGGTGAGCAGATCGCTATGTAGGGGGACAGATTAAGACATTTCAGAGGGTTAATGTAGCTGTTGTGAAGCTCACTAACCTCCAGGTTCCAATCCGGTAAAATAGCATAGAGGTTAGTGCACCTGCTGCAGAGTACCAGCAGGGAACAGACTTTAAATCAGCATATATCAAAGATTTTAAGTGGACAGTCCTTAGCTGGCCCTCCGATTCTAAGGTCCCTAACTTTACAAGCAAAAATACTGGTCAGTTTCACAAGAATGACTGTAAAAATACTCAGTCAGGGTGATCTAGGTCACCCATGCAGCCCAGCTTACATTTCACATTTTACTTATTGCATTCCTTATGAGTGTTTGCTTTCTCCATATGTGTTTCTGTAGTTTTTATACAGGGTATGACTCTTGTACAGTGCATATTGTGAACTGATCTGACTCTAGGCTTATGAGTGAGTTCAGGTTGTTGGTGGGTGTTTACGAAGGAACACAATTGATAACTCTGCAGCTGAGGCTGAAGAAGAGTGGGTTTCTTTCAGTTCCTGTCAGTAGGTTATACAGGTATTCAGACTGAATGCACATCCCATCCTTGGCCTCTCCGCAGAGCGCACAGAGCGATGGTCTCATATGTTGCAATGATAACTGTTGGGAAGTGTGTGAAGGAAGTACACAGCTGTCAAAATATAGACCGTGCCAAATTAATAGAAATGAAATGCTTCCAGGTGTGTGCGTTGAGTGTGGCAGGGAGGATAGAGTGGAGAAGATAAAAACAGGTATGTGCAGAAGGCAAGAGTGAAAGGAATGGCGCAGAAGAGGAAAGAGATGACACTGTTTTGCAACTACGTGAAGAACAGAATGTTAGTTCCTGTGTTTTCAGCCATGCCCTTCCTTACATAGACTACAACTCTTGGAAAATAATTCTAATTCTACTTCTTTTACCACATCCCTTCTAGAGACCCCTTGCTGTTTTTATCCTACTTGAAGCACTCGGTATGTACATAGTACACTAAGTAAATGAGCCTGTTGTCCATATGCTTGCATAACCCGCAGTCAGCAGGCTCGATTACTCATCTGGTGCGTTTTCACTCATGCTGCAGACGGCTGCAGGTTCAAATCCCAAACCCACGAGCCGCAGTCTACCCTACAACAGTGGGTCATTGAGTGTACCCAGTCCCTTTCCAGTCTTTTCATTTCTCTCAGACTCATTATTCTCATGCTCCTCATGGTCAACAACTTCATCCTTCTTACACAACCACAGTATATCTAATGTCATTTGCTTGTGCCTTTTAAAGGAAAATAAAGAAGAGAA
The DNA here is from genome assembly GCF_964263255.1 of Lissotriton vulgaris. NCBI lineage: Eukaryota > Metazoa > Chordata > Amphibia > Caudata > Salamandridae > Lissotriton > Lissotriton vulgaris. The sequence continues at coordinate 1,925,348,284 of NC_141694.1, forward strand.
AAAAATCAATAGCGAAAAAAGAAAGGGATACAAAGGGGAGAAGGAAGTGAAAGAGAAGCTAGGATGGGAAAGAGAGTCGAAGGCAGAGGAGACAAGAGGAAGAAGTGAGAGAAGGAATGGAATAAAGTAATGGGATGAAAGGAAGGAGGAACAAGGGTAAGGAAGGAGAAATGAGAGAGAGTTAACCAGGATAGAAATTAAGCAAAGAATCTTAGGTGATCATGGAGAGATGGTAGGGAAGAGTGAAAGGGAAAAGAAAGGAACACAATGGAATGAGAGGGGAGATTATATTTAGAACGTGGGTTATAAAAAAAGGAGAGAGCACGAGGATAAGAAGTGAAAGGATAAGAGAGCAGAGGAAAAAGAGAGGAAAATCAAATGGCAAGAAAAGGTTTAAGAATGGAGAATTTGATATCTGAGTAAAAAGCGTATAAGGCAGGATTAGGAAACAGAGTAGCAAGGGAAAGAAAGGTAACTGGGAGAATGCCCTTCTTTCTGGGAAAGAACACGTTTAAAAAAAAGCATAATAAACAGCTTGATGAAGATTATTGAATCTGACTGAAAGTACTTGAACAGGAGTGAATGTGAAGAAGCCAGGGACATCTCATAGGAAATTTGTTTAATAGCCAAAGTAGTGCAGTCAGAACATACTATTATATCTGAGCTAAACTTGCAGTTGCAGTTTAGGGAGATAGTGGTCTTGTTCTACCTGGTGCTCATCAGTAAGACACTAGATGCCACCCCCAGTGTATTTATTAAAATGCAAACAGAAAATAAGATACGATTCAGTACTTGTGTCTATTTTTGGTGCTCTTGTAAAAAATGTCTATGGGTACATATGAATGGGTGGGTAACCAGGTGCTCTTTAAGGTCATCATCTACTATTTACTGTGCTTTCAAAGTTGATACAATTGAATATGTAATGAAAAATGTGCTGTAAAATTCACCATTTTGGTCTGTCTTTTTCCCAAAGCCCCCTAGTAGTGGTCGGGCTCGCTGCGCTCGCTCGCTAAGCTCGCTCGCTACGTGCCGTACGGGGGCTGGTCTGGGAAAATTTGCCAGGGCTGCTTTCAGTTCCCAGTCCGGCCCTGCATGTATCTCGGGGGTGGGGGGGGGCTTGTTTTGAGTCCTCCTGGGTGCAAGGCCATTCTGAACACCAACATGAAACAAGCCGAGAACTCTAGTAGGACACCGCGTCCTTCTGAGGTTTTTAAGCACTGAAGAGAAGAACAGAAGGGAAGGGTTCACAGGTCACACCCTTCAAAGAGAAGGAAGAAGGAGCCTGTCTAAACCAAGCAAGAGCTCGTGAATGTTGCATCCATGAGTATCTCAGCATTTCATCCTTCTGAAAATGATGAAATGGGTGTCAAAGAATCAATTAATAGGAATATTTGTCATTCACTGTCCTACAAGGTGGCACATTATACTGTCCCAATCGCCATATGCGGTTATATGTTTTATTATAAACAAGAAAGCTTACAGAGGAAATGATCCCAGTACAGTGGAATCGAACAGCACCAGGCTCACATGTACACACCAGGCGCGGTGCTTTAGAGATATGATCCCAGCACAATGGAATCGAACAGCACCAGGCTCACATGTACACCCCATGTACACACCAGGCGCGGTGCTCTAGAGACATGATCCCAGCACAGTGGAATCGAACAGCACCAGGCTCACATGTACACCCCATGTACACACCAGGTGCAGTGCTTTAGAGACATGATCCCAGCTCAGTGGAATCGAACAGCACCAGGCTCACATGTACATCCCATGTACACACCAGGCGCGGTGCTTTAGAGACATGATCCCAGCTCAGAGGAATCGAACAGCACCAGGCTCACATGTACACACCAGGCGCTGTGCTTTGGAGACATGATCCCAGCACAGTGGAATCGAACAGCACAAGGCTCACATGTACACCCCATGTACACACCAGGCGCGGTGCTTTGGAGACATGATCCCAGCACAGTGGAATCGAACAGCACCAGCCTCACATGTACACACCAGGCGCGGTGCTTTGGAGACATGATCCCAGCACAGTGGAATCGAACAGCACCAGGCTCACATGTACATCCCATGTACACACCAGGCGCGGTGCTTTGGAGACATGATCCCAGCACAGTGGAAACGAACAGCACCAGGCTCACATGTACATCCCATGTACACACCAGGCGCGGTGCTTTGGAGATATGATACCAGCACAGTGGAATCGAACGGCACCAGCCTCACATGTACACACCAGGCGCGGTGCTTTAGAGACATGATCCCAGCTCAGTGGAATGGAACAGCACCAGGCTCACATGTACATCTCATGTACACACAAGGTGCAGTGCTTTAGAGACATGATCCCAGCTCAGTGGAATGGAACAGCACCAGGCTCACATGTACATCCCATGTACACACCAGGCGTGGTGCTTTAGAGACATGATCCCAGCACAGTGGAATTGAACAGCACCAGCCTCACATGTACATCCCATGTACACACCAGTCGCAGTGCTTTCGAGACAAGATCCCAGCTCAGTGGACTCGTACAGCACCAGGGTCACATGTACATCCCATGTAAACACCAGGTGCGGTGCTTTAGAGACATGATCCCAGCTCAGTGGAATCGAACAGTACCAGGCTCACATGTACATCCCATGTACACACCAGGCGCGGTTCTTTAGAGACATGATCCCAGCACAGTGGAATAAAACAGCACCAGGGTCACATGTGCATCCCACGTACACACCAGGTGCGGTGCTTTGGAGACATGATCCCAGCTCAGTGGAATCGAACAACACCAGGCTCACATGTACACCCCATGTACACACGAGGCGCAGTGCTTTAGAGACATGATCCCAGCACCGTGGAGTCGAACAGCACCAGGCTCACATGTACACCCGAAGTACACACGAGGCGCGGTGCTTTAGAGATATGATCCCAGCACAGTGGAATCGAACAGCACCAGGCTCACATATAAACCCCATGTACACACCAGGCGCGGTGCTTTGGAGATATGATCCCAGCACAGTGGAATCGAACAGCACCAGGCTCACATGTACACCCCATGTACACACGAGGCGTGGTGCTTTAGAGACATGATCCCAGCACAGTGTAATCGAACAGCACCAGGCTCACATGTACACCCCATGTACACACGAGGCGCTGTACTTTGGAGACATGATCCCAGCACAGTGGAATCGAACAGCATCAGGCTCACATGTACACATGTGGTGCGGTGCTTTAGAGACATGATCCGAGCTCAGTGGAATTGAACATGGGGCAGACGGTGGAGCAGGGGGTGTGCTGGGATCAGTCAAGCACTTCCGCCGCCTGAGTTTGTTTTCAGGAGCTCTTCTGTAGTCCAGTCCCTCTGAGCTGGGCTTTGGAAGGGATCCAGCCCTTTGGCCCTCACTTCAGGCTGACAGCTTCCCGGAGCACCCACAGTACACACATGTTGGACTTGGCCCGTCTGGCAGGTCCGCCCCTGAAGTTTTTATGGTATATGTAACCTGGGGATGGTGATTCCCCCTCTGAGTGCGTGTGAAGAGAGAGCGACCTACCCTTCCATAGGAATACATGGGGAATGGATGTGTCCTCGGTAGTTCCCGATGCGTAGGGTGTGCAGGGTCAAGTCTGGTATGTATGAACTCGTGAGATTGAATGCTGCGCAACGGTATATGTGGTATGAGTGTGTCTAGTGTAGAAGTCCCCCTTTTGGAAGTTGGCATATTTGTGGAATGTGTGCCTGGCGTATGATTGGACGAGGCTGGCTGGTGAGCCTGGCTCCCAGGATCTGGGAGGGTCTGCCCCGGTGGTGAATGGAGTCTTTAGCATGCTGATGTGAGGGGAGGAGTGAGCCTGGGTCTGCTTGTGGATTGACTGTCTGGGTTGAGTGTCATGAATGAGGCTGGGTTTTCCCCAGACAATGCTGGCTCCACCCCCTGGGGTGCGGCTGATGTTCCTAGCCTGGCCAGTGTAAAGAATCCCCCCCATAACCAGTTCCAGCTGGTTCTCCCCCTGCCTGCCCCTTCAGACCAAGAATGTGTGTATAAAAAGGGTGCTGTGACACTCTGGACTTGTTCTTGTTCTCAACTTGAATCTACCAGGGGCTGCTGCTGCTTGGGCTCAGGGTTGGCTTGCCTCCCTGGGCCCTGCCCTGCTCCTGGACTTCTGATGGCCTTTCCCCCCTAGGAGCTGCTGTGCTCCACCCGAGGTCCTGGACTCTGATGGAACTTTTGCTGCTTCCTGTGCCTCTAGCGCTTGGGAGCGCCTTGCCCTGCTTATAGCGCTTGGAGCGCTCTGTTTTCACTGGATGCGCTGGGAACGCTGTTCTGACTGAGCCGGTGCCCACCCGGTATTTGCCCCGTGCTTGAGAACATTCCTGAGCCTCAGCGAGTGCCTGCCTCGCTTTACTTCCTGCCTTTGTTGCCTTACGAGGGAGCCTACTCCTCATCGATTTCCCCCCGAGTTCACCGCCGCCGCCCGGGACCCTAGTGACGTCATCCCCGGGCCGCGCTGGTATTGGTTGCCGGCCCGGGATTCCTCAGCGTCATTCCCCCCTGGCCGCGCCGTGATTGGCTGCTGGCCCGAGAGAAGGAGGAGGCCGGCCGATGGAGTGCGACTAGGCAGGAGCGGCGGGAGCCGACTCCGCGCTCCTGCGTTACCCCCGTGAAACTGCCGACCCAACCCCGGGGCTCCCGAGAGAGAGAGAGCCCCGGAGCACGAGAAAAGGCTGGCGCAGCAGAGGAGACCGGCCCACCAGAACCGGTGAGTGCTGCGGCGAGCAATAGAGAGGAGGGGCGTCGAGACACATTGTCGGTGCCCGCCCCTCCCCTCGAGTGAATCCCCGGATTGGGCCCTGAGGCCCGTGGGGCCCCCAGTGATGCCGGGTCCCTGAGGGGGACCCCGCCTGCCCACAGCTTGTTTCTAGAGCCCGAGAGGCTCCTCCGGCCCGAGAAGGTTCCCAGTCCCCCGAGAGGGACTTCCCCTATGCCCAGTAGAGCCCGGGAAGGCTCCAATGGGGCCAGTTGTTTCTTGAGCCCTGAGAGGCTCCACCTGCGGCGTCCCTGTCCTGAGCCTGTGAGGCTCACCCCTGCCCCTGTGTTCTGAGCCTGCGTGGCTCCAACGTGTGGGCCCCATCCTGGCCCCTCAGCTACCCAGCACTTCGTGGGCAGCTGCTACGTGTAGGTGTGCTCTGGGCTTCTTACAGCCTGCTATGACATTGAGACTTTGGGCGCCCTTGCCCCAGAAAGGCCAGCTGGCCTGTGGAAGGCTATGAACTAATATTCATGTGATCCCTACAAGTATTCTGTGTTGCACCTCTACGGGTGCTCCTGTATGTTGTGTACCTTGTCCTACTTCCCCCCCCCCCTGAATACCAGATGTCCCCTGTATGTGATTCCTGGTCAGAGTGAGTTCTACTGCTAGTTCGAGGAAGCTCCCAGTCGATATGTGTTCTAATGCTAGATCCATCCTGTGCATACCCCTGGCAGGGGCCCCTTGGCCCTGCCCTGTACCTTCTTCCCTGTAACCCCTGCCCGTGCCCCTGGCACCTTGTACAATGTGTGTTCTTATGTGTCCTTCTTAATACAAAGACTATTTTCATATATACTTTGTGTGGAGTTCCTTTGTGGGAGGCCGGGGATGTTGCTGTTGGTGGGTGCGTGCGCAAATGCTTCACACATGTCCTCCGAGATAGGCCTGACTGCCCGCGCCGCGTTACCTAGAGGGCGAGCAGGGGTCGACTTTACATAGGAGTGGCGGTCTCTGACTGGCTGCGGCGCAAGCCCTGGCCGGCCGGGGGTCCCATTTCCTACAACACAGGTCTACCCTAGGGGGATGGGGGGGCAGAGGAGGACTTTACTGCTCATGAACCGGGGTGGGGTCGGGGCAAGGCGGTGGCAGCTCTGAGAGACGGTGATTCAATGGTTTCAATGTATTGAGGTAGCGGCTGCCCAGGGCGCCCTGACCCCGGGCCTCACGCCAGCCGGTCCATTGTACCATGAGGGCAGGGCTGGCTTCAGACACAAAGGCAGAGGGCGAGGCCCGGCAGCTGCCCCTTTAGAAGCAACATGTGTGCCACCATACCAGGAGCGCCTGGGACGAAGGCATGATGGACACACCAAGGCCCCCATGAACGGGACTGAGGCGTACGGCAGCGCAGCGCAGCGCAGTGCAGCGCAGCACAGCAGGGATCATAACTGTGCTGCCCTGCCCCCAAGTGAAAGGCAGGAATGCACCTAATTTAAGCAATAAGGTAAATTTTTAGATCTCGGCCTGATCCAGCGCATGAGCTGTCTGACGAGACATTTAGTAGCTGCTTTGAAAAGTGATACTTTCCCAGCAACCAGCTTATTATCACGTGCACAAGCGCACGCGCGACGTGCACAGCCCCTTTATCAGCACGGGCACATGCGCACAACTCACGTTTTTTTTTTATTATTTCTCTGCGGCCCGGCTGCGCGGCCAATGCTTGTTTTACTTGTTCCCCCTCTGATGGATTTGAAATGTACTCCTTGCTTTACAGAAGTAGAGTAGAAGACGTGTTTCATCTGCCATCTGTTCGCCTCTCTTGTCTCATTCTTTGAGGCACTTGATATCTCCATCAATGCTCTAAAACCCCCTCTCATTCTTGCATCTATTTATCATCCTGTGCTTTCATGAAAGCAAAATAGATGAGGTGTGCGCTGCTTAAGCGACAGAAGTGTATAGCACTTCTTTCTGAAGCTTATCAACAACCAAGGCATTGTGTAAGCGTTGCTCCACACTGTTGAAATTCCAAAGCACCCAACAATCCCGAGCTTTCACAACCGACCAAAAATTCTTTTGCATCGTCACAACTGGAGTCATGGCAGCACCCAGGCGTGGCTCTCCCAGAATCTAACAATTCTAAAGATGTGGGCACAATGCCAGACTGGCCAGTACATGCAGGAAACAAATGTGTGATGTTTGCCGTCGCCGAGGCCTCGTGAGCCCCGCTGCGAACATTGGCACTGCTGCCCACAAGTGTGCTCGCTCTGGTCAGAACGGCTCTGCCTGCCCAGGCTCACGATGAGTGTGTGTGTGTGTGTGAGCATGGTTAGCACGGCTCTGCCTGCCAAGGCTCATGATGAGTGTGTGTGTGTGTGTGTGAGCATGGTTAGCACGGTTCTGCCTGCCCAGGCTCACGATGAGTGTGTGTGTGTGTGTGAGCATGGTTAACACGGCTCTGCCTGCCCAGGGTCACGATGAGTGTGTGTGTGTGTGTGTGTGTGTGTGTGTGTGTGGTTGGGTATGTGTGTGTGAGCATGGTTAGCACGGCTCTGCCTGCCAAGGCTCACGATGAGTGTGTGTGTGTCAGCATGGTTAGCCCGGCTCTGCCTGCCAAGGCTCACGATGAGTGTGTGTGTGTGAGCATGGTTAGCATGGCTCTGGCTGCCAAGGCTCACGATGAGTGTGTGTGTGTGTGTGTGTGTGTGAGCATGGTTAGCACGGCTCTGCCTGACAAGGCTCACGATGAGTGTGTGTGTGTCAGCATGGTTAGCACGGCTCTGCCTGACCAGGCTCATGATGAGTGTGTGTGTGTGTGTGTGAGCATGGTTAGCACGGCTCTGCCTGCCAAGGCTCACGATGAGTGTGTGTGTGTGAGCATGGTTAGCATGGCTCTGGCTGCCAAGGCTCACGATGAGTGTGTGTGTGTGTGTGTGTGAGCATGGTTAGCACGGCTCTGCCTGACAAGGCTCACGATGAGTGTGTGTGCTCGCTCTGGTTAGCACGGCTCTGCCTGCAAGGCTTACGATGAGTCTGTGTGTGTGTGTGTGAGCATGGTTAGCACGGCTCTGCCTGCCCAGGATCACGATGAGTCTGTGTGTGTGTGTGTGAGCATGGTTAGCACGGCTCTGCCTGCCAAGGCTCACGATGAGTGTGTGTGTGTGTGTGTGAGCATGGTTAGCACGGTTCTGCCTGCCCAGGCTCACGATGAGTGTGTGTGTGAGCATGGTTAACACGGCTCTGCCTGCCCAGGGTCACGATGAGTGTGTGTGTGTGTGTGTGTGGGTGGGTGTGTGTGTGTGAGCATGGTTAGCACGGCTCTGCCTGCCAAGGCTCACGATGAGTGTGTGTGTGTCAGCATGGTTAGCACGGCTCTGCCTGACCAGGCTCACGATGAGTGTGTGTGTGTGTGTGAGCATGGGGCGACCACTGCGCCTCCGGCCTGGTCACCCCCCTGTTCCTCACCGTGCCTGCCACTGCAGCCCAGCCTACCTGCTGACCCTCGCCGACGCCGCCAGCAGCGCCCCAGCCGCCGCTGGGCCGCCCGCTCTGCCGGTCCCGTTCCCGCGCCTCCTGCCTGCGGCCCCGCCCCCCGCCACACGTTTGGTTAACCCCTTCCCGCCTCCCAGCGGACCCGCCCTCCCTGCTCCCCTCTTATGACGTCCCCTCAGCGACCGCGCAGCGGCGCGCGCAGCGGGAGCGCCGAAGGTGCGCCAAAGGTAAGCCCGTCTGCGCCCGTCCGTGCCTGGACCGCGCCCAGTGCCAGGACCCCTGGCCCCCGCAGCTCCCAGCCCACCCGCCGGACGTACGACGCCGCCACCCTCATCGCACTCAACGACGGACGAGTCCCGGGATGCTACCGTGCCACCCCGAGACGCTCCCACGGACCCTTCTGCTGTACCGCCTGCAAGTTCACCTGCATCCGGACCTGCCTCGCACCAGCACCCGCCAAGACGAACACCAGCAGCAACCACCTCAAGTGCATCCTGCTCAACACCCGCTCAGTCCACAGACACGCCATCGAACTCTGGAACCTCATCGACACCACTGCTCCTGACGTTGCCTTCCTCACAGAGACCTGGATGAACGCCTCCTCAGCACCCGACATCGCCATCGCCATCCCAGAGGGCTACAAGATCACCCGGAGGGACCGCACCGCCAACCAGATAGGAGGAGGCATCGCCATCATCCACAGGGACACCATCCGCATCACGACCTACACCGAGGACATCCTGACCACCGCCGAACACCTACACTTCCAGATCCACACCGACCCGAAGACCACCCTCAGAGGCACCCTGATCTACCGACCCCCGGGACCACGCAACCAATTCAGCGAGGACATAGCCGACTTCGTCAGCCCGCATGCCCTCCCCTCCGCTGACTACATCCTCCTGGGGGACCTCAACTTCCACCTGGAGAACAACAACGACCGCAACACCACCACCCTGCTCGACAACCTCGCCAACCTCGGACTCAAGCAACTGGTGACCACCCCCACCCACCTCGCCGGACACACACTCGACGCCGTCTTCTCATCCAGCAAAGACATCGCCTTCAGCCACGCCACAGGACTCCACTGGACGGACCACAGCTGCGTCCACTTCACCTTCAGAAGAACGACGACCCACCACCACCAGCAACAGGTCGCCCGCAGAAGCTGGAGCAAGATCACAGCCGACCAGCTCGCCGCTTCCCTGAGCCAGCACCCTCCCGCCAGCTCAGCGAACCCCAGCCAGGCCGCCGACAACCTCACGAAGTGGATCAGCAACTGCGCGGACGAACTCGCCCCACTGAGGACCCCGCCCAGCAGACCCGGCAGCAAGAAGGCCCCGTGGTTCACCGACGAACTCAAGAGCTCCAAGAAGAACTGCCGAGCCCTCGAGAAAGCCTGGAGAAGGGAGCCAACACCGGACAACATGACCACCCTCAAGCTTGCCACCCGGAAGCATCACCAACTGATCCGCGACACCAAGAAAACTGCATTCAAGGACCGGTTGGATAACAACGCACACAACAGCAAGGAACTCTTCAACATCGTGAAAGAGCTCTCCAACCCCAACGCCGGAAACAATGACATCACCCCATCGCAAGAACTCTGCAACTCCCTCGCCTCCTACTTCCACAACAAGATCGCGGACATACACAATAGCTTCAACACCCAACCGACGAACGCCACGTCCAACTCGACCGAACCACCGCCCCCCACCACCACCCTCCGCGCCTGGACTCCGATCTGCACCGAAGAAACCGTCCGCATGATGAACTCCATCCACTCCGGATCACCGACCGACCCCTGCCCTCACCACGTCTTCAACAAGGCCGACGCCGTCATCGCACCCCACCTGCGGGACATCATCAACACCTCCTTCACCACCGCCACCTTCCCTGAGAGCTGGAAGCATGCCGAACTCAGCGCTCTACTCAAGAAACCAACAGCGGACCCCACCGAACTCAAGAATTACCGCCCCATCTCGCTGCTCCCGTTCCCAGCCAAAGTCATCGAGAAGACCGTCAACAAGCAGCTGGCCGCCTTCCTCGAGAGGAACGGATCCCTCGACCCCTCAGAGTCTGGCTTCCGAGCCAACCACAGCACCGAGACCGCCCTCATCGCTGCCACCGATGACATCCGAACCCTGATGGACAACGGAGAAACAGCGGCCCTCATCCTACTAGACCTCTCCACGGCCTTCGACACCGTCTGCCACCGCACCCTAGTGCAGCACCTCAGCAACGTCGGAATCCAGGAGAAGGCGCTGGAATGGATCATCTCCTTCCTCGACGGAAGAACACAGAGAGTCCGTCTACCACCGTACAAGTCAGAGGCCACCAAAGTCATCTGCGGCGTCCCTCAAGGATCCTCGCTGAGCCCAACCCTCTTCAACGTCTACATGAGCCCCCTCGCGGCCATCGCACACCAACACAACCTCAACATAATCTCCTACGCCGACGACACCCAGATGATCCTCTCCCTGACCAACGACCCCGCCGCCGCCAGAGCCAACCTGCACGAAGGGATGAAAGAGGTAGCCGAGTGGATGTCGACCAGCCGCCTGAAGCTGAACTCGGACAAGACGGAAGTCCTCATCCTGGGATCCTCGCCCTCTGCCTGGGACGACTCCTGGTGGCCCCCCGCCCTGGGCACCGCACCCAAACCGACAGACCACGCACGCAACCTGGGCTTCATCCTGGACTCCTCCCTCTCCATGACCAAGCAAGTCAACGCCGTCTCCTCGTCATGCTTCAACACCCTGAACATGCTACGGAAGATCTTCCGGTGGATCCCCACCGAGACCAGGAAGACTGTCACCCAGGTACTCGTCACCAGCCGTCTGGACTACGGCAACGCCCTCTACGCCGGAACCACCGCCAAGCTCCAGAAGAGACTCCAACGGATCCAGAACGCCTCAGCCAGACTCATCCTCGACATCCCACGACACAGCCACATCTCCGGACACCTAAAAGACCTGCACTGGCTCCCGGTCAACAAGAGAATCACCTTCCGTCTCCTTACCCACGCACACAAAGCTCTTCACGACCAAGGCCCGAGCTACCTCAACAACCGCATCAACTTCTACGCTCCCAAACGACACCTCCGATCAGCCAGTCACGCCCTCGCCGCCGTCCCCCGCATCCGAAGAACAACAACAGGAGGAAGGTCCTTCTCCTACCTGGCCGCCAAGACCTGGAACTCCCTCCCGACCGACCTGCGCCTGACCCAAGACCACCTCGCCTTCAGGAAGAAGCTCAAGACCTGGCTGTTCGGGTAGCAGCAGCACACCCCCCCTAGCGCCTTGAGACCCTCCGGGTAAGTAGAGCGCTCTATAAATGCCTATGATTGATTGATGGTTAGCACGGCTCTGCCTGCCAAGGCTCACGATGAGTGTGTGTGTGTGAGCATGGTTAGCATGGCTCTGGCTGCCAAGGCTCACGATGAGTGTGTGTGTGTGTGTGTGTGAGCATGGTTAGCACGGCTCTGCCTGACAAGGCTCACGATGAGTGTGTGTGTGTGTGTGTGTGAGCATGGTTAGCACGGCTCTGCCTGACAAGGCTCACGATGAGTGTGTGTGTGTGAGCATGGTTAGCATGGCTCTGCCTGCCAAGGCTCACGATGAGTGTGTGTGTGTGAGCATGGTTAGCATAGCTCTGCCTGCCCAGGATCACGATGAGTCTGTGTGTGTGTGTGTGAGCATGGTTAGCATGGCTCTGCCTGCCAAGGCTCACGATGAGTGTGTGTGTGTGTGTGTGAGCATGGTTAGCACGGTTCTGCCTGCCCAGGCTCACGATGAGTGTGTGTGTGTGTGTGAGCATGGTTAACATGGCTCTGCCTGTCCAGGGTCATGATGAGTGTGTGTGTGTGTGTGTGTGTGTGTGGGTGTGTGTGTGTGAGCATGGTTAGCACGGCTCTGCCTGCCAAGGCTCACGATGAGTGTGTGTGTGTCAGCATGGTTGGCACGGCTCTGCCTGACCAGGCTCACGATGAGTGTGTGTGTGTGTGTGTGTGTGAGCATGGTTAGCACGGCTCTGCCTGCCAAGGCTCACGATGAGTGAGTGTGTGTGAGCATGGTTAGCATGGCTCTGGCTGCCAAGGCTCACGATGAGTGTGTGTGTGTGTGTGTGAGCATGGTTAGCACGGCTCTGCCTGACAAGGCTCACGATGAGTGTGTGTGTGTGTGTGAGCATGGTTAGCACGGCTCTGCCTGACAAGGCTCACGATGAGTGTGTGTGTGTGAGCATGGTTAGCACGGCTCTGCCTGCCAAGGCTCACGATGAGTGTGTGTGTGTGAGCATGGTTAGCACGGCTCTGCCTTCCAAGGCTCACGATGAGTGTGTGTGTGAGCATGGTTAGCAAGGCTCTGCCTGCCAAGACTCACGATGAGTGTGTGTGTGTGTGTGTGTGTGTGAGCATGGTTAGCACGGCTCTGCCTGCCAAGGCTCACAATGAGTGTGTGTGTGTGAGCATGGTTAGCACAGCTCTGCCTTCCAAGGCTCACGATGAGTGTGTGTGTGTGTGTGAGCATGGTTAGCACGGCTCTTCCTGCCAAGGCTCATGATGAGTCTGTGTGTGTGTGTGTGAGCATGGTTAGCACGGCTCTGCCTGTCTAGGATCACGATGAGTCTGTGTGTGTGTGTGTGAGCATGGTTAGCACGGCTCTGCCTGCCAAGGCTCACGATGAGTGTGTGTGTGTGTGTGAGCATGGTTAGCACGGCTCTGCCTGCCAAGGCTCACAATGAGTCTGTGTGTGTGTGTGTGAGCATGGTTAGCACGGCTCTGCCTGCCAAGGCTCACAATGAGTGTGTGTGTGTGTGTGAGCATGGTTAGCACGGCTCTGCCTGCCAAGGCTCATAATGAGTGTGTGTATGTGTGTGTGAGCATGGTTAGCATGGTTCTGCCTGCCCAGGCTCACGATGAGTGTGTGTGTGTGTGTGAACATGGTTAACACTGCTCTGCCTGCCCAGGGTCACGATGAGTGTGTGTGTGCGAGCATGGTTAGCACGGCTCTGCCTGCCAAGGCTCACAAAGAGTGTGTGTGTGTGTGTGAGCATGGTTAGCAAGGCTCTGCCTGCCCAGGCTCACGATGAGTGTGTGTGTGTGTATGTGAGCATGGTTAGCACGACTCTGCCTGCCAAGGCTCACGATGAGTGTTTGTGTGTGTGTGCTCACTCTGGTTAGCACGGCTCTGCGTGCCAAGGCTCACGATGAGTGTGTGTGTGTGGGTGTGTGTGTGTCAGCATGGTTAGCACGGCTCTGCCTGCCAAGGCTCACGATGAGTGTGTGTGTGTGTGTGTGTGTGTGCTCGCTGTGGTTAGCACGGCTCTGCCTGCCAAGGCTCACGATGAGTGTGTGTGTGTGTGCTCGCACTGGTTAGCACGGCTCTGCCTGCCAAGGCTCACGTTGAGTGTGTGTGTGTGTGCTCGCTCTGGTTAGCACGGCTCTGCCTGCCAAGGCTCACGATGAGTGTGTGTGTGTGTGCTCGCTCTGGTTAGCACGGCTCTGCCTGCCAAGGCTCACGATGAGTGTGAGTGTGTGTGCTCGCTCTGGTTAGTACGGCTCTGCCTGCCCAGGCTCTGGTTGAGTGTGAGTGTGTGTGTGTGTGTGTGAGCATGTTTAGCACGGCTCTGCCTGCCAAGGCTCACGATGCGCGTGTGTGTGTGTGTGTGAGCATGGTTAGCACGGCTCTGCCTGCCAAGGCTCACGATGAGTGTGTGTGTGTGAGCATGGTTAGCACGGCTCTGCCTGCCAAGGCTCACGATGAGTGAGTGTGTGTGAGCATGGTTAGCATGGCTCTGGCTGCCAAGGCTCACGATGAGTGTGTGTGTGTGTGTGTGAGCATGGTTAGCACGGCTCTGCCTGACAAGGCTCACGATGAGTGTGTGTGTGTGTGTGTGTGAGCATGGTTAGCACGGCTCTGCCTGACAAGGCTCACGATGAGTGTGTGTGTGTGAGCATGGTTAGCACGGCTCTGCCTGCCAAGGCTCACGATGAGTGTGTGTGTGTGAGCATGGTTAGCACGGCTCTGCCTTCCAAGGCTCACGATGAGTGTGTGTGTGTGTGTGAGCATGGTTAGCACGGCTCTGCCTGCCAAGACTCACGATGAGTGTGTGTGTGTGTGTGTGTGTGAGCATGGTTAGCACGGCTCTGCCTGCCAAGGCTCACGATGAGTGTGTGTGTGTGAGCATGGTTAGCACGGCTCTGCCTTCCAAGGCTCACGATGAGTCTGTGTGTGTGTGTGTGAGCATGGTTAGCACGGCTCTGCCTGCCCAGGATCACGATGAGTCTGTGTGTGTGTGTGTGTGAGCATGGTTAGCACGGCTCTGCCTGCCAAGGCTCACGTTGAGTGTGTGTGTGTGTGAGCATGGTTAGCACGGCTCTGCCTGCCCAGGGTCACAATGAGTGTGTGTGTGTGTGTGAGCATGGTTAGCACGGCTCTGCCTGCCAAGGCTCACAATGAGTGTGTGCATGTGTGTGTGAGCATGGTTAGCATGGTTCTGCCTGCCCAGGCTCACGATGAGTGTGTGTGTGTGTGTGAGCATGGTTAACACTGCTCTGCCTGCCCAGGGTCACGATGAGTGTGTGTGTGCGAGCATGGTTAGCACAGCTCTGCCTGCCAAGGCTCACAAAGAGTGTGTGTGTGTGTGTGAGCATGGTTAGCACGGCTCTGCCTGCCCAGGCTCACGATGAGTGTGTATGTGTGTATGTGAGCATGGTTAGCACGGCTCTGCCTGCCAAGGCTCACGATGAGTGTTTGTGTGTGTGTGCTCGCTCTGGTTAGCACGGCTCTGTGTGCCAAGGCTCACGATGAGTGTGTGTGTGTGGGTGTGTGTGTGTGAGCATGGTTGGCACGGCTCTGCCTGCCAAGGCTCACGATGAGTGTGTGTGTGTGTGCTCGCTCGGGTTAGCACAGCTCTGCCTGCAAGGCTCACGATGAGTGTGTGTGTGTGTGCTCGCTCTGGTTAGCACGGCTCTGCCTGCCAAGGCTCACGATGAGTGTGTGTGTGTGTGCTCGCTCTGGTTAGCACGGCTCTGCCTGCCAAGGCTCACGATGAGTGTGAGTGTGTTTGCTCACTCTGGTTAGTACGGCTCTGCCTGCCCAGGCTCTGGTTGAGTGTGAGTGTGTGTGTGTGTGTGTGTGAGCATGTTTAGCACGGCTCTGCCTGCCAAGGCTCACGATGCGTGTGTGTGTGTGTGTGTGTGTGTGCTCGCTCTGGTTAGCACGGCTCTGCCTGCAAGGCTCACAATGAGTGTGTGTGTGTGTGTGCTCGCTCTGGTTAGCACGGCTCTGCCTGCAAGGCTCACGATGAGTGTGTGTGTGTGTGTGTGTGTGCTCGCTCTGGTTAGCACGGCTCTGCCTGCCAAGGCTCACGATGAGTGTGTGTGTGTGTGCTCGCTCTGGTTAGCACGGCTCTGCCTGCCAAGGCTCACGATGAGTGTGAGTGTGTGTGCTCGCTCTGGTTAGTACGCCTCTGCCTGCCCAGGCTCTGGTTGAGTGTGAGTGTGTGTGTGTGTGTGTGAGCATGTTTAGCACGGCTCTGCCTGCCAAGGCTCACGATGCGTGTGTGTGTGTGTGTGTGAGCATGGTTAGCACGGCTCTGCCTGCCAAGGCTCACGATGAGTGTGTGTGTGTGAGCATGGTTAGCACGGCTCTGCCTGCCCAGGCTCACGATGAGTGAGTGTGTGTGAGCATGGTTAGCATGGCTCTGGCTGCCAAGGCTCACGATGAGTGTGTGTGTGTGTGTGTGTGTGAGCATGGTTAGCACGGCTCTGCCTGACAAGGCTCACGATGAGTGTGTGTGTGTGTGTGTGAGCATGGTTAGCACGGCTCTGCCTGACAAGGCTCACGATGAGTGTGTGTGTGTGAGCATGGTTAGCACGGCTCTGCCTGCCAAGGCTCACGATGAGTGTGTGTGTGTGAGCATGGTTAGCACGGCTCTGCCTGCCAAGGCTCACGATGAGTGTGTGTGTGTGTGTGTGAGCATGGTTAGCACGGTTCTGCCTGCCCAGGCTCACGAGGAGTGTGTGTGTGTGTGTGAGCATGGTTAACACGGCTCTGCCTGCCCAGGGTCATGATGAGTGTGTGTGTGTGTGTGTGTGTGTGTGTGTGTGTGTGTGAGTGTGAGTGTGTGTGCTCGCTCTGGTTAGTACGGTTCTGCCTGCCCAGGCTCACGGTGAGTGTGTGTGTGTGTGTGAGCATGTTTAGCACGGCTCTGCCTGCCAAGGCTCACGATGCGTGTGTGTGTGTGTGTGTGAGCATGGTTAGCATGGCTCTGCCTGCCAAGGCTCACGATGAGTGTGTGTGTGTGAGCATGGTTAGCACGGCTCTGCCTGCCAAGGCTCACGATGAGTGAGTGTGTGTGTGAGCATGGTTAGCACGGCTCTGCCTGCCAAGGCTCAAGATGAGTGTGTGTGTGTGTGTGTGTGTGCCCGCTCTGGTTAGCACGGCTCTGCCTGCCAAGGCTCACGATGAGTGTGTGTGTGCCCGCTCTGGTTAGCACGGCTCTGCCTGCCAAGGCTCATGATGAGTGTGTGTGGTGTGTGTGTGTGTGTGTGAGCATGGTTAGTACGGCTCTGCCTGCCAAGGCTCACGATGAGTGTGTGTGTCTGTGTGTGTGCCCGCTCTGGTTAGCACGGCTCTGCCTGCCAAGGCTCACGATGAGTGTGTGTGTGAGTATGTGTGTGTGCACGATGAGTGTGAGTGTGTGTGTGTGTGTGTGTGTGTGAGCATGGTTAGCACGGCTCTGCCTGCCAAGGCTCACGATGAGTGTGTGTGTGTGCACGATGAGTGTGTGTGTGTGTGTGTGTGAGCATGGTTCTTTTAGTGCTTGTATATGTGTCTGCTTGTGTGAATGTGTGCATGTCTCCGTCTATAGACGTCTTCCTGTGTGCTTGCCTGTAGTCTATATGCCAATCCCCACCCACGTGGCCTGGTGGCAATGCCTAAACTGGTATAGTATTTTTATACACAGATAAATATGTCTTGGTTAATTAAAGCTAGTATGGCAATATAAAAGCTGCAACAGCAATGTTAGGGCAAAGGAGGAACTGGCACAACAATATGTGGTGGGGGGGCATTCAAAACTAGTGCACTGATCTTCTGGGGGAAATCTAGGAACTGGCGTTGCACCTATGACTCATGTTCACACTGTCAACCTGGCTATGAATACATCGCATTCGCTATTTATTTACTGTGGCATTTGTGAGGGGTACCCACGGCTGGCGCTGCCTCGTGGCACTTGGATTTGAAGTGAATGGAGATTCAATAATAGACGTGATGCTCGTGGGTGAAGCCTAATGGTATAGACGTTCAGTGAGAGGGGGTGTACAACTGTTACCACAGATTTTTTACAACGGATTCCATGACCACGGATTTTTTACAACGCAGGTCATGTTACAACGGATCCTTTTACAACGCTATTCACTACAACGCAGGTACTATTACAACACAATACTATTACATCGTAAGTATAATTATAGGTAAGTTTATCTTTTTTGAGGTTTTGGGGTACAGGGGTATTTTTAGGTGTTAGGGCTGGGTTTGGGTTTTGGGGTACAGGGGTATTTTTAGGTTTTAGGGCTGGGTTTGGGTTTTGGGGTACAGGGGTATTTTTAGGTTTAAGGGCTGGGTTTGGGTTTTAGGGTACAGGGGTATTTTTAGGTTTTAGGGCTGGGTTTGGGTTTTGGGGTACAGGGGTATTTTTAGGTTTTAGGGCTGGGTTTGGGTTTTGGGGTACAGGGGTATTTTTAGGTTTTAGGGCTGGGTTTGGGTTTTGGGGTACAGGGGTATTTTTAGGTTTTAGGGCTGGGTATGGGTTTTGGGGTACAGGGGTATTTTTAGGTTTTAGGGCTGGGTTTGGGTTTTGGGGTACAGGGGTATTTTTAGGTTTAAGGGCTGGGTTTGGGTTTTGGGGTACAGGGGTATTTTTAGGTTTTAGGGCTGGGTTTGGGTTTTGGGGTACAGGGGTATTTTTAGGTTTTAGGGCTGGGTTTGGGTTTTGGGGTACAGGGGTATTTTTAGGTTTTAGGGCTGGGTTTGGGTTTTGGGGTACAGGGGTATTTTTAGGTTTTAGGGCTGGGTTTGGGTTTTGGGGTACAGGGGTATTTTTAGGTTTTAGGGCTGGGTTTGGGTTTTGGGGTACAGGGGTATTTTTAGGTTTTAGGGCTGGGTTTGGGTTTTGGTTTTGGGGTACAGGGGTATTTTTAGGTTTTAGGGCTGGGGTTGGGTTTTGGGGTACAGGGTTATTTTTAATATATATTTACAATGTAAAAAAATTAAATTAATTGTATTAATATATGTTTTGCTCTGCCTGCCAAGGCTCACGATGAGTGTTTGTGTGTGTGTGCTCGCTCTGGTTAGCACGGCTCTGTGTGCCAAGGCTCACGATGAGTGTGTGTGTGTGGGTGTGTGTGTGTGAGCATGGTTAGCACGGCTCTGCCTGCCAAGGCTCACGATGAGTGTGTGTGTGTGTGCTCGCTCGGGTTAGCACAGCTCTGCCTGCAAGGCTCACGATGAGTGTGTGTGTGTGTGCTCGCTCTGGTTAGCACGGCTCTGCCTGCCAAGGCTCACGATGAGTGTGAGTGTGTTTGCTCACTCTGGTTAGTACGGCTCTGCCTGCCCAGGCTCTGGTTGAGTGTGAGTGTGTGTGTGTGTGTGTGTGAGCATGTTTAGCACGGCTCTGCCTCCCAAGGCTCACGATGCGTGTGTGTGTGTGTGTGTGTGTGTGTGCTCGCTCTGGTTAGCACGGCTCTGCCTGCAAGGCTCACAATGAGTGTGTGTGTTGTGTGTGTGCTCGCTCTGGTTAGCACGGCTCTGCCTGCAAGGCTCACGATGAGTGTGTGTGTGTGTGCTCGCTCTGGTTAGCACGGCTCTGCCTGCCAAGGCTCACGATGAGTGTGTGTGTGTGTGCTCGCTCTGGTTAGCACGGCTCTGCCTGCCAAGGCTCACGATGAGTGTGAGTGTGTGTGCTCGCTCTGGTTAGTACGCCTCTGCCTGCCCAGGCTCTGGTTGAGTGTGAGTGTGTGTGTGTGTGTGTGAGCATGTTTAGCACGGCTCTGCCTGCCAAGGCTCACGATGCGTGTGTGTGTGTGTGTGTGTGTGAGCATGGTTAGCACGGCTCTGCCTGCCAAGGCTCACGATGAGTGTGTGTGTGTGAGCATGGTTAGCACGGCTCTGCCTGCCCAGGCTCACGATGAGTGAGTGTGTGTGAGCATGGTTAGCATGGCTCTGGCTGCCAAGGCTCACGATGAGTGTGTGTGTGTGTGTGTGTGTGAGCATGGTTAGCACGGC
This sequence comes from Lissotriton vulgaris, assembly GCF_964263255.1. Taxonomy (NCBI): domain Eukaryota; kingdom Metazoa; phylum Chordata; class Amphibia; order Caudata; family Salamandridae; genus Lissotriton; species Lissotriton vulgaris. The sequence continues at coordinate 1,925,367,804 of NC_141694.1, forward strand.
TCTGCCTGACAAGGCTCACGATGAGTGTGTGTGTGTGAGCATGGTTAGCACGGCTCTGCCTGACAAGGCTCACGATGAGTGTGTGTGTGTGAGCATGGTTAGCACGGCTCTGCCTGCCAAGGCTCACGATGAGTGTGTGTGTGTGAGCATGGTTAGCACGGCTCTGCCTGCCAAGGCTCACAATGAGTGTGTGTGTGTGTGTGTGAGCATGGTTAGCACGGTTCTGCCTGCCCAGGCTCACGATGAGTGTGTGTGTGTGTGTGAGCATGGTTAACACGGCTCTGCCTGCCCAGGGTCATGATGAGTGTGTGTGTGTGCATGTGTGTGTGTGTGTGTGTGTGTGAGTGTGAGTGTGTGTGCTCGCTCTGGTTAGTACGGTTCTGCCTGCCCAGGCTCACGGTGAGTGTGTGTGTGTGTGTGAGCATGTTTAGCACGGCTCTGCCTGCCAAGGCTCACGATGTGTGTGTGTGTGTGTGTGTGCATGGTTAGCATGGCTCTGCCTGCCAAGGCTCACGATGAGTGTGTGTGTGTGAGCATGGTTAGCACGGCTCTGCCTGCCAAGGCTCACGATGAGTGAGTGTGTGTGTGTGTGTGAGCATGGTTAGCACGGCTCTGCCTGCCAAGGCTCAAGATGAGTGTGTGTGTGTGTGTGTGTGCCCGCTCTGGTTAGCACGGCTCTGCCTGCCAAGGCTCACGATGAGTGTGTGTGTGCCCGCTCTGGTTAGCACGGCTCTGCCTGCCAAGGCTCATGATGAGTGTGTGTGGTGTGTGTGTGTGTGTGTGAGCATGGTTAATACGGCTCTGCCTGCCAAGGCTCACGATGAGTGTGTGTGTGCCCGCTCTGGTTAGCACGGCTCTGCCTGCCAAGGCTCACGATGAGTGTGTGTGTGAGTATGTGTGTGTGCACGATGAGTGTGAGTGTGTGTGTGTGTGTGTGTGTGTGTGTGAGCATGGTTAGCACGGCTCTGCCTGCCAAGGCTCACGATGAGTGTGTGTGTGTATGTGTGTGTGCACGATGAGTGTGTGTGTGTGTGTGTGAGCATGGTTCTTTTAGTGCTTGTATATGTGTCTGCTTGTGTGAATGTGTGCATGTCTCCGTCTATAGACGTCTTCCTGTGTGCTTGCCTGTAGTCTATATGCCAATCCCCACCCACGTGGCCTGGTGGCAATGCCTAAACTGGTATAGTATTTCTATACACAGATAAATATGTCTTGGTTAATTAAAGCTAGTATGGCAATATAAAAGCTGCAACAGCAATGTTAGGGCAAAGGAGGAACTGGCACAACAATATGTGGTGGGGGGGCATTCAAAACTAGTGCACTGATCTTCTGGGGGAAATCTAGGAACTGGCGTTGCACCTATGACTCATGTTCACACTGTCAACCTGGCTATGAATACATCGCATTCGCTATTTATTTACTGTGGCATTTGTGAGGGGTACCCACGGCTGGCGCTGCCTCGTGGCACTTGGATTTGAAGTGAATGGAGATTCAATAATAGACGTGATGCTCGTGGGTGAAGCCTAATGGTATAGACGTTCAGTGAGAGGGGATGTACAACTGTTACCACAGATTTTTTACAACGGATTCCATGACCACGGATTTTTTACAACGCAGGTCATGTTACAACGGACCCTTTTACAACGCTATTCACTACAACGCAGGTACTATTACAACACAATACTATTACATCGTAAGTATAATTATAGGTAAGTTTATCTTTTTTGAGGTTTTGGGGTACAGGGGTATTTTTAGGTGTTAGGGCTGGGTTTGGGTTTTGGGGTACAGGGGTATTTTTAGGTTTTAGGGCTGGGTTTGGGTTTTGGGGTACAGGGGTATTTTTAGGTTTAAGGGCTGGGTTTGGGTTTTAGGGTACAGGGGTATTTTTAGGTTTTAGGGCTGGGTTTGGGTTTTGGGGTACAGGGGTATTTTTAGGTTTTAGGGCTGGGTTTGGGTTTTGGGGTACAGGGGTATTTTTAGGTTTTAGGGCTGGGTTTGGGTTTTGGGGTACAGGGGTATTTTTAGGTTTTAGGGCTGGGTATGGGTTTTGGGGTACAGGGGTATTTTTAGGTTTTAGGGCTGGGTTTGGGTTTTGGGGTACAGGGGTATTTTTAGGTTTAAGGGCTGGGTTTGGGTTTTGGGGTACAGGGGTATTTTTAGGTTTTAGGGCTGGGTTTGGGTTTTGGGGTACAGGGGTATTTTTAGGTTTTAGGGCTGGGTTTGGGTTTTGGGGTACAGGGGTATTTTTAGGTTTTAGGGCTGGGTATGGGTTTTGGGGTACAGGGGTATTTTTAGGTTTTAGGGCTGGGTTTGGGGTTTGGGGTACAGGGGTATTTTTAGGTTTTAGGGCTGGGTTTGGGTTTTGGGGTACAGGGGTATTTTTAGGTTTTAGGGCTGGGTTTGGGTTTTGGTTTTGGGGTACAGGGGTATTTTTAGGTTTTAGGGCTGGGGTTGGGTTTTGGGGTACAGGGTTATTTTTAATATATATTTACAATGTAAAAAAATTAAATTAATTGTATTAATATATGTTTTGCTCTGCCTGCCAAGGCTCACGATGAGTGTTTGTGTGTGTGTGCTCGCTCTGGTTAGCACGGCTCTGTGTGCCAAGGCTCACGATGAGTGTGTGTGTGTGGGTGTGTGTGTGTGAGCATGGTTAGCACGGCTCTGCCTGCCAAGGCTCACGATGAGTGTGTGTGTGTGTGCTCGCTCGGGTTAGCACAGCTCTGCCTGCAAGGCTCACGATGAGTGTGTGTGTGTGTGTGCTCGCTCTGGTTAGCACGGCTCTGCCTGCCAAGGCTCACGATGAGTGTGTGTGTGTGTGCTCGCTCTGGTTAGCACGGCTCTGCCTGCCAAGGCTCACGATGAGTGTGAGTGTGTTTGCTCACTCTGGTTAGTACGGCTCTGCCTGCCCAGGCTCTGGTTGAGTGTGAGTGTGTGTGTGTGTGTGTGTGAGCATGTTTAGCACGGCTCTGCCTGCCAAGGCTCACTATGCGTGTGTGTGTGTGTGTGTGTGTGTGTGCTCGCTCTGGTTAGCACGGCTCTGCCTGCAAGCTCACAATGAGTGTGTGTGTGTGTGCTCGCTCTGGTTAGCACGGCTCTGCCTGCAAGGCTCACGATGAGTGTGTGTGTGTGTGTGTGTGTGCTCGCTCTGGTTAGCACGGCTCTGCCTGCCAAGGCTCACGATGAGTGTGTGTGTGTGTGCTCGCTCTGGTTAGCACGGCTCTGCCTGCCAAGGCTCACGATGAGTGTGAGTGTGTGTGCTCGCTCTGGTTAGTACGCCTCTGCCTGCCCAGGCTCTGGTTGAGTGTGAGTGTGTGTGTGTGTGTGTGTGTGTGTGAGCATGTTTAGCACGGCTCTGCCTGCCAAGGCTCACGATGCGTGTGTGTGTGTGTGTGTGTGTGAGCATGGTTAGCACGGCTCTGCCTGCCAAGGCTCACGATGAGTGTGTGTGTGTGAGCATGGTTAGCATGGCTCTGCCTGCCCAGGCTCACGATGAGTGAGTGTGTGTGAGCATGGTTAGCATGGCTCTGGCTGCCAAGGCTCACGATGAGTGTGTGTGTGTGTGTGTGTGTGAGCATGGTTAGCACGGCTCTGCCTGACAAGGCTCACGATGAGTGTGTGTGTGTGTGTGTGAGCATGGTTAGCACGGCTCTGCCTGACAAGGCTCACGATGAGTGTGTGTGTGTGAGCATGGTTAGCACGGCTCTGCCTGCCAAGGCTCACGATGAGTGTGTGTGTGTGAGCATGGTTAGCACGGCTCTGCCTGCCAAGGCTCACGATGAGTGTGTGTGTGTGTGTGTGAGCATGGTTAGCACGGTTCTGCCTGCCCAGGCTCACGATGAGTGTGTGTGTGTGTGTGAGCATGGTTAACACGGCTCTGCCTGCCCAGGGTCATGATGAGTGTGTGTGTGTGCATGTGTGTGTGTGTGTGTGTGTGAGTGTGAGTGTGTGTGCTCGCTCTGGTTAGTACGGTTCTGCCTGCCCAGGCTCACGGTGAGTGTGTGTGTGTGTGTGAGCATGTTTAGCACGGCTCTGCCTGCCAAGGCTCACGATGCGTGTGTGTGTGTGTGTGAGCATGGTTAGCATGGCTCTGCCTGCCAAGGCTCACGATGAGTGTGTGTGTGTGAGCATGGTTAGCACGGCTCTGCCTGCCAAGGCTCACGATGAGTGAGTGTGTGTGTGTGTGTGAGCATGGTTAGCACGGCTCTGCCTGCCAAGGCTCAAGATGAGTGTGTGTGTGTGTGTGTGTGCCCGCTCTGGTTAGCACGGCTCTGCCTGCCAAGGCTCACGATGAGTGTGTGTGTGCCCGCTCTGGTTAGCACGGCTCTGCCTGCCAAGGCTCATGATGAGTGTGTGTGGTGTGTGTGTGTGTGTGTGAGCATGGTTAATACGGCTCTGCCTGCCAAGGCTCACGATGAGTGTGTGTGTCTGTGTGTGTGCCCGCTCTGGTTAGCACGGCTCTGCCTGCCAAGGCTCACGATGAGTGTGTGTGTGAGTATGTGTGTGTGCACGATGAGTGTGAGTGTGTGTGTGTGTGTGTGTGTGAGCATGGTTAGCACGGCTCTGCCTGCCAAGGCTCACGATGAGTGTGTGTGTGTATGTGTGTGTGCACGATGAGTGTGTGTGTGTGTGTGAGCATGGTTCTTTTAGTGCTTGTATATGTGTCTGCTTGTGTGAATGTGTGCATGTCTCCGTCTATAGACGTCTTCCTGTGTGCTTGCCTGTAGTCTATATGCCAATCCCCACCCACGTGGCCTGGTGGCAATGCCTAAACTGGTATAGTATTTTTATACACAGATAAATATGTCTTGGTTAATTAAAGCTAGTATGGCAATATAAAAGCTGCAACAGCAATGTTAGGGCAAAGGAGGAACTGGCACAACAATATGTGGTGGGGGGGCATTCAAAACTAGTGCACTGATCTTCTGGGGGAAATCTAGGAACTGGCGTTGCACCTATGACTCATGTTCACACTGTCAACCTGGCTATGAATACATCGCATTCGCTATTTATTTACTGTGGCATTTGTGAGGGGTACCCTCGGCTGGCGCTGCCTCGTGGCACTTGGATTTGAAGTGAATGGAGATTCAATAATAGACGTGATGCTCGTGGGTGAAGCCTAATGGTATAGACGTTCAGTGAGAGGGGGTGTACAACTGTTACCACAGATTTTTTACAACGGATTCCATGACCACGGATTTTTTACAACGCAGGTCATGTTACAACGGATCCTTTTACAACGCTATTCACTACAACGCAGGTACTATTACAACACAATACTATTACATCGTAAGTATAATTATAGGTAAGTTTATCTTTTTTGAGGTTTTGGGGTACAGGGGTATTTTTAGGTGTTAGGGCTGGGTTTGGGTTTTGGGGTACAGGGGTATTTTTAGGTTTTAGGGCTGGGTTTGAGTTTTGGGGTACAGGGGTATTTTTAGGTTTAAGGGCTGGGTTTGGGTTTTAGGGTACAGGGGTATTTTTAGGTTTTAGGGCTGGGTTTGGGTTTTGGGGTACAGGGGTATTTTTAGGTTTTAGGGCTGGGTTTGGGTTTTGGGGTACAGGGGTATTTTTAGGTTTAGGGCTGGGTTTGGGTTTTGGGGTACAGGGGTATTTTTAGGTTTTAGGGCTGGGTTTGGGTTTTGGGGTACAGGGGTATTTTTAGGTTTAAGGGCTGGGTTTGGGTTTTAGGGTACAGGGGTATTTTTAGGTTTTAGGGCTGGGTTTGGGTTTTGGGGTACAGGGGTATTTTTAGGTTTTAGGGCTGGGTTTGGGTTTTGGGGTACAGGGGTATTTTTAGGTTTTAGGGCTGGGTTTGGGTTTTGGGGTACAGGGGTATTTTTAGGTTTTAGGGCTGGGTATGGGTTTTGGGGTACAGGGGTATTTTTAGGTTTTAGGGCTGGGTTTGGGTTTTGGGGTACAGGGGTATTTTTAGGTTTAAGGGCTGGGTTTGGGTTTTGGGGTACAGGGGTATTTTTAGGTTTTAGGGCTGGGTTTGGGTTTTGGGGTACAGGGGTATTTTTAGGTTTTAGGGCTGGGTTTGGGTTTTGGGGTACAGGGGTATTTTTAGGTTTTAGGGCTGGGTTTGGGTTTTGGGGTACAGGGGTATTTTTAGGTTTTAGGGCTGGGTTTGGGTTTTGGGGTACAGGGGTATTTTTAGGTTTTAGGGCTGGGTTTGGGTTTTGGGGTACAGGGGTATTTTTAGGTTTTAGGGCTGGGTTTGGGTTTTGGTTTTGGGGTACAGGGGTATTTTTAGGTTTTAGGGCTGGGGTTGGGTTTTGGGGTACAGGGTTATTTTTAATATATATTTACAATGTAAAAAAATTAAATTAATTGTATTAATATATGTTTTATTTTTTTAATAATAAATCATTTAAATTAATAATACATTAATAATTATTTACATTAAATATTAATTTTATTTACTTACCTGTAATTATACTTACGATGTAATGGTATTGCGTTGTAATAGTACCTGCGTTGTAGTGAATAGCGTTGTAAAGGGATCCGTTGTAACATGACCTGCGTTGTAATAGATCCGTGGTCATGGTATGCGTTGTAAAAGGACGCGTTGTAACGTCATATATCCGTGAGAGGGCATTCCCCAGTGTGGGGTGGGAGCTGGGCAGATGTTCCAGGTGTGTCTCGCCTTGAAGATGGTTAGTAAGGGCTGAGAGCAGAACAGACAATATATCGGGATTGTGTGGTTTTTCTCAAGCATGTTGAAACCGACAATGTCGAGATCAGAATGCTAATTTTCCCAGGACAATGTGCAAATGGTCGTGGCCAAGGCGACATGAAACTGGCAACACTTAGAAAAGGGGCACAGTCGTGGGAACACTGCCATGAAAATGTTCTGGAGCAATGTAGAAATCCATACATTGAAAGGTGTTTCTCTGGGTCAATGCACAAATCCATACATTGAAAGGTGTTTCTCTGGGGCAATGCAGAAATCCATACATTGAAAGGTGTTTCTTTGGAGCAATGCAGAAATCCATACATTGAAAGGTGTTTCTCTGGGGCAATGCAGAAATCCATACATTGAAAGGTGTTTCTCTGGGGCAATGCAGAAATCCATACATTGAAATGTGTTTCTTTGGGGCAATGCAGAAATCCATACATTGAAAGGTGTTTCTCTGGGGCAATGTAGAAATCCATACATTGAAAGGTGTTTCTCTGGGGCAATGTGGAAGACTGCTCCCTGAGGAACTCTCCTCTCATCACTTTTCACTTGGGCGTTTCCTTGCAGACAATTACCGGCACACTGAACAGCATCTCCTGCGGGGGCAAGGTAATTAGCGGCGTGTCTTCGGGAGTGGAAGAGTGCTCCTGGAGGAGCTCTCCTCTCGAAGCGCGTTGTGTTCTTTCTTTACTGAATTTCGTTTTGAAATCCAATACTCGTGACTAACGGTGGCAGAAATGTCGTAATTTGACAATGATCGGGTTAGCGTTTAGCTCAGCTACACGAATTCCTTCTTATCTTGACCACATTTGCGGAGGCCATTTTGTATTTCTGGCTTCCATTTACATGAACATGCTGCCTCGGGGTCAGCATGCCCTTTGTCCTTCCTCTGTACCAATGCCCATCCAAACTTGCCCAGCAAGAGGCTATATTTAGTACTGGTGAAGCTTGCGCATGCGTAGTCAAACCCTCTGTATTAGTGGATGGTCATCGCTTAGGAATGTTCCCCAAACTGACCGTTGGTACTAAAACTCCTCCCATAAGTTGGCTGTGTTCCAGAAATGTCCTTATATGTACCTAAACTGAGCAAATGTATCCCGCCTACTCTTTTCATTACTGTATAACTGTATAAAAGAGGTCGCGCACCGATGTTCGGTGTGATACTTCTTGCATTGCCGAAGGGTGCTGTAAGACTGTACCACCACCCCATGGGGTCTTAATAAACTTGTCTTTTGCATTTCCAGTTTCCGTGCCAACTTCTATGTTACGATGTCATGGAGTTTTTTCAGTGTATGTAGGTCTGAAGAAACCCAATACCACAAATTGGCGACCACGAAGGGACTCATCGGCGACTCAGATGCCAGAAGGAGAGGTCGTGACGAAGGATTGGAAACTCGCCATGTACGAGTACGCTGCCACTGAGTGACCTGAGTCTTGGCACCCACGGTGTTTTCTTCCTTTCCTTCTGATCTGACCTTCTCGACTGAGATCCTGATCGGTTGGGTTGTCGTACAGCGCCTATTTGGCTGATTCGATTGAAGAACTTGGCAGTTGGAACCTGGATATTTGAGAATTTGGTAAGCTTTTGATTGGTAAGATACTCTACTAACACTTACTGTGGCTTTTTGGATTTGTTTGAGTTAGCTAACATTTGGATCTATGATTTGAGTTATATGTGGAGTGCACCTCACATAGGCAGGCAGTGTAAAGATATTTCTCTGACTTTGTATTTGTTTGAACGGCACACCTTACATATTAAGTGCCATTTTATGTAATATCGCGTTTTCGTGATATTTTGACATGCCTGTTTTAAGCACACTTCGAGGAATGTGCTGTATTGGAAAGGGTACCACTTATCGATTAAATGAATCTCAGCCGGCTCCCCCAGAGGGGACACCTAATCGTGAAATGTATATCAAATTTGGCCTAAATACACAAAATCCGATCATGAATTGCAATGGCCACTACATGGGTCGTTTGATTTGCGAAAGGTTCAATATGTGGAGCAATGTTTGTTTCAGCGCAGGTCTAGACAGGATATGTTTGATTGTGTACGTATGTGGGAGAAAGCGGTGCGGGAGCGAATGAAGCGTGAACAAGCCTTGGCGGACAAAGAGCAGCGAAAGGCTGCTCGTGATAAGGCTTTACAGCTGCAGGAAAAAGAGTTGCAGGAAAAGAAAGAGAGGTAGACACGGGAACGTAATTTGCAAGTTAATGGTCAATTTCCTATTCGACGTCCTCTTTGTCCTGTCCTTACTAATGAATTTGATGATTTTTCATTGCTAGACCATTGCCCGCCTCCGTATGTTTCACCTACGGCTCCGAATGAGGAATTGGATGAAGACGATCAAGGGGATAGTCGTACCAGGCTAAGTGTTGATCGGGCTGCGGAATTGCGTGGGTTTGCTTGAAAACTTAATCTTAAATCTATAACTATTTCAGAGATTGATGACCATATGCGTAAGTGGTCCGAGAGAGAATGGTTGTATTTTCTGAGTCATTTTGGAGACGAAGTGGTAGAACGATTTAGAAAATATTCATCTGAGTTGGAACCAAAAGATGTATCAGTTGGTTGTGAGAATTTGCGTAAAGGTATTTTTGTTCTTACAGATGCGGATTCGTTTTTCCAACGGTTGGTCCATCTGCGGATGAGGCGTTACAATTGCGGGCGGCGAAAAAGGCATCAGACCCGGCTGCGCCTGGATCGACGAAGATATCCAAAGAGTGTCCTATCTTTGGAGCAGATAAGAGTTCTACAGTTCACATTATGCCTATGCGAGAAGCTGCACCTTTATATGTCCCTCCTAAAGGGCAAGGTACAGATGATGATAAAACGTCTGTGAACGCAAAGGGTTATTTTATATATAATTGGGTTTACACGCCGTGGAATAGAACAGATGTTATGGCACTTAAGACTGCTTTGCCTGACCCCCGTAAAAATCCAGCAGCTTTCTATGAAGGAGTGGAAGGGGCTATTTCTTCGTGTGTTATGACATTAGTTGATATTGATCTTTTCTTTGGATTAATATTGCCTCCTGATATGTGGAGAGCGATTCGTATATTTGATGATCGAGCGATTCTGGGTGCAGATTGGAAGGACTTAGCTCAAGCTGATTTGGATAGGAAGCCGGCGTGCAAGCCATGCCAATTAATATTAGATCTGCCGGGGGCTATTCTGAATAAATTGAAAATGCTTGTTCCCCCTAAGAAGATTGATTGGACTATGTTAGCCTCTTGCAAACAGAAACCGGATGAATCGGTTTCTGACTTCTTTTCGCATTTTGAGGAAGCATTCCATGACTACAGTGGGCAATTATTAACAGAGGACACGGGCAGGCATTTGTTCGTTGACAAGTATGTGGCTAATCTCCTACCGGAGATTGCAAAACGTTTGAAGACTAGTGAAAGTTCCTGGACCACGGCGACCCCTGCTTCTTTATTGACTATGGCTCAGTATTATGAGCAATTGCAAAAACAACAAGTGATGGACTGAATGTGGATCAATGTCACACACTCCCCCAGTCAAAAGATCTGGGCCCAAATCCATCGTTTTTTTGCACTCCACACCACCCTGGGTTAGACAATGGCGATATGCAAATCAGCTCTGATCCTGTTGCCCCATGGGAACAGTCCAGTCCGAACTACAAAAGCCATGGATTACCAGACAGGACATTCCCCCCTCTCAGACCCTCTGTGACTCCATTGCGAACTATTTTGAGGCAAAGGTCCAGGATCTCACAAAAGCCTTCCCCACACCATTGTTGAGATATAAAATAGGAACATCAGACCCAGATACCAGAAAGGCGGAGCTGAATGAATTTCTGCCAATTAGTCTGGAAGACAGCCGCCAGGCAATCTTGACTGGAAGATCCGGTTCACCTTTTGATCCATGCCCCCCCAAGATACTACACTCTTTGATTGACCAAGTGAACCCGATTATTAATAACATAATAAATTCCTCTCTTACATCAGCTAAAATCCCTCAGGAATGGAAGTTAGCGGCGGTCAAACCCCTACAGAAGAAAGCGATGGCCGATCCCACCACTCTATCAAACTTACGGCCAATCTCATTACTACCGTTTCTCTTCGAACTCACCGAGGCAGTTGTAAACAAACAACTGACCAAATTTCTGGAGGATGAGGATCTTTTACACCACAACCAATCGGGTTTCAGAGCCGCCCACTCAACGGAATCAGCTCTCCTTTATACAACGGAGACACTGAGGGCCGCCATGGATCAGGGGGACAGGGCAGTCCTTGTTCTCCTGGATCTGTCGGCGGCCTTCGACACGATCTCACATGAGATACTGATTAACCGTTTAACTACGGTGGGCATAGGGGGCACGGCCTTGGCATGGATGGAAAATCTCCTTGCGGACAGGAAACAGACTACTGTCCTTGGACAGTATTTATCAGCAAAAAAATCTAATCCAACAGGTGTACCCCAGGGATCAAGGCTAAGCCCGGTGCTGTTTAATCTATATATGACACCTCTAGTTGAGCTAATAACATCATTCAACATCAATACAGTATCATACGCAGATGATACTCAGCTCATCTTAGTCTTAGACAGCAAATCTACAAGAGCGGAGGAGAATCTTGGAAAGTGCCTCACCGCTACCTTTAACTGGATGAAGACTAACCATCTGAAATGCAACACGGGCAAGACTGAAATTCTCCCTGTGGGTCCCCAAAATCTGTTCTCCCCCCAGCTATGGTGGCCCCCTAATGAGGAAATCCCGCCAAAAACAGTACTATCCGCACGTAACCTGGGAGTCAGATTTGATGAAAAACTCTGTTTTAAACAACAAGTGAATGCAGTGGCAGGATGGTGTTTCAACATCATACGTGGTCTTCGAAAGTTTTTCAACTTCATCCCTTTGGAAGCAAAGAAGACAGTTGCAGTGGCACTAATTTCATCACGTTTAGACTACTGCAACAGCATATATGCAGGAGTGAATAGATCTACCCTGCACAGGTTGCAGGTTGTCCAAAATGCTGCTGCACGCCTGGTGCTTAATCTTCCAAGGAGATCTTCTGCTTCTGCTGCCTTAAAACAGTTACACTGGCTCCCCATACACAAGCGAGTGCTCTTTAAGATACTGGTAATTACTTTTAGAGCATACCACAAAAAAGGGCCTAAATATCTGCTCCCACGGTTCAAGCCGTACATACCAAGTCGGAACTTGAGGTCATCAGACATGTGTCTCCTAACAGTCCCCAGATTTAGACTAGCCACCAAAGGAGGAAGATCTCTTGCCGTCCTTGGCACTAAAGCCTGGAATAAACTCCCGCAAAGCCTACGGCAAATCCCCACTGAAATCGAATTCAGGAAAGCCCTGAAAACCTGGATTTTTAATCTACCAGACACGGCTAGTAAACAGTTAGTCTAGGCTCAAATAAACCAAAGGTACTTTGAAATTGATGTGAGTAGTATTTCCGGCCCACCATTCTAGGCTACGGTTTTTACAGCGCCAAGATGCTCCGTGGAGCGATAGCATGCGCTCTATAAAAACTATTTTACAATTACAATTACAATGTCCTTCCCAGAACGGAATCAAGCATCCGAGGACCGGACCGGTTTCGAGGTAACACCTCTCATCAGCCCGGCTAGCTTGACTCCAAGTGGTGTGGAGTGCCTGGGACCCACGTCTGGTTTATGAGCGACAGGAATTGGAGGCTAAAGAAAGTAGTTTTAAGAAAGCGAAGGAGTTAAAGACGAAGCTGATGTTGGCTCAGGTTTACGCTACACAGCCGAAAGGGAATGATAGGGGTAGACGTGGATCGTATGGTACGTCTTCCGTTCGTTCCGATATTTCTGAGGACCAGTGTGCATACTGTAAACAGTTTGGACATTGGGCTTCAGACTGTCCGGTGCTTCGAGAACAGTGTAATCAGCGTGGTCGAGGAAGTGGAAGGACACGTAATAGTTATTCAGGGTCGAGGGATGGAGCGAACGATCGTGGTAGGTTTGAAGCGAGGGTTCGTGGACAGGCTGATCATAATACATTTGATCGACGGAATCAGTATCAGATAGCTGAGGGTGAGTTTACTGAGCACCAGGATTCTGTACATGCATAGGATTGCGTAGGATGGGGTGTGGAATCGGTTGAAGTACCAGTAGATCAAAGGGGTCCATATGTATCAGCGCATGTTTTGGGTTCTACTGATCAGTTTCTGGTCGATACAGGAGCTACTCATAGTGCTCTGTCCAAACACTTGGTTCCAAGGGCTCCCCTGTCTGGCGAAATAATTACATCAATAGGGTTCGATGGAACACCCTCTCTTAGCCCATTGTCACAGCCCCTTGCATTTCACATTGACAAATTTACTGCCCCATGTCCGTTTTTGTTGTCACCAAACACTCCAGATAATATCATGGGGCTGGACATGCTTAAATATTTTCGGGCAACTATACGTTGTGCTCCTGAAGGGGTGCAGGTTATTTTGAATGAGAATTATCCAGATGTAGTGAGATTGTGCCTCATGCAAGAGACCGAGGCGTTAGCCTCTCTTTCAAAAACGTTGTGGGCTACTTCGGACACTGATGTGGGACAGATGATTATCCCTCCTATACGTATCACTGTAAAGGAGGGAGCGTCTTTGCCTCGTGTACCGCAGTATAAAATTTCCAGGGAAGGTGAAATTGCTTTAATGCATATTGTACATGACTTGATTATTGCAGGCGTAGTGGAAGAAGTCCCCTATAATGTCTGTAACAGCCCTATTCTTCCGATTTTAAAGAAAGATACAGACACTAAAATCTATAGTTTCATTATTGATTTGAGGGAAATTAATAAGATAGTGGTGCCATAGTACCCGATGGTGTCTGATATTACCACCTTACTTACTTTGATTCTGCCTACAGCCACTACCTTTACTGTTATAGACTTGAAGAATGCTTTCTTCTCGATCCCCATCCATCCTGATAGCAGATATTTGTTTGGCTTCACATTAATTAACCCTTTCGCTGCTGATGACGAGCTGGGCTCGTCATGGTGCACAGTGGTCGTGTGCTGATGACGAGCCCAGCTCGTCATGAACAATGGGAATTTTAAAGGATCAGCGCAGGAGGAAAATCCCCGCAGCAGCCAAGGTGATAACAAATCATATAGATTTTGTCGAGTTCCTCAAGGTTACACTGAAAGCCCTAGCATTTATAGCCAGGCTTTGAAAAGACAGCTTGATTCTTTTGATATACAGTCTGGAGTGGCTCTCATTCAATATGTTGATGACATTTTACTTGCTGCAGACACGCAGGAACAATGTGAAGAGAGTAGTCTTTCCCTGCTTTCTTTTCTTGCCCAGAATAATCACAAAGTCTCTAGGAAAAAGCTACAATATTGTAGACCAAAGGTGACCTACCTTGGTCATCTTTTGTCTAAGGAGGGACGTGCATTGCCATCTGATCGAATTCAAGCAATTTTAGATACACCAGTCCCTCCCATTTAGAAAGATGTTCGTGCTTTCATAGGTTTAACGTCTTTTTGCAGGCAGTGGATAATGGGGTTTTCACACATTATAAAACCTTTGTTAGCATTGTTGTCCAAATCTACACCGATCCCCCTTGAATGGACAGATGAATGTCAGAATGCTTTTGAGCAATTGAGACAAGCCCTTTGTTCTGCACCAGTGCTAGGTACACCAGATTATACAAAGATCTTTACATTATATGTACACGAGAAAGATGGGTGTGCATTGTCAGTCTTAGCGCAGACACACGGGGACAAACAGAGACCTTGTGCGTACTTCTCAGCAGTACTTGATCCTGTAGGACGAGGATTACCTGGGTGTTTTCGAGCAGTTGCAGCAACAGCAGTGGCTATACGACAGAGTGAGGGAATAGTTTTGTCACACAAATTGTTGGTGTTAGTTCCCCATGCGGTAGACGCTCGGCTAAACCAAACAAAAACCCAGTATCTAACTAGTGCACGTTTAACAGGATATGAGTTAACACTGTTGGCGCCACATATTACACTGAAGAGATGTGCCACTTTGAACCCTGCTACTTTATTGCCGTATCCAGTTGGTGAGACCCAGGAGGAAGAACACCATGATTGTGTTTTCCTGACTGAAAAACAAACAAAGGGTCGTATCGACTTACAGGATACGCCACTACCAGATGTAGATGGGGAACTGTGGGTTGATGGATCGTGTTTAAAGTTGCCAGATGGTCCAACTTCCGCAGCCTATGAGAACATGACACTTAAGACAGTGGTAGAAACAGCATGAATACCGCAAAAATCGGCCCAAGCAGCTGGATTGATAGCCTTAACGAAAGCATGTGAATTAAGTGCTGGCTTATGTGTGAATATCTACACGGATAGCCGGTACGCCTTTGGAGTAGTGCACGATTTTGGCCTACTCTGGAGGGAACGAGGATTTTTGACTTCACACTGAGTGCACATTATGCATGGAGAATTAGTACGTGATCTTCTAAATGCGCTATTGTACCCAAAGAAAGTAGCGATAATCAAATGCAGTGCACATAAGAAAGTGACAGACAAAGTAGGACAAGGAAATGCTTTTGCAGATCGCATAGCGAGGGAAACTGCTATGTTACAAAATGTCTCGCCAATGTATGTGGTGAAATCACAGGCTGAGCGATGGCATGATGCTAGAGAGGAGATCTTAGACATTCAGAAATCAGCGTCTGAAGCAGAACTCGCAACCTGGGTAACGGAGGGAGTGTTGGATGATGAGGGTTGCTGGAAGAGCAAGAATATGGAGAGATGGAAATTGCCTGCTGCCTACTTGCAAGCAATGGTTCAAATGACACATGGATTGGCACATGTTGGAGCTCTTGCAATTACTAAATTGCTCACACATGTTTGGGAGCATCCTGAGATTGCAAATACGGCCAAAAGAGTAGTGCAGACCTGTCTGATATGCTTACAGTACAATCCTGCTAAAGGGACTTATACTCCGAAAGGAGGGTTTGTTCCACCTACTGCACCATTCGAAGTACTACAAATGGATTACATCCAGCTTGAGCGTTGCAATAATCTTAAGTATGTCTTAGTGGTGGTGAGTGCTTTCAGTAAATGGATTGAGGCTTTCCCCACGAAGGATAATACAGCGTTAACAACAGCTAAGGTCTTGCTCAAAGATTACTTCCCATGCTATGGTGTTTGTAAATTTTTGTGAAGTGATAATGGTCCTCATTTTGTCGGGAAAATAGTGGACTACGTCCTGAAAGGATTGGGGATTCAGCAAAAGTTTCATGCTGTATTCCATCCGCAGTCAGCAGGTCTGGTAGAAAGGTATAATGCTACTCTGAAGTTGAAGCTAGCAAAGATCGTGGCAACTACGTCTTTGAAATGGCCGGATGCCCTGCCTCTAGCATTGTTATCTAATAGATCAGTATCACATTCCCGGACTGGCCTCACACCTTATGAAGTAGTGTTTGGAAGGCCTATGAATATGTGGGGAGTTCCTAAGCCTCGTTTGCTACATGATGTGCCTTGTATAATGATGAACGATTATTTGGCACGATTAACAAATGATTTACTTTCTATTCATCAACAGGTTCGAGAAGCGCTCCCCGACAATTCCATTGGAGAGGCGCACAATCTTCGTCCTGGGGATTATGTGATGATCCGATCGTTTGAGAGAACCAGCAGCTTGGAGCCGAGGTGGCCTGGCCCTGAGCAAGTGTTGCTGGCGACTCGAACGGCTGTGCGAGTCACGAATAAGAAGCGGTGGGTGCATTCTACTCATTGTCGTCGTGTCTCTCCGCATCTGGTGAACCCCACTGTGCTGTCTGACTATCGAGACATCTTGGACGCAGAGAAGAGCCCAGCTACTGCATCTACTGAATCGGAGGGAGCCTTCCCGGACCACACTGTTTCTGGTGGAGAAAGATACAATCTACGGCCAAGGAGAGCAGTTGTTTTGTGCGAGACTGGTTGAGTTACCGCTCTGAGGTTTGTGAAAACGGAAGCAGAGAATATCAAAGGGGGGGGATCAGTTCTGCCCAGAGTAGCGACACCCGTCTTGAATCTCAGAGAAGAAACCAGCGGCTACCTCGAAGCTCAGCACTCACATTTTTATTTTTTATTAGTTTCGTCTTGAGACTTTTTGTGCTTTAGACTATGGCACCTACTATGATGAGAAATAAGAGAATTCTTGGTGCTGTGCTTTTTGTTACGACCATAGTAGCAATAGCAGTAATAGCTTGGGTTGTAGAACGATTGGCTCCGGCAAGAGAATATTTACTGCCTACTACCCCAATCCCATCTGAACATTTTCATTTCACTTTGCCTTATCATGAAGAAAGACATAGACAGACTTATTTAAATAACAGTTTCATTCAAATTCTACATCACACCCATAATATAACGAACACTTCGAACTGTTGGGTATGTGGAATGTTGCCTGGACACCAAAAGAAAGGTGGCACTCCGCTTATTCCTCTTCCGTTCTCTCATAATGGTTCTTGCAATACTTGGTACACTCTTCTGTTTACTCTGAGATGGCTGACAAAAGGTGGACTGCTTTTCCGACGTAATAAAGTTTACTATAACGACAGAGATGGTTACCCGCAAGCAGAAGGAACCAAATTCGAGTGGGAAGAATATCGACCAGATAATGTGTCATTGCCTCGTGTTTACACTAAACAAAGACGTACAAATATGTCAAGCTTACATGTAATTACAGTTATTGACACCAAAGCTGTGTCCGAAATAAAGGTACTATCCCGGTAGGGAGAAGTGAATGTAATACTACCCTCACCTTTGACACGCCAAATGGTATTGCCTTTGTAGCCTCACAAAATACTTACTTCATTTGTGGAAATAAAGGTTATTACCGTCTTCCTATTGGATGGTTAGGAACATGTTACATATCCTTTGTATTACCCCCTGTATTTATTGCCCCACCTATGTATCATAATGACTTCGTATTATATCATGATTTTATATTAAACAGAGTGAAGAGAACATTAGCAATTTATGAGATTGACCAAACAGACACCTCCCTGCAGCAATATGTCGATTTTAATTTGGGCCTCTTTTCATTTGTTGGTGCTGCCCTAAATAGCAGGAAAATAAGACGGCTAACACGTGTAGTAGAAGCTGTTGCTAATGAAACAGTTTTTGCCTTAGGGAATTTGACTGAGGAACTTCAAATTACTAGAATTGTAACGCTCCAGAACCGTATGGTTCTAGATGTAGTGTTAGCAGATCGTGGGGGTGCATGCCACATTATCGGTAGTAGTTGCTGTGTATATGTCCCTGATAATTCACCTTCTGTGTATGATGCTATTTCTAAATTGCATAAAATAGCTGCTGAAATACATCCCGAAAGAGGTACATGGATATTCTCAAACTGGTTCTGGACCTTACTCAGCACTTGGGGTTGGAAACTATTAACTATCCTGTGTATAATAATTGGGATACTCTTCTTCCTTTGCCTATGTATTCAATGTGGCCCTATGTTATGTTCTATGTGTATTACTGCTTGTATTCCATCCAAACGAGCCATTGCTAAGAATGAACAAATGATTAATCAAGAAATAACAAATATTATGTTGATTAATACTAATGATGAGTATTATCCTGATTACTGCCATAATGAGGTAGCTTCAGCTAAACGCTAAAAGGGTCGTCTGTTGTAATTTGACAATGACCGGGTTAGCGTTTAGCTCAGATGCACGAATTCCTTCTTATCTTGACCACATTTGCGGAGGCCATTTTGCATTTCTGGCTTCCATTTACATGAACATGCTGCCTCGTGGTCAGCATGCCCTTTGTCCTTCCTCTGAACCAATGCCCATCCAAACTTGCCCAGCAACAGGCTATTTTTAGTACTGGTCAAGCTTGCGCATGCGTAGTCAAACCCTCTGTATTAGTGGATGGTCATCGCTTAGGAATGTTCCCCAAACTGACCGTTGGTACTAAAACTCCTCCCATAAGTTGGCTGTGTTCCAGAAATGTTCTTATATGTACCTAAACTGAGCAAATGTATCCCGCCTACTCTTTTCATTGCTGTAAAACTGTATAAAAGATGTCGCACACAGATGTTCGTTGTGATACTTCTTGCATTGCCGAAGGGTGCTGTAAGACTGTACCACCACCCCATGGGGTCTTAATAAACTTGTCTTTTGCATTTCCAGTTTCAGTGCCCACTTCTATGTTACGGTGTCATGGATTTTTTGCAGAGTATGTAGGTCTGAAGAAACCCAATACCACAGAAAGACAACACCACCCTGAACCTTTATATTTCATTTTGCTTACGAACTAACTGCAAAGAAAACATACTTTGGTAACAGTGCCCAGTGTCTCTTTTGACTGGTGTTGGGTGTTACAGAGCTCGTGTTTGAACCACGCTCTCAGGTGCAACGAGGAGGCAGGGCAGAGGAGTTGTGGAGGAGCTGTGGAACAGAGCAGAGCAGAGCAGGCAGCCACGGAGCTCGGCGCCCGATTTGGCGTTTTGATATTTTGAGCGTGGAGTCTGGGGGCTTGTCGACTAAAGACTTGTGAGGTTAATCTGGTGCCTTCGACGAGAGTCTTATCTGAATTGCCCTGTGACTTCTTTATTGGCTATTAAGAACATTGTGGATTTCGTGTTTCCAGTAAGCTATGGAGTGTGACTGCCTGCCTCTCCCTTTTTTCTGATTATGCACAGCTGACAACTAAAGCCGGATTTCTCTTTTCAGCGTGTGGAAGTGCTCGAGTTTGTATCTGTTTCTAGGTGCTCAGGTCAGCTATTTTCCTTTCATTGAAATTTTTTTTTTTTAATTAAATTTAATCAAACTGAACTTCGAGGCTTCCTGCCTCTTAAAGCTGAGAGACTCTGATCTTGAATCTGCCTCTTAAAGACACACTTCCATCTGAGGCTGTCTGTTTTTGTTTTATGTAAAAAGAACTTGATTTCAGGACCAGCAACCAGCCCGTTTAAGGAGCCGATCCCGCACCCGCTCTGGTTGCAGCACAGCAGTATAGCCGACTGGCCATGTGCGAGAGGAACAGTAGCTGCTGGCGGGTGTGAGCGCTAAGCGCTGTGATAACAACACTGCAGCAGCTTTGCCTCATCGCGCCTGGCCCCCTTACCAGCCTCACCGCTGACGAACTGAGAAAGACCAGGGGAAACTAGGAGCCAGGAGTGAGGGATAAGAGCATCTGTGAGTCAGTGAGTCAGCACCAAGGCAGCAAGGCACGGGGGTGTAATCTGCTGACCAGGTTGTTGGCTGAGGCTGGCACTGCCTTAGTCGCTCGGAGGTTCGCCACAGAGCCTATTGCCAGCTGCTAAGACCGCCCCTGGGCTGTCGCCGTCTTTTGCAGCCTCGCAGCCCCAGTTTATTACTTCTGGGCTTCCAACACTCTTGAGAGTGGTTAGGAGGTGTCTAAGATTTGGCCCTGCCTAGCCCGCAAACAACACCTTGTGGACTCACCATGGAAAACATCAAGCCGCTTAGAAGACTACCACGGAGAAAGGGTACCACTCTCCGCTCCGCCTCTCCCGGGGAGGTTCAACAGGAGTCGCCACCACCTCAAGACACAACGTTACACCCAGGCGGCCTATCATCGCAATCTCGGATCAGCGACTTCTTCGGAAAAACTCCTCTCCAAAAGGGCTCTCCTTCCACTCATCCACTACGGCCCGACGCAAATTTTAATGCTGCCACTCAGAGCGAAAACTATTGCTCTCCTAGCCCAGTTCACATTAAAAACTCAATTCTGGAGAAACCCTCTCTGTCCTCGCCTAAATCCTTCGCTCCACATGAGGCACACCAGCTGCATACGCTCTTTCAGGAGGTTGCTTCTACGACCCAGGACAGTCTCTCTGCCTCACTTAGCGCCTCCTTTGCAGCCCTGGGAAACTCATCCTCACCTGTTCTCAGTTCTGACCCCTTAAACACTACTGTATTAAACACTGCAACCAAGCTGCAAGTCCAAGCTCAGGTCTATGGCAGCGCCCAGCAGCAGACATCACCAGATCACCCTGATAACTGTAAGACGGATAATCCAACTCTGAAGCCACAACTTTATGTTCAAGGGCTCGTTCAATAGGACATAATGACTAATATTATTTAAACAAGAGTTACAACTATGATGACTCTTCCTTACCTAATAAACTATCCAACCGATTCCTGGCCTCCTTAGAAGCCCGAATCGAAGATTCACTCGCTCACTCACCGGGCCTTAGCCCGCTCTCAAACTCTCTTAGAACGTTAACGGAGGACCGGGATTCTCCAGTGTTTACCTCCTCGGACACCACAAACTCTATTTTGGTCTCACTGACATCCCTGCATGCAAAGCAAGACGCAATAGCTAAAGCCACGTTATGGCAGTCGCAGAAAATGGAGCTGCAGATCGACCTAATGCAAACTCTGGCCTCAGCACTATCGGACCTGGGCTCCAGGATATCCTCTCTTGAAGGCTTGGCGGCGTTAACGGGCACTCGGAATTCTTGCCCTTGCTCTCCAATAATCAACAAACTTTCGTCTCTCCCCAAAATTTTGAGTGCAATCTTGAAAAGTGTGAAGTGCCATAACAATGGAGAAGGTCCATTAAAGCCCACACGAGAGCCTCATCTTTCACTCACTGTTGAAGAGCCCTTGTCGCGTTCTAATTTAGGACCCCGATCAATACTGTGACCTTATGCCCCTATACGGTAATAATCCATTTATACCCCTATAATGGCATAAACGATCAAGAGCGATATTTCAGAAACTCGTCTCTGGCCTAACACGATCAGAGCCACATTTCAGAATCTCTTCCTCTGCAGCTCATTAGAGCAGATGACACAGCAGAAGCCACTATCTAAGATTCCTAGATTACACTCCGAGTTCTTCAACAAGATAAAACTCAGCAACCTGGGAAAGCCCCGCTTGCTATGTTTTGATTAGTAATAGAACTCTAATGAGCACTGAGAGATGATCACTTCCTAGTGACATCTTTATTGCTGTCTTATGTCCAAAAACGTACGTCAAACAAGGCACCTTTCAGGTATAAATATTACCAAAGTTGCCTTAAGCAAATGCTGCCTCAACGACATCGATGATAGCGATGGTGTGGTGAATACAGGAGCAGAACAGCTGTCCCTTACAGAGCCCAGAAGATGCAAGCTGCCCACGGACGCTGCCCCTCCTCCTCCTTGACACGCTGAGAGAGACACTGTCTTTTCTCCTGCCGAGAAAATCCAGCTCCGGCGTTTCCAGCCTACTCTTGCGAGTGACTGGGATATCGAGTCCTGGAAGGAGATACAAGACCTCCAACATTCTATTCCAGAGGTATGGTGTTGACTAAACCTTTAGAGAGAATTATTGAAGCAAACCTTGGCAAAACCAACTTAACTTAAACTGCTACCTACTTACTCCCTCCCAAGTATTTGGCTTAGGTCAGGTACACTGGGGTAGGCGTAGTAAGAAGCACCAGTTGAGTACGTTAGCTAAATGTATATATGAATGTATATATTTTATTCATTTTATACCATTGTAGGGCTAAGAAACCATATCAATGCTTTTACAGTATTATTTCGCAATCCTCATTTTACTGTACGCACTTTTTATAATAACTAGTCTTGCAATTGTGGCAATTAATTTCTCTTGCATGAGAAGAAAGACTGTTCAATAAATAATACCTTTTATTGAAAACGCCCGTCTCTCTAGTCTCTGCATCTTGGTGAAAGTAATCTGCACAACTGACTGAGTAAAATAACTGTCCATTGTTTCACACGACTCTAGAGATTGACTCTTATTCTAAGGAGCAAAGTTTTCATGTTTATGCAGTTGTTGGGAAACTGAATCCCTTCTTGTCTGTACCAGGGAAGCTGATCACTTCCTATTCAGTCAAGAAAGTTTCCAGTGACCTCTGAGCTAGTTGGTAACAAACCTAATTAAGTTTAGCATAGTCAGTAGAGACCTGGAAGACCGCACTTCTACGTCTATACTGCTGTTTATGTTATTCCAATGCGCAGGGCCTATAGGGAAAATAGGAACTACACTACATGGTGCCCAACGTTTGGTAAGGCGATAAAACTAACGCAAGACGTTAGAGTAACTCAGTCGTGCACTTTTCACACAGACCCCTTTCTACCGTAAATACTCCAATAGACGTCTGGAGTGGGTGAAAGGTTAAAATCCGCCCGAACTTAGTAGGAAGAGATTCCTATGTAAAGCTCTGGTTTATTCAACGTTGAAGGATACAGTGTTCCAAAATATTGTGCACCTAATCTTTGTTTCCTTGGAGACCTGCTCTGCAAAAAAACTGCATTTCATTAAATGTCAGACTTAGAGAACGGAATCGCTGCAGCCGCAGTAAATGCGAATGAGCAGGGTCCCGACGAAGTTAATGAACCGGGTGCGATAATCACCCCAGTCAACATAAGAAAATCTATAACGTCAAAACTTATAGAAAATGGACTGACCACACAAGGTGGCACAGTCGTCTTCGTGATAGAGGCACACGAATATCGGCAGACAGAGGTATTCTATTCTTGGATAAAATTTCCAGCGGCAAACACCGCAACACACGAGTTCCACTATTACAAAATAGGGGATCCACCGGAAGAGTATCGCTCCTTTCGAGGAGATTGAAATCTCATTAAAATTCCAAGAGAACCTGCTCTGGTTTAAAGGCGCCCTAGAACACAATGATCATATTACCAGGCTCGGTCCACTAGGTAGACCAGGAGCAACGTGGCCGGTTCTAGCCAGCTACACACCACATCCGGACATTGCAAAAATGTCAAAAGAAGAGCTGTTAGTACAGCTAGAAACACTAATTAAAATACATAGACAATTAGTCCAATATGTAATGCGGACTGCTACAGTCCAAACAGCTGTTAATGTTCCACAGCTGACCCCTCATCAGGGGAACACAAATAAAATTACACCACAGAACATACAATCATGTCTTGGTAAAACACCCATAAAACGGGAACAAATTCCTTTCTGGTTAACGTAGAAAATTGCTCAAATAGAGGCAGTATTTCCGAATACTACCCCTATTGAGAAACACAGAATCCTGACCATCTGCCTTCCCATGGGGGTCGCACCACACGTGGAGGACTGTGACACTTGGGGTACAGTCTTTGCTTCCATTTACACAAAAACACATGGTGTTCCGTCAATGGTGGTAATACCAGATGTGCTAAAACAGATTCAGAATGAATACGGTCCAGAACCTGCTTTAACTCTTGGTATGAAATTACTGAAAGACTTCAAGCAGGTCTCGGCTATATTACTAGCCAATATAAAAGGAGAAGCAGCATCTGTGGCGGTCCGCCAGAAGTTGAAGGAAACAGATATAACAGATCAATCAATTGAGCTTGCCAGAATTATAGAAAAATGTTATGAAGAACTAGGTAGAGACAGCTTGGGTGGAAAACCAGTAAGCCCCAACTGCTCGAAAATCCTGAAAAATTATTTATTAAAAATAATTCGAACACTCCTAAAAAGAGCTGGGATGGAAATAAACAATCCACTCCCAAAGAAAAAGTTTATCAGTCCAGAGGAAGGTCTCCTCGACGGAGGGAAAGAACTCCGACTCGAGAACACCAGTCTCCCCAGAGGGAGCCCTCTGAGAAAAGATATAACCTTAGAAATAGGGATAATTTGAAGAAGTCTGATAGATATCAAAGTATTGATACACGTCCCTCTCGATCTTTTTCGCAGAAATCGGAAAGAAGAGGACGGTCAGACCCAGGAGAGCACACCAAGTCCAAAGACAAGGAACCTGCTCAAAGTAAAAAATCTCAATTTCCAAGAAAGAAGGTAGCCAGCATTAGAGTAATCGAACATGCCGAGAATACTGAGGACACAGTTGAAAAACGGGGAGTGGGCACAGACAATGCTAGACAGTGCAGCAGAAATCAGTATAGCTCGCAAGATCCTGATTAGTCATCTGGAGACAGTGGACACAAATGAATACATTCAAGTAGAAACTGCCGACACCAGAGTTAGCGAGCCCCATAAGATATACGAAATAACACTGCGTATAGAGGGTGATAAGACTAGGATAATAAGGGGTCTATTTTGGGATAAACTCTCAAAAGGCTATGACATTCTGTTAGCTGAAAAAGATTGGCCCCCGGAGTTTGTCATGGAGTGCCCTCGTGGCGAAGAAATGATTATGCCTGCCTTCTCGAATCACATTCCGATTCACACTAAATATATATATGCAAGGAAATGGGCAGTAGCCCAGGCACCAGCATTATATAAAAATCATGTAGGATGGGATGAGGACTCTCCTCCTCACAAAATCCAGTTGAAGAGTCAACCGACTGCACAAAGGCAGTATCCCATTAAGCAAGAAGCTAAAAAACAGGTCAGGGAGATTTTAGATCAACTTGAATACCGGGGGGTGATTGAAACATGCACCTCTCAAATGAACAATCCTTTGTTTCCTATCTCCAAACCAGACAATTCATATCGTCTAGTTTTGGATTACAGACACCTTAACGCATGTTGCAAAACATTTGCAGTACAGAATTCGCATAGTGCTGCACTAATGAATAACATAGTTAGGAAAAAATATAAAACGACATTAGACATATCTAATGGTTTCTTTTGTCAAAACATTGCACCAGAAAGCAGATACTTGACCGCTTTCTCAGTAATGGGGTCTCAGAAAATTTCTGTAGGCTCCCACAGGGATTCAAGAATAGCCCAGGACTATTTTCAGCCGGAGTAACAGAGTTACTACAAATGTATGATGATGAGGCATTATCTTATGTCGATGACATCTATCTAATAGACGACGACTTGGAGACTCACTTGAAAAGAGTGAACACCATTATACTTGGTTTCGCAGCAGAGGGTTACAAATTCAACTTTAAAAAGTCTCGAATTGCCCATCTGACAGTATTATTTTTAGGATACGAATTATCAAGTGAAGGAAAAAGCCTAGCGGACAACTTCTTAGAGAAGTGCGCTGTACTCCAAGCACCTAAAACGCTGAAGAACTTACAATCGATTCTAGGTTTTCTGAATTTCGGAAGAACTTACATTCTAAATTATGCGGAGAGGGTTAAACCTCTCTATGAACTAATTAAACCTGATTTTAAACCAATCACTTGATCTCAAAAACACACAGAAATTTTGAGATCACTGCAAACAGACATGTTAGCAAAAACAAAATTAGATACACGTGACAACACACGCAATCTTGTAATCCGTGTCACCCAAGGAAGATGCGGATTTACGTACCTGACCTCTAATGAGGGAGAAAAGGTACCAATAGCTTACAAATCACACTTGTACACACAAGCAGAAAAAACATTCAGTCCTACAGAAAATACTGTGAAAGCAGTACTAACGGCACTAGCCAATGAAAGGGAACTAGCACACGGCAAAAGAATTAATATCCTCACAGCGGAATCCGCCTTCGAGGCGCTATTCAGCCCAGTAAACCTGCCTACAGTGTCACTGGATCCGAAATGGATACAGTGTGTAAATTCTCTTGGAGCGGAAGATGTGAAATACTATTTCGCCCCACAATGATTTGACTTATGAAGAAGAATATCCTCTGCCAATCGAACTTCTGCCTCTCCCACAGTACGCCTGTATAACCTATACAGACAGATTCGTACAGCATTTCAACGTAGAGAACAAATCCTACGATGCAGCCTGCGTGATTGTTAAAGGTCACTGGCTGTGCGGTAAATTCAGACCGAAAATACCAAAAACTGAATCAGTGAGAAACTGTTCGGCTCAGAGAGCTGAAATCAGATCTTTAAAGATCGCGCTTGAAAATGCAGAACGTGAATTCCCGACACTAATCGTGTGCGATTCGCATTTTTGCGTCAACTCTTACAATAATAAGTTGCAGAGCTGGATTAAAAATGATTACAAAGATGACACAGGTGCCATAATAAAGCATAAAATGCTTTGGAAACAGGTAGTTCTTTTACAGAAGGAACTACAAAAGACTCACGTGATACACACTCTGAGTCATCAACGTGATGGCGTTCACGTTGCAGGGAATTCATTGGCTAACACAGCCACAGCGGAAGCAACTAAACCGGCTTCCGTAGCAACAAAAAAGCGTTCAGAAAAATACATAGACGGGGAAACCATGCTGGCAGTAAAAACGTCCTTAAAAGGCGACTGTGCAGCACTACCCGTGAACTATCCACTCAATTATGCATACGTAATTGATGCAAACTCGTTCCTTTTGCTCGAATCCCTAGAGTGGGGGATAGGGTAATTCCAAACACAAACCGGAGAGGTTTCCTTACACAGGAAGCACATATGGGGTTGGGTCTGAGAAACCAAACAATAAGGGACTCTCTGAAAGAATTATAGTCAGAGTACTGGTGGCCGGGAATGAGCGTAGATATTCATGATTTTGCAAAAAATTGTGAAGACTGCAACAGAGATCGCAGTGGAGAACCGGCCAGCGTAGTGTCAGGAACCCTAATAGAAAGCATAAGGCGTTCTACACGCATAATCAAAAAAGAGAAATGCATCCAAATATATGTTATTTAAGACTAAAATTCACCTAAAAAATGTGGCCCCAGCGCTCGGCTGACGCCAGAACGGTTATAAAAGATCTATTTATTTATTTATTATTTATTTATTTTGTGTACTTGTAGAGGGCAGACCTGTCACCCAAAGAGCATCCTGGCGCTTTGAACTCCGGACGGTTCCACCTCTCACTGCTCAAACAATTTTCGGAAAGAAATGCGTTTTCAACGCTTTCCTAAACGGCAGGTAGTCCTTGTGGCTTCTCAGAGAAAGAGGCAGGGAGTTCCAGAGTTTGGACGCTGCAACACTGAATGAGCGGCCACCCATCCTAACTCTCTGAAACCTCGGGACTACCAGCAGTTGTGCCGAAGAAGAACGGAGGGGTCGCGAGGCAGAGTACCAGGTAAACATATTCCGCAGTGGTACTGGGCCCTGTTGGTGTACTGCCTTAAACACCAGACACGCAGCTTTGTACAGCACTCGCAGGTGTACCGGAAGCCAATGTAAGTCTCTTAGAGCTAGAGTGGAAGAGCTAGACCTAGGACGGGAAAAGAGCCAACTTGGCGGCCATGTTCAGCACCCGTTGTAACTTCCCCAGCAGATTTTTTGGGGCCTCCAGAAGTAGCGCATTACAATAGTCTAAACGACTTAGATCTGCAAGTCTTTATCAGCACATACGCAATTGCCATGTTCCATTCTGACCAGGGTCCTGCTTTCAGCTCTCGAGCTTATAAGGAGGCCATGGCCAGCATGGGCGTTGGCTTGCAATACTCTTGTCCATCACACCCCGAAGGGAACAGTGTAGTGGAAAGAAAAAACCGGGACATAAAGCAATCTATAACAGCGAAGGTATTAGGTTCGGGTGATGGGTGGGTCAAACATCTAATAAGTGTCCAGCTTAGTCTAAACAACTTGCCAAGAAATTCTCTACAAGGTTTCAGCCCATACGAACTATTGTTCGAACTAGAATGTACATTCAGGACTTAGATAGTCAGGTATCAGTGGTAAAAGATAAGAATAAAGACTTTGACATCAAAGACCGTTTGGCTGTTTTACAGGACTTGAATGAAACGAGAAAATCCTTAAGCAACACAAAGTTAAAGCAACAGCCAGCTACCACTGACGAGGTACCACCAGCCCCAGCAAGGCCTGTCTGGATTCCAAAGATTGGGGATCTAGTCAGAGAAAAAATAGTGGTGAAGAGGGAATTTGGGCCTTCTTACAGAAAAGCAGTACCTGTCTTAGCAATCAACGGAACAAGATCAGTAGTACTACCGCCCCTAGCTGGTAAAAAGGAGAACAGAGTTGTATCAATCGACCTGGTAAAACCACAAGCATGTGGCCTATAATCAACAGTAGGCCCAGTGGACTCCCGAGAAATAACTTGCAACAATCCAAGAGGTTCAAACTGAAAGACTAATCACATTTGATAAACCTGCAGTGCACAGAGAGGGACTACGCAATAATGCCATGGAACTCGTGCCTCTTGAAACACAGATTGAAACAGTTCGTCATGAAACACCAGTCTACAATGACGTGGCATCAGAATGTGCTACCGAAAGACAAATGGAAAGAACAATTCCAACAATTGACAGAACTGCCTCTGGCTACTTCATCAACTTCGATAACTTTTCTGAAGATCAAACCGACCCCGAAGTGATGCCAGAAACAAAGACTTTTAAAGAAAAAGCAACAGAACTCTTTCAACAAATCAAAGATGCACCATTGATTGAGCATTGGATTATTTCAGGGGTATTTATACTCCTACTATGCCTAATTTTAGTTTTAATTTTAGGAAAGTTTATTACAGTTCAATGGACACAGCAAGTTAGAACATCAACTTAGTCCTCAAACCACACAAATCATCCCACGTGAAGAAAAGAGAACTATCAACAGTAAATGTCACAGCCATTCCAATACCCGGCGGGGTAGTATGGGACAAAACTGACTATGAAATATATGGTCCGGTCGAAATCCTGAAATATCCTCACCAGTTCAAGGTTTCCTTAAGTGACTTTGTAAAACCAAGTACATTTTCTGATGATTGGGATTTTGAAAGTATTAATAGTATGATGTCTGATTTAGTGTTGTCAGCAAGATTTACAGAACATAATTATTTACAAGGTTCGTCTAGTTATGAACAGATGTACTGCTTCTCACATTATGGAGATCATTACTTACATAAATCTGCACAACCTAGAAATGTTTTTAAATATAACCAATGGGAACATTGTGCTACTCCACCTAAAAACAGTTCTAAAACATTCTATGAGAAATTTCAGTACTTCTCGGGGTTTAACACCAGTGATGCAGAAACGCTTTATTATAAACTGTTAGATAAAACAGGGTTGAAAACAATGCTGACAAATACTAAATTGATATATTCAGAAGCATTTTATGAAAAAATGATGACATTTGTTTTTTGATTATTGGAAAAATAACATTGAAACAAAAACAATCTAGGGTACAAAAGATTAGCAGGTACAAGGCCTAGAAGCATTATTTCGAGCCTGCATGATCCCAGAACAATTAATGTTTTTAAACGACACAATTCACCAAACAACCTGTCTTGGCCTAGCTAAGATTAAAGACCTTAACAAACCGTCTATTCCAAAGCCAATACCTGATAATGCAACTACAGATATTGAGATAGATGTATCTAAAATTTTACATCTAAACAGAACACATCCTGATTGGAAAAAGTGGTTAATCTGGCCTACTGACACAAACAACTGTCAAGATAGATTCCTGAATAAAACACAGGGGTTAACAATGACCAGACCAGACCCTAGATACTCCCAGAGACAACATCCAGGGATAGTAACAATATACAGTGTAGGGAAGCTGTGCCTTGAAAGGCTAGAATCATCCACACTGGCAGAAATTAAGCAACACTTATCTTTACTTAAAGATGGTGCTGATGTGCGCGATTTCATTCTGGGACCTCACAAACAGCGTCAAAAGCGTTTCATAGCGACCAGTATATATGCGGCTTACAACGAAGCTTGGAAAGTAACACAAATTGAAACAGCTGAAAAAATAAGAGAAATTGATCGTATTAATTTGGAAAAATCACTTTCTGTTGTGGACAATGGGTTAATGACTCTGTCCTCCAGAATATATTCACTGGACAGTATTGTATCATCTGCCATAGATATAATAGACAAAGACTTGCTAATGTGCCAGTCACAATTGCGTTCTATTGTACAGCTAGGCTGGACGCTGCAAAATCTTCGTTCAGGCTACGTGCCATGGCGTTTAATCAACACAACGTCATTGTTTTCCATCTTTAACCTTACTGATAAACAAATCAGCTTGGCACAGAAAGGAGCAGACTATACAATCCTGAGCATCGAAAAACTTGAGAGATTACCTTTGACAATGTCAGAAAGTCCTGTCATTGAATGGATAATACACGGGATTATCACTATTCCGATAACAACTTTCCGATTTAAAAATTGCCTTGAATACATACCAACTGGCCAGTATGAACGTTTGGGTAAAGGGTACATTAAGTCAGCATGGAAATTACCATATACACACACATGCTATAGTGACAGCAACAAAAATTTATTTTTTATTGGTGAAAACTGCAAACATTCACTAAGCGGTATACTTTTGTGCCAAGGTATTAATTTACACGGAGCCTGTGAAGGAAATTCAAACAACCTTTCATGCCACTAACATGTCACACCTGCAACACAGATAGAGCCTTTCTTTAAGCAACTCTCGAATGGGAGTTACATTCTAATAACGGATCACAGCTGTTGTGGCCTTTTGCCAGGGAAAGCATATCTCGTAAGCGTAACTTCCATGGTCAAATGCTGTATGCAAGCATTGTTTCCAAACGGCCCTGGAGACACGGAGACTCCCATTTGGCCTTGTTTGAATGTCTCTTCTATACGAATTGATACTTTAAGCAGAATGAAGTCTGTGCTTTTGCAGACAACAGTGCCCATCACGTCATCAAAAGAGACGTATGATCTCCTAGTTGCAAGGACAACATCTGAGATTCATGACCTTTTATCAACAAATTGCCCCGTGCAGTTCACAGAAATGCTTAGCCAAATTCTTAACATGTCGAGTGCCATAGGCATCCCAGGCGTATTTAAGACCATTTTTTCGGGACTGTTAACACCATTCAAAGCAATTCTAGGAATCATTCCTAATTTTGTCCATTCAGTCTTTGGCGGCAAACCCCTGATTTTGGAACTTGTAGCAGGGATTCTATTTTTGACCCTCCTGCTCTGATATGGCAAGCCAAAACTCAGACATGACTCCGGCAGGAATGGAAGAAACGATCCTAGCAATACGCTACCGGGACCGAATAACTAGAGTCCTTGGATTGGCCAGGCTGAGAGATCTGAACATGACCTGGTTTCTTTCATTCAGACCTATATGGCAGACCTGCATCTTACCTGGGCTTCGATGTATGCTATGCGGAGAAGAATGCGTGTTAGACACCTGTCTTGCACTTCCATCAGCAGTACCAATGGATATCGATACTTTGCTAAGTCCTGTAACGGCTCATGCATTGTGTTGTCCCCAGCGGCTACCAATCCTGATGACGGCATTCGTTGAGACTCCTGTGCTACGACTAGGTGGTAACAGTGGAGCGAGAAATAAAAGCGACATCACCCAGGTACGACCTTCTGTGAGCATTGCTGATCCAGACTTTGATGATAGCAATCATTCTCACACCTGCCAAGTTACAGCACTATCGAACTTGGTCGAACATTCACCTGATTTTATTGACCAATTTTTATAGAGCCTGTCTGATATGATGTTCTCCCCCGAACAGAAACAATAATTTTTGAAAAGCATTCCGAACACAGCGTTCCCATGAACTCTGAATTCGGCCTTCAGTTTTGATCAACAAAAACTACTGAAAAGCGTTGGAACTCTATTCCCCCGTTCACCATGAAAAGTTTTTTTTGAATTGAACATTTTTTCAAAATATTTACCTTTTTCTGGCACAAAAATTCTTTGCTTA
The DNA here is from genome assembly GCF_964263255.1 of Lissotriton vulgaris. Classification (NCBI taxonomy): domain Eukaryota; kingdom Metazoa; phylum Chordata; class Amphibia; order Caudata; family Salamandridae; genus Lissotriton; species Lissotriton vulgaris. The sequence continues at coordinate 1,925,399,892 of NC_141694.1, forward strand.
AAGTAGACCTATATTTCAAACAACTAGAGAGTGTTAAATATAAACATTCAACATAATAGGCTGATAAACAAACAATACTATGTCCAGCACTAGTAGACAATTTAAAGAAGAATGTTAATAAGGAAAGAAGACAGAGTGCACGTGCTCAAAGTACTGGCTAAAAAGAACCCTCAGGCCCCAGTGAACCACTGGTAGCCGGTTGTCTTCATTGGGTTCTTATGATTAGCTAGACAGAGTGAAAGTGAATTAAAAAGAGTGTGGACTACTCCTCGAAGTAATTTTAATAAGAGGGTAGCTCTAACTCTATTAAAACCAAAAAATAGAATAGTTTTCGGACTATTGCGAGGTTATGTGAATTTGAACCAAACAGTCCGTTAGTAAGGTGAAAAAGACAGAATTAAAAGAATGGTCAACATGTTTCTGCTATGTGAGCCCTACTCCGCTCAGCATTCATCAGGACCAGAATATGATACCACTCACTGGTCCGGGCACTCTAAAGTGCTCTGACCCAGTGGTGGAAAATGGGAAACATACGACCTGAAAGTGTCGAAGCTCCTGTGGGAAGTTTTCCCAGAACGGATTCAATCCTTGTTGCAGTTGAATCTGTACAAGTGAAAAAAAAGGGACATCCAAAATATGGACCTTTGTAAATATGCATTGCATTGGTGGGCTGTTCAGCCTGCGCACTCGACTATGTTGAACAATTATTCTGTGTAAAACATAAACAATTATGTATCCCTTCTAGATGCTAAATTCAGAGGAAGGGTATTTTAATCTGAGATACCAGTGTAGTTATACACTATAACACACATAGTTATGTTTGTGTGTGGTGCTTCATATATTATTATCAGCGGTGAAAATTTTTGCTTAAAAACAGTGCTCGGACGACCAAACAATTAAGTGGGAACAGGGTGTATTCATTCCTACAGAACCTCTACAAGAAGCATAACAGGCATAGTCGACCTCTATGAAAAGAGAGTCAGCTCAACTTACTTAAAAACACGGGGTTAAGTGCCCCATGGGCAAGACGGCAGGAGGAAATCTTCACGTTTGGGTTCTCTAAACGTTTGAACAAAAGAAGAACAACAGGCAGGCGTTTCAATAAATAATTCGCCGTGTCGTTATAAAAGTATAGTAAGGATTCATAGAAGGCAAGGTTGGACTTACATTGCTCCAAACGACTCCCTGCTCGGTAACCTACAAGCAGCCACGTCCGCCGCCCGTAGTGAACGAAGCGGAGACGAGCCGCGGATGAAATACAACGGCAGGACGTGCCTGACGCTGCGTGCGGTCACATGGCTGGGGTGTTCTAAATCTTAAAGGGGCTCGTCTATTTACCGACGTTGCAGTGTACTGGGAAAACGTGTGGCTGGAATGAACGTACTCAGTGTAAAAGGCGGGTCAAGTGTAAGTGTACACCGTGGTCAAGAGGCCATCTAGAGGGCGGGAATGTATGCCACGTACAACCTCTAAAAAGGGGACACATCGAATGTAAATACACTCGGCTTTGCAGACACGCACAAGGATAGGGTATGTGTAAAGAAAATGATCCCTATAGAGGACAGTGTATCAGAACGAAGATCATATTGCTGTCAGTTGTGACCCTTAGTATGGGGAGTCAAATTACATTCCTTGCCTAGATGCTCTTAAGATAAATGATCTAAGGTGTTTGCATACTAAATGATAGGCATGGATGGGTAACTTTTTATCTACGCATGACTGATCCCCAAGGGATGTCGTCATTTAGGCCATTTTGGTGGGTAGAAAGGCGGTATACCCATCGTTGCTCCTTTTCGTATAGAGTGCCCTCATTTTTAGTACTTAGTTGTTCAATTATGACCCAAATAACATCGTTGGCACAATGACCCCGGTCCAGGAAGTGGGAAGTTAGTTTGGTGGTGTTCCTGCCACATCTAATGTTACTTCGGTGTTCTCCAATCCTTGTCTTGATTTTTCTGGTGGTCATCCCTACGTATCTGAGGCCACACGGACATGTAATCAAGTAGATGACGTTACTCGAATTACAGTTCGTGTGGCCTCGTAGGTGCCAAATTTTGCCTTCTTCCAGTTGTAGAGTTTTAGTGGTAGATGTAAGATGGCATACACTACATCCTCCACAAGGGAAATGACCTGTCACTGCAGGCATACCCCAAGCATTCAAAACTGAAGGGTCCTGTCTGGGTTGGTTAGTTCTAGGACGCGTGTGTACCAAAGCATCATGGAGGCTCCTGTCTCTTTTATATGAGAAGAGTGGTTTTTGCCAGTTCCTTCCATTACTGGTCAAAATTTGCCAGTGTTTACCAATGCAACGACTTACCAAATTAGAGATGTTGTTATAAGT